>NC_064560.1:113170462-113795462 GCF_937001465.1 Orcinus orca
TTTCTCAAGTAAGATACTCTCCCGGCCCAGCAAAGACACAGCCAGCATTCAGGAATCTAAATATTCAGGGTTCCGGAATCTGTTCTCGCTGAGAGGTAAACTCATCCTGGTAAACCGAAAGCCCATGCCCGGGGAATCCCCCCTGTCCCAAGCAAACCAGGACAGTTGGGCACCTGCCAGACGGGTTCCTCATTTACAATGGGTCTATTGGGGAGGGGGAAATTTCCCTCTCTATTCTTCTTGAATTCGTGTGGTTGGGCTAATAATAAAATTAACAGAGAAAAAGGAACAAATTTTAATTCACGCCCATGGAGGACCCATAGAAATGAGACCTAAGAAGTAGCCAAAGCAGGCAGCTTTTATACTTTTTAGACAAACAAATTTGTAAGGAATTGACAGGACAAAGACACTTAGGTTCTGGGTGCCCAATTAGTGAAGAATCAAGACAGAGTTTGGGCTTAGGGTAGTAAGCTAAAGAAGTAGTAAGATTTGTTTGTATAGTCTTCTCAGCCCAAATTCCCTACCTTTGGCGATAAAGGTGTCCTATCTCCAGACACAGGGAGTGCACCTTTCACATGAGAGATTTATTTTCTGCTTTCAGGAAGACAGAAGATTCAGAGTGTCCCTTCTTCTGTTGGGCATAAATTTAATTCAAAATAAATAATATGCCATTGAGGCGCAGTTTGGTCTACCCAACAGGCCTTTTTTTTTTTTTTTGGCCTCGCCATGTGGCACGTGGGATCTTAGTTCCCCGACCAGGGATGGAACACGTGCCCCCTGCATTGGGAGCTCGGAGTTTTAACCACTGGACCACCAGGGAAGCCCCCCAACAGGCCTCTTGTCCTACTGTTCCCCAGACCTCATGTGGGCCTATTCCAGAGAATCTGCTGCCTCCAGCCCGTCAACCAGAATGTGCAGAGTGGCTCCTTCTGGGTCAGGGAAAGGGACTGCATGGGCCAGGTGGGTCACTGGGGACAAAGGAGACCAAGAAACTGAGGTAAAGGGGTTCCCAAGGAACCTCAACTGTTGGAGAATTGGATCTAGGACTCCTGTCTTTTATCTGGTGTCTGTATGTGTTTCTGTGCAAACAATGAGGATCGAACAGTACCCGGTATCAGGGAAAATTTTCAACATTTGCAATGTTTGAAGATAGGGAGGAACTACTAAAGGGAAGGCTGCCTGAAACCCTATTTGTAAACGAGCAGAATGTGAGTTATTAAAATATAAATAACAAAGAGGAGAGTAAAACTTTGTTGCTCAGTATAAAACAGCTGTAATAATTACAATAACTAATATCTAATGACCATGTAGCATAGTGATTACAAGGCATTATTGTGTCATGTAAATCATACACCAAGATCTTTGTGATTAGCGTACTAAATTCTGCTCAGTCATGTGTGCACTGGTAGCCCACTTAAAACCATTAAAGGTAATTTAGGTTGGCTTAGTCTGGCTTTTTGCTTCAGGGAATACAGAGAGTTAAACAGTAGGTGAACTTGTTTCATTTGATTCTAGGAGGACCAATATAAAGATACTTTAAAAAAAATTAAAGCCATCTTTATTTATAAAAGAATTCTGGGAAAAAGTCAAAGCATTTTGTAGATTTTAATCTAATTAATCCTCACAATAACCCCGGGAGGGAGTTCTTATACAATGGCCTTCATTGTTTAAAGCTACCAGTTGTCAGAGGCCACAAAAGAGTCACTTTGTCTGCAGTTGCTTCTCTGTCCCAGCTTAATTCATAAACGTTATAATGTTCTTTGAAATAAGTCTAGTATAAACACAAACTGACTACTAGTGTATCAATAATCTCTAATCATTATGAGACACATTGACCTCACCAATAAGAATTTCGTACAAATGACTTTACACACCAGCTTAAAGAAATAGAAATGTTTGTTAGAGGGGAATTTAAAGTCATGGATGAGCTCTCTATAAACAGAATATTTTCATTAATCCACATGTAGTTACAGGGTTCCTGCTCTGAGCACGATGTTAGGTGCCATGGACACAAACAGAGCCTAGGAGAGAAATAAAGGAATTTTAACAGTGAAGCGTATGTGGTGGTGACCTAGACGTCTAAGTGAGCCAAAACATGTTATTAATAAACCAAGGATGGAGTGTAGCAGTCCTTAGAAGGGACAGGCACAAGTGGAAGATATTTCATGACAGCATTTGTCTGTACCCTTGCTTTGCAATTTGGTTCAGACGGCATGGTCTTTAATAGTTCTCACTAGTGAAGTAGGTAAGGGGACGCTTTCACATACAGAATCTCATTGCATTCTTACAGTGTCCCTATGAAATAGGTAGGACAACTATTATTTTCCACTGTTAACACACAAGAAAATAAGCTCAGCAATAGTACACTGCTAGAGATCATAGTGAATGGATGGCAAAATTAGAAGCTGAACCAGGTTCTACAAGTTCCACCCTCACCTTCAAGCTCCCTCAGCCCAGCCACCACCTCCAGATTCCAAGACTGGCGTGCGTAGTTCTCAAATTACCGTCCCAGCTGGGACCTCGTTATTCCCTCTCATTTCAGCCAGACATGGATAGAGAAATCCATAGGAATGTTTAATTTAAGCAATAAGCAAAGACAAAAACAAAGATATGAAAACAATGAACTTGACTAAGCGTGGTGTTGTTAGGTTTTGGCTCACAGGTTGGTGACAGGGTAGATGGTCTCAAGGGCCAGAGATCTTCTCATTTATCTCCTCCCCGTCCAAGAAGGCAACTGCCTGTCCTCAGGCAATCTATTTCTGGTATTTCTTCTTCTTCCTTGGAGGAGGGGTTAAACTGAATCTCCAGCCTCTCTGTTACTAGAGTAACCCACAGAAAGAAGAAATGATTACGTTCACCGTTCACCGTAGTGGTGTATCACATCACTAACCCTTGTTCATGCCCACCCAACAGCTTTCATCCCCTCCTGAAAAAGATAAGGGAACACATTCCAAAAACATCCTATGGGAACCTCCTATCGCCACATACTCCAATGGAGAAAGGAGTTCTCATGATGGGGAATATGCAGCATTGGAACCTGTCGACTAAGTGGATGAAGCACCTTTTCCACATTTCAGTTTTAAAAAAACTTTTCACTTTTCTCCCCCTCCATTCCCAAGAGGGATTTCACCGGACAATGCAGAGGTCTCCAGGTGCTGGCAAATCTTTCATATATGAAACAGGGATCTCTCCTAACATACCGCAAGAAGTCTAGATGCTTTTTTGCAGATCATTCCATTTTTATGCAGAAAGAAACCGAGAGGGACAGTGTGGAGTGATGGTTAAGAGCTTGAGCTCTGAAACCAAACTGACCGGGAACTGAGTTCCTGCTCTGTTTGCTAGCTTCACGACTGTGGCCAAGTTACTTAATCTCCCTGAGGTTCCATGTCTCCACCTACTTAAAAAAATAGTAATAGCTGGCATTGATTGAGCACTTCCTATGTGCTAGGAACTAGGTATGCTAAGTTTTACATGCTTTACATCCATTAACCCTCATCACGGCCCTGTGAAGCAGGTACCATCATCATCCCCACTTCATAGGTAAGAAAATTGAAGCACGAAGAGGTTAAATAGTTTGCCAGAAATTATAGGACCCTAAGATGTAAAGCCAGGATTCTAACACAAGCAGTCTGACTCCAAGACCCATGCTTTGAATCAATACCTTCTTCATAGTGATGTTGTAAGGATTAAATGAGCTCAGGTAAATCAGGTCCCCTGCATAGTGCCTGGCACATAAACAAGCCTTAAGTAAACGTTAGCTGTAGTATTATTTTCAGCATTGTCATTTGTTCTAAGAGATATCTAGGCCAGAAAACAGGTTTTGATATAGGGTATTTTGCATCTATTCCAGTTAACTGCCCCAAGATATGCGTCCTGCAGTTAAAATGACAGGCCTCTGCTGTTAACTAAACAATCTGTGTATTATGGGTTACCTGGTTAAGAGATAGCCTAAATCATTGACAACTTTTTCCATTTGCCCATGCAGAAATGCTCTTCATACTAAAAAGAAGTATTAAGTCTCTTATAAAAGAATGGCGTACTGAACAAGAGCTAGCAGAATTGCAGGCAGTACTCAGCTTATAAATGGGTTGTTTCAAAAGTTGGTTTGTCTACTGTTATAAACTGAATACATAGACATAAGTTTGAAAATGGTGGTTACATTCCAAGACTATTCACAGAAGTCTATTTATTTAGCCCATTTTAAAGTTCAATGATAGAAACCATGCCACTAGCTCAAGGCAGGCCTAGGAACAAGAGCCCATGTGTGATAAAAGACTAAGAAAGGTATCTTTCCTGGTACAGAGGAAAGTTGATATAGACTATATTAGTCATCTATTGTTGTGTAACGAACTACTCCAAAACTTACCATATTAAAACAATAAACATTTACCATCTCATAGTCTCTGTGGGTCATCTGAGAGTGGCTTATCTGGGTGATTCTGCTCAGGATCTCTCATGAGGTTTCAGTCAGCATCACCCAAGCTACAGTCACCTGAAGGCTTTACTGGGGCTGCAGGATCCACTTCCAATATGGCTCACTCATATGGCTGTTGGCAGGAGGCCTCAGTTCCTCATCATCTGAGCCTTTCCACAGGGCTGCTTGAGTTCCTCATGACATGATAGCTCTGGCTTCCCTAGGTACAAGTGATCCAAGAGTGAGAACAAGAAGGTAGCTGCAATGCCTTTTATGACCTAGTCTTATAAGCCACACACTGTCACTTCACCCATATTCTGTTCATAATGAGACACAAGTTATACATTAAGAGCAGCCCACACTCAGTGGGAAGGGGAATTAAGCTCTACCTATTGATGAGAAGTATGTCACAGAATTTGTGGACATACCTTAAAATACCCTATAGTTTTTGTTGTCCTCCCATTACTCTCTCTAGGTACTCAGTACACAAAATAGTAAAAATAAACTGGGGTGCAGAGCTTCAGCCCTTCCCAACAAAGTTTACTGTAAATACCCCCCAAAATCCATGCTCTTGCCTCATCTTGCTTTAAAAACATCTATCCCAAAAAAAAAATTAAAATTAAAATAAAATAAAATAAAAAATAAAAACATCTATCCCCATTCCTTAAATGGAATCTCATTTGCAAAATGTATACTAAAGAGTGATCACATTCCTGAAATACTTGCTCTATTCATTTGTATCTCTCAGTAGTAGAATGTCAGGCAATGTAACAAACTAAAAGTAAAAACAACAAAGAAACTACTCCCAATCTGGGTGGATTAAGATATTTGGAATTAAGAAAGCAACCTTCAGGAAACTTTCTCCCTTCTGTCGATAATGACCTGGGTCCCCTGGTTATTGAGTATTCTGGGTCTAGGGAACTAGGGGATCTCTGACCCCCAGTTCCCTAGACCTGACCCCCATGGCTGCAGCTCTGCAGGAATACTGTGGGCATTCAAAAGTGATGGACTGCCCTGGATTCCAAAAACAGTTGCTGCTCTTGCACCAGAGACGTGCAAGATTCTAAAGTATCATCGGGATCTTCAGAGGAAAATGATGTTTCATATGACTTTCTATTGTATTTTTTGTAACTTGAAATTTGGTAATTCATGTAGACTGTTGTCAGAATACATTTCTAAACATTGGATAAATGGGAGTTTGCACTGTAATTCAACTCCAAGTAGAAGCTAGAGGCTTGATCTATGAGTTCTTCTAACAGTGTTGTTGTTTTAAATCTTGAGTGCCCATTTGAGAATATGATGAAAGCTAAGGGACTTACTCAAGAAAATACATATACCCACAAAATTTTAAGGCCTCCGAATCCCCTAAAACCCATCCAGGGAATCGCTGGAGAAGCGGGAGGCAGGGCTTATTGTCACTTCATTTTGTCCTTAAAATGTAGATCTAAATTAGAAGCTACTACTAAAAACTTAATTCTTTTTAAATCTTGTTGTTAAACAAAACCAACGGCCAGTACAGACACCTCTACTAGATTTTCTGTGCTGGGGTTTAGTCCATACTGTAAATACCTTGGAGGCAAAAGGAACCTGGCGGTGAGCACACAGAGGACAACACACATTTGCTGAAAAAAACAGTAAATATAACGCAGGACACAGAACTGCTGACGACCACAAGCCTTGCCCTCTCCAAGCTGACCTCACTGCGCAGCAAATTCTGCCAATTTGCCAGAGAGGCAGCAATTCGAGGAGACAAAAGCGGCTCAGCAACCCACTTAAAAGCAAACGCTAAATTCGTTTTCTGTCGAGCATCAGAAACCCAAATCCCAGCCCAGGATTCTCTAGGCCCTCCTTCGGTGGAGCGAACTCCCGGCAGCAACGCCCAGCCCCGGGTGGGCGGGACCGCTCGAATCTACCCACTTAACCCGCGGACTCCAGCTCCATCCGCTCATACCTCTCAGCCTCGGGAAGTGGAAGGGCCGCGCGGGAGACTGGGGCTTCGCCTGTGAGTGTCCCCCGGGCAGAGGCGGGCCCGCGGGATCCGCATCCAGGAGCGGAACGAGGGGCGCCCCTGTCCCGTCCTTCGCGGGCGCCCCTGCTCAGCGCGCAGGGCCTGCGTGTCCTCGTGCCGACTCCTCCCTCGCGCGCCTCGCCCGCGGCTGCTCCGGCGCACGCGCGCGGCCTCGCGCAGGGCGGGGAGGGGCGGCGGCCGCGGGCGCCCGACCTCGAACCTGTCAGACCAGACCCGGGGAGCCGGCCTGGAGTCGTGGGCGCCGCAGGCGCGAGGACGGCCCCGCTGCCTCGCAGCCCCGGGCCGAGCTGTGCGTGCCGGCCCCGCCGAGCCGGCCGGGGGCGGAGAGATGAGCTGCGGCACCGCGGCGGCGCCCCAGGTAGAGCGCTCCCCCCTTTCGGAGCCCCGGCTCCCCCGCTGCCCCGGGCTTCGGAACTTGTGGGCTTTGTTGGGGCGCTTTTAATTTATAATGAGTTTCGTTTTCTACAGGATGGGGAGGGACGCGCGGCAGTGCCATCGGGAACTGGCACTCGGGTGAAGTAGGAGCCGCCGGCCGTCCGCCTGCACCGAGCCGTTCGGCGCCGCGGCCGCACAGCCTCTGCCATGGCCGGATCCGGCGTGTGGAAGCGCCTCAAATCTCTGCTGAGGAAGGACGATGCGCCGCTGTTTTTAAATGACACCAGCGCCTTTGACTTCTCGGACGAGGTGGGGGATGAGGGGCTTTCTCGATTTAACAAACTTCGAGTTGTGGTGGCCGACGATGGTTCTGAAACCCCGGAAAGGCCTGTTAACGGGGCGCACCCGGCCCTCCAGGCCGACGATGATTCCTTGCTGGACCAGGACTTACCTTTGAGCAACAGTCAGCTGAGTTTGAAGGTGGACCCCTGTGACAACTGCAGCAAACAGAGAGAGTTGCTGACGCAGAGAAAGGTGAAAACCAGATTGACCATTGCTGCCGTTCTTTACTTGCTTTTCATGATTGGAGAACTTGTAGGTGAGTTGTGTTGCCAACTCACTTTCCATTTACCTTGCCTGGAGAGTCTTTGTCAAGTTGTAGTTACACATAACTTGGCGTTTAAACTTTCTTTTTAGGAAGCTTGTTATTTATCAATATACTGATGTGAAAAGGCCTCACGGTTCCAAAGTGCAGATCAACCTAGGTACAACAAACTTCCAAAGATAACTCTGACCTTTTCTTCTGATTCTCCAAACACTGTGTCATCTACTGTAAAGTTAAGGACATTATCTTCATTATATATCCTGTAACTTCCTCTTTAAACAAAAAATCTGATAAAACACCAGGTTAATTTTTGCAACCTTTTAAATAGTAAATGATTCTACAATTATTTAGAATCATAAAATTTTACAGTATGAAAGGACCTTACTGAACACCTGCTCCACCTTTTTCTTTTTTAAGAGATCAGAGGACCCAGAGGTTAAATATTAATAAATTATGAGGACACTTAAGTGGGTAATTGAAAAGCTACATCTACAGTCCCGTTGTCTTGATTTTTTTCCCTCTACATTTGAATTAAGTGGTCTCTTACTATTTCCTTTTGTGTTTATATTCAAGAAATTTGCAAAGCTAAATAATGCTAACTGACCTCACCATTTTTCATTATAAGGAGGATCTGAAGGCCAGAAGGCTCCCCTGGGTTTTATAGAACTTGGTTTTATTTTTCATTTTTAATTATTCAAGTAATGCAGTCTTACTATAAAATACATGCTCAGTTTAGATATTAATTTCAGAGTCACATTAGTGTAACTGCTAACTTCTTTTAGTGACAATTGATAAAGTGATGTTAAAGCAGGGAGATTATTCTCCTGTGTTCTTTTTTTTTTTTTCTTTTGGCCACACCGTGTGGCTTCTGGGATCCTAGTTCCCGGATCAGGGACTGAACCCTGCCCCTCAGCAGTGAAAATGCGGAGTCCTAACCACTGGACCGCCAGGGAATTCCCTCCTGTGTTCTCTTAATGATGAACCATGACAAGAACAAAGGTGGCAGTCCAGATTTAAGATGCTGGCTGGAGGTTATGTGCAGGAAAATTATATACATTTCCTACCTCTTTTCATACCACTTCTCGCCAGTGCTCACTTCAGCCATGCTGGCCTTCTTTCTCCCTATGACTCACAAAGCTGTTTTCCTGCCCATAAGACCTTCAGACTGAGTGGTCTCTCTACCTCTGGCTTTCAAACTTTTTTGAGTTCACTATAGTAAGAAATACACTTAACATTGTGACCCGTGTAGGCATGCATGCATACGTATGTATGTATGTACACACACATATACATTTGTATAAATATATGAATAACTAAAACAAAAATTTTACTTCATGTGCTGTGTTCTACTGTTTTTTCAATTATGGTCCCAGCCCACTTAATTAATTTCATGGTCTACAAGTGGGTCACAGCCTGCAATTTGAAAAGCACTGCTTTATATGGACTGCCTTTTCCCAAATCTTCTCTTGGCTGCCTTCTTGTCATTCGTGTCTCATCACAAAAGATACCTCTTAGAGACCTTTCCAACTGCCTAAAGTCAACCTCTCTTCTCCCCTGTTCCTTCCCCAGCTTTAAAAGCCCTCAGCACCTGAGATTATCTTGTTTGTATATTCACTTGTTTAATATCAGTGTCCATTGAAATATAAGCTGAATTACCAGCACCTAGCACAATGACTAGCACAGAGTAAACACTCAATAAAATTTTGTTTAATTAATTAATAATTGCTGTTAGAGAATTATAAATGTTTAAGCTATGAAGAAATTAAAGACAGAAGTGAAACAGATCAGATAAGGCATGGTCAGCAGATTAAGAGTCAACGACTTGGGGCTTTCCGGTTGGTCAGTGGTTGGGAATCCGCCTGACAATGCAGGGAACGTGGGTTCAAGCCCTGGTCCGGGAAGATCCCACATGCTGCGGAGCAGCTAAGCCCGTGCGCCACGACTACTGAGCCTGCGCTCTAGAGCCCGTGAGCCACAACTACTGAAGCCCCTACACCTAGGGCCTGTGCTCCGCAGCAAGAGAAGCCACCGCAATGAGAAGCCCGCTCGCCACAACTAGAGAAAGCCTGCGTGCAGCAACGAAGACCCAATGCAGCCAAAAATAAATAAATAAATCTATTTTTTTTAAAAAAAGAGTCAATGACTTGCCCAAATTCCCAGTTAGAATATTGAGTCATTCAGACTTAGTGATTCTTGAAGTTAATATTTGAAGTTAAAATCACATTAATCACAATTTCCCCCTTAAAATTAGAGTTTACACCTATAAAAATTACTAAGATATAATTGTCCTGACTTAGCATTATTTAAATCTCTTACTTGGTAAATGATGTTTTGTGAAAGCTACAATAAGTATTTCCTTTCAAATACTAACTTTATTTTCAAATATGAAAATCTTTTGTTAAACACTGTAGAGAGGCTAGTACTTAGAATAGACATTAACAATATTATTCAGAATGTTACATAGAATTGTATACAGTAGAGCATTTATTAAAGTGTGTCGAAAGCACTTAGAAATAAAGCATCTTATGTAAGAAGTATGGAGTAATTTTACAATGAAGTATTTTAAAGATCTGAAAGGGGAAACTTGATTTTGAATCTTGGATTTGCTCTGAGACCTTAGGCAAGATCAATTCTTTCCATTCAGCAAGTATTTTTTAAGTACTTGCTATATACAATGGAGAACAAAACTTATGCTCCCTACTATCTAAAACACTTAATCTAATGTTTGGAGGACATTATATCTTCCTGTAGTGGAGGACACAGGTATTAATAAACACACAAATAAATTTAAAATTCAAATGGCCTTAAGTACTGTGAAGAAAAAGAACAAGATACTATAAGACATAGTTTAGACATGTCCAGCAGGACATGGTTTATGTATGAGCCACATACAGTTAAACCAAAAAAAAGAATATTAGGAGTAATTTGAGCAAAGGGAATGGAGGAAGATGTTTTCGACCAAAGAGAACAGCAAGTTCAAAACTCCTAAAACCTTCAATTCTTTAAGAGGATCTAAAAAGAAGACCAGTTTGGCCAGAATGTAGTAAGTAAGAGGGAAAGAGACAGGGGGACCAGACCAGGGAGGTCCTGAGAGACCATATTAAATGAGTTTAGTCTTTCATTCTAAGTACAACGGGGAGCCAGTGACTGCTTTGGAGTGGAGATTGACCTGATGGGATTTATCTTTTTAAAAGATTACTCTGACTCATATGGAGAGTGGATTGGAGGGTACAGGAGTGGAAGCAAGTATACTTTTGCAGAGGTCCAGACAAGAAATGATTATGGCTTGAACTGGAGTGGATGGAGAAAAATGTACTGATTGAGAAACATTCTAGAGGTAACAATGGCAAAATGGCTAATGGTTTGAATGTGAGAGTTGATGGGAGAGCAGTATCAGGAATGATTCTGAAATTTCTTACCTAAGCAGCTGAGCATATGGGAATGTATGTCAGTTATGAACCAGGGAGAAAATACAGAGCAGGATTTAAGCATGGGCTCAAGGGTTGTTTTAGGCATGTTAGGTATCATATGTATGTGAAATAGACAAAGATGTCTAGTGAGCTGTTACATATAAGTCTGTCATTCAGAAGGGAGGTCAAGGCAGAGAGAGAAACAGTATGTAATGCCATAGCAATAGAAAAAATTATCTAGAGAGCCCCAGTTTTGAGGAACTACAACTTTAGAAGTCAGGCAGAAGGCAAATGGGTATCCCAGAACTGAAGAAAAGAGTATTTCAAAATGGAATAAGCTGCTGAGAGGCCTGATAAGATGAGAACTAAAATATCCTCTGGATTTAGTAACAGTTATTGATTGTTTTAACAGCTGCATTTTATTGGGAATGAAAAAACTTAAAGAATGAATGCAAATAGACTTCCAGGTAAAGATGGCAAATGAACTCATGCATCTAGTTGTACTCTCTTAAACTACAATAAAAGGATTTAAAATACACAGACACACACACACACACATATACACACACACATACATATACACATATATATATAGAATATATATATATATATATATATATATATATATATATCCACACAGGTGGGGAAAACCTGAGAGGAGACTCTAGCAACACAAACTAGAAAGGAATCAGGTAAAAGAGGTAACTGACTTGACCCAAGAAAGCCAACTCCTAAACAAGCAGTGGGGAAAGCCAAGAACCAATCTAGTTTACACTAATGCATCAGAAACACCTAGACAACTTATTAAAAAACAAATTGCTGGACCAGAGTTTCTAATTAAGTAGGTCTGGGGTAGGGTAGGGCCTGAGGATTTTCTAACAAGTTCCCAGGATATGCTGATACTGCTGACCCTGAGGACTACACTTGAGAACTACACTAGAGAATCCTAAGCAGGCCCAGAATTGGTTGTACCAGGTACCCCTATAAGTGTGGTTAAAGAGGAAGGCTAAAATAAGGAAAGTTCATTAAAACCTGTTTAAGAGCCAGTCAGATATAATAGTATAACAATACAATAAGTATCCACAGAGATAAAATAAGATCATGAATCCATGAAACTAGAATAGGCTACTTTTTAAAAGAAATTCAGAGTAGAAAATAGAGCTTTTGAATAATACAAACTTTTTTTTTTTTTTTTTTTTGCAGTATGCGGGCCTCTCACTGTTGTGGTCTCTCCCGTTGTGGAGCACAGGCTCCGGACGCGCAGGCTCAGCGGCCATGGCTCACGGGCCCAGCCGCTCTGCGGCATGTGGGATCTTCCCGGACTGGGGCACGAACCCGTGTCCCCTGCATTGGCAGGTGGACTCTCAACCACTGAGCCACCAGGGAAGCCCTAATACAAACATTTAAAATTTTAACTCCAAACAAATTAGAAGGTGAATTAAGGTCACCTCTCACAGAATATAGCAAAAAGAGAAGATAATGGGAGAAAAAAGGCAAGAAAATTAGTATATTAGTTCAAATTCCAAATAATAGGAGTCTGGGGAATAGAGAAAGCAGAAGGAAAGAAGTTATCAACAACACAGTTTAAGAAATTTCCCCAGGGACTTCCCTGGTGGCACAGTGGTTAAGACTCCACGGTCCCAATGCAGGGCCCCAGGTTTGATCCCTGGTCAGGGAACTAGATCCCACATGCATGTTGCAACTAAGAGTTCGCATGCCACAACTAAGAAGCCCACATACCGCAACTAAGGAGGCCGCCTGCCGCAACTAAGACCTAGCGCAACCAAGTATTTTTTTAAAAAAAAGGAGAATCCTTACCGCAAAAAAAAAAAAGGAGAATCCTTTCCAAAAAAAAGGAAAAAGAAATTTCCCCAGAACTGAAGGGTATACAATTCCAGATAGAAAGAGTCAATAGGGCTTCCCTGGTGGCACAGTGGTTAAGAATCCACCTGCCAATGCCAGGGACACAGGTTTGAGCCCTGGTCTGGGAAGATCCCACATGCCACAGAGCAACTAAACCCGTGCACCACAACTCTTGAGCCTGTGCTCTAGAGCCCACAAGCCACAACTACTGAGCCTGTTCACCACAACTGAAGCCCGCACACTAGAGCCTGTGCTCTGCATCAAGAGAAGCCACCTCAATGAGAAGCCTGTGCACTACAACGAAGCGTAGCCCCCACTCTGCATCTAGAGAAAGCCCGCGTGCAGCAACGCAGACCCAATGCAGCCAAAAAATAAATAAAATAAATAAATTTTTAAAAAAAGAGTCAATAAAAGCCCAAATTGGATGAAAATAATCCCACACCAGGTACATCATTGTAAAATTTCAGAACACATGATACACACTTATTATTGCTTCAGGCAGCTGCTGTGTTAAACAATTGCCTCTGATAGTTTTTGACAAACACTGACCGAGGTTTGCACCAGGGCCAAGCTCCAAGTCAAGTCAAATAAAAAGAGCCTTGCAAGTATAGTCTCCCAGGGAACCACCAGACAGGTCAAATAATGACAATTTCCTGGCAATGGAGCTTTTTTTTTTTTTTTTTTTTTTTTTTTTTTTGCTGTACGCGGGCCTCTCATGTGGCCTCTCCCGTTGCGGAGCACAGGCTCTGGACGTGCAGGCTCAGTGGCCATGGCTCACGGGCCCAGCCGCTCCGCGGCATGTGGGATCTTCCCGGACCAGGGCACGAACCCATGTCCCCTGCATCGGCAGGCAGACTCTCAACCACTGCACCACCAGGGAAGCCCGCAATGGAGCTTTTAAGGAGCTCTAACGCCATCCTATTCCTTGCAGTGGCTGCCAGGCTGAGGTTTTCACTGTGGTTGCTGCTTGTTAGTTTTCAAGGCTACCATAGAACTGAAGAGGGGGAGATTGGGTGTAAGGCAAGTTAAAGTGCCACAGAGCTAGTGAGCTTCTTACCAAGATTCAGCCTTTTTCCTTGAATAAATGCTACCTGTATCAGCCTTTGTTTAATTTCCATAGTTTTCAGAATGCTGATTTGGACAATTTTTGCCCACGTTCTTATGGCTTTTATGGAGGAGATGATTTTCATAGGTCCTTACTCTGCTGTTTTTGCTGGTGATCATCACATGTGGCTCTTTAGGTTAACAAAAATTAAATAAATTCAATTCCTTAGTTGCACTAGCCGTATTTCAAATTCTCAAAAGCCACCTGTGACTAGTTGCTGCTCCATTGGCCAGCGCAGATAGAACATTTCCATCATCTCAGTTTTATTGCACAGTGTGGCTTTAGGGTATTATCCTTATTTTATAGATGAGTAAACTGAACCTCAAAAATGGTAAGTAACTTGCTCAGTCTCTGAGATTTCAAAGCCCCATGTTATTAACTGCCAAGCTGTATTTTCTGTCAGTGATTCCAGCTTTTTCATGTAAGGGAATACATAAAAAATGATATTTCTATAGAGCACACTGGCTGGAGTAAATGGATGTGACTACAAGATCACCAGCCCCAGTTCTCCTGCTGCTCTTGACTCTGCATACACATCCCAGGAATAGGGGAATCAACATCTCAGCACACTTATGTGTCACAACATCCTGATCATGAAGTTCTGCTATACATTATAACAGTATTTCTCAGTGTGGTTACAAGACCAGAAGCATCAGCATCACCTGGGAACATGTTAGAAATGTAAATTCTCAGGCCCCATCTAGACCTACTGAATTAGAAATTCTGGGAGTGGGGTCAAGAAGTCTATAGTTTAACAAAACTTCCAGGTGATTCTGATATACATAAAAGTTTGAATACCCTGTATTATATTATAAAAACTTATTCTATGGTGCTAGGAAAATTGGTTGACCATAATGGTCATAAATAAGTACATATATATGTATATATGTACACATATATATATATTATTATGTGTATATATATATACACACATATATAAAATACATATACACACCCACATATATGAAATATACACATTATTATTATGTATAATAATACATAATACTGGAAAACTAATATAAAAATTGTATTCTAAATACCATCTTTTATCCCTCTATTAGGAGACATTGCTGTTTATACCGAAGAGAATCAGTTAATTTTTATCTTTTGTTTTGAACTAATGAACATTTTGTGAAATTTCTTCAGTTTATGTTCAAACCCTCCCAAACAAGTGAATACCTACCTTTTATTCAGCTTTATTGTAATATTTAGATATGGTGGTTATTAATTTCACTGTCTAATAGTAGAATTAGTAGGTTGAGTAAAAACTGTATTGCTAAACACACAAAACTTCTCTTTGTGTCAGCCCCCATTTAATGGCTCTTAAATTTTTTAAGGTCATTTGCTCCTCAGAGAATCTGTTCCTGGAAATGGACATCTTCACCATTAGAAAAATATGCATAGTTAATGTTTTGCATAAAATTTCAGGATACCTTGACTTAATTGCAATAGGATAAGTAGTTAGTTAACTTTAGTTAGAAGTTTATGTTTTGTAGGATATTTTTTGCTGCATATTTTTGGTTTGATTGCTTATGTTTATTATTTTAATTAACTTATTCCTTCTTTCCTGTCACCCTTACTCTAAGGTGGATACATTGCAAATAGCCTAGCAATCATGACAGATGCACTTCATATGTTAACTGACCTAAGTGCCATCATACTGACCCTGCTTGCTTTGTGGCTGTCTTCAAAATCACCAACCAAAAGATTCACCTTTGGATTTCATCGCTTAGGTAGGTAATTGGGCGTTTCTTTGGTTTATAAAATTTTATAGTAAAACCACAATGAACTATAACCTTTGATTAACTGAAATCTTTCTGATGATAGTCTGTTTGAACAAAGCAAATGAAAATAGACAAATAAGATTCATTCAGATATATATCTTCCAGGGTACATGCAGTTCAGTCAGCTAAATAGTTTACACATATAAAATTACACGGTAATCAGGGACTTTCCTGGCAATCCAGCAGTTAAGACTCCACACTTCCATTGCAGGAGTCATGAGTTCGATCCCTCGTTGGGGAACTAAGACCTCACATCCCACATGCCGCATAGTGCGGCCAAAAAAAAAAAAATTGTGTGGTAAACATTAATCTTCAGATGTTGTTCCTTGTGTCCTGAAGGTGTTAACAGAAAAAAGTTTACCTTCAGTTTATCGAACCAAGCAAAACCACATGGATTTAATTCATCAATGAGCATTAGCTTTTCTTTCTCTTAAGGTATTCCAACCAAAGCGACTTATAACCCAGGTTTTAGGCACTACTATAATATGTATAACATACTGTATGGCTGACCTTCATTGTGGCCATTAACTGTAAATGCTAACAAAGATTCTTTGCTTGACCAAACGTTTGTCAGTCTCCTGAGCTGTCTCCCAAGCCCATCTCTGTACTTCCTCATTAAATCTAGTTTTAGGAAGAACCCTGCCAAACCAATTTAACAGAACCTCCACTCTCAATATTTGATGGGTTATTCCCAGGTGATGTCTCATCACCCTGGCCTGTTTTCAACAAGGCTTCCCTATACCAATCTTGATAGCTTCCCCCCAACTGTATTAAAGTCTTCTTTACCATGTTTTAATAAGTGTCATTGAATTTTTTTTCTTTCACAATGCACACATATTTATATTTTCCTATTTTGAACAAATATTAATATTTAATTAAGAGAGATTAAAATCATACATTGTTATCCACACAACTCTTCTTGCCATGTTAGTGTTTTTTTTAATTTTTACTTATTGTCAAAATACATATAAAACAATTACCTGAATTAGTATATGAAGTGCCATATGACCAATTTTTTGCTTAGAACCCAAAAATTGATTTAGGCAGCTTCAGCAAAACCTGTCTTAAAGAACCAGAATTAACATCTTGTAGTTTTATTTTGTGTAGACAATGCCACTCTTGGCTAATATTCCATTCAGTTCCTCCCCTTCTTTGTTACTTTTTAGCCTAATCTTAACTCAACATCTAGGTCTCCTATAATTTAGTAGCTGGGTCTTCTAGTGTAAAACTTGACATTTTACCTGAATGGCTGTATTCCAAGTAGCTATCCAGGTCGTAAGTTTGGGAACTTATCTGGCATCCCCATTTCTCAGCACCCTCAGCTGCTGTACAAGAGCAGTAAAGCCCTGAGTGAGGCCTTTCCGTTATTTGTTAAGCAACTGAATAACACATAATGCATTTGGATGTGTTCCTAAAAAAAACTCCCACTTCTAGCTGACACATTATACATCCATTTGTTTACTG
This sequence comes from Orcinus orca, assembly GCF_937001465.1. Lineage (NCBI taxonomy): Eukaryota > Metazoa > Chordata > Mammalia > Artiodactyla > Delphinidae > Orcinus > Orcinus orca. The sequence goes on from NC_064560.1 coordinate 113,187,511, forward strand.
ATTGCCTTGGGGTTTTTAAAAAACTTCAAAATTATTCTTAAACTTTAATATTTTTGTGTGATTTAAACACCTGCAATTTAAGAGCAAAACTCAAACTAGCATCGTGGAATGGGGATTTTTACCTTCTAACACTATTTGAGAGAGTGCATTCATTTTAGGTTATAGACCCCTTGGAATTCTAATGAAAACAGTGGAATTCTCCCCCAGAAACATGCAATACCAGAACATAGAAAGTTCTACAAATGATAAGTTAAGAACCCATAATCATGAAAATTCTATTAAATATCAGAGAAGTACTTAGTGTTTATCTAGATAGTCATAGATAACAAGTACTATGAAAAGATGAAAGAAAATAGAACTGACTGGTCCTATTGTATTTCCGTACATTTCTATAGAAAGTCAAATTTTTCCCTTTCCTTAAAAGTACTACTTCAAGATGGTGGACTAGAGGTCAGCATTTGAGAGTCCATTGAAATAAAAGGTACCAAATCAACACAGAGAAGCAAATGGTTGAGTCACCAATCAACAAGACATTTTCAGAAATTTCTGGAAGTTGGAAAGTAGATGGGAGTGGGTTGAAGAAAGAAACAAGCCAAGAAGCGACAGCCTGGAGAACGCTAGGGTAGAACTGGACCAGCCCAACAGAACTCCAAAGAAGACTCAGGGACAGAGATGGCAGAAGTGAGAATTGGGGCTGAAAACAAGACTAATTGAATGACTGCAAATGAGAGACTGCTCCCACTAGTCCACTGTGTCCCTACCTTCCTCCCACCGCCACCTCCACTCAGGCGGTCCGCATTTTCCCCCATGTAAACACCACATAGTTCTTCCAGAAGGAAATTGAATCAAATGTTTGGAGAAAGCTGAGGCTTTTAGTGTGAATGTTGATGCTCCAAAATAATTCGTTTTCATACTAGAATTCAGGGTTCTCCAGCCTTCTAGTTTGGTTCCCCACATACTCACACTAAAGTAATACACTTGTCTTAGTCTTCCCTGCTCTACACCCCTTATTAGTAACCATTTTAAATAGTTATGGCTTATCCTTCCAGCATTTCCCTTTTGCAAAGGACAGTTTCCCTATCCTATTACCCTAAATGTGAACGGACACCCAAGGATCTTTCAGAAAATGGGAAAAACCAGCAGCATGAAAGAAAGTTAAAAAACAAACAGACAAACAAAAATTTGTCGTACAGGAAAGAGAGGTGACTTAGGAAACAGAAGAAAATGTTTTCAATTATCTTATTAATATACCCAGAATAATAAAACAGTAAAATGTTTTGAAAAAGAAACATACAGAAAAAGCTCTTTGAAATTGAAATATCACTAAAATTTTTTAAAAGTTTTTTTCGATAGAAGGACTAGAAAATATAATCAAGAAAGTCTCGGACTTCCCTGATGGCACAGTGGTTAAGAATTCACCTGCCAGCAGGGGACACGGGTTCGAGCCCTGGTCCAGGAAGATCCCACGTTCCACGGAGCAACTAAGCCCATACGCCACAACTACTGAGCCTGTGCTCTAGAGCCCGTGAGCCACAACTACTGAGCCCATGAGCCACAACTACTGAAGCCCATGCACCTAGAGCCTGTGTTCCATAACAAGAGAAGCCACCGCAATAAGAAGCCCGCACACCACAATGAAGAGTAGCCCCTGCTCAACGCAATTAGAGAAAGCCCACCCACAGCAACAAAGACCCAACGCAGCCATAAATAAATAAATAAATAAATTTATTTTAAAAAGAAGAAAGTCTCCCAGAAAGACAAATACCATATGATATCACTTATATGTGGAATCTAAAATACGATACAAATCAACATATCCATGAAACAAAAACACACCTACAGATATAGAGAACAGAGTTGTGGTTGCCAAGGGGGAGGAGGGGTAGGGGAGGGATGGAATGGGAGTTTGGGATTAGCAGAGGCAAACTATTATATATAGGATGGATAAACAAGGTCCTACTCTATACTATGTTCAATATCCTGTCAAACCATAATGGAAAAGAATATGAAAAAGAACATATAAATATGTATAACTGAGTCACTTTGCTCTACAGAAGAAATTAACACAACATTGTAAATCAACTATACTTCAATAAATTTTTTTAAATAGTTAAAAAAAAAAAGGTCTCCCAGAATACAGAACAAAAAAATAAAAACAGGAAGAAAAAGTTTAAAACTATAAAAGAATAATCTGGGAGGTCCAAAGTTGTATTATTAAGAATCTCAGAAAAAGAGACTTACAAAATAAAAGGGAGTGACTGCTTAAGGGGTACAGGGTTTCTTTTTGGGGGTGATGAGCGTGTTCTGGAATTAGATAGTGGTAATTGTTGCACAGCCTGTGCGTATACTAAAAGCCACTGAATTTGTCCACTTCAAAATTGTTAAAGTGGTGAATTTTGTTATTTGAATTTTATCTAAAATTTTTTAAGTCATCTAAAAAATAAAAGGAAGAGAATTGTTAAGATATAGACAGGTATTTTCCAGAGCTAGGGAGGGAATCACATCCTCACACTAGCAGGGCCTTTTTGGGATCTTCTTTTTCTTCTTTGTATTACAAAAGCTTATAAGGATATATCTAGATAAGACTTATTTCACTTATCCTGCTCTTTGAAGTAATGGAAGAAAAACTTATGATGTGGGGAGGATTAAAAAGACAACAAAGATATGTAGAATTGAATAAAGCTATAAACCAAAGCAGTGGCTGCCCTTGTGTGCTGTAAAATTCCACCACCTCACGAGTAATCTCTCTAAGTTCTGTAGGGAAACGTTTGTTTACATTGGACACATTTAGATAGTGTGCCTCTTATGACCTCTACTACCAAGACTTGGGAATTCAGGTCTTAAAGAACACTGCAGAAGGAATCCCCCCTAAGAAACTTCTGGTTTATTACTGTGTTGTTGAATTTGCTTTGTTTTAATGGCATGGGTGGTAGGACAGGAGTTGGTTTTTTCTTTGTTGATTTATTTTGTAAATCTGTAAAACATGTCACAAAAGTCAAAAATTATTTTTTAAAAGAAAAGATTTACTCAGAGAAGCCTCGCTTTCATTCTGTCCCCTCCAACCCATCCTCCTGCCCCACTCCTAATTAGCAATCATTTTAATTAGTTTCTGGCCTGTCCTTCCAGCATTTCCTTTTGAAAGTATAAGGAAATACATATATATGTTCATATCCCGCTCCCTGCCACACTTTCTTATGCAAAGGCAGCATCCTGGAGGTGTGTGTCTGTGAATGAGAGTCAGATAACAGTAGTACCATACCCTAAATTTTCTTTTTGTTTTCTCATAACACTTTATACATGCCTAATAGCATTTATCACATTTTTATAGATATTTTTATGAAACAATGTCTCCTTCTAGACCATGAATTAAGTAGGGACAGGAACAGAAAATATTAAACTCCATGGGTCTGGCACTAATAAGTGCTGTATAAGATATCATTAATCAAATTGTTGCGTATTCAAGCTGATTAAATATGGTTATGAAAACTGAAACAGATAATCTAGTATAGCTCATGATCCACAAATCATTTGTGTTTGGGTTAAATTAAACCAATTTCTAAACTGAGAGTAGGAGTATTTTTGAAATTTTGGGACAAAAATATTTGGGACTTGAAAACATTTATCTGTAATTCTGAATCTGTTTATGCTCACAAACTATAAAAAATTATTTGATCTGTAACATAGCTGGGTTATATAGCCTGGCTTATAGGTCCTTTGGACCAATTAAGAAACTAGTCAGAAGGGAATTTCTTCTTATCTCAGTCAGGGGCTGATCCTATTTGTTTTGGTACTTAACCTCTTTTAGAGTTTTGTGGTTAAATTGTCTTTGGTTCACATCTGAGATCTGCACTTTTACTAGCTGTATGACCTTTGGAAGAATGATTTAATCTAAGTATGGGTTTTTACTGTAAAATACGGATGATAATGTATAAGTTCCTAACATGGTACCTGGCACAGAGTAAATTCTCAGTAAAAGTTAGTTCCAGTCTTCTTTTCCTTCCCTCTTCTACCTGCCAGTTTATCATCTTACCCAGACTTTTTATATCTCTCAAAATGCTCCATGCTCCAAAACTACCTGCCTTCCCCCCTCCCCCTAATCGGAATTCTTATCCTCTTAGCAAAACTGTCTCAGCTAGGTAGGAGGAGAATAAGATGATTCACCCTGATGATTAAATAACAATTTTTAAAGATGTGCTTTTTAACTCAGGTCTTTGGTAACATTTGGGACACTATAACAAAATTTATTTTAGCAAAAATCATTCAGTCAAGGTGAGAGAAAGGTAGTTTTAGATTTGAGGGGTAAGCCAAACTCACTGTCCCAGGAGTCAGGTCCATTCTGTTGGTACTTTCTTTCCTTCATGTGAACTCAGAGATTGTGTAAAATCATTCAAGGTTTTTCTTTTTCTTCTTTCTTTATTATACTACACTGAGCTACAATGGCAGCTCTTTTGTGGGAAGAGGGAGAGCAGGGTAGGAACTATATGTGAGTTATTTTTAAATGCCTGGATTTATTTGACTTTGGGTATGTCTTCTTATTCTGGAAGCTACTAAAACTTAGAACTTCATGAAGCCACACTGTAGGAGAAATCCCACAAATCCTTAGGAAGAATAGCCTATGTCTCAGGGGACATGCTCTTCTAAAGAGAACAGCCCAATCCCTTGCTTGCTTTCTACTTTTATCTTTCTCTGTGGATTATGAGTGTAATTGACTTTATTTATATGACTATTCCAGTTCTTGGGCTGAAGAGACTGCATGGATTAGATAAAGATAGTGACCATGTGAAAGGACCGTAGTAAGCAGAGTTGTCTGTATTTGAAATAAAAAGCGAGATTTACTTTGGTAATAAAATCATCAGCCTAGGTTAATAATGAAGTGACAGTGCAGGGATCTTTAGTAGCAGTGTGTCATTCTACTGAACAAAGACCTTGGCAGATCTGACTAGATGATGGTTGTCCTGAGGTAGGTAGATGGTTATAATGCTAGTTCTACGTAGTTTGTTATTTTTCTCCTGATACTTACTAAAGGAACAGAAAGTATTCAGCTAAAAAATCTCTTCCCCCATACGTGCAGCAAAAAAAAGCCCCACAATGCTTCTCCCTAGTGATTCATTTTAACAACTTCCTCCCACCCCTGACAAGAGTTATTCCTATTATATTCACATCTTAGAGTTATTTCATATCACATGAACATCTATAGGAAAAGAATAGGTACATGCTAGAAATGGGAATTTTTACTGAGGCAGGAGTAAGACATGAGTGAGGTGGTCAACACTGGATAGCCAAAAGTCAACTTGAGCACACTGGGCACCTTGGGTGTGGGCTATAGGGAATGGTATGAAGGCAGGAAACAGGAGGTGATTCAGAGTAGGAGGTGAGAGGATCCAAAGACAAACTTTGCAGTTTAGCTTAGCATTCTGGTGGCAACAGTGGGCCCCTGAAATCCTACATGATGTCTTTATCCTGAGTGCATCCTCATCTGTGGATGAGGTGAAATTAAAATACTATCAATAGTTTGGAGGTCCTAGGCAAATCCAGTACAGCCCACTGATTTCCTTCTTTTCTCCTTCCTATCTGCTTTTAGAAGAATGTAGAAAAGAGAAATAGCAAAAAGAAAGTAGAAGACAGACTATGTCTCCACTTTCCTTCCCTATTCATTTTTATAGACCTCTGAAACCTGAACTTTAGATGTTTACTATGAGGCAACAGAAAGACAAGTGTAATATAATTTAAGGGAAATATACATTATTGGCATCATAGCATTAGCAAAGATAACAGTTATGATAGGCCAGTACATCTAGGCAGCACTCGTTAAAAAGCAAATATGCTTGAGTTGAGTGTGGTTTACATAGTTGAAGCAGATTATTACTCATACACTGAGTAGGTGCTCAAAAGTTACCTGTTGAATGAATGAGTAATGTTATAAGGTGGGGAGACAGGCAGTAAATATGTACATAAGCACAACATAATCATAAATTGTATTAAATGCTGTGAAGAGAAAGAATAAGGTACTATGATGGAGAATAACAGGATGTCAGAGAAGGACTCAATATTCTTCATGTGAACCTTGAAAACCTCTAGTTTTGGCAATTTATAGATGTGTTAAAATGTGCAATAAACATTTTTCATATTTTATCCTATCAAAACTTGATAATCATCTGTGTTTTCTCCCATTTAATTTTTGCTCTTACTATTTATTAGCCATTCAAATCAAAACTGTTTATTCTCTGTATGTGAAATTCACGGTATATTTTGGTCTTTATTATATCATTGACTATAAACATTTGTTTATATTTCAGCTGAAAAAAAAGACCCAAGTGATGTTATAACAAAAAACACATATTCATTCATCTTACTCCATCCTCCAATGCTACAGTTCAGCCAGGTGGAGTGATATAATTATTTGTGTGTAGAATAAAATAGCAAAATATGTTAGAACTACTATAATAATAGGTTTCTAGAATTTCCATAAAAATCTATTTCAAGAGTTTTTCATTTATGCTAAATTTCCATTTAGTCAAGTTTGTCCAAAATGAATAGGGTAGTAACTTTCACAGAAATCCAGCGTTTCATTTATGGAAGTTCCTGGGTCTCCTTTAGAAAATGAAAAATCCACCTGTCGTGCACTCCTTTCATCTTGAAAAATTTTACTGTATGTTGTGTGACCAGATACCAGCCCAGGGCAACAGGGCAAGAATGAGAAGACTGGAGCAAGTCATAATTTGGCTGTTGATTGAAAGCTTCCTTCTCTCTTAAATGTTGTGGGAGAAAAAAAATCCTGCCTATATTTATCTGCATTCCATCATATTTAACATACTATGAAAAAAATTCAAACACTAATTAGTTCTACTCATGATATTTCACCAAAGTTTAATTTATTCACAGTGAAAGAGCTTTTTGTTCATTTTATCAGAATGATCATACAACTACTATTAGGAATTTTAGCTATATGGTATTACTGTACCTTATACTTCTCAATTATAAATCTCAGCCCTAAAAATCTACTTAAAATTTTGAGGTTTTTGCTTTTGCATTTATCAGTATTCTGTTTAGAAGACATTTTGACAGGTCATTAGAATAAAAAAATAACAGATGAATGTCTTTGCTTTTCACCAGGGAAACTAGATATGAGGCATATTCCTATTAATTGCTGAATAAGGCATATCTTTAATAACAATATCCTAATATGTCATTTTGGGAATTTCTAGGAATCAGTTGAATTCCATTACTCTTAACTAGGGGCAGGCATTAGGATCCTTTGTGCTACTTACATGGGTGAAAACTGTGTGGTGGAAAACTGAGTTTTCAGCTGCAGGGACCTAGGGCCTTCAAAGGGTGGGAATCCTCCTTGTCAAGAGCTTTGTTTATGCTTTAGTTTGACTTTCATTTTACTTTATTTTGAATGTGGTTTTGCCTTATCTGAGGGTTCACAAAAAGATCATTTTCAGTGTTTAGGAAAACTATCACTGGGATGTGGGTGTTGCCAGATTTAGCTTGCTCTCTCTCTCTCTCTCTCTCTCTCAGGATGACAGTATGTCTGAAATATTGCAGGGGACATACTTATATGGAAAAAATTAGTTGTTTATCTGAAATGAAGATTTAGCTGGGCATCCGCTATGTTATCTGGCAGACCTACTAGGGTAACAATATATCTTATCATCCAAACTAGGACACTTTTGAGAGTTAAATGGGACACTTTTAACAATTATACCAGGATAACAGGCATAACTTGGAACTATCTGGGAAAACTGGAAAGTATGGCCAACCTAATTACAAGGGGTTTTGAAATTTTTAATTATTGGTTTTAGATTTTCATAAGCAATCACATCTCTCTGTCATTAACTTGTATAGCTGTTAATCTTTATGAAGTATATTGCTTTATAATTTCATATTAAAAATTTGATTAAGGCACCTTTAAAACTTTGGTGTCCTAACTGCTAGCTAGCTTCAAGCTTGACACAGGGTTAGAGTTCTCTTCTTTTTTTTTTTCAGAAGAGTTTGAGAAGGATTGATATTTTTTACATACCAATATTAAAGAGAATTAAAGTTCTCTTTCTTCACGAGTAAAATGAGGAGCCTACCGTTAGTACATGAGATTTTATAGTTCAAAATTTTTAAATTATTTCTTCTTTCTTTATATTATTTATATATGTATATGTTGACATCAGCAGTTATAACTTAAGACAAGAAATTCCATGTGTTTTCAGTCTTATATTTGGCTTCTTTTTCTTTTTAATTTATTTATGTGGTTTTTTTGGCTGCGTTGTGTCTTCGTTACTGCACACGGGCTTTCTCTATTTGCCGCAGGCGGGGGCTACTCTTTGTTGCGGTGCGCGGGCTTCTCATTGCTGTGGTTTCTCTTTGTTGCAGAGCACAGGCTCTAGGCGCACAGACTCAGTAGTTGTGGCACGTGGGCTCAGTAGTTGTGGTTCACGGGCTCTAGAGCGCAGGCTCAGCAGTTGTGGCACATGGGCTTAGTCGCTCCGCGGCATTTGGGATCTTCCCCGACCAGGGCTCCAACCCGTGTCTCCTGCATTGGCAGGCGGATTCTTAACCACCGCGCCACCAGGGAAGTCCCTATTTGGTTTAATTCTTTTCTTTTAACCTATTCTTGTTTTGGGGGATTTAGTAAATAATTATTGTTCATATTTAGCTTTACCTTCTGAATTGTATATATACCCCTTTCTCTTCCCTTGCTCAGCCTAACTAACTTTAGTCTACAGATCCATCCACAAATATATGAGTACATGTTACATGCCAGCCTTTCTACTGAATGCTACAGTAAATGTGATGTGGAATGTAACTTGGTTATATCCTTAGGGGCTTAGAGTCTAGACTTGATATGGTAGTCTCTCCACAGCTATGTATATTTCAGTTGGGTTTTTTTTCTCTGCCTTCTTCAAGCCTGTGTCTCCTATGAAGTATGATAATTAGTATATCAGCAATACATGAATCATGGTTTTGAATAGGAGTTGTATGGTTTTTGTCTTATTCCAGTACCTGTTGATGCACAGAATTTTATTAGGGTTTTGGCTACATTAATGAAATGTCTTTGGGAAAAAACTTTTTACTGCTAGATAGTTTTTCTGTGTTGTAATTTATGAGGTGGAATAAAAATGATCATAGTCCAATATACTTGAACTGCCTTTAACCTTTGAGCAATGAGTTGACCCAGATAACAATTTTCCAGTTTGTTTTAACTTTTAACACTTAAAAGTTTAATATCTGGTTTCTTTAAAGAAAAAAAATTTGTGTATTTTCTTGCTATTATTGTTTTGAGTGTCAACACTAGTTTTATATAATAATTATTTTAAAATGTACATTGCCCTATTTTTATTATTTTGAAAAGATATAAAATTATTTCTACTTCATACTCACATGGTAGAAAACTCACATGGTATAAAAGCATATATAGTGCAAAGTCATCCCTGTCTCCTAGCCACCCATTTTCCTCATAATCAGTTTTTATCAGTATTTTGTATATTCTTCCAGAATTTGCATGTACAGATCATTATTTATATATTCTCTTTCTTCTTTTTGCACAAATGCTAACATACCATACTGTTGTATACTTTTCTTTTTTCACATAACACTGTTATTTTGAAGATGACTCCTTATCAGAACATAAACAGCCTAATGGTTTTTTCCAAGCTGCATAGTATTCCATGTTACAAGGCCCCTACTAATCACTTTTTTTAATTGTTTTCACTTGTTTGCTATTATATACAATGTTTGATAAATAGCTTCATAACATACCTCATTTTGCACATGTGCAGCTCAGTTGGCAAGAGTGTGTATATCACTCCTGGAAAAGGAAATCCTGAGTCAAAATGCATTCATACATGCCTTAAAATATGGGTTTGTTTTTCTTTAGTCTAAAGGTAAATGTGTTTATAGTAAAAACTTAAAACTTTTCAAGCGTTACCAAAAAGAATAAAGTGAAAAATAAATTCCCCAAACTCTTAGTCTCACTTCTCAGGTATAACATTTTCTCGTCTGTCTTTCTTGTGATTATCAATTTGCCTGATTTTTTTTCTTTTTTTTAAATATAAATGAACCAACAAGGACCTACTGTATAGCACAGGGAACTATACTCAATATTTTGTAATAGCCTATAAGGGAAGAGAATCTGAAGAGGAATATATATATATCACTCTACTGTACACCTGAAACTAACATGATATTGTAAATCAACTATACTTTAATTTTTTAAAAATACATATTTATATATATGGCTCTATGGTATCCCATTATATGTATATACCATAATTTATCCATTAAGTTCCTCATTGGTGGGCATTTAAGATGTCTCCAGATCTTTTTTTATACTACAGACAAAGCTACAGTAAAAAACCTTGTAGATACCTTTGCATACATTTGGATGTGTTTCTACTGGGTGGATTTTTAGAATATAAGGAATATATGCATTTTAAAATTTTATTAGTTTTACTAACTGCTCTCCAAAAAGATAGTTCTGTTTTATACTTCCACCAGTATATCCTTGCTAACTATGGCTGTTATCAGACTTTTTAATCTTTGCCAATTTAGTAAGGGGCAAAAAGGAATTCTTACTTGAATTTCTTGTATTATGATTGATTTTGATAAATTGGCCATTTCTGTTTATTTTCTGTGTATTACTATTTGTGTCCTTTACCCATTTTTCTTATGGGTTGTTCACTTTTTTATTGATTTGTAAGTATACTCATCTATGGGGAAATTAGCCTGTGGTCAAGTATGTTACAAATTTTATTCTCAGTTTTTTCATTTTTTTATCATGTGTATAGTCTGTAAATATACATAATTTGACCCTAAAGAGATGAGGAGAAGGCGGGGAGTGGTGGGAGTGAATTAGTGGAGGATGCAAAGCAAACTACTAATCACTTTTTAAGTAGGAAGAATAATATGACAAAAATAATGTAGTGCTTTTATCTCCTTAGAGGAAAGAAGATATAAGTAAGAGATTGTACAGTATTTCGTATATATAAAGTATAATGACCATTCTGCAAATGTATTTATTTTTTATATTTTTCCCTCCAGAGGTATTGTCAGCTATGATTAGTGTGCTGTTGGTGTATATACTTATGGGATTCCTCCTGTATGAAGCTGTCCAAAGAACTATCCATATGAAATATGAAATAAATGGAGATATAATGCTCATTACCGCAGCTGTTGGAGTTGCAGTTAATATGATGTAAGCTCTATTTTTAAAAAAATTTTCATAGGTTTTATTTTTTAAAGCAGTTTTAGATTCAAAGCAAACTTGTGCGGAAGGCACAGAGCTTTCCCATATATACCCTGCCCCCCCCCCACATGCATAGCCTCCCCGGTTATCATATCCCCCACCAGAGTGGTACAGTTGTTACAAACCATGAGCCTACACTGACACATCATTATAGCACAGAGTCCGTAGTTCACTTGAAGGTTCTCTCTTGGTGTAAAACTCATTCTATGAGTTTGGACAAATTTATAATGACATATATCCACCATTATAGTATCATATACTCTATATTGTTTTCACATTAATATTTTCAAGTACTGTGAACTTAGAGACTATTATGCATGCATTCAGTAGCCTGCAGTGATATTTTAATGTATTTTAAAGTTATGTAGTACATTAATTTTTCTTCTAAATGTTAATAAAACACTATTGGAATTAACAAATTTCTCATGGGTTTGCTCAGGTACACTGAAGTTTGCCTAACAATCAGGAATTTAAGTAGGACAAAGTTTTTTTTAACTTTTACAATATTTTTATTTTAATAAGATTTTTTTGTAACTACCAACTTTTTTTCCTAAAAACTACAAAATCTTTAAGTTACATACCTAATCATTTGGACCAGGGGTCAGTAAACTTTTTATGTAAAGGGTCAGATAATAAATATTTTAGGCTTTGAGAGCCATACAGCCTCTTTGGCAGCTACTTAACTTTGCGGCTACAGAACAAAAGCACCCACATTCAGTATGTAAACAAATGAGCATGGCTGTGTTCCAATAATACTTTATTTACAAAAAAAAAAAAAACTTATAAAAACAGGCAGTGAGCCAACTATGGTCTACAGACCATGGTTTGCCAATCCCTGTGCTAGTGGCCTCCATTAATACTTAGAATAAAATCAAAAGTTTTTACCATAGCCACCCCTCCAACTCATCTCCCAACACTCTTGCTCACTTTATTCTAGCCACCATGGCTGTCTTGCTTTTTTAAGCACATACACATATAGCACATTTTCATCTTAGGGCCTTCGCCCTGGTGTTCCTTCTGCCTAGAACACTCTTCCACCACCATTTGCTTCCGGACTTCATTCGAGTCTCTACTCAGAATCTTAGTGAGGCCTTTTCTGATCACTCCCCATCACTCTCCACCTCCTTGCAATGCTTTACTTTTCTTCAAAGCATTAGCGTTGCCCACCAGTACATTATGTATTTATTTGTTAATTCTCTGCCCTCTCTACTAGAACATAAGTTCCATAGGGATAGGGATATGTCTGACTTATCACTGTTTTAACCCCAACACCTAGAACAGTACCTGATACATAATAGGTGCTCAAATATTTATTAAATGAATTAGTGTCTGATTAGTAACAAATATTTCTGTCAATAATATTAGGAAGAATAATAATCTTTTCTTTTATTTTTAACAGAATGGGGTTGCTATTGAACCAATCTGGTCACCATCATGCCCATTCCCACTCCCTGCCTTCAAATTCTCCTACCACAGGTTCTAGATGTGGACAGAACCATGGGCAGGATAGCTTGGCAGTGAGAGCTGCATTTGTACATGCCTTGGGGGATCTGGTACAGAGTGTTGGTGTGCTAATAGCTGCATACATCATACGATTCAAGGTAACATGATTGCTAGTATTTTTATTTTAAAATATATATTTAATTTCAACATTAAAACTAAAGGTGACTGTCTTATCAGTATACTAGACACCTGTGCCAGTCCTATTCATTTTGCATTATGCAAGCATACTTGAACTATCAGTATATCTCTTTTATTAGCACCAAACACAATAGTATCAACCTCACGGGGTAACTTATCTGTTGGCTTTGGTGGTGCCTTCACTGAAGAACTCAATTCTAAGCCTTGTCACTCAACTGCTAGGTACTGGAATGTGCACTGGAGTGCTCTGGAAATCCAGAGATCTGAGTTCTAGTCTTGGCTCTGCCTTTAATGCTTTGACCTTGAGCAGGTCCCTCAACTCTAAACTTGGTTCCCTCCTCTTTAATATGAGGGGCTTAGACCAGATGGATGGCTGCTAAAACTCCTTCCAGCTCTGTTAGTCTATGGTTCTGGGTGGAAGATTTAGAGAAAGCACAGAGGAAAACAGTGGAACAAATGACTAAACTTCTGGAAATACAATAGGTTTCACAAAGAAAGGCATTTAAACAGTCTAGGAAAGAGTGAAGACGTTTCTCAATTGGCATTATCCAAGTTTTAAAGATGTGCTCCAGTCCTGCTAAAGAACAGGGGACAGAGTATGCCTTACTTTGCTTTACAGACTGTTTTATGACTGTCTGTATTTAATCATGCAATTTTGATCTGTCATTTTTCAGCCAGAATACAAGATTGCTGATCCCATCTGTACATATGTGTTTTCATTACTTGTGGCTTTTACAACCTTTCGAATTGTATGGGACACAGTAGTTATAATACTAGAAGGTAAGATCTCTAGTATCCCCACTGTGGGTTTATTATTTCCCTAAATCAGATTGGGGCTGTTGGTGAGGGGCAGGAGTACTCCAGGGTAGGAGCCATGTCTTTCTTTTTACTGATACTTATTAGTCTATAATACCACCTTACATGTAAAAAACATGTGAGAGTCAATGCACTCTCCCATCTATTACCCATTTGATCCTTATAATAGCCAAGAAAAGTAGGCAAGGCAGACATTATTATTCCCATTTACCAACAAGAAAATTGAGGCTCAGCGAGGTAACATAACTTCATTAAGGTCATGCTGCTAATCAACTGTGGACCTAGGACAAGAATGCAGCTCATGATTCTTAATACAGTTATGTTTAATAATTTATTTATTAAGTCTGTAATTCCCATTTAACTTGCTATTCTATTTCCAGCATCCCTGCCTTACTGATATTAAGTATAAGCATTTAACTATAAGTTCTCAGAAGTAGGTTTATCTTTATTGTATGTTCGTTTTTCTTTTTTGTCTATCCTAGCTTGTTTATTAGATGAAGTCATCTGGTTTGAGTGACATTTCTTTTTAGTGAGAATGAACATTTTCTAAGTATTTATTAACCTCTTGTATATATCCTGCTATATGTGTGCATAGTTTATCTTAAAGTTTTAATATATTTTAAAGTGTTCATTTAAACTGAATTTGGTAAAGCCATTTGGTTTCTTTTTTAAAAAAAATGTCCTATTAGTAATATATAAATGTTTTCTCAAAATAACCTTTACTTATAAATGATACATTCTGAATAGGTGTACCAAGCCATTTGAATGTAGACTATATCAAAGAAGCTTTGATGAAAATAGAAGATGTATATTCAGTGGAAGATTTAAATATCTGGTCTCTCACTTCAGGAAAACCTACTGCCACAGTACACATACAGCTAAGTATGTTGCTGACGGTGAATGCTGGGGTTGGTGGACTTCTATCTTTGGAATTAAACATCTGTGCTTATGATTAAATAGGAAGACTTTTCTGATGGAAAGATATGTTTTAAGGGAAGGGTGAGGCTCTTCAGAACGTGAGTTGAGGTCAATTTATTGTTGGCAGAGCAATAATTTTCTATCTCTTTGATGAGATATTACAAATTGATTTTTTCCCTTCAGATAAAAGGCACAAAGTATATTTACCATGTTTTTTCTATATAAGAAAAGCTAAACTCTATGTTTTTATTTCTTTAAATCATTTCACAGCTTTTTATTTTTTTATCAAAATAATACATGTATATGGTTTATTTTAAAAACTACAAAAGATGAAAGACTTGTAATTGATGTCTAGTATTTTTTCTCTACCCAAGAGTGGAATAGAGAGATTGGAATAATGAGAAGTCATTCTGGCTTTGTAAACTGAAATACTTCTCTAACAGAATAGCTTCAAGAGGGTAGAAATCAAACTAATAAAAATCTGTTCACAGTATAATAAGATTGTTTTTGCCCTTTGTCTTGTTCGCTAATGTGTAACTGTATACAATGAATAGTAATGATATTTTCTTGACCTTGCAGTTCCTGGAAGTTCATCTAAATGGGAGGAAGTACAGTCCAAAGCAAAGCATTTATTATTGAACACGTTTGGCATGTATAAATGTACTATTCAGCTTCAGAGTTATAGGCAAGAAGTGGACAGAACTTGTGCAAACTGTCAGAGTTCCAGTCCCTAATTGTATACATTTTGGAGACTACCGCCTTATTTATCCTGCAGTCACAGATGTAAGAGCAATAAATGCACGCCTAAATGAGAAATGGAACCCCTGACAGCTGTGTCAGTATCAAGCACCGGTCTCTCAAAACAGTCACTCTAGCCTGACAGTGCTACTTTCTGTTTAATGGCAAAATGAGACTTCACCATGATTTTCAGATGAAGATGTTTCTAAAACACTGTTTACAGAATGAGACATGACTCTACAGATACCTCATGGAAGACAATCCGAGACCGTACTTCATTAATTATGACAGTACATGTCTTAAAGGAAGCATCAAGAATTCAGTATTTGCATTTAAAAATCCTTTTTAAAGGCCATTTTATATCAAGCCAGTGCTGGAAAACTGAATTTTTTTATTATGTAATCTTGAACCCAGCTTCTGGAATTTGACACCCAGCTCTCTTTTTACCAAAATTATTTCTCAGCAGATTTCAGCAAGTACTACTAATTATCCAGAGAGTGGAATAAGCATGTATTCCTAGAGTTTCAGAAATGTTTGATTTCACAAATAAGTCTTAATCTTACTGTTAACAATTTGTAATCAATTTTTTCCAGACGTTACAGGGTTTTGAATCTCAAAGTTAGCATTTTTGGTTATTTGTAACCTTATCAGAACCCAATCTTTACATATTGTGGTCACTGTCATTAAATTGTTTAGGAAATATTTTCAATATTATTCTGAATAGCAGAAGTTAATCATAAACTCAAATTACTATATGATAATTTAAAACAAAATATGGGAGTGAGGATGGGGTGTGGAGTTTCAGATTTAAGTCTTCCCGAAATCACTTGTTGTTCATGGAATTATTTTAAGAACAGCAAGAGACTGCAAAAGGTAAACAATGATCCTCTGTCCTTTTAAGAACTGCTTTACCTTTTGTACAGAAAGTTTGCTTGGTACCTTGCTTCCTTCCTGCTTCCATACCAGTTAATCTGTGTGAGCCCTTTCAGGGTAAAACTCTGGGAAGCTAAGGTTCAGTGTGCCCTTCACCTCTCATGTGTAGATTAACCACATTCCTCCAGAGAATTTTGGCTGGATGATATGAATTAGGGATTCTCCATGGAATCCAGAAACCCTAGGATGTAATTTTGAAGTTTTTCCAATAATAATACCTTAACAGAAACTCCCAGAGGGATTGGGACAAGATATTACTCTGAGAAAACAAAATTTTCAAGGGATTTTTGACCTTGTGTGTGTGTTTTTTAAAGCAGGGGAATGGGGATGGACATGAAATCTGTGTTGTAGGGAGGCTAAGCGTAAAAGTTTTCAGAGCAAATGCAACTAATTGGTAACAGTTGTGTTACAGAGGCAGCTGTGAATATTCATGTTTCATTTTGCAACTGTTGGTTTTGAGATTATCTTTATGCACATTAGAAATCCCTTTTCAAGAGGAACAGTTTCTTATCCCAAGGATGGATATGGTTCTTTGACTCCTCAGAATCAGAGTAGAGTGCACTAGACAAGTTGTGAACTGAAATCCCAGGCGGGCATGCAGTTGACTTCTGATATAAATGAAGAATAGGACACAGATTTCATCTTCCTACCAAGAAACTCACTATGTGATAAACCTAAGATAAAACCTAGATTTACCTAAAAATTTATTGAGTTGATGGTATCCAATAAAAGGGTTGATGAGGATTAATGGCTCCTAATAAAACCCAGTGTCTGTTGCATTGAATTGAAAATTCACTTTATGGGATTCTTACTGTGAATCTATTTAAAATAATGCTTTGAATTTTTCAAAAATTTCAGTAGCATATAAACTGTTTAAATCCAAATAAATATAAAATTAAAATACAGAGGGCAAGTAAGAATAAATGAGAGGCATTTCAGTGGACATCTGGGTATTTATGGACTTTGAGTACCTAGCAAGAGAAACGAAAAGAATATGCGTTATATATGCTAATTATGCTAATGAAGTTCCCCATATTTGCTAATTGTTCCTCATATCTATGGAGCTTGTTTCTTGTAAACTTTCCTTTATCTTAAATAGCTATATATGACTTTTCATAATGACCCATTCCTTGGAAAGTTATTTGATGAAACAGTCTAAAATCCATTTGAGGATTGAAAGGATCCTCTTGTAAAATGCAGAAACACTGAAAACTTTTGTAAATTTTAATTATAGTGTTCTCCTTAAAGTGAGGCACACATGAAGTTTCCTGTGCTTTGCTTTTTGTAGCAAAGACTATAGACTTTTTACTTGTACTCCACTGGGTCTGTAAGATTTGAGGATTGATAGATTTAACTTTTTGTAACTTCACAAGACCCACAGAGAGGGATGTGAACTTAGCAGATACGACCAGGAACTGCACAGCTGGTCTGTCCTTCACCTGCTTAGTTACAGCCCTAAGTTACACTCCTCAGCCAGCCCTCAGAAAGGGCTTTCCATTGTCCTGGGAAAGGCAGTGGCTGTTTGTATAAATACCAAGCATTGTTAATATTGCACGGAAAACATCATAACATAAAAACTGGGCAGTTCTTCATTGCAATGTATTTCAGTTAACATTTGCAAATAATCAGAGTTACTTGTGTATATAACCTGTGTTTCACAGCTCTGGCCAGATGCAGCATTTTGATTTATTTTAGGAAAAAAAACCTATTGTTTCATTAATGACCATGCTGCTTTAGAAATATAATGTGGGGAATGCAGTTGAGTAAGGCATATTTCAGAAGGCTTTGAAATGCAGAACCAGTAGTGCTTGTAATTCCTCCATACATTTTCCATTAGCTATTTCTTGTGTAATGTGAGCCCAGATTTTCACAGCTTGCAGCTCCCATCAGTATTATTTGCCAAATCACTGGATTTCTTATTTTACTGTTTTCAAGTTTGGGTGCTTTGTTCCCATTTTTCTAAAACTAGTTTTCTGCTCTTAGGAGTCTCAATGTTCTGGTTCTGTCTCTTGAACCCAGGTGTCCTCACCGACAGTGTTTGTCTTTAGTAGAATTTTCCCAGAATAGACTCAGGCAGGATCAGATACTTGAGCTTCCCTTTCATTTTAATGTGAGGAAAAACCATCTTTCAGAGACAAAGCACCACTTATAAATGTGTTTCTGGGTAGGGAAGAACCTTGTTTTAAACAGCTGGTTGTTCCTGATCCAGATTTCTCTGCATGCTGAGCTCTATAGAGTAAGTGTGGTAGAAGTGGATGCACTGTACAACAAACAGCAAGCCAAGATCACTGCTGATAAGACTCGGGGTTGTGTTTCTCAAACCACCACTCTTACTACTTAGAAGAGAGAAGAATTCACTTCTGAAACAAGCACAATTAGCTAAATTTATTTTCTTCTTATGTGTTTATATTAATTGGTTCACCGTAATGAGTAAGGCGTTCTTACGGAATTTGAGCCCCTTTGGAATAAGGTTTTAGGCACTTTTGCTGTTGCCTCTACCGTACGTACAGTAAATTTAAAGTTATAGAATGTGTTCATAGATACAAGATTAGTTCATTGGGATCAGTTTGTCTTTGAACCAAACTTCACTTTTGAGCCTGTTGGGTATTAGTCACAAATGAATAGTGGCACCTCGCTATATGCTGTGTTGAGGGGAGGCCAGCCTGATCCCCAAATTGATGATTAAGCTTAATGTCTCTATAACCAAAATACCATTTGCAAACCCTGGCTACAGATCTATCCTGTGAATCCCACCAGACAGGGCTTCAGATTTATGTTAACAGATCGCTAGCCAGGGATATTGTGATGTTGATAGGAGCACGCAAATTGGAGAGAAGAATTGTTGTGAGAGTTCCTCGGTGTTGAATTGTGTGTGTGCAACTGGGTTACACATTCGGGCCAGCCTGTCATTGAATTCTTGCTTACAAAAGGTTTAACCCGTTCTTCCAGTCATGTGGTGAGGACCAACAAACATTTTCTGAGTTTTGGTAAGATTGGAAAACATTATGGAGACTTTCCCAGTTAAACCTGTGACAGTGTCAATTTAAATATTGCAATTAAGTATATTACGAAATAACTGCAACACAAAATTGAAATGTGCCAGTATGTCAGCTTTGCACCTGAAAAATAATGTATATTTGGAAAGCTTATGCTTCTCTAAATAAATGTATGTTAATAAGTAAGCCATATCACAGTTTAAGAAATTGTATATACTTTTCCATATACACCTTCAGAAACTAGGTATTTTGCATAATGATTGATTTTAGAAAGATTTTGAAGCTGGAGTTTGTCCATGTAATTTAAGATTGAAGTACAGTATATGTATATGTACTGTATTTGCAATTTTCAAATTGTAATTTCCTATACATTTATTAAATAAAGTATTGTTTTGCCATGTGGTTTATTAAAAAATGAAAGTGTACATTGCCTTAAATTTCTAGGCTTTTTAAATTGAATAAATAATCATAATAGGCCTTAAAAGATAATCTTCTTAGAAAGAAAAGCATTGGAAAATAGATTTTAACCTATCTAGTTTTATTTTATTTTTTTAATTAATTTATTTTTTGGCTGCGTTGGGTCTTCATTGCTGCGCGTGGGCTTTCTCTAGTTGGGGCGAGTAGGGGCTACTCTTTGTTGCGGTGCACGGGCTTCTCATTGCGGTGGCTTCTTTTGTTGCAGAGCATGGGCTCTAGGCATGCGAGCTTCAGTAGTTCTGGCACGCGGGCTCAGTAGCTGTGGCTCGCAGGCTCAGTAGTTGTGGCGCACGGGCTTGGTGGCTCCGCGGCATGTGGGATCTTCCCAGACCAGGGCTCGATCCCGTGTCCCCTACCTTGGCGGGCGGATTCTTAACCACTGCGCCACCAGGGAAGTCCCCTTATCTAGTTGCATAATCTCTGATTGTAATGCCTTTTAGATGTTTAAGAAATAACATCTTCCAGATAGGATAAAAGAGAGATTAGAAGAACCTTTACTTTTTATATCAATCACTTTTAATGTCCCTGCAGCCCCAGCAACAGTGGCAGACAGGAAAGAAAGAGGCCCTAGCGGGAGTGAGTTTGGTGAGGACCGTCGGGAAGTGTGAGCGTTGCGACCTGAGGAGCCTCCAACGGTGCAGACCAGGGGTCGGCGGCACGCCTCACAGGCCCGTCTGCCAGCCTGTTTGTATGGCCCAAAGAGCTGAGGGTGGTTTTCTCATTTTTTTAATGGTTAAAAAATCAGAATAATAATATTTCATGAGGTGAAAATTATGTAAACTTTAAATTTCAGTGTCTGTAAATAAACTCACTGAACCCATCCACACGCATTCAATCATGGCGCTCTCTCATGCTGCAGTGGCAAAATTGAGTAGTTGTGACAAATATAAGATATTTACTATCTGTCCCTTTATAGAAAAAGTTTGCTGGCCTCTGGTGTACCCTATTGTACCATTTTAGGGCCATAACAGCATAAATGGATGCAGCAAGCTCTTGTAGAGCCCCCTTGGAAGTTTCTGTGACTGGTTGATCTGACGGCTACCCAAGTCACCAAAAGGTCTTCTCCTCCCTTTACCTTTTTTCTTTTCTTTATCCGCCTTGGAGTTTGGGGCCGAAATATAGGGAAAGAGTAGCAAGATTTCAAATATTACCTACGTACCATATGTTCTATGTAATGTTCAGCAGCAAAGCCATTTTATACCCAGAGCACCATGATCACCAGCATCATTTAAGAATATTCTTCAGGACTTCCCCGGTGGTCCAGTGGGTAAGACTTGGAGCTCCCAATGCACGGGACCCAGGTTCGATCCCTGGTCGGGAAATTAGATCCCACATGCATGCCGCAACTAAGACCCCACGCAGCCTAAATAAATAAGTAAAGTATTTCTTAAAAAACTATTTTTCAACGTAAAGCTTATTCACCTGAATTTTTAAATTTCTCACTTAAGTTATGACAAAAAAATGAAGGAAATAAAAATGTATGTATGTTGAATACCTTATGTAGTTGGTGCCAACTGGGAGTTCACAAACAAAAAACATTTTGTCTGCTAAGTAAATTGAAAATTGGCTGTCAGTCTTTTAAAAGAGTATGTTCTTTAGAGTTTTCCAGTTACCTAGCTAGTAAAAGACAACTATTTTTGAAAACAGTAATAAATACAGTTTTAGATAAGTTATACTAGTAAATACTGATATGTTACATATTCTTTGTGATTATATACCTAGCTCTATTTGTTTTTGATGTGTTATATTTTGGGGTCCATGTCAGATGCTAAAACAAATCCTAATCTGGGCTACCAGCCATACAAACTCTTATTTATGCTAAACTTTCAGCTTTATTTAATATATTAGAATAACATTTTTATTATAATTCAGTTCCAACTATGATCTATTATAATTGCTATAAGCTGTGAAATAAACTAAGCATAAATAGGAATTATGAAGCCTTAGGACATCTCTATGTGAATCTTGTTTAAGATTAAGATGTTTAAACCTCCTAAGATTATAAGGTTCAGTGAAATATAACCAAAGATGTCATTTTCAAGCAGCACTCTGGTTTAAGGCTCTCATGTAACTTTTACAGAATGTAAACTGTAAAGTTTGGCCTGTGGGTATTACCCAATAAACATGAAGATGATACTTTGTAAGTTACCAAATAGCTTCGATGTCTCCTGTCCTGGACTTTTCAAAGACTTATTCTGGTTTGATTTTAAATTCCTATTGTCTGTGTTTCACTTGCCCGTTTCTGCACATTGGTTTTGGGTTGTTTTTGTTTTTTCTTTTTTAATTTTTTTATTATTTTTAACATCTTTATTGGAGTATAATTGCTTTACATTGTTGCTGCTGTATAACAAAGTGAATCAGCTATACGTATACACATATCCCCATATCCCCTACCTCTTGTGTCTTCCTCCCTCCCTCCCTATCCCACCCTTCTAGGTGGTCACAAAGCACGGAGCTAATCTCCCTGTACTATGCAGCTGCTTCCCACTAGTTATCTATTTCACATTTGGTAGTGTATATATATATATCCATGCCACTCTCTCACTTCGTCTCAGCTCACCCTGCCCCCACCCCATGTCCTCAGGTCCACTCTCTATGTCTACGTCTTTATTCCTGTCCTGCCCCTAGGTTCTTCAGAACCATTATTTTATTTTTAGATTCCATATATATGTGTTAGCATACATTATTTGTTTTTCTCTTTCTGCCTTACTTTACTCTGTATGACAGTCTCTAGGTCCATTCACCTCACTACAAATAACTCAATTTCATTTATTTTTATGGCTGACTAATATTCTATTCTATATATGTGTCACATCTTCTTTATCCAATCATCTGTCGATGGACACTTAGGTTGCTTCCATGTCCTGGCTATTGTAAATAGTGCTGCAATGAACATTTCAGTACATGACTCTTTTTGAATTATGGTTTTCTCAGGGTATATGCCCAGGAGTGGGATTGCTGGGTCATGTGGTAGTTCTATTTTTAGTTTTTTAAGGAACCTCCATACTGTTCTCCATAGTGGCTGTATCAATTTATATTCCCACCAGCAGTGCAAGAGGGTCCCCTATTCTCCACACCCTCTCCAGCATTTACTGTTTGTAGATTTTTGATGATGGCCATTCTGACCAGTGTGAGGTGATACCTCATTGTACTTTTGATTTGCATTTCTCTAATGATTAGTGATGTTGAGCATCTTTTCATGTTTGTTGGCAATCTGTATATCTTCTTTGGAGAAATGTCTATTTAGGTCTTCTGCCCAGTTTTGGATTGGGTTGCTTGTTGTTTTGATATTGAGCTGCATGAGCTGCTTGTATATTTTGGAGATTAATCCTTTGTCAATTGCTTCGTTTGCAAATATTTTCTCCCATTCTGAGGGTTGTCTATTTGTCTTGTTTATTGTTTCCTTTACTGTGCAAAAGCTTTTACGTTTCATTAGGTCCCATTTGTTTATTTTTGTTTTTATTTCCATTTCTCTAGGAGGTGGGTCAAAAAGGATCTTGCTGTGATTTATGTCATAAAGTGTTCTGCCTATGTTTTTCTCTAAGAGTTTTATAGTGTCTGACCTTACATTTAGGTCTTTATTCCATTATGAGTTTATTGTACAGTGTTAGGGAGTGTTCTAATTTCATTCTTTTACATGTAGCTGTCCCGTTTTCCCAGCACCACTTATTGAAGACGCTGTCTTTTCTCCATTGTATATTCTTCGCTCCTTTATCAAATTTAAGGTGACCATATGTGCATGAGTTTATCTCTGATTCCGCCAGCTCCATTTTTCTTTCTCAAGATTGCTTTGGCTATTCGGGGTCTTTTATGTTTCCATACAAATTGTGACATTTTTGTTCTAATTCTGTGAAAAATGCCATTGTTAGTTTGATAGGGATTGCACTGAATCTGTAGATTGCTTTGGGTAGTAGAGTCATTTTCACAATTTTGATTCTTCCAGTCCAAGAACATGGCATATCTCTCCATCTGTTTGTATCATCTTTAATTTCTTTCATCAGTGTCTTATAGTTTTCTGCATACAGGTCTTTTGTCTCCGTGGGTAGGTTTATTCCTAGGTATTTTATTCTTTTTGTTGCAATGGTAAGTGGGAGTGTTTCCTTCATTTCTCTTTCAGACTTTTCATCATTAGTGTATAGGAATGCAAGAGATTTCTGTGCATTAAATTTGTATCCTGCTACTTTACCAAATTCATTGATTAGCTCCAGTAGTTTTCTGGTAGCATCTTTAGGATTCTCTATGTATAGTATCATGTCGTCTGCAAACTGACAGTTTTACTTCTTCTTTTCTGATTTGTATTCCTTTTTATTTCTTTTTTGTCTCTGATTGCTATGGCTAAAGCCTCCAAAACTGTGTTGAATAATAGTGGTGAGAGTAGGCAACCTTGTCTTGTTCCTGATCTTAGTGGAAATGGTTTCAATATTTCCCATTGAGAACGATGTTGGCTGTGGGTTTGTCATATATGGCCTTTACTATGTTGAGGTAAGTTCCCTCTATGCCTGCCCTCTGGAGAGTTTTTTCATAAATTGGTGTTGAATTTTGTCAAAAGATTTTTCTGCATCTATTGAGATTATCATATGGTTTTTATCCTTCAGTTTGTTAATACGGAGTATGACATTCATTTATTTGTGTATATTGAAGAATCCTTGCATTCCTGGGATAAACCCCACTTAATCATGATGTATGATCCTTTTAATGTGCTGCTGGATTCTGTTTGCTAGTATTTTGTTGGGGATTCTTGCATCTATGTTCATCAGTGATATTGGCCTATAGTTTTCTTTTTTTGTAACATCATTGTCTGGTTTTGGTATCAGGGTGATGGTAGCCTCATAGAATGAGTTTGGGAGTGTTCCTCCCTCTGCTGTATTTTTTAAGAGTTTGAGAATGATAGGTGTTGGCTCTTCTCTAAATGCTTGATAGAATTCGCCTGTGAAGCCATCTGGTCCTGGGCTTTTGTTTACTGGAAGATTTTTAATCACAGTCTCAATTTCAGTGCTTATGATTGGTCTGTTTATATTTTCTGTTTCTTCCTGGTTCAGTCTCGGAAGTTTGTGCTTTTCTAATAATTTGTCCATTTCTCCCAGGTTGTCCATTTTATTGGCATATAGTTGCTCGTAGTAATCTCTCATGATCCTTTGTATTTATGCAGTGTCAGTTGTTACTTCTTTTTCATTTCTAATTCTGTGGATTTGAGTCTTCTGCCTTTTCTTCTTGATGAGTCTGGCTAATGGTTTATCAATTTTGTTTATCTTCTCAAAGAACCAGCTTTTAGTTTTATTGTTCTTTGCTATTGTTTCCTTCATTTCTTTTTCATTTCTTTCTGATCTGATCTTTATGATTTCTTTCCTTCTGCTAACTTTGGGGGTTTTTTGTTCTTTCTCTGATTGCTTTAGGTGTAAGGTTAGGTTGTTTATTTGAGACGTTTCTTGTTTCTTGAGGTAGGATTGTATTGCTATGAACTTCCCTCGTAGAGCTGCTTTTGCTGCATCCCATAGGTTTGGGGTCATCGTATTTTCATTGTCATTTGTTTCTATGAATTTTTTGATTTTGTCTTTGATTTCTTCAGTGATCTCTTGATTATTTAGTAGTGTATTGTTTAGCCTCCCTGTGTTTGTATTTTCTACAGATTTTTTTTCCTGTAATTGATATCTAGTCTCATAGCGGTGTAGTCGGATACAATTTCAATTTTCTTTAATTTACCAAGGCTTGTGACCCAAGATATGCTCTGTCCTGGAGAATGTTCCATGAGCACTTGAGAAGAAAGTGTATTCTGTCGTTTTTGGATGGAATGTCCTATAAATATCAATTAAGTCCATCTTGTTTCATTTAAAGCTTGTGTTTCCTTATTTATTTTCATTTTGGATGATCTGTCCATTGGTGAAAGTGGGGTGTTAAAATCCCCTATTATGATTGTGTTACTTTCGATTTCCCCTTTTATGGCTGTTAGCATTTGCCTTATGTATTGAGGTGCTCCTATGTTGGGTGCATAAATATTTACAATTATTATATCTTTTTCCTGGATTGATCTCTTGATCATTATGTAGTGTCCTTCTTTGTCTCTTGTAATAGTCTTTATTTTAAAGTCTATTTTGTCTGATATGAGAATGCTACTCCAGCTTTCTTTTGGTTTCCATTTGCATGGAATATCTTTTTCTATCCTCTCACTTTTAATCTGTATGTTTCCTTAGGTCTGAAATGGGTCTCTTGTAGACAGCATATATATAGGTCTTGCTTTTGTATCCATTCAGCCAGTCTGTGTCTTTTGGGTGGAGCATTTAATCCATTTACATTTAAGGTAATTATTGATATGTATGTTCCTACTATCATTTTCTTAATTGTTTTGGGTTTGTTTTTGTAGGTCTTTTCCTTCTCTTGTGTTTCCTGCCTAGAGAAGTTCCTTTAGCATTTGTTGTAAAGGTAGTTTGGTGGTGCTGAATTCTCTTAACTTTTGCTTGTCTGTAAAGGTTTTAATTTCTCCATCAAATCTGAATGAGATCCTTGCTGGGTAGAGTAATCTTGTTTGTAGGTTTTTCCCTTTCATCACTTTAAATATGTCCTGCCACTCCCTTCTGGCTTGCAGAATTTTTGCTGAAAGATCAGCTGTTAACCTTATGGGGATTCCCTTGTATGTTATTTGTTGATTTTCCTTTGCTACTTTCAATATTTTTCCTTTGTATTTAATATTTTATACTTTGATTAATATGTGTCTTGGCGTGTTTCTCCTTGGATTTATCCTGTATGGGCCTCTCTGTGCTTCCTGGACTTGATTAACTATTTCCTTTCCCATATTAGGGAAGTTTTCAACTATAATCTCTTCAAATATTTTCTCAGTCCCTTTCTTTTTCTCTTCTTTTTCTGGGACCCCTGTAATTTGAATGTTTGTGCATTTAATGTTGTCCCAGAGGTCCCTGAGACTGTCCTCAATTCTTTTCATTCTTTTTTCGTTTTTCTTCTCTGTGGTAGTTATTTCCACTATTTTATCTTCCAGGTCACTTATCCGTTCTTCTTGCCACAGTTATTCTGCTATTGATTCCTTCTAGAGAATTTTTAATTTCATTTATTGTGTTGTTCATCATTGTTTGTTTGCTCTTTAGTTCTTCTAGGTCCTTGTTCAATGTTTCTTGTGTTTTCTCCATTCTATTTCCAAGATTTTGGATCATCTTTACTACCATTACTCTGAATTCTTTTTCAGGTAGACTGCCCATTTCCTCTTCATTTGTTTGGTCTGGTGGGTTTTTACCTTGTTCCTTCATCTGCTGCGTATTTCTCTGTCTTCTCATTTTGTTTAACTTACTGTGTTTGGAGTCTCCTTTTCACAGGTTGCAGATTCATAGTTCCTGTTGTTTTTGGTGTCTGCCCCCAGTGGGTAAGGTTGATTCAGTGTAGGCTTCCTGGTGGAGGGGACTGCTGCCTGTGTTCTGGTGGATGAGGCTGGATCTTGTCTTTCTGGTGGGTAGGACCACGTCTGGTGGTGTGTTTTGGGGTGTCTGTGAACTTAGTATGGTTTTAGGCAGCCTCTCTGCTAATGGGTGGTGTTGTTTTCCTGTCTTGCTAGTTGTTTGGCATGGGGTGTCCAGCACTGTAGCTTGCTGGTTGTGGAGTGGAGCTGGGTCTTAGCATTGAGATGGAGATATCTGGGAGAGCTTTCTCCAATTGATATTACATGGGGCCAGGAGGTCTCTGTTGGTCCAGTGTCCTGAACTTGGCTCTCCCACCTCAGAGGCTCAGGCCTGACACCCCGCCGGAGCACCAAGACCTTGTCAGCCACACAGCAGTGAATGTGGCGGTCTCCATTATGAAGTCAGATTACGAGGGTCTACAATAGCTGTTCAGCTAGAACAGGCTGACTTGGTAGCACTTTGTCTACGAGGCTGTCTCCAGCAGCTTTCATAAAAGCGTAGGTCTCAGCATGTGCGGCCTGAATCTTAAACGTTTATATAGAGGTCTTCACTGGGTTCAGTCACGGATTCGGTACAGAAGGTCTTAAGAACACCTTACTCTCTCAAGGTTGTGTGCGTGAAACAGCTCCTAAGCCTGAGGATCTACAAGCTGCAGGAAGACGAGACAGCCGGGGGCGGCCTGAAAGCCGTTATTCTTGCCACGAACCCTGCTGCTGCCGTCGTGGAATCCGGCTTCCCCTGCCGCTCTGCAATGAGTTTTCAGTGAAGCTTTCTCTCTGTGCTGATGAGATTCATGCTACCTGAGTTGCCCAAAGCCACAGAGCTCTTCGATGTTGGGGCAGGGGTACAAACCCAGCAAACCTGGCTCCAAGGTCGGTGTCATCTCACCCTGTCTGAAGCAAGGTCCCGGAGAAACAGCCCACTGTGTGTGGCAGACAGCACGCAGGGCCAATTTTTTTTTTTTAACACTTTTGTTCACTTTAACAAAATGCTGACAGTATGGGTAGGTTTTTCTCCAAAATATATTGAGGTATTTCTTGTTAAGAGAGTAGGATTTTTTTAAATAGGAAACTTTTAGAGACCTCATGAAACAAGGCTAGCACTAGAGCAAGACAGACCACCTCTGTTCCCTTGACTTTCCTAGGATTGAGGCTCTGTCCCCACCTTCTTCTATCACCTTTCCCCTACTTCCTTTTCAGAAGAAACTTGCTAACAGCATAAAGGTAACAGTGATATTTACCTCTGAACAGTGATTGCATTGAATGTTTGGCCTCAAACTTCAGAACTGGGGTGAAGACAAGAGTTTCCTGGACTTCCATTTACTAATTATCATATTCAACTGTGAAGGCTACAAGGCAAATCCTAGTTCCAACAGGTTTTAAATCAGTTACAGCTTGACCAGAGTTTCAGTATTATTAGAACATGAGCCTATTCCATCCTGTCTTTGCTTTTTTGTATAAGAATATTTTCTATTTTTAAATCCCCTGAGACAAAGTATTACAGAATTTATAGTGTTTTAACCATTGATATATATTTGGTTTTAGAAGCATTCTCATCTTTAAGATACAATGATATTGAAATCTGGACATCTCAAAAAGTTGGTTCAACTGGTTGGAAATTTTTTTTTTTTCTAGAGTAGATTGAGACTATTTCCAGATGCTGATTTTATAAGCATTCAACTAAGAATTGCTCTTTGAAGGTCACCTCCCTACCACTGAACATGTTACGGAATAGAACACGAAACTCCTACGTATTTTTAAAATTAAACAGGAAATTAAACAATATTATGTTTTTGGAGAGCATGTTGAGCCATACGGTCACCCCTATAGATAGATCACGCTCCCATTAGGGATGGCTTGAGAAACTGGCCTGAAGGATAAAGCCCATCCTCTTGGTAAAAACACACAAAATCTTTCTAATTGGTGAGTGCTGACTTCTCCACCCACAGTTCCATCCTCTCCATGACTGCCATCCTACTTCCCATGCATCAGCCATACCAAACCACAGTCAACTTTTGGTTAATGCGAGAAATAATTGCTAACATGTATTGAGCCCTTCAGACACTGCCCTTCAGACACTGCCTTGCTGCCCTTCAGACACTGCGCTGTGCACTTTTTATGTATTATTTAACCCTCGTGATGGTACTTTGAAGAATATTATAATATTCATTTTGCAAATGAAGGAACTGAGATCAGAAAAGGTTAAGTGACTTGCCTAAAGTCCTATAGGTGGAGCAGAAATGGAGGAATAGAAGCCACAGACTACTCTTTCATATAGTTGTAACTAGTAAACATGTAGTACAAAAGGGATGCAATGTAGACTAATGTAGTTAAAATCACAACCAAGTTTTAATAATAGATGTATAAAAGTAATAGAAGTATAATAGTTTAGGAACATTCAACCTCATATAAGTTCATGCATGATTGGCAAAAAAGTAGCCAAAAGTTTACTCTGTTTCTTGAGTTCTTGTTTTTTGAGGTACGAGAATGGCACTTAATAGGGTCCCAGCATGTTCCCTTCATTGGCCCTTCCTGTCCTTATTCCTCAGCCCTCACAGCCATGACTGGGAAGGGTTGGGATCCAAGCCACAGGGCTTGGACTCCTCCTGGACTTCCCTCTGTAGCCAGCCACTCCTCTAAGGCCAGGACACTGCATTTCCCATTCCACACCTGGTCTTGTTTGTGAGGGGGGTGGGGGCAGTCCATGTTACAGTCAACATACCATGGCACCCATTGGTCACAGCAGCCCCCCAAATCTTAAGTCAATTCATGCATGGTTTGGGGGGAAGGAAGGAAGGCTAAATTAAGAAGGGGCTGTGCCCACCCGTCAGCCATCACCAAGACAGGACAGAGACAAACAGCTCGGAAATGCTGCATAGAGAATGTGAACCCACAGGATACAAAACAAATGAAAACACAAGCCTCTGGTAATTCATAGAAATTTCCAGGAAGACAATGAACTTCCCACAAGTCATGGAATTATGGGTTAAAGTTGATCTCATCTTGGTTGGGAGTGCACAAAATCTAGTTGATATCTGGGTTAGTTACTAGGTAGCTCCAAACCAAATAGATGCTTTCATTGTGAGCTCACACAGAGGCAGGGACTCTGGCAGGCAGCCTAGATTTCCATCCTGGCTCTCTCACCCTAAGAATTGCGGAAAGTTACTAAACTTCTCTATGCCTCAGTTTCTCCATTTGCAAAATGGGGATAATAATTGTCTCTACCTAATGTGACTTTTACGAGAATTAAATGAACCACATAAAGTATTAAGAATACACAAAGCTCAAATGTCAACTATCGTCTACAAGTTAATTTCTTCACAAATGTGCTTTTATTTATTTTTTTAAAAACACTAATTGAGCACTGCCAGTCTTGCAGCTCCCAGAACAAGACAAACTTTCTTATCCTCTGCTCCCTTGCCCCCTTCTTTACCTGAAAGATCTTTTCCCCAACTTCTTTACCTCACAGAAACCAACTCATCCTTAAAGACTCTCCTCAGGCATCACCTCCTCCAAGAAGCCTTCCTTGCCCTCCCTAAGTGAATTAGGAGCCCCTCCTCTGTGCTCACTTCCCTAATTCTGTCTCCGTCACCCTGGAGAGCCACCACTGTCTGATTACGCACAAGCCCCCTGGGGTGGAACCTAGGTCTGCTCTTTGAATTTCCAATGTTAGAGACACAGGAGGGCTGGGTGAATGTTCCCATGGTTGGAAACTATACAGTCATTAAATATCTATTTATACACAGAAAATTTTTAAGGAGCCCTAAGAACCCCCACTGTCAATGCTCTAACCTCTTCCCTGTAATGTAACTGAAACCCTATTGTAAAATTACTCTTCTGGAAAAATGTTCCAGATTGGCCATCTCCCAATGACAAATTGGTTTTTTCTACTTATGATATGTGTAATTATACTGCAGCCATGCAAGTATTTATGGTTTTCTTTATCTTTTTAAGATTGCAACAGAAATTAGACACTTTTCTGAAACATCCAAGACAAGTATGCAATGAACTGCAACTAAATTGGTGTTAACAGCCAGCAGTTTTTATCACTTACAGGGCCTGATGATCTCTCTTGGAGCCCAGTGGTAGGACTGAGCTGGTTCCTATCAGTTCTAGTCTTCTTGATGACAGCTTCTTTGTTTTTATAAAAGACCCTTTCTTTTTGAAAGATGAATGAATAAAGTGATTATTTTCAACATGGGGGAACAGTTCAGGCTACTTTCAAAGTATCGATGGATTTTAAATCAATAATCTTAGCGTTAAAGCGTGTAGCCAAGTATACACAACTGCTCTGGATTAAGAGGCCAGAGAATGGGTTCTGATCCCAGCTTTGCTATGTGTGTCTCATCGGACAAGTTACTCTGTTTTTCTGGGCCTCAGTCTGGCTCTCTGAATAATAATAATAATAATGGGGACTTCTCTGGTGGTCCAGTGGTTGGGACTCCGCACTTCCACTGCAGGGGACGGGGGTTTGATCCCTGGCTGGGGAACTAAGATCCCACATGCCACGTGGCATAGCCAATAATAACAATACTTATTATTATTAATACTTAATAATACTTATTATTATTAATAATAATTATTATATTATACTTAATAATAATACTTATTATTTTTTAAACATTGATTGAGTGCTTAGCGCTGTACACACCAGGCATTGTTCTAAAAGATGTTTCATTTGGAGTAATTAACAGTTCTAAAAGCTTTTCAGGTTTTTGAGAATCCTACCAAATAGTCCTATGAGTTATCATAACCCCAGTTTTACAGGTGAGGAAGCTGAGGCAGAGAGAGGTTAAGAAATTCGCCTAAGGTTGACTAGTAACCTTGAGCTGGGATTCAAATCCAGGTGGTCAGGCTCCAGTGTCCATGCCGTTACCCTTTATGATGTGATTAGAGCTGTGACTGGCCTCATGGGTTATCTAGTACAGTATTGTGCTATGCTCTCTGAGGGCCCCGGGTGGCTGCCCTGGACCACAGCAAGAACCTGCCTCTGTGGGCGGCTGTGTGGGTGGCATGGATGTGGGTGAAGAGGGGCACAGCAGGAACGTACCTGCTTCATCAGTGATTGTCCAACCGGATGGACAGGTTACCTTAACTCTGCCCCCATGTCTCCCAGGATTGCCTGAGGCTTTCTAACACGTTTTGCAAATAAAGACCCCCAGGGGCTATGCTCTTACTGCCTCTTCTCTTGTATACTTTGTTGGTGAGACACTAAGGAGAGACAGCATGGTGCAGTGGGAAGGAGAGGGTTTGGATCCAGCCTGCAGTCAGTTCAAATTCAGCTCTGTGAACTTAATAGCTATGTGATCTTAGCAAGGGCCTAGAAGTCTCAGCTGTGCAAGAGGATAACACCCTGGGCCTCACAGGCTTGCTTTAGGGATAAACTAAAGCACTGTACATAAAATGTCTACATGGTGCTTGATGCTCAGTTAAAATGCCATCTCTTTCTTCCACTCCCAACTCCGGGGTTGAGAAGTTGCAAGTGTCCCTGCTGGACACATATAATCAACTTAGTCTAACTCAGGCAGATTCTCTCATCAAGGGACCAATGTAAAGATGGAAAGAAACTAACGGTTATCAGAGGTTTTATGTCAGGTCGTTTCATACATACCAGCTTCTCCTAACTGGGGCAAAACTGACCCTGACTTTATATCCAGGTTCACTCAGTGAGACCTTAGGTAAATTATTTGACCCCTTCAGGCTCAGTTTTTTCATTGGTAAAGTGGTGGTCATAATATTACCTGACCTCATAGGACTGTTGTGAGAATTAAATGAGATGATGCATGCAAATGCTTCGTGCTCACTCAGTGGAGGCTGCAGCTGTCATTATTCCTATTTTGGTTTCCCGATCTTCCTTGGCCCCACAGAAGCTTTCCTGACACCCTAAAAACAGGTTCAAAGTCACAGACTTAAATATGCAATTAAGGTGCAGGATCTGCTTCACAAGGAAGTCACTTATAACCATCCCAGCACAGATCACACCGTCAGGTCAAGGATGACATATCTCAGCCCCTTCCTCTTCCTTCCACCAAAATCCTGTGCTTAGGGCTGCTTCTGGGGGAAGTATCCACAGCAGACTCTGATAAGCCATGAACACAAGGACGTAAAAGTTTTTAGGAAGCCTCTTGGTTCAACAAACACACACCTTCTAACTCATGGACCAAAAATAGTTTTTCTCTAGAGGGAGACCCAAGTAGAGATGTGTGTATATCATGTCCTAGTGACAGAATGGGAGCTCAGATTATGGGGAGTCCCCCTACTGTGCCCCACCATGTCCCTCAGACAAGCGCAATTAGTACTAGGACAGCATGTGTCCTCATCTCTCCCCCCAACAACACATCCCCCTACCTGAAACATCAAGTTCGCCAACTATACCCCCATCCTCCAAACATACCATCTGTCCCTGTCCCTCGTTCTTATTTTCATAGTAGGACAGTAGGACTTATTTCATCAGTAAGACAGGGAGGGCCTCCATCCCTCACCCTAACCCCACACCCTTCCTGGGGCCAAGTTAAGAGCATCTAAACAGACCTGAACTACTCTACTTGATCATCACATTGGATTCTTCCTCCCCTTCCTCAGTGGACTTCAATGTTGAATACACACATAGCCCAACCAAACTGAGTCCACTAGACTGTGAGTGCCTTGAGGACAGGGTCCACATCTATCTTGCCCCATCCCATCCTTAGTGTCCAGCACGATGAGTGGCACAAAGTCGATCTCAAAAGATCTTTGCTGAATAAATGATGAATGATTAAATTCAGATTTTAGAGAAGGAGCAGAAGTCTTGAAACCAAGCAGGACCCTGTGGGGCCCTCATGGGTACAGGTCATTTCTGTGTCCCCTGTTTCTTGTTTATAGGAAATAGGCTTCATTCAGCCTCCTTGATCTTCCCTGCGTTCCAAAGGGAAAATTCAAACAGTTGCTAATCAGGGAAGGGAGGAGACTCAGAAACAAAAGAGGAGCAGTCAAGAAGTATATCAACTATTCATACACACAACAACGTGGATGAGTCTCAAAATAATTATGCTGAGCAAAAGAAGTGGACAAAAATAAATATTGTATAATTCCATTTATATAAAAGTTGAACTAATCTATACTGACAGAAAGTAGGTCAGTGGTTGCCTGGGGATGGGTGGGGACAGGGAAGTATGAAGGGGAGGGATTACAAAGGCACACAAGGAAACTTTTAGGGGTGATGGATATGTTTACCATCTTGATGGTGGTGACTGTTTCACAGGCATATACATATACAAATATTATAAAATTATACCCTTTAAATATGTGCAGGGTATTGTATGTCAATTGTATCTCAATCAAAAACAAGAGTAAAGGCCCTGAACCAAGATGGCGGAGTACAAGGACGTCCTCTCACTCCCTCTTGTGAGAACACCAGAATCACAACTAGCTGCTGGACAATCATCAACAGGAAGACAATGGAACTCACCAAAAAAGATACCCCACATCCAAAGACAAAGGAGAAGCCACAATGAGACAGTAGGAGGGGCGCAATCACAGTAAAATCAAATCCCATAAATGCTGGGTGGGTGACTCACAAACTGGAGAACACTTATACCACAGAAGTCCACTCACCGGAGTGAAGGTTCTGAGCCCCACATCAGGCTTCCCAACCTGGGGGTCCAGCAACAGGAGGAGGAATTCCTAGAGAATCAGACTTTGAAGGCTAGTGGGATTTGACTGCAGGATTTCGACAGGACTGGGGGAAACAGAGACTCCACACTTGGAGGGCACACACAAAGTAGTGTGTGCATTGGGACCCAGGGGAAGGAGCAGTAACCCTAGGGGAGACTGAACCAAACCTACCTGCTAGTGTTGGAGGGTCTCCTGCAGAGGCGGGGGTGGCTGTGGCTCACCGTGGGGACAAGGACACTGGCAGCAGAAGTTCTGGGAGGTACTCCTTGGTGTGAGCCCTCCCAGAGTCTGCCATTAGCCCCACCAAAGAGCCCAGGTAGGCTCCAGGGTTGGGTTGCCTCAGGGAGGGTACCTGGCCCTACCCATCAGCAGTCAAATGGATTAAAGTTTTACTGAGCTCTGCCCACCAGAGCAACAGTCAGCTCTACCCACCACCAGTCCCTCCCATCAGGAAATTTGCACAAACCTCTTAGATAGCCTCATCCACCAGAGGGCAGACAGCAGAGGCAAGAACTACAATCCTGCAGCCTGTGGAACAAAAACCACATTCACAGAAAGTTAGACAAGATGAAAAGGCAGAGGGCTATGTACCAGTTGAAGAAACAAGATAAAATCCCAGAAAAACAACTAAATGAAGTAGAGATAGGCAACCTTCCAGAAAAAGAATTCAGAATAATGATAGTGAAGATGATCCAGGACCTCCGAAAAAGAATGGAGGCAAAGAGCAACCTTCCAGTAAAACAATTCGGAATAATGATAGTGAAGATGATCCAAGACCTTGGAAAAAGAATGGAGGCAAAGATCGAGAAGATGTAAGAAATATTTAACAAAGACTTAGAAGAATTAAAGAACAAACAAACAGAGATGAACAATACAATAACTGAAATGAAAACTACACTAGAAGGAATCAATAGCAGAATAACTGAGGCAGAAGAACGGATAAGTGACCTAGAAGACAGAATGGTGGAATTCACTGCTGCGGAACAGAATAAAGAAAAAAGAATGAAAAGAAATGAAGACAGCCTAAGTGACTTCTGGGACAACATTAAACACAACAACATTCGCATTATAAGGGTCCCAGATGGAGAAGAGAGAGAGAAAGGAACCAAGAAAATATTTGAAGAGACTATAGTCGAAAACTTCCCTAACATGGCAAAGGAAATAGCCACCCAAGTCCAGGAAGAACAGCAAGTCCCATACAGGATAAACCCAAGGAGAAACACACCAACACACATAGTAATCAAATTGGAAAAGATCAAAGACAAAGAAAAATTATTGAAAGCAGCAAGAGAAAAATGACATACAGGGAACTCCCATAAGGTTAACAGCTGATTTCTCAGCAGAAACTCTACAAGCCAGAAGGGCATGGAATGATATACTTAAAGTGATGAAAGGGAAGAAGCTACAACCAAGATTACTCTACCCTGCAAGGATCTCATTCAGATTCGATGGAGAAATCAAAAGCTTTACAGACAAGCAAAAGCAAAGAGAATTTAGCACCACCAAACCAGCTCTACAACAAATGCTAAAGGAACTTCTCTAAGTGGAAAACACAAGAGAAGAAAAGGACCTACAAAAACAAACCCAAAACAATTAAGAAAATGGTCATAGGAACACACATATCGATAATTACCTTGAACATGAATGGATTAAATGCTCCAACCAAAAGACACAGGCTTGCTGAATGGATACAAAAACAAGACCCATCTATATGCTGTCTACAAGACGCCCACTTCAGACATAGGGACACATACAGACTGAAAGTGAGGGGATGGAAAAAGATATTCCATGCAAATGGAAATCAAAAGAAAGCTGGAGTAGCAATACTCATATCAGATAAAATAGACTTTAAAATAAAGAATGTTACAAGAGACAAGGAAGGACACTACATAACGATCAAGGGATCGATCCAAGAAGAAGATATAACAATTATAAATATATATGCACCCAACATAGGAGTATCTCAACATAAGGCAACTGCTAACAGCTATAAAAGAGGAAATCAACAGCAACACAATAATAGCGGGGGACTTTAACATCTCACTTACACCAATGGACAGATCATCTAAAATGAAAATAAATAAGGAAACACAAGCTTTAAATGACACAATAGACCAGATAGATTTAATTGATATTTATAGGACATTCCATCCAAAAACAGCAGATTACACTTTCTTCTCCAGAGCGCACAGAACATTCTCCACGATAGATCACATCTTGGGTCACAAATCAAGCCTCAGTAAATTTAAGAAAATTGAAATCATATCAAGTATCTTTTCTGACCACAACGCTATGAGATTAGAAATGAATTACAGGGGAAAAAACGTAGAAAAACACAAACACATGGAGGCTACACAATACTCTACTAAATAACCAAGAGATCACTGAAGAAATCAAAGAGGAAATCAAAAAATACCTAGAGACAAATGACAATGATAACACGACGATCCAAAACCTATGGGACGCAGCAAAAGCAGTTCTAAGAGGGAAGTTTATAGCTATACAAGCCTACCTCAAGAAACATCTCAAATAAACAATCTAACCTTACACCTAAAGGAACTAGAGAAAGAAGAACAAACAAAACCCAAAGTCAGCAGAAGGAAAGAAATCATAAAGATCAGAGCAGAAATAAATGCAATAGAAACAAAGAAAACAATAGCAAAGATCAATAAAACTAAAAGCTGGTTCTTTGAGAAGATAAACAAAATTGATAAACCACTAGACAGACTCATCAAGAAAAAGAGAGAGGGGACTCAAATCAATAAAATTAGAAATGAAAAAGGAGAAGTTACAACAGACACTGCAGAAATACAAAGCATCCTAAGAGACTACTACAAGCAACTCTATGCTAATAAAATGGACAAACTGGAAGAAATGGACAAATTCTTAGAAAGGTATAACCTTCCAAGACTGAACCAGGAAGGAATAGAAAATATGAACAGACCAATCACAAGTAATGAAATTGAAACTGTGATTAAAAATCTTCTAACAAACATAAGTCCAGGACCAGATGGCTTCACAGGTGAATTCTATCAAACATTTAGAGAAGAGCTAACACCCATCCTTCTCAAACTCTTCCAAAAAATTGCGGAGGAAAGAACACTCCCAAATTCATTCTATGAGTCCACCATCACCCTGGTACCAAAACCAGACAAAGATACTACAAAAAAG
Organism: Orcinus orca; assembly: GCF_937001465.1. Taxonomy (NCBI): domain Eukaryota; kingdom Metazoa; phylum Chordata; class Mammalia; order Artiodactyla; family Delphinidae; genus Orcinus; species Orcinus orca. Next base: position 113,225,492 of record NC_064560.1, read on the forward strand.
AAAATTACAGACCAATATCACTGATGAATATACATGCAAAAATCCTCAACAAAATACTAGCAAACATAATCCAACAACACATTAAAAGGATCATACACCATGATCAAGTGGGATTTATCCCAGGGATGCAAGGATTCTTCAATATATGCAAATCAATCTATGTGATACACCATATTAACAAATTGAAGAATAAAAATCATATGATCATCTCAATACATGCAGAAAAAGCTTCTGACAAAATTCAACACCCATTCATGATAAAAACTCTCCAGAAAGTTGGCATAGAGGGAACCTACCTCAACATAATAAAGGCCATATATGACAAACCTACAGCAAACATCATTCTCAATGGTGAAAAACTGAAAGCATTTCCTCTAAGATCAGGAACAAGACAAGGATGTCCACTCTCACCACTATTATTCAACATAGTTTTGGGAGTCCTAGCCAGGGCAATCAGAGAAGAAAAAGAAATAAAAGGAATACAAATTGGAAAAGAAGAAGTAAAAGTGTCACTGTTTGCAGATGACATGATACTATACATGGAGAATCCTAAAGATGCCACCAGAAAACTACTAGAGCTAATCAATGAATTTGGTAAAGTAGCAGGATACAAAATTAATGCACAGAAATCTCTTGAATTCCTATACACTAATGATGAAAAATCTGAAAGAGAAATGAAGGAAACACTCCCACTTCCATTGCAACAAAACGAATAAAATACCTAGGAATAAACCTACAAAGGGAGACAAAAGACCTGTATGCAGGAAACTATAAGACACTGATGAAAGAAATTAAAGATGATACCAACAGATGGAGAGATATACCATGTTCTTGGATTGGAAAAATCAATACTGTGAAAATGACTCTACTACCCAAAGCAATCTACAGATTCAATGCAATCCCTATAAAATTACCAATGGCATTTTTTATGGAACTAGAACAAAAAACCTTAAAATTTATATGGAGACACAAAAGACCCCGAATAACCAAAGCAGTCTTGAGGGAAAAAAATGGAGTTGGAGGAATCAGACTCCCTGACTTCAGACTATACTACAAAGCTATAGTAATCAAGACAATGTGGTACTGGCACAAAAACAGAAACATAGATCAATGGAACAAGATAGAAAGCCCAGAGAGAAACCCACGCACCTATGGTCAACTAATCTATGACAAAGGGGGCAAGGATATACAATGGAGAAAAGACAGTCTCTTCAATAAGTGGTGCTGGGAAAACTCGACAGCTACATGTAAAAGAATGAAATTAGAACACTCCTAACACCATACACAAAAATAAACTCAAAATGGATTAGAGACCTAAATGTAAGACCGGACACTATAAAACTCTTAGAGGAAAACATAGGAAGAACACTCTTTGACATAAATCACAGCAAGATCTTTTTTAATCCACCTCCTAGAGTAATGGAAATAAAAACAAAAATAAACAAATGGGACCTAATGAAACTTCAAAGCTTTTGCATAACAAAGGAAACTGTAAACAAGACGAAAAGACAACCCTCAGAATGGGAGAAAATATTTGCAAACGAAGCAACTGACAAAGGATTAATCTCCAAAATATATTATCAGCTATGCAGCTCAATATTAAAAAAAAAACAACCCAATCCAAAAATGGGCACAGGACCTAAATAGACATTTCTCCAAAGAAGACATACAGATGGCCAAGAAGCACATGAAAAGCTGCTCAACATCACTAATTATTAGAGAAATGCAAATCAAAACTACAATGAGGTGTCCCCTCACACCAGTTAGAATGGGCATCATCAGAAAATCTACAAACAACAAATGATGGATAGGGTGTGGAGAAAAGGGAACCCTCTTGCACTGTTTGTGGGAATGTAAATTGATACAGCCACTATGGAGAACAGTATGGAGGTTCCTTAAAAAACTACCATATGACCCAGCAATCCCACTACTGGCCATATACCCAGAGAAAACCATAATTCAGAAAGACACATGCACCCCAATGTTCACTGCAGCACTATTTACAATAGCCAGGTCATGGAAGCAACCTAAATGCCCATCAACAGACGAATGGATAAAGAAGATGTGGTACATACATACAATGGAATATTACTCAACCATAAAAAGGAACGAAATTGGGTCATTTGTGGAGACGTGGATGGATCTAGAGACAGTCATACAGAGTGAAGGACGTCAGAAAGAGAAAAACAAATATCGTATATTAACTCATATATGTGGAACCTAGAAAAATGGTACAGATGAACCGGTTTGCAGGGCAGAAATTGAGACACAGATGTAGAGAACAAACGTATGGACACCAAGTGGGGAAAGCGGCAGGGGGCGGGTGGTGGTGGTGGTGATGAATTGGGCGATTTATGCACTGATGTGTATAAAATTGATGACTAATAAGAACCTGCTGTATAAGAAAATAAATAAAATTCAAAAATTTAAAAAACAAAAAAAAGCAAGAGTAAAAAAATTCAGTGAAATTTAAAATTCAGTTCCTAAGTCATTCTGACCACATTGCAAGCACTCTGTAGCTTCATGTGGCTGCTGGCTATCATATTGGACAGCAAAGATACAGAACTTTTCCATCATGGTAGAAAGGCTATTGCACAGTGCTGCTCTAGAATAAGAAAAACCAGATTTTCAAGGGCCTCAGAAGGCATCTGCACAACTCTCCACCAAAGCATAACTTTGCTCCAAAAATCCTGGACTGCCCCTGTGGCCTCACGTGCACACCAGCGTCATGCTGCACCATCCTTAGCCCCCGGGCAGGGTGTGAAACAAAGTAACTGAGCTCCCTGGCTGAGTTTATGATTAACCTCTTTTTTAAAATTTTTGTCCATGCCAGGACAGTCCCTATAATTAACTTCTCTGTCCAAAACTTTATTCCCTTTCTTTCTCCTTTCACCTCTCTGATGCTTCCTCTGGCTTCCTCACCTCCTCCTTAAATATTCCTTAAATGCAATGTGACTGGCACATAGTAAGCACTCAATAACTATCAATTTCTCCTCCACTCCTCACCCCCTCCAACCCCCAAATACTCCTCCATCCTGGTGGCCAGATGGGCTGGGGAGGCTCCAGGGACTTTATAACCCTCTTCTCTCATGCTTCTGCTGAGAGATGCCAGGCTCTTGCTGGCAGATGCCTGGGGAAACTGAGGCTCAAGGGCACCACTTCATCTTAGCAACAATTAAAGGTGGGAAAAGTGACAGTTCTTCTCCTCTTTGGGATACAGTTATTTCCTTCACCATAAATACCCAGTTCAGAAATATGAACCAATGAAACAAAATAATTATGCCACAATCCCCAAATTATGGGAAATTTATAATCAGTGAGTGGACAGTAAAACCACACAAAGAAGAACCACATTTAACAAATTCTGCTAAGTAATGTGGATGAATCTCTTAGGAAAAATGAAAGTTGATTCATGTCTTTCATTTCATGCCACAAAAATTCTAGATCAGGACAGTCCGTGGAATCATGTAAAAGATTAATAGGTGATGTAAGAAAGAGTGTTGCTCAAATGCATTGGAGAAAATCCGTCTACTGTGTCCTTCTCCTGGAAATACACAACATACATTTGTCTCGTTGTTCACTGCTGTATTCCCAGCCTCTAGAGTGCCTCATAATAGGTGCTCAACAAACATTTTGCTCAATGAATAAAGTACCATATTTATGATCTGATAAGTACTATAATAACGGAGCTGTTTAGTTTTTGTCTAATTCATTATTTTCCAATATTATTTGACTATAGAACCCCTTGAGAAAATGCATTAACACCCAAAGAGATAGGAAGCTGGTGGGCTTCCCTGGTGGCGCAGTGGTTGAGAATCCTCCTGCCAATGCAGGGGACACGGGTTCGTGCCCCGGTCCGGGAAGATCCCACATCCCACGGAGCGGCTGGGCCCGTGAGCCATGGCTGCTGAGCCTGCACGTCCGGAGCCTGTGCTCCGCAATGGGAGAGGCCACAACAGTGAGAGGCCCGTGTACCGCCAAAAAAAGAAAAAAAAAAAAAAAAGAGAGAGGAAACTGGCGTGGGAAACACTGCTTAGAAGAAATTTATCTTAATTTTAGGAAGAAATATATATATGTTAGGTAGTTAGTCAGACATGAGCAGGTCCACACCCCATCCTGGAAGGGGTCATCTTTCCCTCCCCCACCTGGACACTGGTATCAGAACACACCCAGAGATCCTCCTTCTTGTCGCCAAGGACCACTGCTAGGTTTCCAGTTATATCAGGACCAAACAAGATACAAACTGCCAGCACAGGTTGGTGCAGGCGCACCAAGACCTAAAAGGTGCCTCAAGGTAACCAGGGGTTCATTATGCCGTATTTGTAATAAATTAGCATTTCTGTTTTTGCCCCTCCACCCCCCATGGGTTTCGAGTGGGTGCTTATGGGTAAGCACCTGCACACCGGGAGAAAAGTTATATAACCTAAAGCTGTCAATCAACTTGTCAGTCAAATGATGCAGGACACGGGGAGGGACCACCAATCTAAAAAACCCAACCCTACCCCATTGCAGTGCTGCTTCTGGTTTCCAGACAGCACGCTCTCATCCTTTCTCAAGAGTATACTTTCACTTTTGCTGAATAAAACTCTTAAAACTCCTTAAAGCTCCTCTATGTCTCTCAACTGAATTCTTTCCCTTGAGAGGGCAAGAACCGAGGAAATCGCCCTTCCACTGGTGACATATTTATTACTTACTATTGAGGTAATAAAAAAAAAATTGAGGAAAAAATGGACAGGTGTAACCACAGAAGAATTCAAGTAAATTTTTATCATTTTCTTTTGTTTAAGAGTAACCATTAGAATTGGAGAAATTGTGACAACTATGACAGATAAAAATTTGCTAATAAAACATAAAAAAGATTAAATACAGACCCATAAAGAATACAAACTCCTAAATAGGCAGAGAACACACTGACCAGGCAGTGTGTATAAGAGGGAATTATTGTCAGCATTTTAAAGGAAAATGCTTAGTTTCGCTAATAATTAAGGAAATGTAAATTAGTCCACTTCCGTACCATTTTTTTAAAAAATTTATTTATTTATTTATTTATCTTTGGCTGTGTTGGGTCTTCATTGCTAAGCGCAGGCTTTCTCTAGTTGTGGCGAGTGGGGGCTACTCTTGGTTACGGGCAGGGGCTTCTCATCGTGGAGGCTTCTCTTTGTTTCAGAGCACAGGCTCTAGGACCACGGGCTTCAGTAGTTGTGGCACGTGGGCTTCAGTAGTTGTGGCACAGGGGCTTCAGTAGTTGTGGCTCACGGGCTCTAGAGCGCAGGCTCAGTAGTTGTGGTGCATGGGCTTAGTTGCTCTGTGGCATGTGGGATCTTCCCGGACCAGGGCTTGAACCCCGTGTCCCCTGCATTGGCAGGCGGATTCTTAATCACTGTGCCACCAGGGAAGCCCCCATACCGTTTTGCAAATGTTAAATCAAGAAGCTCTTAAAACTCTGTTTTAGAAAACACACACTTTGAAGCATTCTTGAGTTGCTATGGGTTGGTATTGTCTTTCTGGAGGACAATCTGGCAAAGTTTATAAAACATTAAAATAGCTGTACCCTTTGACCAAATTATTCTACTCGTGGAAATTTTCCCTCTGGAAATAATTCAAGAGGAAAAAAAAAAGCCCAAACAAAATGTTTGCATAGGGCAAGAATTCTCAGGGGGGAAGACAGAGAGGCAGACCCCCAGTGGGAAGAATCTGAATTACCTGGAGATTTTTTGTAGTCAGCACCTGCTTTTCCCCTTTCCTGAGTTTCTTATACCTTCCTTCCCTACTCTTGCCTATATTCTCCTGGTTAGGAATCCCACTCTACCCTTCCACCTTTCACTTTTTTATTTTTATAACTGAAGTGTTAAGTGTATTTTTTAAGTGCTCAAATCAAAGATAAATGATCACAATGTGAACACACCCATATAACCACCAGGTCAAGTGGTGCAGGCAGCTTCTGCCTGCATCCTCCACACACCATCATCCTGACACCTAACCCTATAAAATGATTTGCCTGTTTGACTTTTATATAATCATTATCACATAGTAGGCATTGTTTTATCTCTAACTTCTTTTACTCAACATAATGTTTGTAAAATTCATTTATGTTGTTACTGTGTGTAGCTGCAGTTTTTTATTTGCTTTTGTTTGTTTTGCTGTTAGATATTCCATTGCATTAATATACTACGATTTATTTATCCAGCCTATTTTCATGGACATTTGCACTGTTTCCAGTTCTTGGCTATTACCAGTTATGCTGTTAACAATCCTGTATGCCTCTTGGTGTACATGGGCACACATTTTTTGTGGTGTATACCAAGGAGTCAGGTTGCTAGGTTACAGAGTAAGCCATTGTTCAACTTTTTTAGATAATGCAGAACAATTTTTCAAAATTGTATCCGTTTGCACTCCCCATAGCAGTGTATGAGAATACCCATTGCCCCACATTTTTGTCAGCTTGGCGTTGTTAGTCTTTTAATTTTCGCCATTCTGGAGGGTAAATGGTGATGATACCTCATTGTGGTTTCAATTTGCATTTCCCTGATGCAAATTAAAGTGAAAGTACGCCCCCTCGTGGTTGAAATCTGAATTACCTGGGAAGTTGGGGTTTTTTTGGTCTAAGTATTCAGGCTTCCCCTATATCTAGGCCCTCCTTCACCTCTCTTCCTCTTCCAAGAGTCTCCAAGAATGAAAAGTCGACCATCTTTCATAAATTCATCGTGCACTGGATATCCTCTTTTATAAATTGCCCCTTTAAGTCTTATGCTCATTTTTCTATTGAGGTTTTTTTAACTTGTAAGAGTTATTTACAGATTCTGGCACAAACTCTTTGTTATTTGCATGTGTTGTTGCACACACCTTTTCCGTTTTAAACCTTTAAATCAACTCATTTCCAACACAACATTGTAAATCAATTATACTTCAATTTAAAAAATAAAATAAAAAATAACTCATTTTCACCTGTGCAAGAGGCTCAATGCAAGTTCCATTTTGTCATACTTAGAAGTTACCAGTAGATGGCGCCCTAGCCTTGCTCCTGAGCCTTCCACCGGCTATGCCTGACTTTCAACTAAATTTCCCAAAATTTAGCAAGTATTAAAGAATGAGAAATCAAACTTTAAACCATCATACAGCTAGATGGAATACAGCTGGAACTGGGTCTTTTGGTGGGAACAACACATTAATGTTTTTTGTTCTGAATAAAGGAATAAAAAGGTCTTTACCACAAGGCAGGAAAGACTGGCGAGGCTGTCCGGTGATGGGTGGGGCACCAAGTGGAATCCATGGAAACACCTTCTGAGAGCAACCTGCAGGCAGAAGAAAGCGAATAACTGCCACACCTAGCATTTAGACACTGTTTTACTGTTTACAAAAGGCAGGTACCCACTAGCACAAGGTCTGAGAGGGGAACAGGGGTTTGGTCTCAGTTCCTGCCTACCTCTGCCCCTCCCTCCGCCTCCACTCAGGGTGCAGGCTTCCCTGAGCTGCGCCCCACTCAGAGGTGGACAGACTTTCCGTCCTCCTCCCTCCTCCCTATGCCCGCTCCCCACTGAATGAAGTAATGAACGAGTGAGTGAATGACAAGGTCCTGGCTTTCCTGAGCTTAGAAATCAGAGCACATAAACCTACACTCAAAGGAAGACCCCAAGGGAGAATGTGGAAACGCTACAAATAGAGGTGCAACTCCAAGAGCTGGAGGGGGCGGGTGCGATGGGTTGGCTTGTGGTGGGCTGTGATTATGAGCAAGGGGAAGGCACCTTTAGTTACGGGAAGACATAAACCGAGGACCGAGGCATGTTTGGGGTGTGGTGAGAAGGTGACCCCTTTTCTCCAACTTTCACAATGGTGATTGGCAAGAACACAGGAACATCAAACCAGAGATTCAGCTTACTTCCTGCAGTAGCCAACACAAGGTTTCCACCACAGTGGGTCACCACGTCTGATGTCCCCACAAAGGGGGACAAAGACTGGCCCATTTAGAACATGTCTCTGGTGGTTTTCATTCTCACTGTTCAGAAATGCCCGAAGGTTGAGTTGCACCCCCGAAGCTCTCTCTGTCCCACATCTGTTCAGACCCAGCATGACCTGCCTTGCAGCCCATGGATATAAAGAGAGGCTCAGAAAGAGAGGCTTTGTATTCTTTCGTTTTCTTCATTGCAGGTGATTGGGCAAGCTTGCTTTCTGAGAAATATGGAAGTTCCAAACCTCACAGGATTTCACACTTTTCAGGGTGAAGGAAATTGTGCCACTCGAACTTCCTGGCTCTGGGGGCTGCCAGGGTGGATGTCCAGAGGCTGGGGCCTGGGCGGGCACAGAAAGCACACATCTGTGGGTGGGAGAGGTGCCCAGGGCCCAGCTCTGCTCCTCCTGGGTCTGACTTTAACTGGGAATTCAGAGGCTTGGTACCTGTCACATGCCACCCACACTGACACCCACATGGCCTGGGCAGGGAGAGGATGCCAGGCGAGAGTGCACTGAAGTTTGGGGCTTGGAATCCCCCGCTTTTCTCCTGGCCCAGGTGGCACTCAGTGGTTTGCTGTAGCTGGTCTGTACTGCTTGCAAGAGCCAATTGTTAAGTTTTCAGGAATTTTGCAAAGCAGTTGTTAAAACAGCCATTATTTTAACAATTAAATTACAAAATCTTACAAGAGAATAAGTTATATTTTTAAGAAGCAGCAAATACTCAAAACTTCCTATTTTACTGCATTTTGTAATTATACTTGCTTTTGAGGCTGTCTATGCCTATTGTGTTTGCTTGCTGGAAATATTATGTGACAGTGTACTACTGCCCATCTCTTCCCAATTCTGTATTCAGTGACATCCTGTTGGTAGCTTGAAATCGGTCACAGTGGGAATATTTACACTGCGGAAATCAGGAAATGTGACCTATCAGGGCTTTCCGCCCCCAGTGCCTGTAATACGTTGGCCAGAGCCCTGCTGCAGCTGGGGGACCTGGATGTGCAGTGGCTGGGAGGGGAGCTGGCCCTGGGTTTTCCACCCACTGCTGCCAGTGCAGGACCTTTTCTCAGGCAGGTGAGGGGAAGGGGAGGAAGCGGATAGAAACTGGGAAACGCCCTTGGTTCCCCCAGGACACAGCGGTGGAGAGCCTGGCTCACTGGGGGGTGGGCAGGACTATCTGGAGGAACTCAGGGGAGGAAAGCCAAGAGCATGAGGAGGGTGACAAGCAGAAATGAGATAAGCCACTGAGGGGAGGAAAGTGTAATGTCCAGGAGGTGGGCCTTGTGAAGACAAAGGGGAAACACAGAATGTGGCATTCTTGTGACCACAAAAGGGAGGGGAGGGGCTTCCCTGGTGGCGCAGTGGTTGAGAGTCCGCCTGCCGATGCAGGGCACATGGGTTCGTGCCCGGGTCTGGGAAGGTCCCACATGCCGCGGAGCGGCTGGGCCCGTAAGCCATGGCCGCTGAGCCTGCGCGTCTGGAGCCTGTGCTCCGCAACGGGAGAGGCCACAGCAGTGAGAGGCCCGCGTACCGCAAAAAACAAACAAACAAACAAAAAAAAAACAGGGAGGTGAGCCCAGAACACACAGAAGTTGAGCCCCGTGGAGCTGGGTTTCACCGAAGGCTCTGCAGTGCTGATGCCTGTCCCGGGCTGTTATAATGGGATGGTAAGAACAAGGCTGGAGGGAACAGAGAAGTCACAGGCTCACAGTCCTGACGTAGGAGCCCCTAGTGCTTCTCCATCCCCCCTGACTCCCTCAGTCCTCAGCCCCCTACTTAAAAGTTCTTCTCTCCAGGGCATCCCAGCCCTCCTCCCCATATCCTGCCATACATTCACCCCTAAGGCTTCCAGAATCTTCTATTGCTGGAGACACCCCAATCTGGAGCTGGATGTCCCACAGGCACCCAACTTTTCACCTAGTCCTCCAAACCTGCTGCTCTCCACGGGCTCCCATCTCAGGCAGATGCCAAACCTAGAAGGCCTCATAGGTCCAACAACTGTCACAGCTCAGAGGAGCCTCTCCATCACCCTACACCCCTCCTCCTCCCCCACCCTGCCTCCCAGACCTCTGACCACTGCTTCCCAAACTTAAATGACTTTTTCTTTCATGTTCCTCATGTTTTGAAAGTTGCCTATGACATTGCATGTATTAAACAACATCACCTACCCTTAAAGTTGCATAAGCAACTTCCAATCAGAATTTCAGCCATTAAACACCCACTGAGCAGTTACCACATGCCGTGCTGGCCAGTGTACTGGGTACGGGGATGCAGAGGTGAACAGGACCCGGCCCCGTCCCCGGTCCTCCAGGCCTCACGGCTTGCTTAGGGGAGAGTCACATAAAGAAGTAATAAAATCATAACAATGCCCCGAGGTAAGGACAATGTCTCTGCCACCTGGACTCTGTCTCCAGCCATTCTCCAGACCAAAGCCAAAAAGGGATTCCTGGGACACAAAGCCAACCACGTCATGCCCTTATGTAAAACTTTCAGTGGATCCCTATTGCCCTTAGGATAACACCCAAACTCTGGTTAGCTTGGCTTCTCAGCCCTTACGGACACAACCCACATTAACATGAGAATTCTCATTTACTCGTTCACTTAACGCCAATTTAATTGAACACTTACTGTGTGTCAGGCATTGTGCTGGGCACCAGAATCCTGAGAAAATATAATGTACAGCATTTCCTCTCCTGGAGCTTGTAACCTCGCAGGGGATACAGATCTCAAGCAGATACTTATACAAATAATTGATTACAATTGTGATGAGGGCAGGAAAAGGAACATTTCCTCCTCAGCTCCCTGCTTTGACCACGACTCCTCGCGGGGCCTGCCTGCCGGCCTTGCCTATGCCATTCCCTCTCCTGAGATGCCCTCTCTCCTTCAATTGGCCAGATCTCTGTAACCCCCCCAGGTCTCGGGTCAAGGTTCCCTCCTCTTGGGAGTCTTCCCTGAACCCCCTTGTGGTTCCGTGGCGGGTCTCATCCCTGTGAGGACGCTGAGTACAGGCCTGTGTCCCCCAGGCCCAGCACAGGGCTCCTGCCAATAACAACTAGGTCCCTCTTGATCCACGTGTGAATGCATTAAAAAAATTTTTTCATTATAAAATTATTTACATCGGGCTTCCCTGGTGGCCCAGTGGTTGAGAGTCCGCCTGCCGATGCAGGGGACACGGGTTCGTGCCCTGGTCCGGGAAGATCCCATATGCCGCGGAGCGGCTGGGCCCGTGAGCCATGGCCGCTGAGCCTGCGCGTCCGGAGCCCGTGCTCCGCAATGGGAGAGGCCACAGCAGTGAGAGGCCCGCGTACCGCAAAAAAAAAAAAAAAAAAAAAAACAAAAAATTATTTACATCGAATTCGCATATTTATGAAGGCTGGAGCTGAGTGCAAATAAAGGAAACAGAAATGTTTTTTAAAACAAGGACGCTTGTGAAGATGAGAGCTTTCAGGCGACTGTGAGAGTGAGAGGGGTGGGCTGCGGAGGAGACGGGGCGGCCTGGTGAGGGCAGCTGTAGGGCGAGGGGCGCCCTCGGTCAAGCTGGCTTTTCCGGGGTGGGGGAGGGGGCGTCCCCATCTTTCCCGCGGGCTCTTGGCCCCGAAGCCCCTGCTAACTTCCTAACTTCCTGCTAACTTCTAGGTTTGGCATCTGCCTGAGATGGGAGCCCGTGGAGAGCAGCAGGAGAGAGCAGCCCGTGGAGACCACCATCCTGCCCCGGAGCCCGGTGTCTGCCCCTGGGCTTAGCTCCTGTGGGCTACTCATTGCCCCGGGGAGAGAGGAGCACCGGGAAAGGAGGGGAACCCCAAGGGGGCTGGAGCAGCTGGACCCTCTTGCAACCTAGCGTTCTTGCACCCTGGAGCAGCCTGGCCGAGCCGGCTGGACTCCCCTCTGCTGCGTCTTGGGGAGGAACTCCACTCCCACCGCCGAAGTCCCGTGGTGGCAGCCGGTCCAGGAGCAGCCGAGGTAGGGTAGGGAGGCGAGCCCTGTCACTCACCCGCTTGCAAAACCCGCCTGTCCCTCTAGAAGAGACTTTGTTCTGCCTGGGAGTCGCCCACCTCCAGCAGCTTATGCTCAGAGTCCCACGCTGCTCCCGCAGCTTCCTCCTCCCTCGGAATCACGGAGCTGGAAGATCACCTGGTCGGCCCCCTTCACTTAACAGCTGAGGAAGCTGAGCTCCTGAGAGGGAATTAGTGACCAAGGTACCACAGCCGGTAAGGGCAAGCGTGCTTTCAAACAAACAAATAAGAAAGGCAGTCTCCTGGCCCTCACTCAGCCTGGGGCCCCTTCGCTAAGCCCTGCTGCCCACCTGTCTGGGGTAGGCTGCCCCAGCTTCTCCAGCTGGTTTGAACCTGAAAGTTATGCCTCCAGTGAATGAAACTCACAAGCCTCATGGCCAGCACCCGCCCACCCCCCCACCCCCCCCCCCCACACCTTCCTCCACACCCACCTGTTCATCTGCCCCTCTGACCCGGAAGTGGGGCAAAGCTGGACCCAACCTGACAGGCTCTCCCAGGTAGGGACCTAGAGCAGGGGCTGAGTGACTCTGAGTGACAGTGACTCTGAGGCAGGACTCACCTGGACGGGGAGTGGCTGCCTTAAGGAAGGAAACCAAGCACAGGTGTGCCCTGTTTGCCTTCCTGGCTCACAAATATGATGGGTCCCTACCCGCCTGACAGGATAAAGCTCCAACCTCTTAGCCCGGCCCTGAAGCCCTTCCCAGTCGGGCTACAACCTGCCTGTCCAGCCTCATCTCCCACCACCGTGGACCCCACGCTCCTTCCTGCGTTGTCACACCATCCTCAGGTTGCACCACACCCTCCAGCCCTCTTTGGCTTTACAGGTGCTGTTCCCTTTAACTTGAACACCCTTCCCTGCTTCTCCACCTCAGAGGTCATCTCCCATCCTCTGTGCGGTTGCTTTCCTCCTCTTCTCCCTCCTCCCCTCCTCCCCTCCCTCCTCCCCTCCTCCCCCTCCCTCCTCCCCTCCTCCCCCTCCCACCTCCCCCTCCCTCCTCCCCTCCTCCCCCTCCCACCTCCCCCTCCCTCCTCCCCACCCTCCCTCCTCCTCACGCCTGGAGTGCTTCTGTGCTAACTTTATAGATAATAAAGAAAATACAAGGTCATGAATCTGTGTCGCCACCGGACTCTCAACTCCTCAATGACAGCAATTATGTCTTTATCTTCAAATTCATAGAGCCCTGCACATAAGTAGACACTCAAAAAAGCCATAAATTGCTAAACAAAATCAGTATATGGACTCTGGATTTACTCCAGAGCTAAATTAGGAAACACGTCTTAACATTGCCCAAGGATCCCCTTCCAACTCCTTTATTTAACAAATATTTATTGAGTATGGCTATGTGCAAAGCACTGGTTTGTGTCTGGGGGTCCAGGGTGAGCAGACTTGTGGGCCATCTCTGAAGTCTGTCCCAGTGCCCAACTTCATGCCTCTCTAATCCTAGATCTAGATGATTCATGGACTGTCTGACCATGCAAGGCCCTCACTTAGGATGGCCACATCTGTTCCTCTAATTTGGGGGGCTAGGATATGCTCTGTGACTAACCCCCCACCGTGACCAGGTGGGAAAGAGCTTCTTCCTCAAGGAGAACAACAGGGTAAGACACCAGAACAGCCACGGTGGAGGGTGGGCCTTACCCCCAGCCTGTGCTTATTTTGAAGGGCAGAGCCCCTGTTTTCTTTACCTTTGTATAAGCCCTCTCCCCGTATCACCTAGCATAGTACATGGCATGGGACGGATGCTCCTTAAATGTTTTCTGGATGATTCAACCCAGTGATGAATCCTTTCACGAAGACTCATGCCGTTACTGAACTCTGGCATACTTTTACCAACAAATAGATACGATGAGTGCCTACTGCACGCCAGGCACACACCAGCAGTTAGTGATCCAATGATGAGTGAAAAATCCGGATGGCGCTCCAGATTTATGTGGGAAGAAATTAATTTTCCAAATGCGCATAGAATGACACCGTGAAAAAGTTATTAAAGGAGAGGGTCACAGGACTATGGAAGTGCAGGCAAGAGGGCCTGTCCGGGGGTCCTGGAAGGCTCCTTTGAGGAAGAGGTTTGCACATCAATCCACCCAGCCACCCACCCGTACATTATGGACCACATTCCAGGGTTTGCTTAACAAGGTGCCAGCACATACTGACTGCTCGCGGGTCATTTCCCCAAGGTCCTTCAGAGCAAGAGGAAACCCACATCTCCTGGCTGCATAGGCCTCACCCAACAACACGCTCAAGTTTTTAAGTGTAAGTTTTCCGGTCAAGGGGAAAAAGAATTTTTTTGTGTGCGTGTGTGTGAAGCAGCTTAAACTGAAGCTGACCTCACCATGGGTGTCTCAGGTTGTTTTTGGTGAAGGTAATGAGCCAACTTTCCAGGAACCTCGGGACACACCCAGATTGCCCAACACTGCAGGGCAGTGCAGCCCAGACACCTCCCAGCCCCTTCCCCTCCTTAGTGCCAGCTCCTCTGTAGCCAGAGGTCCACAGGGGACCACCCCAAATGAACCTTCTCCAGGGTCTGCTCGGGGCACGGTCAAGGGCAGGCCTGAAGGAGGGACCTTCAGACCAAACTGTCTGCCCACGATCAGGAGATGGACGATGACTGTGCCCTCTGATGCATTGCCTCTTGAACTGTCCTCACCCCTTCCCAGGGCTCTGAGCTCATAACAGTTATCCTACTGGCTCTGGACACAAGCTGTCACCCACACCTCGGCTTCTTCCTGGCTTTCTGCTCAGGTCCCCTTTCTCTCTCCTGACTAGCTTCTTTCCATCTCTACTCCCTCAGTAACTTGGGGTGTAAGTGGCCCTATGACGGCCCTGACTTCTCTGCTGGCTGTCACCCTTGTCTCTTACTTTAAGCTTCTGAGAGAGTCTGACCGACATAATAAGCCTTTTCAAGCTGGGGTCTCGTGAGGCCACTCAGAAGAAGACTGAAAACCCTGTAGATCCTTTAAGATCTAATCTCAGCCCTTTCTCATCCTCTCTCCTTGCTGCTGATCAAACTGGTCTTCCTTTTGGATGTAAAGAGGGCTACGATGCCATCAAAAAATCTTCCAGATACCGTGGCTTAGAACATAACCTCTGGGCTCAGTTTCCCGAGCTTTGTCTTCCAAACAAAACCCTTTCTCTCCCAACTTGCCACACATATACGCATATTGGCTTTTGGGAGGGCTGTGGTCTCAGCTATGGATTTTGAAGCCTCTACATTAATATTTATTTGCTCTAGACCAGAGCTTCTCAAACTTTAGCCATGCAATAACCTGAAAATTCTGTGTATTGAAACTCAGAATCCTGGGCCTCCCTGCCAGAGATTCAGATTCAGCAGGTCTGGGGTGCAGACCCAGGCGATGTGGATTCTGCCAGCCCACCCAGCTGCACTTGGAGGAGGACTGTTCTTGCATCAGTCCTCACCCTGAAGCAAAAGTTACTCGGGCTTAACACTGGAGGGAAGAAGAGCGATGAGGAAACAGTGCAGGGATGAGATATCTCAGTGAAGACATTTCTAAATATTAACCTACCTCACTGGTTTACCCCTGAGATGAATCCCCCTTTGCCAAGCAAGGTTTTGAGAAGTTAGGAAACCCACCCAGCTCTTGACTTGCAGAGCCTAGAGTCAGGTGCTGACCTGTCTGCTTGCTCCCTGCCCACTGTGCCCACCATGAAGTTGAATTAATGTCAGATTTGATTGTTACTGGCAGAACCACTGCCATCTGTCCTGACATGGGTGGTCAGTAGTGTCATCTCTGCAGAGAAATGAAGATGTTCACAAAGGCATCCGCATCTACTCCCACTGATACCTGCTAGACCCACCACACCTCAGTTTAGGGTGCTGGGATCAATGTGACTGAACAGGCAGCCGGGGCAGCCTGGCCAGGAGAGGCACTCCCACCCTTTTAGTGTTCCATGCCTGGCCTGACCCTGCTCTCCTGATAGCAAGAGTTCAACTGACATCTCAAGGCTGGTCTAGGGTATTAACAACTGGGTGAAATTCCCCACTAATTACCAAATGTTATAGGAGCAGTTTCAGCACAGTACTTCTCAAAGTGTGGTCCCCAGACCAGAAGCATCAGATTCACCTGGAAACTCGTTAGAAACCCAAATACTTAGATCCCACCCCAGAACTACTAAAGCAGAATCTTTGCGTTTGGGGCCCAGCAATCCACATCTTAACGTGCCTTTCAGGAGCATCTGATGCACAGCTAAAGTTTGAGAACAGCCGTTTTGACTGAAAGAATGAGCCAGATTCCTAGTGCGGTTTGGGAGGATTTGGTTTGGCGACACAGAGGGTTCCCTGCTCTTGGGCAAGCTCTGACACACACGATGATAGAAAAGTTGGGGAAACATATACTAATCCAGTTGTGAAGTCAACTGTAACTTCTCTTGCTTAGCTTGGTTACAGCCTTGCCCTGGAGAGGATTTATTGCCGGGATAGTCTTTTTTTTTTTTTAACATCCTTATTGGAGTATAATTGCTTTACAGTGGTGTGCCAGTTTCTGCTATACAACAAAGTGAATCAGCTATACATATACATATATCCCCATATCTCCTCCCTCTTGCGTCTCCCTCCCACTTTCCTTATCCCACCCCTCTAGGTGGTCACAAAGCACCGAGCTGATCTCCCTGTGCTATGCAGCTGCTTCCCACTAGCTATCTATTTTACATTTGGTAGTGTATATATGTCCATGCCATTCTCTGACTTCGTCCCAACTTACCCTTACCCCTCCCCGTGTCCTCAAGTCCATTCTCCACGTCTTTGTTCCGTTAGAGTAACTCTTGTACTCTGCCTGGGCCCTTATTCTGTGGGTGGTGATATTTACAACATTGAGACACAAGGTAAACCCAGTGTCTGAACTCTGCTTCCGGGTCTTTCCACACCAGAGCCCAGGGAAGCCTATTTGTTGTCACTACAGGGACAGCCTAAACTACAAGCTCTGGCCCAGCTGGTCTTGTTGATGTGCTTCTTACAATCTTCAGTAATTTCCTGTTTTCGAAAAAGAAAGCAAATAAAATGTAATATATGGGGGGGACTGGGACGGATTACTACATATGGTGGAAACCTCTGTTAGTTCTTGAGGTGAGATAGCAAGTAACTGTGGAGCAGATTTTTTTTGATGATGTAATTCACATACCATAAAATTCACCCTTTTAAAGCGTACAATTTAGTGGGGTTTAATTTAAAAAGTAAATTGTGCCACAAGAACTTTCTCGGGTGATAAGAATGTTCAATAGCATGTTTTGCATGATGCTTTCATGGGTGCATATAATTTTCAAAACTCCTCTAACTGAACCATTAAGACCTGTTCATTTTATTCTGTCTAAACTATACCTCAATTTAAAAAATAATTTAAAAAGTATAATAAATGGTGCAGTTTCCCAGTAAGCAGCCCAAGGTGGCCTCTGAAAATGGTTCGCTATTCTCTTGACCCAGAAAACCCACAAAAATCATGCAAATCAAGAGGTTCAAATCTTTGTGCCATTAAGGGTATGCAGATCCAAAAATCCACCAAGTATCTGAAGGATATCACGTTACAGAAGTAACGTGTGCCGTTCTGTCGTTACAATGGTAGAGTCTGTTGGTGTGCCCAGGCCAAACAGTGGGGCTGGATGCAGGGTCAATGGCCCCAAAAGAGTGCTGAATTTCTATTGCACATGCTCAAAAATGCAGAGAGTAATGCTGAACTGAAGGGCTTAGGTGTAGATCCTCTGGTCATTGAACACATCCAGGTGAACACAGCTGCCAAGATGCAGCGCAGGACTTAGAGAGATCATGGTGGTTTCAACCCGTACATGTGCTCTCCCTGCCACATTGAGATGATCCTTACTGAAAAAGAGCAGATTGTTCCTAAACCAGAAGAGGAGGTTGCATAGAAGAAAAAGATATCCCAGAAGAAACTGAAGAAGCAAAAACTATGGCCCAGGAATAAATTCAGTTAAAAAAAAAAAAAAGAGTCAAATAAAAGTAAAATAAATGGTGCTACTTCAAAAAATAATCTGAAACAAAATTTGAGAAGTGTCCAGTGGTTGACTCAATGAACTTGTCTAGAAAATAACAAGCAAACAATAGGTCACATTTGTCTTGCAATATGAATCCATTTCTCATTAATGTTGATAAGGAGAATTCAGATAAGCAAAATATAAAATATTTTATAAAATAAAATAATCAGGTTAACTTGCCCGAGGCAACCTAACCTGAACAACATAACCTTTAGAACATAAACACCAAGAGAACAGTATCAACTTCATGATTACACACAACCGAGTAAAGGAAAAATCACATATATTACTTGATGTAAATACAAAAAAGTGGAGTTTAATTTTTTACATAGTATGCCCACTCTCCAAATAAGCAATATTTTATTGTATATGTATCATAAGTCATACCAAGTGAATGAGCGAGTTGCTTTTAGCATGTCATCAAGAGTTATTAAATTTAGTGTTTTCCTTGATTTTATTCTAGTTTTCATTTTAAAACTAAGTAGTGTGCACACAAGCAAATAAAACACTACCAAAACCAAGCCTTAGTTTCTAGGGAGAAATTACATAATTACTGATGCAACTTTCTAAGCATGAGGAAAAGATATTATAAGGGATAATTACCAGAAAAACTAATTCAATTCCTATTGCTCTCACTTAACCTCTCCAAGCCTTAGTTTCTCCTTCTGTAAGATGAGGGTGGTAAAAGCTACCTCTGGGGTTTGTTGAGAGGATTAAAAGAGGCAATCCTTGCTAAAGAGCTAATGCCAGGCTTGTAGTTAGTGCTCCATAAATAGAATTATTGTTAATCAATAGTGGAGCTTGCGTTTCCCTTCTATCAAGTTTACATTTAAAAAAAATTGATACCCTAAACAGGTATCTCAAAGGTTCCTCATCTTTTTCACTCAGGTAAAAAAGATCTCTTGAATTAAATTTGCAACAGCCTAAAGCTATATTTTAGGAAGGGAAACAGAATTTATCATGAATGTGTGAAACTACTGTTCAGGCATTGAAACAACCAATTAATAAGAAACCCTTGGAATTACAGAAGATACTATTTTTTTATGCCAGGAAAACTTCGTTACTATTTTAATCCTAAAAATGAATAAATAAAATTTAAAAAATTCCTATTGCTCTTTTAGGTACATATACTCAAGTTCATCCCCCTTCCTTATTCAAACCACATACCATCATTTTTTAAAAATAAATTTATTTATTTATTTATTTTTGGCTGCATTAGTTCTTCATTGCTGCAGAGGGGCTTTCTTTGGTTGCGTCGAGGAGGGGCTACTCTTGGTTGCCGTGTGCGGGCTTCTCCTTGCAGTGGCTTCTCTTGTCGCGGAGCACAGGCTCTAGGCTCGTGGGCTGCAGCAGTTGTGGTGCACGGGCTTATTATTTGCAGTAGTTGTGGCGCACCGGCTTACTAGTTGCCCCGCAGCATGTGGGATCTTCCCAGGCCAGGGCTCGAACCCATGTTCCCTGTATTGGCAGACCAATTCTTAACCACTGCGCCACCAGGGAAGCTCCATACCATCATCTCTGAATGTAAGAATATGTGTAGTGTACTTGTGGAATATAGTGATTACTAAAATGTAGACAGTGGTTGCTAAGGACAAATTTTTATATTATACACATAAAAATAATTATTTTTGCTACTATGTCTTTTTTAGATGTGAGGCCATCTAGGTGGGCACATATGCAGGGGTTCTTATTTCTAGCTCGGTGTCTGAGTAGGTGAGAGTAAAGGTGAGATGTGTTTATCTTCAGGTGTGGTCATGCTCTGGCAAAGGTTTATAACTGGGGCACTGTGAACCAAAGGTAGACCAGTTACCAGAAGTAGGCGTGTGTGAATCTCAAACAGGCAATGTTCTCACTCATGGAAGAATATAATTTTATACACATTAAGAGCTTTCTCTTATTTTTTTCCAGTTAGATGCAAATATATTTCATGACAAAGCAAATTTATGAAGGGATATGCTAGATCATTCATACCCTTAAACACAATTAATATAATGGGCTGACTTTCTGAATACTCCTTTCAATGCGGAGGAAAAGAACAGACATTGCTCTAGCACAGAGTCAAAGCCAAGGGAATTATAAAGCACACTTGGGTGTTCACTGTGCAAAGAGCTTTCTCTTTTATAGTGATAATCATTTTTTAAAAAGCAAAAAGGGAATACTTATTGAACAACTAGTGCATGTTAAACACCATGTCAGAAACTTATATTCTCTCACAAAATCTTCACAACTAACCCAAGCAAGTAACAGATTAACCCAATTTCATAGACCAGGAATCTGAGGTACAAAGCAACATGGGTAGTAAAGTGGCAAAGTGGTCTGATTTCGGAGCCTGTAGTTTCATTCTCTGACAAAGTCTCAACTAAAATGTGTGAGACTTTCCCCAAGAAAATTGAAAATGATGATGAATGAGTATTTAATCAGACCTCACTTGTTTTTAGTGATATGGTATGTGACTTTAACTTTTTTGTTCAGAAAGCTTACTTCACATCCTCTTTTTATATGAGAGAATTATAGGTGTTTGCTTAAGGCTCAAGGACATAAAACTGAAGGACTCTGGGCTTTGGTTTAATTGCAAACTGAAACCAACAATGGAAGTTGTTAAAATGTTAAAAAAAACCCCACAAACTGTATTATCTCCTTCCCCATCTTAAAATCCTATTCCTTTGTGCCTGCAGAATGATAGCATAAAAGGCCCTAAGCATTTCACCTATCCCACTCTACACTCCAATATTAAATTTCATGTACTAAATTGCTCCAAGTTTCTGAAGAGATGCTGTCTTAGCTCTCTATGGCTAGGTAAATACACGCCTCTACTTCAATTGCCTTTCTGACTTCTAATTATTGGCTGTTTTTTTAACATCTTTATTGGAGTATAATTGCTTTACAATGGTGTGTTAGTTTCTGCTTTATAACAAAGGGAATGAGCTATACATATACATATATCCCCATATCCCCTCCCTCTCGTGCCTCCCTCCCACCCTCCCTATCTTACCCTAATTAATGGTTTTTAAAGAAACTAGGCTTTCAGGGACCCATCTTCTTCGGAACCTTCCTTTGTACCATGTGCTTGTTTCTATCCTTGCCTTATTGTCACTGTATTGCTTGGATTTGTTCACAGATGTATCTACCTTTCCTATGTCAGATCCTTGAGGCCAGCACACCACCTACCACATAGTGAACGCTTAACGATTGTACAACTTCTTAAATATTTAAATTACTTGAAAATGTCTTTAATATGTCTCAAATTTTAAAACTTCAAAGTCCACTTGCAAGAGAATCTTATCCAGATCAAACTCTGCAGAGAGAGTTCTATACAAGCTCCTTGGGAGTCACTTCCATGACCACATATCCGTCAAGTACTCAGTACAATAGCCTAACAACCAAATGCAACAAGTGAAACTTGGATTGGACTCTGGACTTAAAACTACAGTTATAAAGGACATTACAGTCAGAGGAAATGGAAATGGATTATATGTTAGGTGATAGTATTGAATTAATGGTAATCTTCTTAGGAATGATAATGGTATAACAGCTAGAATGTCCTTTCTCTTAGGCATGAATAGCTTTATGATGTCTGTAACTTATTTTCAGAGTTCATTTTAAAAGAGCATAATATACAGAGAGATACAGCAAATGTGGCAAAATATTAAGTGATAAAAAGTGTGAGTATTTTTTGTGCTAGTTTTTCAACTTCTCTGAATATTTGAAAAATTTCAAAATAAAACGTGTGGAAAATGTTAAGAATACTATCAAAAATAAAATCAATAAATCTTTTGAAATTTAAGTTTCAGTATTGCTGTTGGCCTTTCTCCCTCCCAAACCTGCTGCATGGTACCTTCCACTGCCTTGTTCACCCCATAAAGCCACTGTATTTCAATCAGGTTTGTGTTTTAAAGTTGAAAGGCACAGTCCCCTCCCAAACACTACAATTTGCTCTCCTAATTGGCCAAGCATCACAAGGTTGTTCATTTTTATTTGACTATATGGTACCACATTGCCCTTTAGAAGCTTAAGCAAATAAAATTGTACTTCCTAACTGGTACATGTAATTCCTTGAAATCAATCATTGGAGATTTTCACCTGGGAAAATTTGAGGTGATAAGGAAAATAGAAGTTGCAGAAGTAGTCTTGCTTTAATCCCTTCAGAACCGCCAAGTCTCTAGAAAGATCTAGTTAATTCTTATTGCCGTGAAGGTGATTAGAATTTAGCCCTACTCTTAAATTTCTATTATGTTCAGATGGAAATTAAGAAAAAGGGATTTATGATATTTATTTAAAAGAGTTAATGAACCTAGGTATACACCCAAGAGAATTGAAAAGATATGGCTATACAAAAACTTATACATGGCTGTCCACAGCAGCATTATTCATAACAGCCAAATGGTAGAAACAATCCAAATGTCTGTCAACTGATGGATAAACAAAATATGGCATATCCATACAATGGAAAATTAGTCATAAAGAGGAATGTAATACTGATACGTGTTACAACATGGACGAATCATGATAACATTATACTAAGTTAGAGCCAGGCACCAAGGCCACATAATGTGTGATCCCATTTATCTGAAATGCCCAGAATAGGCAAATCTATAGAGATAAACTTTATTGGTGTTTCCCTAGGCTGGGGGCAGAGGGGTCAGAAATGGGGGAATGACTGCTAATGGGTACAGTGTTGTTTTGGGGTGATAAAAATGTTCTGGAATTAGATGGTAGAGATGGTTGTAAAACTTTGTGAATATACTAAAAACCACCGAACTGTGCCCTTTAAATGGATGAATACTATGTTCTGTGAATTGTATCTCAATTTTTTTTAAAAGTTAATGAAAAGCTATTTTCTATGTGGTCCCACTTTCAAGAACAGTCAAGGGGGAGCCGAGGGGCATGCTGCATTTGATCGTACCTTTGATCTCCAAGGGACCATTGGCCACAGTGAAGAGGAGCCCTAGACTCTGTGGGGTGCTCTCCATCCTCCCCTCCCCAAGCCTCACAGGAGCACCACTGTTAGCCTTGGCATCTGGAGGGCTACTCTCGCATGCCCCACATTCCCATCACTGCCAGAATCCCAGTACTTCCTCCAAGACCAATCCCCATGCAAGTCTCATACCCCATCTTGTCTTCATTTTCCTCACTGTACTTACCATCTTTTATTCCTCTCCCTCCAAAATTTGGTTTTGTTCATTGCTTTATCTCAGCTGCACAAGAACAGTGCCTGGATAACAGTAGTTACTCAATAGATTTCTGATGAATGAGTGAACTTGGAAAAAAAGTTTATACAGAAATTTGCACTGGGTGTTATTTAAAAAGATGAAGTTCCACGCTTCAGAATGTGTTTATCTCCCATAAAAAGACTTTCTCCTCTATTTAAGAATGTACCTGAACTTTAAGAAATCTCGCACAAGTGGTATTTTATTGGAGACAATCAAATTTAACAGATCTTTATACATTTTAAGGAGAACATTCAGGCATCATAAACACAAAAATTTCAATACGCAAAACAAATTTACAACAAGAAAATAAACATAGAATCTTATTTTGGGACTACGTGGTTATTGTTGCACTACCTTTATAATTCTTTATCCAGAATCTGAAAACGTAGGCAAGCCCTAGAAATGTAGCAGAAGCATTTCCGCACACTGGTATCCATAATCTAGTTTGTGCAGAAGTGTTTCCACTAGATTCATAGAGTAATCTTTGGAAGAAAATGGCGAAGACTGGTCACCTGGTTGCCTTTCGGACCTGCTGCAACTCTTCAATAGGCTTCCATTCTTGGTTGATTGTTATAAGCTTTAAAAAAAGAATAAAAATGTTTTGTTAGGATCTGTCCATCCTCAGGCCCCCTTCTGGGATTTGTACACAGCTCCCTTTGTAAAAAGCATCACCATAACATTTGTAGTCAACGAATCACCTCTTCCCATCTCTAAAACAGTAATATGGGCTGGTTCTATCCCTCTCTCCCTCTAAAGAGCCTTTGGGTTCCTGAGTGTTACAGGATCAGAGAGAAAGGTCATATCCATTTACCCTACTTTCACTTAAGAGGTTCTAGATTTTTAAATTTCCTGTGGTTTTATGTGAACTAGAAGCTCAAAAAGTGTGTCTGCTACGTCTGAGTGGAGGTATGATGCTCCCAGCACAGAGCTAGGCACATAGTAGGCTCTTAAAATTTCCTCACTGTAATTACTCAACAAAAGTACAAATGATCCAAGTTATACAATAAGGGAAAAGGCACAGAGCTGTGGACAAGATAACTAGTAAGCACAGGTAACTCTACTCAATATTCTGTAATAACCTATTTGGGAAAAAAACCTGAAAAAGAATGGATATATGTATATGTATAACTAATTCACTTTGCTGTACCCCTGAAACTAACACAACATTGTAACTCAACTATACTCCAATATTAAATAAAAATTAAATTAAAAAGGAGATGATGTGTCACAATAATGATAAAAGTTAATATTTGAGTGCTGACTATGGGCCAGGCACTGTGCTAAAGGGCTCTATTTTATCTACTTTAATCCTCTAAACTCTGAGGAAGAGCCCTATTATTGTGCCCATTTTATAGATTCTGAGAGCCTCAGAGAGGCCAAATTATCTAAAATCACCTGTGACTAATGGAGCAAAGATTTGAACTAAATCTCCATAACCCTACAGCACTCCCTTTGCACTACACATTAAATGGCACGCTAAAGGTTAAAAGGTATTACATCTATTTTGCTGACAAATGTGCTAAGGTTTCGGCTAAGTATAAATCACGTTTTAATGCAGCAATACCTTTCTAGGTGCAGTAGGATCCACAGTTTCCCAAGGTTCTGGATTTCTTTTTCGATCAATGCTAAAAATAAAAGAAAGCTGATTAAACATTAAAGTAAGTGCATTTAAACTAAGTCTGATACTGGGTTTATAAATATGCTAGGGACAGACTCAGAGTGCATACTTAGGCATTGAGTTAATTGAAATTGATGGAACATTCCTTTAAAAAGCTTCACAGTTTGGCTCAAACATCAAGGATCAATTCCTCTGCAGAGTAGGAGGTCTGCATTCCCTTTACTGGTCTAGACTGGAGAATGTTCTCATAAGCTGAAGAGCAATTAGGGTGGAAGTGCCAGGCTAAGAGCAAGCAAAAATGCTCTTACCCCAGTTTCTGGAAGAGGCAGAAGGGCTGGGCTTGAAACCGGTAGGTGATGAACTGCCACAGCCTAGCATTACGGCTCTACGGAGCCCTGCACCCGGTCAATATCAGAGTCAGGTTTTTCTCTTCCTCATATTCCAGGATACATGGTATTTTACCTTATATCCAGGGCTAAGATTAGATTCATTGTAGACAGCTGAATCTATAAACTCTACCACATTAGGAAAGACCTTGCTAATGAACTGACATTTTAAAATGTTATTAAAATGATTAAGATTGATGATGTATATCCCAAAAGACCGTCTAAGAACTTTAAATTTCAAAACTTAAGTTAAAAAAAAAACCCAACAAGCTTTATTTTGCTGCAGGAGAAGAGGAGGAGGGCCAGTGGCTGAAAGGGTATTTAGATACAAGGAACTTATATTAGTAAACCTATTTTATCTCTAATCATCATTTGATAGTCTTCTGATACCTGGATGCTTTCTGGCCCTGACTCTAACCAAGTTCACAATTCGACATTCTTATCCTGGGGGAAAACCAGGAATCTGATACTATGCATTTCATAAACTGAAGGTCAACCTAACACGGCTAAAAACGTTTTTATAAATGATGAATGCCTACTTACATCACATCGGGTTTTCGAAGGGAATACAGAGCAAAAGACAAAGCTCCAGTCGCTGCCACGGTCGTGAAAAACGCCAAAGGAATAAGCTAACAGAGAACAAAATACTCGGACGTTTCAATGTGAAACACTTGAAATATAACAGAATAGCTCTATATCATTTTATATTTTCTTCAACATCTTTAAAAGTTAATATTTTTAGTCAGATTTTCAGTTGCTTTAAAAATTTACTTGCTTCTTTTGGACTTCCCTGGTGGTGCAGTGGTTAAGTGTCCGCCTGCCAATACAGGGGACACGGGTTCAAGCCCTGGTCCGTAAGATCCCACATGCCGCAGAGCAACTACGCCCCTGCGCCACAGCTACTAAAGCCCGCGCGCCTAGAGCCCATGCTCCGCAAGAAAAGCCACCGCACTGAGAAGCCCGTGCACCGCAACGAAGAGCAGCCCCCGCTCACCGCAACTAGAGAAAGCCCACCCTTAGTAACGAAGACCCAACGCAGCCATAAATAAACAAATAAATAAAACCTTACTTCCTTCCTTTTCATCAGGACTTGGAAAAAGCTCATGATGACTTCAGTGTAGAATGCCAAATCTAGAAGAAAAAAAAATCCAAGATATTGATCAAAACTCAGCTACTAGGACGAAGCCTGGTGGGCTCCAAACCGGCCAATGTATCCCAAAGCCAGCCTCGAGACGGCTCACCAGAGCCTCCGCCCGAGGGCAGCTCACCTGGGAGACCTGGCGGGGCGCCGCGAGCGGACGATGCTAACGCCCAGAACGGAACGCCGACCTCGACCTCCGCGCATTATATACCAACCCCACCCTCGCCGGAAGGCCGGCCGGCGCGTTCTGGTCACGCGGGCCACGCAGGGGGCGTGCGGGGCTTGACTCGCTTTCCATGCCGGGCGCCCGGCAACCGGGCGCCCCCTGCGGGATGCCGGGCCTTCAAATTCCGCGCAGCAGGACGCTAGCGCTCCCTGCCGCCTGCCGCGGTTCTTACCCGCCGCTCGGAGCGAGCCCAGGCTGGGCGTTGGCGGGTCTGCAAGGGGGTGGAACTGAGAACTAGGGGCACTTGGATGGCCAAGAACAGGTGAAAAACAGCCCGTCTAAAAGGAGGTCCGGAAAAGGAGCCGCAGATCCGGGGGTCCCATGGGAGGCTCCTTGGTGCAGGCAGGTAAACTAGAATTAATCCAAGTCACATTAAAAGCTCCAAAAATGTGATGTGGCGCACTTATGGAGATAATTTAAGTTGTAAATTTCCTTTCAGAATAATTCCTTGTTGTCCTGATTTTTTCCATTAAAAAAAAAAAAATCAGGAGATGAGAAAGAAGAAACAAAAAATCATCCGGAGAGGTTTCCAGGAGAAGATCTCTGAGACGACCCTGAAGGAACTCGCCCCTAAGTTAGCAGCCTAGCCTTTCACGGAGCATGAAGGCGGCTGCAGAACCACGGGAATAATAATTAAATCAGTATCTGTGTGTCAGGCACTGTACTGGAATCTTCTCGACATTTTTGCAAGGTATGTTATTTAGGCTCAGAGATGCTCTAGGCACATAGCCAGTAAGCGGCGGAGATATAATCAGAAGCCCGGTCTGTCTGGCAATCAGGCAGCACTGTTCTTTCTGCACCCTGCTCTTAGCAACTGCGATTAAGTCAAGAGTGCAAGCTCAGTTATCTAAAAATAGTTATTTTAAAACAATTATTTTAAAACTGTTTGAAGTTTAAGCTATGAGTTAGCATTAAAAACGAAAACATCTTAATGTTTTCTAAACGGCCAGACCCAGCTCTGTTTCAGCCCCATTTTATTTCTAGTCGTGGGCTTTGCATTCAAACTGACGTGAGTTCAGAGCCCACCCCTGACATACTTTATTAGCTGATTGACTTCGAGGAAACTACTTAACCTTCATGACTCTCAGTTTATATATCTGTAAAATGGGGACAAACCTGGCTCGGCAGGGAGTTGGAAAAAATGTTAGAATGTATGCAAAGCATGTAGCAGTCTGCCTTGCCTGTAGTAGGCATTCAATAAATAGTAATTATTATTTGCAAAGATTTGTTTTATATAAGGCAGATCATAAATATAACTTCTCACCCAGTCACTGACAAGGGTTCTTACTGTGTAACTCGAGCTGTAGCTGGAGACGTTTGTTGATTACTTCAGAGAAAATTCAACATTTTCCGTGGTTTGTATTGAATAGAATCAAAGAAGCCTTTTAATGCTCCTTCTGCAGAATCTCTAAAGCTTCTTTTGTCAGAAGGTTCTAAGAAAAGCCTCAATTTGTTAATTAAAGATAAATTGTTTTTTCTAGGATACAAGCAGGAGAAAAAGGAAAGAAATCTTATAGGAATATATCATGGCCCACAAATTAAAATTAAAATGTGTAGCCCTTGGGAATTCCCTGGCGGTCCAGTAGTTAGGGCTCCGTGACTCCACTGCTGGGGGCCCGGGTTCCATCCCTGGTGGGGCAAGTAAGATGCTGCAAGCACGCCCCGGGGCGGAGGGGGCCAGGGGGAGTGTAGCCCATGCCTAGTAATGACCTAGTAATGACCTTAAACTTAGAGCCCTGCTTTGCCAATGTCATTTCTTTTCAAAATGCAGTTTTGTAATAGCCTAGGCATTATTCTCGGAATGGGGCATGGTAAATTTAAAATAAAACACAAGTCCCTTACTTCACGTTTCTTACAATTTAGTGCCTGTAAGTAACTCTAACGCACTCTGTCATGATCTGGTGCCAAAGACCGATGATTAATTCTGACTAATGGGCTCTGAGAAATCTTACCAAAGGTGAGGATATTTATTTGAACATAGAAATAGACAAACCAACTGTAAAGACATTTTGGGGGCAACTAGAGAAACTTACAGACCAGATATGAAATGATATTAAAGGGAGTACTGTTGATTTTTTCAGGTGTGATAATGGTATTATGGTTGTGGTTTTTTTTAAAAAACACATTTTTAAAGAGATTATATGTGGAAATAATTTTAAAATATCATGATATTTGGGATTTACCTGAAAATACTTCAGTTTTTCAGTAGAAAATGAAGCAAATTTAGCAAAATACTAATTATTCAATCTAGGTGACAGATATGTGGGATTTTGTTATATTATTAAATGTGTGTGAAAATGTTCAGAATAAAATGTTTTAAAAAGTTATAAATTGTATATAGCGTTAAAAAACAGAATTCAACTGAGTCAGTTTGAAGATCTAACTGGCTTCATTCAATGATTCATGAACTAGCAGGGTGCTCCAAGGGGTAGTACAAACAGAAAGCTTTTATAAAGGCAGCAGGGTGGGGCAAGAAGTAGTAGCAAAAGAAAATGCTCGTTTCAAGCCAGACTGTCTTCTTTTGGGGGCCAGGATGGGGTGGGAGGAGGGGGTGGGTGGGAAGGAAACAGAGGGGTCTTTATCATGCAGATTACCTCGCTACTGTTGATCAGGAAAATTTAGACTGGCTGTTTTAAAGCTCACAATGAGAACTAGACCCTGAAAGCCATACTTTCCCTCTTTTGGTTAATGCCCAGGTTTACTGAGCTTGTGTTTAGTCTTTCCCAGAATGACTAACTAGCAGGCACAGTTCTCACCCTTCAAATCTTGGCAGTGCCCCAAAGGAACCCACTCAGGATACTCACCAGCATTACCCTCTGTGGCTGCTCCAAAGCCCAAAATCCCTTGGGGGAGCTTCTCCTCCCCACCCCAATTGTCAGAAACTTCCAGAACCTTCTCTAGCTGCTGCAACCCGGGCTTGCAGGAGCATGGAACCACAGCTACTTGGTTCCCATGTTAGGAATTCAAACTTAGATTTTAATCAGCCCAGCTCAGGCTTTATAAGAAAAATAGAATATCCTTTCATTAAATATTTTGTGTTGGAATTCTTTCTGCCCACCCTTCAGTGGCTGCCTAGTTACCAGGTTTAGCAAATATGGATTTGCTAAATTTCAGATGGTCTGGGAGTGTACTATTGATACATTGTTTAATGCTGTAATGTGGCTCAGAAAGGAGTTTGAGCTTAATGTAAAGCTGTTCACACTTCCCAGGTATAATACTTAGAAGCTGAAGTGTTTTCTCACCGATTACGAACACAGCTTTTGGAAATTTCCCAGAGCCATCCTCTAATCACACTGAAGTTGAGTCAAAGAAATCCTTGATCTGACTTCATCATTTATTGATTTATTTCAATGAGAGAAGAAACATGGTTTTTGTCCTCAGGAGGCTTCCGAAGTTCTGTTGCAAAGTTACAGTTTAAAAAGACATTTTCAAATAAAAACTCAGCCTCTAACCAAAGTGTGGGTACTAAATTTCTTGGCTGACCACTAGAAACTTTCTCTAGGAAAAAACAAGGAGCATACAGCTAGAATCTGAGTTTAGGGGTTCAGGCCTAGGGATGGCAAAGGCCTAATGGCTGCCTTTTCCTGTAAAATCAATAATGGACAGAACATGAATGAAAATATTCAGAATTCTAATAAAGTTTCTAGGTATTTTCCCTACTACTCAAAAGCAAGAGTCAGGTTGTTAGAATAATTTTAACTGAATTATATTTTATACCTATAAATAAGACAGGCCTTTTCCTTAACTGTTCCCCAATAGTGAGGTTTTGCTTAATAACAGTACTGGCTCCCGTCAGAAATAGAAAACTTTCCAAGTGCTTGACATTTATGACTTCATATAGTTCACGCACCATGTCCTGACTGTACCTATACTTCCTTTGAAGCTCGTCTCCTGCGTTTAACTCACACTGCATGATTTGTTGGAGGTCTCCGCTCCCAGCTGCCCTATCAGTGCCATGTCTGTCTCCTTCACGAACGCTCCTGCACCCTGTATGGCACGTTGAGAGTGAAGAAAGGCTCAGTAAGATGCTTACCAGGTACTGTTAGGTGAGAAAAACAAGAGCTACACAGTACCATGCTTTTGGTTTTAAAAAGTTATCTATACATGTGTAAGGGACTGGAAAGTTAAATACCCACATGTTTTCTTCATGTTTATCTACATTTTCTAGCATTATTACTCTTTTAATAAAGGAAAATAAAAACATATATAACCTATCTCCTTAAAAAATACTCACAATTACAAAAGGAAAACTAGTAGCTATACAGTGGAGAAGATGGACAAGATCATAAACAAGTGATCAAAATTAACATCACCAATAATGTGCAGATGTCACGTGCCTCCAGCTGTGATCTGAGGACATGACAGCACATACATATGCTCCACTGGTGATGCGTAACCTGAACCTATCATGATGCACATCAGACAAACACAAATTAGGAACCAACTGTTCTATAAAATACTTAGTCTGTACGCTTCAAAAGTGTCAAGGTCAAGAAAGACTGAGGAACTGTTTCAGATTAAAAAAGGCAAAGAGGCTAAAGAGACTTGACAACTAAGTGCAGTATATGATCCTAAACTGGATCTTGTAATGGGAAAACAATTACTATTGGAACAATGGATGAAATTCATCGTCAATAGATTAAAATGTTGTATCAATGTTAAATTTCTTGAATTTGATAACTGCACTGTGGTCTTATAAGAAAATAACCTCATTTATAAGAAAATGTACACTAAAGTATTAAAGGGATAAAGGGGCATGATGTGTAAAATCTACTTTTAAATAGTTCAGAAAAATACTGTGGTGGGGAGGAGGGAGGAGGGAGAGAGAGAAAGGAGACAAATGTAGGAAAATGTGAAAAATTGGAGAATCTGGGTTAAGAGTATATAAGAGTTCTTTGTATTATTCTTTTAACTTTTCTGTAAGTATGAAATCTTAGCTTATTAGGCACAAGTTTTTTTATTTATAGGAAATAACACACACAGAGTGTGAAGTTGCAAATTATTATGCACGTTCACATTTAAGTTAATCCTTAAGCAGGTATGTAAAATAATTTTTAAATATCTTCTAAGTTAGAAAATCCTTGTTTCTGAAATAAGTTTTTATATAAAGTCAAATCCTTGTGACTTAAGGATGGTTTTACAGTCTTAAGTGATTCTAGAAAGTGCTCTTGTTTCACTGTGGTCGCTTCCAGTCCATTTTCTTGCAGAGCCAGCAAGGCGGCCTATAAAAGACAAACAATAGGAAATAATAAATATGCTTCATTGTTATTTTATAATATATGGTAATACTTTAAAATCTGAACACAAAAATCTCAGTCTCACTTCATAGAATTTCAATATTCATGATACTAGAAACATTAAGCTAAAAAGTTAAAGTGATTAAAATTCCTCTCAGTAGACCATCTTCTCTTCTACATTAAATTCTAGCCTTAAATGGGTGGGGGGCTGGGGGGAAAGCAGACTGCAGAATAATATAGACACTGTGAGTGCATATATTTTAAAGATGAGATCAACTATACTCCGGTATAAAATAAAAATTTTTTAAATCAACTATACACCAATAAAAAAAAAGTTAAGTTACAAAAAGAGAGACTATATTCCTGACCTCAGAGTAGGAGTTTTTAAACAGGAAACAGCACTGATCATAAAGGAACAGATCAACACATACTCGATGACCCACCAATTCTCTTTGTATACGAAATAGACATACACACACACGTATACCAATAGACGCGTACAAGATTGTTCATAGCAGCATAATTCATAATAGCAAAAAAGTTGTAACACAAATGTTCAAAGATAAAATGCGTATATAAATGCAGCACATTCATATATTAGAATATTATAAGCAATGGAAATGAACAAACTACTGCTACACACAAAACAACGGATGAACTTCACAGACATAATCTTGAGTTAAAGAAGCAGACAGAAGAGCATACCGTATGGTTCCATCTATATAAAGTGCAAAAGCAGGCAAAACTAATCCCCCCAGTGCTGGAAGTCAGGAGAGTGGTTCTCTTTTGGGATAGAGTGGGAAGGCCCATGGGAAGCTTCTGGAGAGGTGGTTATACAAGTGTGTTCACTTTATGTTAATTCAGTGCACCATATCCTCTGATCTGTGCATTTTTCTGAATGTTATATTTAACACAAGTTTATAGAAAGGAAAAACCCAACAGTGGCTGCCTTTTTTGGCAGCCAACATAAAGTCTAAATGCCTTAAAGTGACCTACAAGAACCTGTGTGATCTGGCCACTGTCCACTCCACCTCTTCAATAATGTCATTGCTCACCTCCAGTTGCTGCACATTTTATTCCTTCTGCCTCAAACACTCCGCTTCTCTCCCTTAGCCTAAGTAACTCCCTAACCATCCTACCAGTTTCAATGTACACACACCCTCTCTCAGATAGCCTTCTCTGATGCCCCCAGGTCTGGACTGGTGTCCTCCTAGGTACTCCCACAGCACCCTGAACTTCCCTGACTCACTACATGTTTTAATTCAGTATTACCTCTCTGCACCTCCCCCACTGCCCCATCAACCTGTATGCTCTGAAGAGAAGGTAAGGGACCACAGTGGTCTTTTTCACCTCACATGGTGCCTCCCTTTCAGTAAATACTGCCAAGTGAATGAAGTTCTGAATAAATGTTTTAAACTACAGGTTTTCTTCATTAATTAACTTACTTCTTTGCAGAGGTTTCCAAGATCAGCTCCAGAGAAAAAACAGGTATCTGCTGCTACATTTTCCAAGGAAATATCAGGCCCCATTGGCATGTTTTTTGTACAGACTTTCAGAATAGAAAGCCTGCCCTGGAACAAAATGAAAAATAGTATGTTTATAACCTTACAACATTTATGTCTGACACAATGCTGTATTAAAACATTTCAAGTTAGAGTTTTCTATCATATTACAGAGAAAGTATATATATTTCAGAAACAATAAGAAAGAATCACTTCTTCTCAAGAAGAAAGTAACTGTGACATCATGATACATTTTAATATTTTTATAATTAATTTAAAAAACAGCCAACCATAGATATAATCTTTAAGAGACTTGATGAATCTCTCTTTTGGGTACAAACAGTCCCATCAGACATGGTTCAAAAGCAAATACATAAATTATCAGACACAATTTAAAAATAAAATAGATATAATTTTTTTTCCATCCCTTCAAAATCTGATAAAAGCCTAAGGAAGGAAAAACATTCATTTTCTGTGTCTTTCACCACTCACTGCCAGTGGCTCTGGACGTGAAGGGCAACGGATTTACTGATTCTTTGGCTGTGGATACATTGTATAATCTCTGTAACCTCAGATTTCTCCACTGAAAAATAAGAATGATGACCCAGATAACCTCCAAAACCCTTTTAATACTTTAGGATTCCTCCATTCTAGTTGCAAAATAATGTTGAGTAGACTCGATAAACTCAGTATTTTGAGTCTTCCACAAAAAGGAAATCACTACCTTGCTTTTAGGCTTATGTTTCTCTGAAAACAGGGCCAGAGAACCCAGCAAAAGCAGATGAAAATGATGATTTATGACGGGCCCAGATAAGGAAAAACGCGGAATTCAATATAGGACATATACCATGTACACCTACACCCAGTAAGGGATTCAATTCTGCCGTCCTCTTAGAGCTCACTGATGTGTTGTTAGAAATGCACACAGAGTAAATGTGCACAGTGATTACCTTTTCATCTGGAGGTGGAATATAAATAATCTTGTCTAATCTTCCAGGCCGTAACAAGGCATCATCTAACACATCAGGTCTATTTGTTGCTGCAACAATCATGACATTGCTATTAAAAACTTCCTGAAACTCTAGCTGAGGGAAAACATACAACACAAAGTAATGTCAGTAAGTTGTTAATTATTAAATGTATTTTTTTAAAATTACAAATCAGAAGGTCCATTTGTTTCTAAATAGGGGGATATTTTTTTCTTGGGACTAGAATGCTTACATTTCCTTCCCAGACCACCTTCTCAGTATCAAGGTACCCCAGAAACAAATTATTATCAAAGAGCTACTCTGTGTACACAGTGAAGGGAGTGATCCATCCTGATGGGGCATCTCTCAGTGTGAGAACTGATGAAAAGCTTTACACCACAGCAGAGAACATCTATCTGCTGACCTAAATGCACCTGAGCCCCAGTGAATGATTACAACTTAAATGGACGACTTGAAAAGACAGAAGCATCTGACTAACACGTGTATAGCTATGAAAAGTCTTGGCTCTCATGTTCTTGAAGAAGGAGATTGATTCTACCTCTTTCTTTCCACAGGCAGAAATATGACAATTAACATAAGCTGCATTGATATAAATCCTGAAGATAAGAAATAGCTAAGAGCAACCAGAACAAGGCCTTACACATGCTAAGCATTCAAAATTGTTGAACTTAATTATCAAAGCAGTTCTCCAGTGATGTGATCTCTCAAAGCAATGAGTTCCCTATATCTGCAGGTATTTTAGCAGAGGCTGGGTAAACACCTGGCAGAGGCTATAGAAGGAAATCCTGCATGATGAGGAGATTTGATTAGAAAACCTGATGGGTCCCGTCAAATTCTAGTGGCATATGTTCCTAAGGAGCTGTAAGACTCTCTTTCCATGGAACAATTTAAAAAATGGGAAACAAGTAAGAACAAGAAAAAAATAAAAGAAGGAAAATTATCTGTCAGGAATTACTTAAGGATACCAAACTCTATCTGGAGAAGGCTCAAAAGAGAGGAAGAGGATTTCCAAGGTCACTTTAACTTTGTTATAACCAAGGAAACCCATTCCTTAAGAAAACTGAAAATTTTCAATTACTGATCATTATTTCCAATGATCAGTAACCCAAACGTGGGTTATGTTTCATTTCACATAAACAATTTTAGAAAGGGATGAACACTAGTTTTTCAGGGTATAAAAATAAGAAGAAACTCCCTTCTCCACTAGCAATATGTAGTTATGTTTCTAATCTTAGGAAAAAATTCACATTCATATATATCTAAGATACTTTATTATAAAATTTGCCTCACCTTTCCCAGGTAAATCACTATTTTACGAGCTCTGTAAAAGTCCTAAGAGTCACACTGAAATTATATAATTCTCTGAGATGCATCCAGCATAGGGAAAGCTAGGGCAGATGCATTCTACTTAATGCTGGCCTGGATTTTTGGTGTATTCTGGCTAATAAATACCTCTTCGTTTTTTTCCAGCTCCTTGTATTTACCATGTTGATCTGATTTACTTCCTCTTCTCTCTATAGTCTTCAATCCAACACCATCTAATTCATTTAGGAGAACAGAAAGAACACGTTCTTGAACATTACATCCTGTTCTGCTGATTGATCGAGAGCCCAAGATTGAATCAATTTCATCCAAAAACACAATTGCTGGAGTATTTGCTCTTGCTTGTCGAAATACCTTTTGTTCGAAAAACGGAAATATTTAAAAGCTATACATCATGCCTTATTCATATGAATGTATGTTTTCTGCATTACTCTGTATTTATAATTTTTTAAATATAAAAAGAAGAGAAAGATTCTAATGTCTAAGAACTAGGGAATGAATAAATAAGGAATAACAGTATTATATGGGGGTTAAAATCATATTTTCAAAGAATATTTAATATTATTGAATTTTAAAAGTGATCATATTAAGTTAAAAAATCACAGATATATATTACCATCCACCCATTCCCTGCCCAAGGAAACTGAAAAGCAAAGGAAATTCACCAAAATGTTAACGGTAGGTAGAAGAATTATGGAGGATTTCTTATTTACACTTTTCTATATTTTCTAAATTTTCTATACACAATCAGGTATAACTTTCCTAATAGGAAAAAAAGCCAGTTATATTTTTAAAAATAAGGTTTATCCTTAAGGCATGAAACAAAAATTCAAAAGTAAACTTAACTGCATGAGGGAAAATAAAAAAACAAACCTGAGACAAGATTTTTTCTGAATCGCCAACAAAAGGTGAAAAGAGATCAGCTCCGCTCACTGAAACAAAAGAGCAGTGACAGCTCGTGGCCAGGGCCCTCACCAGGGTGGTTTTGGCACACCCAGGGGGACCATACAGGAGAACTCCCTTTGGCTCTGTCAGGCCCATCCTAACAAATTCCCGAGGGAATTTCAGAGGCCATTCAATGCTCTAAAAGTACACAAAAAGAGACAGGACACGAAAAGAGAGAGTTGTTTTAGTATAATGATGAACATCAAAAAATTCAGTAAATTCACGCGTTCCACAACCCTCAGGTACCTGCTATGAGCTGGAAATGTGGTCCGATCTCCACACAGCAGCCTTATGACCTAAGTGAGGTCACATCACTTCCTGCTTAAAATCTTTCCATGACTTCTCATCAGAATTAGAATAAAATCCAAATCCAAACTCCTAACTTACCACTGCTTACAAGGCCTCACGTAACCCATCGCCCAAACACTCCAGTTTGTTCCCATCTCATGGCCTTTACCTGCTAGTCTCTCTCTGCCTGAACACTCCCTTAAGATCTTTGTGTGCTATCCCTCATCATACATGTCTCCACTCATATGTCACTTCCTTGGAGAGGTCTTCCCTAACCACTGTAGTTAAAGCAGATCCTCCTCCTCCTAGGCAGTCTAGCTACTACCCATCTTCTACTTTTGGAGCACTTATTCATTTGCTGTCTGAAACTACTATTTTTCCATGTTGAGTTAGTCATTCTGCTCCTGCTAGAATGTAAGCAAAGTTCACCTCTAAATCCCCATCACCTAGAGTGACACCTTCACAAAGTAGGCACTCATAATAGTAAGTAAACCCTCACTACCTCTGAGGTAGATGGTTCTGTTATCATCATAACTTCACAGATGCAGAAACTCGGGCTAAAAAAGTGAAGTAACCCGCCCAGATCTTATCTTACTGCTAGCAAGGCAGCAGAACTAAGACTAAACCCAGACAGTGTAGATCAAGAGCACAAGCTCTTAACTACTGATATATTGCCTCTACAGAAAAGGATAGACAAGACCCCTGTACCTAGAAACTCCTATTTTAGTTGGGGAGACAGGCTTGTAAACTAACAAGCAGACCAGAGAAGGGCATTCCACAGACAAGGAACAATATATACAGAGACACATGAAAGCATCCAATTCATCTCCCAACAGTAAGCAGGAACAGAGGGGAGGATGAGGGAGGCAAGACGCGATAGAGCTGAAGTGGAAGTAGGATTCAGATCACATTGGGCCTTGACAGTTTTAGTCAACAGTGAGGAAGCAGTATAGAGAATGGATAGAAGGAAATGAAACTAGAGGGAGGGAGACCACTTAGCAGTCTCTTGCAAGGATTCAGACTACAAAAATAATAAGGCTTGATGTGTCACAGGCAGCAGAGGTGGGGTGGGAGGGATGTATATGAAACATAAAATGTAACTGTATTATACGCAGGGGAAATCCAGAGGGGAAGTTGCGTTATGTATGACATGACTCCATGCATTCAGAAGACAGGTTTCTGAGTGAGGGGATGGGGTGACTGGCTGCATTCACTGAGGGAGGGAATCCAGGTGTAGAGGTAGAACTGATTAGCTGAACTTTGGACATGCTGAGTTTGAGATCCCTGGAAGTTATCCAGTAGGCAGGCATTTAAGTAGTTCTAATGATCAAAAGAACTATCTGCGCTGGATATAAAGATTTCTGAGTTAGCATTTTTCAGGGGACAGCTGAGGCCTGGGACATTAAGGAGATCAAAGGCTCACTCAGAAAATGCAAAAAGAAAACTCTCAGGAGCTTGGAGAACTAACATTTAAGGTAGGGGAGACGAGTGCTCAGAAAGGCAGGAAAGCTTAATATTCAGAGCTAAAGAAACAGTGTTTCTAACAGGAAGGTGTTACTCATCTCCCGCATGTATTTTGTGAAGATTAAATGAGACAAAGCATGTAAAAAATTAGGGGGACTTCCCTGATGGTGCAGTGGATAGGAGTCTGCCTGCCAATGCAGGGGACACAGGTTCCATCCCTGGTCAGGGAAGATCCCACATGCTGCAGAGCAACTAGGCCCATGAGCCACAACTACTGAGCCTGCACTCTAGAGCCCGCAAGCCACTACTACTGAGCCCGTGTGCCACAACTGCTGAGGCCCACATGCCTGAAGCCCGTGCACCACAACGAGAGGCCACCGCAGTGAGACGCCTGCACACCGCAATGAAGAGTGGCCCCCACTCACTGCAACGAGAGAAACCCCAAGTGCAGCAACGAAGTCGCAACGCAGCCAAAAATAAATAAATAAATAAAAAATTAGGGCATATTATAAACGTGCTTATGCATGGACACAAGGATTCCAGGGTTCACTGTAGATGTAGCTTCCAGTTAAGACAAATAAATTATAATTGATACTTATAAATCAGTCTTGTGTGTGTGCAATTAGAGAAACCTACTTCCTTATGGCAGGATCACCCAAAGGGGTACTGGCAAAATCAACTGCTGAACCTGCAATGCAGGTAAGAAGGGCTGAATAGCTGTGTCCCTCAACAGCCACTGTGAGAACCAGTATCAAGTAGCCACCCAGGCCATACTGTTTATTATAATTTTGTGTTTTTACCAGTCCCAGGGCAAACTCAGGCCTATGAACAAAGAATCTGTATTTGTATAGCCCATGAACTAATAAGAATCGTTTTTACATTTCCAAATGCTCAATAAATAAATAAATAATTCAGGGCTTCCCTGGTGGTGCGGTGGTTGAGAATCTGCCTGCCAATGCAGGGGACACGGGTTCGAGCCCTGGTCTGGGAAGATCCCACATGCCACTGAGCAACTGGGCCCGTGAGCCATAACTACTGAGCCTGCGCGTCTGGAGCCTGTGCTCTGAGACAAGAGAGGCCGCGACAGTAAGAGGCCCGCGCACCGCAATGAAGAGTGGCCCCCGCTCGCCGCAACTAGAGAAAGTCCTCGCACAGAAACGAAGACCCAACACAGCCAAAAATAAATAAATAAAATTTTAAAAAAAAATTCAAAAGAATACTATTTTGTGACGTGAAAATTATATGACTTCAGTGTCCATAAATAAAGTTCCATCAGAACACAGATACTCATTACATACTGTCTACGACTGTTTTTGTGCTACAATGGCAGGGTTGAGTGGTTGCAACAGAGACCACAAAGCCTAAAATATTTACTCTCTGGCCCTCTACAGAAAAGAGTTTACTGACCCCGGTCTAAATTATAAACTCTTTAGAGCAAAAAGCAAACAAAAAGAGGGTGAGGCAGGAAAGTATGAAAAATAATATTTGATGCCTATAGAATCCGGTTAAATAAGGATTGAAAATCGACCATTAGATCTAGATGTTGGGATCGCATTAGTGATGACGGCAAGAAGTTTCAGTGCAGCTTGTTTTCACCATAAAGCATTACACTTAGACTGTCATATTCTACTGGCTTAAGCAGATTCTCTATCTCACCTGTTTTAACTTCAGTTTTACATCTTCAAGGCCACCAATCTGCTCCCAGCCAACAGGCTTGATGTCCATCAGTCCAATGACACTTCGAAATGATGAGGGCTGGATCTTTTTAAAAGCTTCAAGGAAGTCTGTTTCATCAATCATTGGATTGTCCTGGTTCTGAAGAAATCCACCCCAAAAAGCAAAATCAAACCAAAAATCAGGTGGGCCTTTTTTGTGGTACACAAACACAATTACTTTTTAATTGTAAATCCTCTTTTGAATTTATACATCTATTTTGTTATCACTATAAAGAAATTTGTAACACATGGTATAAAAAAATTAAATGTCTCCCCCTCAACTCCACCAATATTCATCCCCAGA
This sequence comes from Orcinus orca, assembly GCF_937001465.1. Classification (NCBI taxonomy): domain Eukaryota; kingdom Metazoa; phylum Chordata; class Mammalia; order Artiodactyla; family Delphinidae; genus Orcinus; species Orcinus orca. The sequence goes on from NC_064560.1 coordinate 113,265,798, forward strand.
GAATGTCAACAGTTTCCTGTGTATTCTTCCAGTATGTTTTATGACATATGTATATGCTTTCAAAAAGATACACAAATGTGACTATACCATACATATTAATTTGTACTTTTTCATTTATCTTAGAAATCTTTTCATGTCAACTAATACAGCTCTATCTCATTCTTTTTGACAACTGCATATTGTATGAGTATTTTAACAACATCCTTCTGTTGAACGTAGGTTGTTTCCAGTCTTTTGTTATTAAAAACAAAGCAGCAACTGAAAGTCCTTGTGCACACGCTCAAGTGTTTTATATAATAATTTCCTCAAAGTAGAATTATTGTGCTTAAGAGTATGTACACTTACAATTTTCACAGCTACTACTAAACTGTCCTCAAAGCTGCACCAATATATGAAGCTGTTCTCCCCACACCTCTCCAACAATGGACATTACCAAACCTTAAATTTCGGCCAGTATGAGAGAGGAAATGGTGCTCACTATTGTGTTAATTAAATTTCTTTAATCAAGAGTGAGGTAGAGGAAAATAATGGAATTAGAAAATCAATTTTGCAAGCATCACAGTAAAGGCTGTTTAGGGCAAGAATCAATGGATGCTAATCTAGGGGAGGGAAAGTTTGATGAGGAACAGTGTGTCTGCATTGTCTCAGAGCGTTTCCTCACAGATTTCTTATTAGTTGCAAAGGGAAAAATAGCAGCTATACAGTAAATAAACTGGACAAAACCTTGACTGATTGATCACATCAGTCACCATTAGGGACATCACCAATGAGGGGCAGGTGGACGTACTGTGCCTTCACATGTGACATCATAAGAAGGACACTATCACTTATGTAGTGTCCCCAATGGGCATGCATAACCTGAATCTGACTATGAAGAAACAGACAAACCCAAACTGACAGAAGTTCTATAAAATCACTGACCTGCATCCTTGAAAAATGTCAATGTCAAATGCCGCACACACACCAAAAAAGTGCTAAGGAAGCGTTCAAGATAAAAAGAAACAAAAAACTAAACACAGTACATTATCCTGGACTAGATCCTGTACTGGAGGAAAAGAATGCTACAAAAATGGATACAGTTAGCAAAATTAGAATAGGAACTATAAATCTGACAACGTTTTGATCAATGTTAAATTTCCTGAATATAATGAGATTATACATACTTTTTCATAGGAAATGGACATTAAAATATTAAGGGATAATGGGTTAAGATGCATGCAACCCCTTCTCAAATGATTCAGAAAAAAACAATGGGTATACCTAGGCAGTTGACCCTTGAACAACATGGGAGTTAATCCTCGTTTAAGTAGAGGTGGCCCCCCATATCTGCCGTTCCCCACGTCTGTGTGGATTCAACCAACCCCAGACCGTGCAGTACTTATATTATTTACTATTGAAAAATATCCACGTATTAAGTGGACTGGTGCAGTTCAAACCTGTGTTGTTCAAAGGTCAGCTGTACAGAGAGAAGAAGAGAAAGGAGAGAATGATAAAGCTAATTGGGCAAAATGTTAAAAACTGGTGAATTTGGATAAAGGATTTAGCAGGAGTTCTCTATCTCAGAACTCTCCCTGAAGTTTTAATTATTTCAAAATAATAAGTTTTTAAAAAAGAAAAAGAATCAAAATATTAATTTTTAAAGGAAGTTGAGGATTTTTCATGTGTATAAGCCATTTGTAATCCTTTTACTGTCAACTACCAGTTCATATCTTGCTACCCATTTTCTCTTGGATTGTTGGTCTTTTCTTATTGCTTTGTGAGAGTTCTTTCTACACCAAGGAAATTGGGCTTTTGTCATGGGCTGAAAGTATTTTTCCCAGTCTGTCTCGTGTCTTGCCTTTGCTTATAGTATTGTTCGTTTGTTTTGCTTTTGAACTTGTCATCTTTCTTTTTTTTTTAAATAGTATTGTTTTGCCATTCTAAAATGGTCAAATCAGTAAATCATTTCCTTTCTGGCTATTAAAAACATATTTCTATTTGTAATATCTGTATTATATTTAAGTATTTGCCCTCTTACATCAAATTCTGAACATTCAGTTATCCCAAAATTCCCACTTTCAATAACAAACTATTTTATCCCATTTATGAAAGATTAAATAAGTGAATATGTATACGTGGAGCTTTTCTGAACAGTTTTCCTAAAAAATGTCAATAATTATAATCTCTGGGAGGTGAGATTTCAGACAATTTTTACTTTCTTTATAATTTTTATCTTGTTTAATTTCTCACAAATAACACTATTAAATAGTTTTTTTGAAATAGCGCTATTTTTTTTAACTAGTTAGCAGTATTAGATATTGGGTAACTGAATACTAACTAATTTATAAGTAACACCAACTGACACTTGAAAATCCCATTTACACTTGCAGATTACTCGTGTGTACACTATTCACTTGATTTTCATAATCCTTTCAGGCAGATAAAAATCCTTTCCCCTCTATGTCTATATGTGTGTGTGTTAAACTGTCTTTCTAACCCTTTAATAGGCATACTTGACAAAAAGATGAACAAACTGTGATGTGCCCTTGTCTGCCCTGGCACAGATAGAAGCAGCAGCAGCCCCTCAGCTGCCTGGGGAGGGAAAGAAGAAAAAGATGGAGCCAGTACCTTCCCAGAAGCCTCTGTCCCTTCTTCCTTTTTGCCTTTCTTCCACTTCCCCTGGTTGTTTATGAACTGAGCCATCACCTGTGGTAACTATGCCTGGGCAGGCCCCTCCTGAAGTAGCAGTGGGCTCCACCCTAGGACGGCTGCAGCTGGATGGTCCACCTAAGCCAACGTGCTTAAGGTCAAACCTGGAACTTCAAAGCAGAGGGAATTCTAAATGTAAACCTCCTTTCCCACACCGTGGTGTTCTTGTCCTCCCCTCAAGAGGCATATATCCTCAAATCTTCACACATGGGACTTGTCATTAAATCTTCAAGCAGCTTTGGTCCTAAACTGAAAAGATGAGGACTTACAAGTTCACATAACTCCTTCCCCACCTTTGGTGTAAGAGTAAAAATAAAGGAAAAGAACATGAGTAAGGATATAAATGACCTAGGTAAAAAGGTTTTCAAAATTTAGGATGATAAATCATCCTTTTATAGCTTAAACAAACTCGAATTAGGTTTTAAAAAATTATAAGGTCAAAGAACAATTTTAAGGTTACAAGAGAATCCTCAGCATGCTGAAAATAATTTTTTTCGGAAGGGGTTTAGGGATTCAGGTTGACATTACATAAAAGTGAACAGATTTTCCAATCTATAGTGTTGAAAACTACTATATTTAAGATAATATCCTAACTATTTTTAAGAAAAGCAGTCATGAATTAAGGATTTGAATGTCAAAGATGAATTTAAATAAAATCCTAAGCACCTAATCGTCTCCTGAGTTAGAAAAGCTTATTTTCCCTTCAAGATGCTTATTAACAACAAAGGGAAAAAATAGTATCTTGACAATGGAGAAATCTCAGAGATACCACCTTATCCAAGAAATCAAAGTTAATTTCACCAGTAATAGGACAAAGATATATCATTTGCTACCTAATAGATGCAATGAGAAGAACACAGTATCATTTCTGTGATATTTCTGCCAAAAATGCAAAACCTGAATCAAATCATGAGAAAACATCAGTCAAACCCAAACTTAGGAATATTCTATAGAATAACTGAACTGTACTTTTAAAAAATTAAAGTCGTGAAAGAAAGACTGAAGAATGTTTCTAGATTAAAGATTAAGCAGCTATGACAGCCAAATGCAAGGTGTAATCCTGGATTAAAAAATATATTTTTTTTTCCTTTTAAAATTTTTGCTACAAAGGAAATGAGTGGGACAAATGGTGAGATTTGGTTAAGGTCTATATAGATTAGGAAGAAGTATCATGTCAGTGTTAATTTCCTCATCTTGATGATTGTACTGTGGTTTTAAAGTCCTTGTTTTTAGGAAATATACACTTAAATTTTCAATGCTAAAGGGGCATCATGGCTGCATTTGAGAGTATGAGTATATATATATACACACACACACACATAAACATTCATACACATGAAGAGAGTATCATAAAGCAAAAGTGATAAAATGTTACATTTGACGAATCTGTGTGAAGGATATACAAAAATTCTTTGTACTATTTTTGCAACTTTTCTCTAAGTCTGAAATAGATTCAAAATAAAACAAAAATTAAAAAGATATAGGTTTACTTCTTCTGGGGCCACACTGTCTTTTTCCTGACTGCTCTGGGCTTCAGCACTAAAGAGTTACTATGGGAGTGGGGGAAAACGCTCTGGGCAAACCTGAAGAACTCAGCTCTCTGTCCCTACTTTCAGTCATATACTATTTCTATGGAGTTCAGTTGTAAAAATATATGTAAGAGGACTTCCCTGGTGGTGCAGTGGTTAAGAATGTGCCTGCCAATGCAGGGGACACGGATTCGAGCCCTGGTCTGGGAAGATCCCACATGCTGCGGAGCAACTAAGCCCGTGTGCCACAACTACTGAGTCTGCATGCCACAATTACTGAGCCCGTGACCCACGACTACTGAAGCCTGCACACCTGGAGCCCATGCTCTGAAACAAGAGAAGCCACCACAGTGAGAACTCCGTGCGCCGCAACGAAGAGTAGCCCCTGCTCACCGCAACTAGAGAAAGCTCGCACGCAGCAACAAAGACCCAACGCAGCCAAAAATAAATAAATAAATTTATTTTTTAAAAAAATATGTAAGAAACAGCTGTTGAAGGTATCAAAAGTTTGAAGAAAATGTACTTACCACTTTTTTTAATCTCCAAATTAACTTGTTACGTTAATAAAAGGGTTCACATAGAAGGTCATAAATCAATCCTTCTTACCTTCTCACTATGAAGCAGAGCGTGCATGGCAGCCTCCCTACAGAGTGCGGTCAGGTCTGCACCAACATAGCCAACAGTCATTTCTGCAAGGAGGCTCAAATCGACTTGACTGGAGATGGGCATCTTCGAGGTAATCACTTGTAGAATCGCCTTTCTTTGTCTAAGTGTGGGAGTTCCAATGACAATCTATGTGCAAAGCAAGGAAAGAAAAAGTTTACAGCTTAAAACATTGTTTTTTTAATCCTCACAAACATGTATAATAATTTAGCGAACAAATTTGGAACTATTACTGTGTACTCTTAAGCATACCTTAGATTCTGAATACATGAAAATCCTTATCTTCCAGAGGAGTAACACTGGCTAGAAAGTTGCATAGTTAAAATTACATATGTCATTTAATAAGTTTTTGTTATTTTTCAATTTTTTTTTTGCTGTACGCGGGCCTCTCCCGTTGCGGAGCACAGGCTCCGGACGCGCAGGCTCAGCGGCCATGGCTCACGGGCCCAGCCGCTCTGCGGCATGTGGGATCTTCCCGGACCAGGGCACGCACCCGCGTCCCCTGCATCGGCAGGCGGACTCTCAACCACTGCGCCACCAGGGAAGCCCAGTTTTTGGTATTTTTGAGAACCTACCACGTTCTAGGAGCCAGTAAACTAGATAGTCTATGTCCCTGCTCTTATGGAGCTTATTCAGGACAGGTACTACATGGTGTGAAGAAGAAATCCACTCAAGTTCTAAACAGATTATGCTAAAGTGGGCAATTATCACCTGTCTCTTTAGAAACCTACCACAAAGTTCAAACATCATTTAAATAATCACTATTCAAACTATTTAGTAGAAATCAAGAATCAATTTAGGACTGAAGTTTATAAAATAGGACAGCTTTGAATATTCAACCTTCCTGGCAACTCAGGGAGCAATTGTGGGATAGGAGGCTGGCGTTCGAACAAGGAATGAATAAATCTAGAAGAGTTAAATGTCTGCTCTGATCTAGTCCTTCCCTGCCTTCCCCCTTATTTCAATACATTTGTTTCTTGAGGCTATCCTACTTTAAATTCTCCTTCCAGATTCGTAAGAGTTTAATATGCTTGTAGCAGTCCTAGTTCCCTTAAAAACTAACACTACTGATTATAGTACTCCTCATTCTCAGGACCTGCACAACTCATCCCTAACGGCCCCCTTGCTTCTCAGAACAATTTGACTCTGGAGGGGGAAAGGGTCCTGGCTCGCAGATCATTTGTGGACCAGAGAACGGGTTCTCTGCTTTACAGAGCCCCACTCCAGCTTCACTGACTTCCAAACCTAAGTGGCAAACGCCTCGGGGCAGCCAACCAGGGCCAGAAGAGGCCGGGGTTCCAGGGGGCAATGAGCTAGCTGGCTGAGCCTATTTACCTCTCGGTCGAATCTCCCAGGTCTACGCAGCGCTGGGTCTAGTGCGTCCGGCCGGTTGGTGGCTCCCACAACCACCACCTCCCGGCCCCCACTGATGCCGTCTAGCAGCGTCAACACCTGGGCCACCACGCGGCTCTCGGGGGCTTGGTGTGGGCCGCCCCGCCGGGGACACAGGGCGTCCACCTCGTCCAGGAAGAGAAGGGTGGGCCTGCGGCTGGCCAGCTCCTGCGCGCGCTGGAAGACCCGCCGCACGTTCTCCTCGGTCTCCCCGGGCCGGGAGCCCTGCAGCGTGGGCGCACTCACGGCCAGCAGCTCCGCGCCCGCCTTTCGGGCCACGGCCCGCACTAGCTGGGTCTTGCCCACTCCGGGGGGGCCAGCCAGGAGCACCCCGCGTGGCACTTCTAGCCCCAGCGAGGCCAAGGCGCGGGGGTAGCTGAGCGGCAAGTCGAGGAGCTCCCGCAGCGAGTCGGCCGCCTCGGAAAGGCCCCCCAGGGGCACCTCGGGCTGCGGCTCCTCTTCCGACGGAGGTAGCCCGCTCAGACTGATGTGGGTGCGAGGGGTGACCAGCCCAGCCGGATTCGGGTTGGGTGCCCCGCTGACGATGTGCAGGGCGGCCACCGGGCCGGGAGCGCCCGGAGGAGCGGCCACCACGTGGCCCAGAGACACCGGACGGTTCCTCAGCAGCTCCTGCGCCGCCTCCAGCACCGCGGCTGGATTTGGGGCACCAGACACGCCCGCCAGCTCCCGCAACACCGGCCACACGGCGAGGAGCCGAAGGGGCGGGCAGGGCACTAACCGGAGTCGGCTCAGGTTCAGACTCCCCCGGGACCCCGGCGCCCCCACTGCCGCCCCCGGGCTCGCGCACTGCGGATCCAGTTGCACAAAGCCGTCCGCTCCATCCCGCCGCGGCCAGGCGGTGCAGAGGCAGGAGCCGCCGTCAGGCAGCGAGATCTTCACCGCCGAGCCCAGGTGCGCGCCTAAGGCGCGGAGGGCCGCCGGGCCCAGGCGACAGCGCTGGGTGCCCCGGTCCCTAGCGTCTACGGGTAGCAGCTTTAAGAGCGGCCCTTCTGGAAAGGGACCTGAGTCCGGAGCCATTACTCACGGAAGACGCAAGGCCCAGGAAAGTGGGGTAAGAATTCCACCCGGGCCAGAAAGACCGGTACACAGAGCTCCTCTGCCGGAACCACGTGATGCGCATGCGCCTGGGATCAGTTGCCGTTCCCTTACAGGAGGCAGAAAGGACCAATCGGAAAGTTAGACGAAGTTAAACGCTCGGACCCTTGGGGCTAGTTTGCTGTGGTGCTGGGTTTGATGAACTCCAGTCGTCCTTTCCATAGCTTTACGAACAAGGCCTTAGTCACGGGTGTCTGGGAGGCAGCGTAAGCTACCTTTACTAGGTCATTAAGCATGTACCTTGGTGGTTTGGGGAGTCGCCACATAGCACTCTCTTTCCCTGGCTCCCGGACTCGAGCATCACCACCTGCGCTTTTGGAGCCTAGAGATTTTGCTGTTTTGTGAAAAAACCTCGACAGTCCTCAGGGGCACAGTATTTTGCTTTTTTTTTTTTTTTTTTTTTTTTTTGCGGTACGCGGGCCCCTCACCGTTGCGGCCTCTCCCGCTGCGGAGCAACAGGCTCCGGACGCGCAGGCTCAGCGGCCACGGCCCACGGGCGCAGCCGCTCCGCGGCATGTGGGATCCTCCCGGACTGGGGCAGGAACCCGCGTCCCCTGCATCGGCAGGCGGACTCCCAACCACTGCGCCACCAGGGAAGCCCAGGGGCACAGTATTTTGGAGTGCTCTGGTGCTAATGTCTTAGGTGACTTGGAGTGGATGAGAAATACAGCCTTGGCACCTTCGATAACCTGGGTTCCAACCTGTTTGTAAAGTCCATGCATGTCCTTCGTATACAAAAGCATCAGCCGAGCAAAAGAGAATCACAGTGTAGCATTTTAAATCCCTTGAAGAAGGGAAAGAAGGAAAACCAGGCCATCTGACGTAGTTGTGGCACACCAGTACATTCTGTTCATATTCCTGACTTCTCCTTTCAATGTTCTTTGACAACAACTTAATCATAACCTCTTCTGTTCATGTGATTAAGTCCTTATTGTCTATCTGGGGCACAACAGTACTAAGTCCTGTATTAGAGGCAATGCCTGTCTACATTATTAAGACCTCCACCTAATATTCTCTTTCCACCTCTCCTCTCCCCTCCCCACCGGGAATTACTCTTTCCTCCTATCCTTTTAAATTCTGCTCATCAAAAAGAGCTATAGGGCTTCCCTGGTGGCCCAGGGGTTGAGAGTCCGCCTGCCCGGTCCGGGAAGATCCCACATGCCGCGAAGCGGCTGGGCCCGTGAGCCATGGCTGCTGAGCCTGCGCGTCCGGAGCCTGTTCTCCGCAACAGGAGAGGCCACAACAGTGAGAGGCCCGCGTACGGCGGAAAAAAAAAAAAAAGAGCTACAGATACTCAAAGTCAAGATAATATGCCTTGTTTTTTATCCTACTCACATCTTTCTACCTCTGTTTTTCCCACTTTCACTGAAAACCAAATTTATGTGATTACAAAATTGAGATTGCAGATGGAATGCTTAAGTCACTGGGGTTTGAGTGCTTTTTCTTCCTACTTATGCAAATAATCAGCTGCAGACTCTATAGTGATCTCTTCTCAATGGAAAGTACTGTCAGATCTGGGATCTTATGACCAATGCCCATTCCTGGCCTCACTCTATCCAAACCTCAGGGAAGACACTGTGACTAACTTCTGGAGTCCACAGTCACTTATCAGACCTCTGCTGTATGTTTCCAACTACTGTGGTGGAACAACGTAAAAGGAACAAGAAAATAGCATACTAGGAGGAGGTCCTGAAATGGGTAAATCACCCATTACATCCTGTTTGCTTCTTTCTCTTAATCGTATTGCTTTCTATTCTCTTTGGAGAACAAAGACTCTAAACTCAGACTTTTCAAGAACAGCTTTGTATTTTCTGAAATAAAAAGCCAATTTTTTTTTTTTGCAGCAAAACGGATGGACCTAGAGATTATCATACTAAATCAGAGAGAGAGAAAGATAAATATCATAGGATATCTCTTTTACGTGGAATCTAAAAAAAGGGTACAAATGAACTTATTTACAAAACAGAAATAGAGTCCCAGTTGGAGAAAACAAACTTATGGTTACCAAAGGTGAAGGGGGGGGAATAAATTAGGAGATTGTGATTAGCATATACACACTACTATATATAAAAGAGATATCTAATAAGGACCTACTGTACAGCACACGGAACCCTACTCAATATTCTGTAATAACCTATATGGGAAAAGAATCGAAAAAAGAATGGATATGTGTGTATGCACAACTGATTCACTTTGCTGTACACCTGAAACTAACACAACATTGTAAATCAACTGTAGTTCAATAAATTTTTTTAAAAGCCAATGTTTTTACCTCTGAAGATGTGAACAAAATGCCCATTAAATTATTCAATTATGATACCTCTACCTCACAGAGGTTCTTTTATTCTGGTTCCAAGAAGCTTTGGGGATCCAAAAAAGGGAAAGAAGACAGGACATAACTGTCCTAAATATGCAAAGGGCTGTCATATTAAAGAGTTGGCAGATTTATGTAATCTATAATGCAGAACTGGCTAGGAAGTGAAAGTTTAATGGAGTGAACACAAGAGTCTGCCTCCTCATGTGGTCACGTGCAAGAAGTAGGAGACAGCCAAGGGGCATAACCAAAGCCAACATAGGGAAGCAAATAAAGTTAAATCACTCTTAGAATTTTCTGAATTTGGTTTAAAACAGATGTATAGGCTGCAATGTTAGGGATATGATATGAAGGGAACCACGTGTTGCTTTGGGTTGGTCTGAAAGGTTGACTTTATACAAGGTCAAGCTAGAATTCTCTGACCTTGTAGGACCCATATACCCAGAAAATAGTCACTTCTCTCTATCCCTAAAAGGTTGAATTCTCACCTTAGGTTGCAAACAAAAGCAAACAGAAATCCTGTTCGTGGAACTTCAGCTATTATCCACACATTCTCAGCAGAACTATAACTGGCTTTTCTAGTCAGCCAGTGAAATCCACTGTGTCCCTTTAGGTCAGACCATTTGAAACACTATTATTTCAACTACCTTAATAGCCACATTATCATACCATTCAATCACATAGTTTTCTTCTTGTGGGAAACCACTCAGGAGTTGTGTGGTCCTTTTTCTTGTTTTTAATATGACCCAAAATTTGATGATTCTACGAACTGGAGAGTACCAATTAAAGCACCAAAGGTTTGAACCACTAGAGGGAGTCCAGAACCAAATAAGCCCTAAGGCTGTAAAATTTGAGTTTGAAGTGTTCTCACCTGTGGTTCTAGGTTTTTTTCCCAAGATTCACACCCAGGTGTATGAAACAATCTGTTGACTATATAGTTACTTATTTTCACATAATTTCTACATGCCTCGGGCCATGTATAACTCACTTCTCACATTGTTCACATTATCCTCGTTACTGAATACTTCATTTGTCCTTTGAAATGAAGGTCACTGTTTCCCTCCCACGTCCAAAAGATGTGTGGGAGCGGTCATGAATGCTTAGGCATTTTTCAAAGTTTTCTTTGGGAAACTTCTTTCCATGTTTCTCTGCTACTCCCAGACCCTCAAACTTTTCTGACTTCAAGCAGACTCAATGTTTCATTGCCATGAAACAGTGTCTGACCTGCTTTGGTGCCACTGGGATGGATTCTAGGCAAACATACCACCTCCAGATGGAATTCATCAATTTTTCCTTTGGCTTTCCTCAGCATGTAACCTGCACCCCTTTTATTTTTATTATTTATTTATTTATTTATTTTGCAGTACGCGGGCCTCTCACTGCTGTGGCCTCTCCCGTTGCGGAGCACAGGCTCCAGATGCGCAGACTCAGTGGCCATGGCTCACGGGCCCAGCTGCTCCGCGGCATGTGGGATCCTCCTGGACCGGGGCACGAACCCGCGACCCCTGCATCGGCAGGCGGACTCTCAACCACTGCGCCACCAGGGAAGCCCTGCACCCCCTTTTAGTACATGGCTTCATTATGCCTTGAATGAGCTAGTTGTTTTCCTCCCTGTCTTCCCTCTACTCCCTTCTTATTTTAAGAGTTGACACTGTGTTATCTTTAATCTTTCATTCTACCTTTTCTCAACAGGGCCTAACTACTTGCTGTATGATCTTTAGCAATCCATTTAACCTTTCTGAGCCTGATTCTTGTAATCTATAAAATGGATTATTATGAGGATTAAGTGAGATAATATTGTTTTTTAAATTGAAGTATAGTTGATTTAGAATATTCGTTTCAGGTGTACAACATAGTGATTCAATATTTTTATTGATTATACTCCATGAGATTCTATTGTCTTAATTGTAATGATTATTGTCCACCTTATAAGGACGTTATGAGATAATGTATAAAAATTTCTTTTGAAAAGTAGAAAACTCTATTGGTATGTAATATAAGGCTCTACTAAACAGTAATAGCTATATGTAGAGGGTGCCAGCCACAGTTCTAAGTGCTTTGCATGTGTGATCTCATTTAATCCTCCCAATAACCTTGGGAGGTTGGGATTATTATTTCTAATTTACAGATGAAGGAACTGAGGCACAGAAAGGCTAAGTAACTTCCCCAAGGTCACACAGTTAGTAAGTGGCAGAGCTAGGATTCAAAACTAGCTCTGTGGTTCCCACTCTGAACCATTACAGTATGCTATGCTACAATCAAATTTCAGTTTACCAGCTAGGTTCACTTGTTACTTATTAGTTATGTGACCTTAGGCAAAGCTTAAAATTCTAAACCTAATTTTCATCATTTGTAAAATTGATAAAAGTAATTCCTATCTCACAGATTTACTCAACAAATATCTATTAAACTCCTCCTGTTTGCTATATGCTGGGCATATTGCAATATCACGTTGATTATATTCACATAAAACACTTGGCATACTGCCAGGCACATGGTAAGTGGCCAATGTTAATTATTGTTTTAATTAATAACAATAAGCCAGTAACTTCTCTGACACATGTTTCCTATTACTCAGCTAGAGATTATGTTCTGATCATCACCATATTGTCATTTCTACTGTTCCCTTAATTCTATTTGAAATATTTTTGTGGCACTGTTCTGTAGGATATTGCCTTGCTATCATAGCAAAAACAAACAAAACAAAATAGCAATTCAAGTGTCTCTCAGGGCTAAACAGAGAAAGTGCTTTAAATGGCTACTTTCTGATACATAGCTAAGGCTGGGTGAGGCATGCAAAATATGCTTACTACCAAGGAACATGAAGTATTGGGTTGGCCAAAAAGTTCGTTCTGTAACATCTTACAGAAAAACTCGCACAAACTTTTTGGCCAACCCAATATATTTGATGAATATGAAGCTGTGAGGATCATCAAATATAATGCTTTCAGGAAATGTACAATAAGGTCATCTTGGGAAAGAAAATAGCCCCACATTTCATCTCCAGTGACATATAAAGAGCCCAGCAACACTTCTGGTAATCCAGACAGGAAGGGATGGCCTGCTATGCTCTACTGTGCTCTCCTGCACTGTACTTTGGTGCTCTGAGGGTCCATCCTGTGCTTGCCTTACCCACATACTGTGAGAGTCAGCAGTATTTGCTAGATTGCATAAGAGATTTTACCTCCCTAGATGGCTGATAATCAAATGAAATGATATATAGGAAATCACTTTGAAATATTACACACACACACAAACACACATGCAAATAGTGAAGAGTTATATACAAGAGTGTTGTAGTCACATCCAGAGAATACCTGATGCAGGAAGCAGATGTGGAAAGTATTATCTTCCCCATTTCTGAACTTGCTCTCAGCATCTTTTTCTTAATGTGGCCACACTTGCCTTCCTGTCTTGACTAGTTCCCCTTCTCCCCATTTCAGTTCCTATTTTTTTAAATAAATTTATTTTATTTATTTATTTTTGGCTGCGCTGTGTCTTCGTTGCTGCTCGCAGGCTTTCTCTAGTTGTGGTGAGAGGGGGCTACTCTTCGTTGAGGTGCACGTGCTTCTCATTGCGGTGGCTTTTCTTGTTGCCGAGCGTGGACTCTAGGTGTGCGGGCTTCAGTAGTTGTGGCGCATGGGCTTTGTTGCTCCACGGCATGTGGGATCTTCCCAGACCAGGGATCAAACCTGTGTGCCTTGCATTGGCAGGTGGATTCTTAACCACTGCGCCACCAGGGAAGTCCCCCAGTTCCTATGAATAAGAATAACAATAGCGAACGTGTAGTGAGTGGTGCTTTACGTATATTATTTAATCATCATAACAACTCTGTGAGTTATGTACTAGTATTATTCCTGTTACATTCAAGAAAGCTGAGATCCAGAGGGTTTAAACAACTTCACAAGGTCATACAGCCAACAAATGGTAGAGTCAGACTTCAAACCTGGAAGTACAGCTCTAGAGCCCATGTTCCCACTACTAGGCTGACTGCATCTCACCCTGCCACAGTGCCTGCCGCTGTCTTAGATATATATTTACCAAGCTAAATTTTTTCAGGCAGCAGTCAACATTTTTCTTCTTTACCTTTTATAATTCAGTCAATGATACCAGAGTCATTTTTTCATCTAAAATCAACTCTGGGGACTTCCCTGGTAGTCCAGTGGTTAAGACTCCGTGCTTCCAATGCAGTGGGTGCGGGTTGGAACCCTGTTTGGGGAAGTAAGATCCCACATGCCTCGCAGTGCGGCCAAAAAATTTAAAATATATTAATTAATTAAATCAACTCATATAATATTTGTTACCCAGTATGATAAATTCAGAATCTTATCAACTGGTAATAATTCATGCTATAAACTTTGATTTTTAGTCATTATCTGGGGAAAAAAAGAGTTTAGCAATAACTCTGTATAATATTAACTAAACCACTAGCTTAGCTAGCTGACAACCACAAACATATCTACTCAAGAAATGAGGTCAAATCTCAGCTATTTTTCCTCTGATGATTACTTGATATAACATTAAAGCTGCAACTTGCTCAAGGGTTAGGCACAAGTTGGCAGAATCAGCTTTATTAATGACATTGTAAACAGGGATAAGCATTTTGAAATGTATGCAAAATATCTTTCTGAGCTATGGAGATGGAGTGGTGAAAGACTAGGACTTGAAAGAAACCCTGACTTGAGCATCCGTGGATTTTGGAATCCACAGAGGTCCTGAAGCCAATCCCCCTTGGATAGTGAGGAATGATTTTAGATTTAAATAAGTAGATTCCATACGTCATATTAGCTTAATTGGAAAGCAACTAAGGGCTTGGCTGCTGTGGCTTAGATCTTGAAGGACACCTTGTGTTTGTAAGAAAATAGAAGGACTCATATAAAATGTACATTAGCGTCATCCTAAAATCCTCAAGTGTAATTTTAGGATAAGAAGCCTCAAGTTCTAGAAGTGGACCTCTCTCCACAAAACTGATCTTTATGTAAAACTAGCTTATTGCCCTTTTGATGTAGTCTGGGTGCTTCTTTTCAACATCAGAGGAACCAGAAAGTCCAAGAACTGTTTGCCTCTAAAGCAGTTCTCTTAAGGGAGAGAATTCTCTTTCCCTCCTTTGGCTTATTTTAGAAGAATGAGTTATTTATTTTTGTCACCTAGCTCCTTCTTTTTCTAAGCTCTGACTGTACTTTGTGAATGATCCATGTCTATTCAAAGCTCTTTGCAGCATGAGAGAAAAGTTCTGCCCCGTCCCAGGAACTTCCTGGCCTCCTAAAGCCTTGCCAACAGCCAGACTACAGAGTTGGGTATGTAGGGTTCCCTGGGTCCTTGTCACTCAAAGAAGGATCTATGGACCAGCAACACTGGCATCACCTGGGAGGTTGTTAGAAATGCAGAATCTCAGGCCTGAATCAGAATCTGGCTTTTAAAAACCTCCCTGCGTGATTTGTATGAGCTGTCCTGCCTGCTCTTGTGTGAACACCTGTTGCTTCTCTCTGATCTAGAAGTAAGGCTGAGACCACTGTACCCCAGCCCAAAGTAAAAACCTTAGGTTTAAAACAAGAAGTCTTCAGTTATTTGGGGACGTAACTTCATTAATCTTGTCTGATAGTTGTTAAACTTAGATTGGAAAAAACTTTAGAGGTCATCAAGTTTAACCATCATCATTGCTGTGAATTTCAGTATCATGATCAATTTTTGTAAAAAGGCTAAATTTTTGTTCAGGATATTCTGTTCTAGAAGATAAAAGCATATGATATACCATAGAAAGGCAGCCAGAAGAATGGGAGAAATTTATATATTTAAAAAAAAAAGAAGCTCTTGGTGATTGAAGGAATACATTTCAGTAATCTGGAAAGTTTATTGATGTGAACTCTCTCAGCCATGGTGGTGTCCCCAAAAGAGGTGTTTATCTCTTAAATTCATATTCTAACACCATATGCTTACTTTATATTGGCCCAAACTTACTGTCTTATACAGTTATCATTTTAGTTTAACTTCCCACAAATTCAAGGAATTGCTATTATCTACTAAACTAAAATCTCCATAAATAAAGGGAGGATAAGAGATAAATCTCCCTAATGAAAGAATTCCAAATACTATATGAAGATAAACCTCTCTTCCCTTCCAGGCCGGTCCTAGTGACTCACCTCTAAAGAATAGAGAATGGAAAGGAAAAACACTAACTTTATAGTGGAGAAACCTGGCACATACCACCTTCACCAAGTGGTCAGGGTTAACCTCACCAGTGATAGCATGGGGATATCATTTACCTCCTGATGTAATGTGATGAGAAGGGCACTCGGCATTTGTGGTATGCTTTCCAAAAACACATACATAACCCCCGTCTAATGATGAGGAAAACATAAGACCAAACCAATTTGAGGGACAATCTACAAAATACCCAACCAGTTCTCTTCAAAACTATCATGGTAGCCATAAAAAAGAACAAAATCATGTCATTTGCAGCAAGAAGGATGGACCTAGAGATTGAGTGAAGTAAGTCAGAGAAAGACAAATATGTGATATCGCTTATATATGGAATCTAAAAAAAGGGTACAAATGAACTTATTTACAAAACAGAACTAGAGTCACAGATGTAGAAAATAAACTTATACTTACCAGGGGGTAATGGGGGGGAGGGATAAATTGGGAGATTGGGATTGACATATACACACTACTATATATAAAATAGATAACTAATAAGGACCTATTATATAGCATAGGGAACTCTGCTCAGTACCCTGTAATGGCCTATATGGGAAAAGAATCTAAGAAAGAATGGATATATGTATACGTATAACTGATTCACTTTGCTGTATATCTGAAATGAACACAGCATTGTAAATCAACTATACTCCAATAAAAACTAAAAACAAACAAACTGTCATAGAGCAAAGACTCAGAAACTGTCACAGACCAGAGAAGACCAGAGAAGACACGACAACTAAACATAATGTGGTATCCTGGATGGGATCCTGGAATGGAAAAAGGACATTGGTGGGAAAACTGGTGAAATCTGAATAAAGTCTGGAGTTTCATTAATAGGAATACACAGTGTTAGTTCCTTAGTTATTTTGTTTTTTGGGTTTTTTTTGCGGTACATGGGCCTCTCACTGTTGTGGCCTCTCCCGTTGTGGAGCACAGGCTCTGGACACGCAGGCTCAGCGGCCATGGCTCACGGGCCCAGTTGCTCCGCGGCATGTGGGATCTTCCCGGACCGGGGCACGAACCCGTGTCCCCTGCATCGGCAGGCAGACTCTCAACCACTGCGCCACCAGGGAAGCCCAGTTCCTTAGTTTTGACAAATGTACCATGGTAATGTAAGATGACAGCATTAGGGAGAACTGACACTGGGTGACAGGTATATAGGAACTCTGTACTACCTTTGTAACTTTTCTATAAATCTAAAACCTGTAATGGAAAATAAAAATAAAATGTCCCACAAACTCATGAGAATAGTTTTAACACATTAAAGTAAGATTTCTCTTGATAGTATCTTCTGCAAGTTTAGGGTCAATTAATTCCACAGACATTTATTAAGCGGCAATCACTGTGCTCTGGTACAGGACCTATAGCCCTTGCTCTCCAGAGATCTCACTCTGGTGATAGAGACAGATCTGGAAACAAGCTGTTACAGGCATGTAACAAGTGCTATAAAAGAGGTATTAACAAGGTGCACTGGTACTCAGGGAGGAATTGCTTCACTCTGCCTGTGGAGGCTGGAGACGGCTTTGGACCTGAGAAACAAGGACAACAATGAAACATTACAAGTTGATCTAACCAGATTCAGTGAGGAATTTGTCCTATAGTAGTAAACATTTATTTTAATTGGCTGTGTATGAGAATTTGGGATTACTGGATTTTCCCCGCCATACATTGGTTGTTGACTCAGTAATTTGGCTGCTACAGAGCTGGGCCAGAGAAGTACTCTGTCTCAGGTGGCAGATGCGCTCTCTGGGGAATGTTGATACGCGTCAATGTTCACATGAACAAGATAACTTTCCAGAAAAGGCCACGTGTGGGCTACATATCCTGTCATTTCTAAATCAGGCCTCATTAAACATTCATGCCTCTCAGATCATTTCATTTCCATCTTACGGCTGAATATCTGTGGCTCAGGCCTTACAATCCTCAGTCTTAGTATATAGCTTTGCTTTTAAATTCTGAACAGCCTGGCAGAAATGGAAATTTAGGATTCTTAAGCAAAAATTCAAAATTGGCTCCTACCTGGACCCTAAGCTTGCAAATTCTGAATAATTCTATTTAGGCAGGCCTTTCTTTAGTGAGAACGTGACATGACTGTGGGGGGAGCTTTGCCACTTAAACGATCTTGATGGGGGTGGGGATAAGTGCTTTCTCCTGGGATGTTGCCCAAGCCAATCCGAAAGAGGGGTACAGTAAACTGGCAAATGTTACGTCTCCATTTCCCAGGGCCTAGTTAGAGAAATGCCTTCTGCTGGCAGTGATAATTTGGGGAAATTCCTCACCAGCAACAAGTGAGACAGATGGGAGTGAAACAGCAAGCACAGATCTGAGAGAGCTGGGCAAAGTGCACAACAGACAGACGTGCCTTCCCATGCTAATCCCTGCGTCCTGCCAGATCATCACATGTGTGGACACAGAGGAGCCAGGTGGCCATGGGAGGTGTTCTCCCAGAGCAGGGTTTACAGTTTTCCTGGGGCTGTGAGGGAAAACATCTGGGACAGTAAGAGAGTTCTTTGCAGTATACACAGAATCCTTTTCTTCTAAAGAAAAAATGGACATTTATGGGTTTTTTTCCTGATTATAAATGTAAGAATGGCTCATAGAGAAAACTGCACAAGTTGCTGAAAAGCAGAAAGAAGATTATAAAGAACACCCATTATATCTCTATCCAAGGATAGTAACTATTAAAATTTTAGTGAATTTCTTTCCAGCATTTTACATGCATAGGTATTCATCACAGTTGAGAGCATACTATATGTATAATTTCATATTCTGTTCTTTTCCTCTTAATATCATGACATAGGAATTGCCCTACGTTATTAAAATTCTCTGTAAACATTCTTCTTAGTGGCTGCATGTTTTATCCGATGATGAAATCTATTTACTCTAAATCCTAAAGTTATTCATTCATTTAAGAAATAGTCATTAAATTTTTTTATTTTTTCACTTAAGAGCCCAATGCTGAATGTGTTTTAATTTCCTAACCCATCCGCTAGTTGTTGGCCACTCAATCCCTTTCTTATTTCATAGCTTTTTTTTTTTTTTTTTTTTGAGGATCTAGGCCAGATGTGAAAATAGGGAGTCAGAGTTAAGAAGAAGGTTGAAAAAATAATGGGAGAGGAATTTAGGCTAAATGAATGAGACGAGGGAGAGGGTCCAGTGAAAGCTGCTCTCCCACCACTAAGGCATCCAAGGATATTTCCTGCAAAATCAGGAATTGTTCATGGGCAAAGAAATCTTTGTGGCGCTGACATCATATAACGTAATGATGGTGATTCAGTAACTTCTCCACCATTTCTGGAATTGGCCAAATGCCCTCCTCACTCTTGGGTGCTGACTAGATGTGGCCCACCCCTGGCCAGCACCACCGGTGCTAGCGGCTGTTGGGTTAGGAAAGGGAAGTGCCGACTCCGAGGGAAATGTGAGGCACCTTTTTCAGCAGGGTGAGTGGAGCTATTTTAGCCCCTGCGAAAAGTCTTAAGGGTGGACTCAAGTGGGGATGAATATGTAGTCTATTTCCAGAACCATCCCCATAGGATAGACCCTTGTGGAGCATCCATCCCCTTCCTGATGTTCTCCCCTCTTTGACTGAAGTGCAGGGGCAACAGCTACACCTACGCTAAAATACCTTCTCTTGCCTCTGTAGAGTTCTCAGTAAAACACCTAAGCCATTCCTGTGCTTGTTTAGAGTGCCCATACTTTATGCTTTCCTTTGCTGTGCAAAGCTTTTAAGTTTCATTAGGTCCCATTTGTTTATCCTTGTTTTTATTTTCATTAGTCTAGGAGGTGGATCAGAAAAGATCTTGCTGCGATTTATGTCAGAGAGTGTTCTGCCTATGTTTTCCCCTAAGAGTTTTATAGTATCCGGTCTTAACATTTAGGTCTTTAATCCATTTTGAGTTTATTTTTGTGTATGGTGTTAGAGAATGTTCTAATTTCATTCTTTTACATAAAAATATGGAACGCTTCATGAATTTGCATGTCATCCTCGTGCAGGGGCCATGCTAATCTCTGTATTGTTCCAATTTTAGTATACATGCTGCCGTAGCAAGCATTGGAGTGCTCATACTATGTTCTGGTCTTTCCCTGTCCTTGGCATTCAGCTATAGCTGACCTGTAGAAGTTCAATTTGTCAAAGACTCTACCATGCAATCTTTATAGGTACAGTGTTATCCTAAGAAGGGCAGTTATCTGATAAATAACTCCCAGAAGAAACACTCAGATATCCTGAAGGATAAATGGAAGCATGTGACACAACATGAAGCTTACAGGAGAGTATCTGATATTCAAAGTAGTTGGATTACACATGTACCTTGTGTTGCAATACGTATTTCCCTGAGAATCTGGAGAAAATCAAGAGGTATGAGAGGTAAGGGCACAGGCTTTGAAGTCTGTGCCTGTGTTTGAATTTGCCTCTGTCAGTCACTAGGCAGCTGTTTGACGTTGGGCAATTTATTTAACCTCCCTAAGGCTTAATTTCTTCATCTACATGAGATTTGAGATTATTTTAAGAATACCTCCTCAGGACTTCCCTGGTGGTGCAGTGGTTAAGAATCTGCCTGCCAATGCAGGGGACACATCCCTGGTCTGGGAAGATCCTACATGCCCGGAGCAACTAAGCCCGTGCGCCACAAATACTGAGCTTGCACTCTACAGCCCATGAGCCACAACTACTGAGCCCACGTGCTGCAACTACTGAAGCCTGTGCGCCTACAGCCCGTGCTCCGCAACAAGAGAAGCCACAGCAATAAGAAGCCCGCGTACCGCAACAAAGTGTAGCCCTCCTCGCTGCAACTAGAGGAAGCCTGCGCACAGCAGCGAAGACCCAACGCAGCCAAAAATCAGTCAATCAATAAATAAAATTTAAAAATAAATGAATAAATAAAATTTGTCCTTATTTAAAAAAAAAGAATACTTCCTCATAGATGAGTGAATAAGGTAACATACATGAAGCTCTTAATCTGGCACATTTAAGCACTCAGTAAATAGTAGCTATTATTAAGTAGAGTGGAAGTTATTTTCAAATTAATTCAGTCAACAAATATTAATTGAGCACTGTCAGGGGCAGGGCTGTATGATAGCCCCCCTCCGCTTATACTTTATCTTTCATGTGAACTGAGTTTTTCTCTGTGGGTTCATTGATATTAAAATGATAACTTTATCTTTTTTGAAACAGCAGATTTGTTACATTATCTACTAAGTCCTAAGCAAGTCTCAGAGGCTCCTCCAAAAATAGGAATATTGGTGGTAATGTCTCTTACAAGCCCATTGTTTAATTCTTGATGTGAGCAGTAGTTACTGTTTATTTTTCTGCTCGAAAAGAGAAATTTCCTTAGCTTTCCTTAAGATAAATCACTTAGCTTTGAGGTTAATTTTTGTAACTTTTTAAAGATAAAAGTGTGTGTTTAACCCCAGAGTCCTATGCTATATATTTAAAGAAGTATTTCCCCTTTGCATTTTTAAACAACTATTAATTTGGCCTCACTTGAAAGAATGCTGTTGGTTCCTATAAACAGGCATCAGTTCCACTCTAAATAAAGGTATTTTAATTTTTATCTGTCCTAAGACTGAGGTGACCCCAAGATGACGTACAAATGGCCAATACGCACATGTAAAGACGATCAACATCATTAGTCACTGGGGCAATGCAAATTAAAACCACAGTGAGACACCATGTCACACCCACTAGGATGGATATGATCAAAAACAATGGACTTACAAGTGTTGATGAGGATGTGAAGAAACTGGAACCCTCACACATTGCTGGTGGGAATGTAAAACTCGTACAGCCACTTTGGAAAACAGTTTGCCAGTTCCTCAGAATGTTAACCATGGAGTTAACATACGATACAGTGATTCTGCTCCTAGATATACATCCATGATCAATGAAAAATACATTCACAAAAAAACTTGTACGTAAATGTTCATAAAAGCATTATTCATAATAGCCCAAAATGAAAACTATACACGTCCATCAACTGATGAATAGATAAATATAATGTGGTACTGAACCAACTTTAGCCACTGGGGACAGACACCAAAAACAACGGGAATTACGAACCTGCAGCCTGCAAAAAGGAGACCCCAAACACAGTAAGATAAGCAAAATGAGAAGACAGAAAAACACACAGCAGATGAAGGAGCAAGATAAAAACCCACCAGACCTAACAAATGAAGAGGAAATAGGCAGTCTACCTGAAAAAGAATTCAGAGTAATGATAGTAAAGATGATCCAAAATATTGGAAATAGAATAGACAAAATGCAAGAAACATTTAACAAGGACCTAGAAGAACTAAAGATGAAACAAGCAACGATGAACAACACAATAAATGAAATTAAAAATACTCTAGATGGGATCAATAGCAGAATAACTGAGGCAGAAGAACGGATAAATGACCTGGAAGATAAAATAGTGGAAATAACTGCTGCAGAGAAGAATAAAGAAAAAAGAATGAAAAGAACTGAGGACAGTCTCAGAGACATCTGGGACAACATTAAACACAGCAACATTCGAATTATAGGGGTTCCAGAAGAAGAAGAGAAAAAGAAAGGGACTGAGAAAATATTTGAAGAGATTATAGTTGAAAACTTCCCTAATATGGGAAAGGAAATAGTTAATCAAGTCCAGAAGCACAGAGTGTCCCATACAGGATAAATCCAAGGAGAAATACACCAAGACACATATTAATCAAACTGTCAAAAATTAAATACAAAGGAAAAATATTAAAAGCAGCAAGGGAAAAACAACAAATAACACACAAGGGAATTCCCATAAGGTTAACAGCTGATCTTTCAGCAGAAACTCTGCAAGCCAGAAGGGACTGGCAGGATATATTTAAAGTGATGAAGGAGAAAAACCTGCAACCAAGATTACTCTACCCAGCAAGGATCTCATTCAGATTTGATGGAGAAATTAAAACCTTTACAGACAAGCAAAAGCTGAGAGAGTTCAGCACCACCAAACCAGCTTTACAACAAATGCTAAAGGAACTTCTCTAGGCAAGAAACACAAGAGAAGGAAAAGACCTACAATAACGAACCCAAAACAATTAAGAAAATGGGAATAGGAACATACATATCGATAATTACCTTAAATGTAAATGGACTAAATGCTCCCACCAAAAGACAAGATTGGCTGAATGGATACAAAAACAAGACCCATGTATATGCTGTCTACAAGAGACCCACTTCAGACCTAGAGACACATACAGACTGAAAGTAAGGGGTTGGAAAAAGATATTCCATGCAAATGGAAACCAAAAGACAGCTGGAGTAGCAATTCTCATATCAGACAAAATAGACTTTTTTTTTTTTTTTTGCGGTACATGGGCCTCTCACTGTTGTGGCCTCTCCCGTTGCGGAGCAACAGGCTCTGGACACGCAGCCTCAGTGGCCATGGCTCATGGGCGCAGCCGCTCTGCGGCATGTGGGATCCTCCCAGACCGGGGCACGAACCTGTGTCTCCTGCATCGGCAGGCGGACTCTCAACCACTGCGCCACCAGGGAAGCCCCCAAATAGACTTTTAAATAAAGACTATTAGAAGAGACAAAGAAGGACACTACATAATGATCAAGGGATCGATCCAAGAAGAACATATAACAATTGTAAATATTTATGCACCCAACATAGGAGCACCTCAATACATAGGGCAAATACCAAAAGCCATAAAAGGGGAAATTGACAGTAACACATTCATAGTAGGGGACTTTAACACCCCACTTTCACCAATGGACAGATCATCCAAAATGAAAATAAATAAGGAAACACAAGCTTTAAATGATACATTAAACAAGATGTACTTAAGTGATATTTATAGGACATTCCATCCAAAAACAACAGAATACACTTTTTCTCAAGTGTTCATGGAACATTCTCTAGGATAGATCATATCTTGGGTCACAAATCAAGCCTTGGTAAATTTAAGAAAATTGAAATTGCATCAAGTATCTTTTTCGACCACAATGCTATGAGACAATTACAGGAAAAGATCTGTAAAAAATACAAACACATGGAGGCTAAACAATACACTACTTAATAACGAAGTGATCACTGAAGAAATCAAAGAGGAAATAAAAAATACCAAAAAACAAATGACAATGGAGACATGATGACCCAAAACCTATGGGATGCAGCAAAAGCTGTTCTAAGAGGGAAGTTTATAGCAATACCATCCTACCTTAAGAAACAGGAAACATCTCGAATAAACAATCTAACCTTGCACCTAACACAATTAGAGAGAGAAGAACAAAAAAAAACCCAAAGTCAGCAGAAGGAAAGAAATCATAAAAATCAGATCAGAAATAAATGAGAAAGAAATGAAGGAAACGATAGCAAAGATCAATAAAACTAAAAGATGGTTCTTTGAGAAGATAAACAAAATTGATAAACCATTAGCCAGACTCATCAAGAAAAAAAGGGAGAAGACTCAAATTAATAGAATTAGAAATGAAAAAGGAGAAGTAACAACTGACACTGAAGAAATACAAAAGATCATGAGAGATTACTACAAGCAACTCTATTCCAACAAAATGGACAACCTGGAAGAAATGGACAAATTCTTAGAAATGCACAACTTGCCAAGACTGAATCAGGAAGAAATAGAAAATATGAACAGACCAATCACAAGCACTGAAATTGAAACTGTGATTAAAAATCTTCCAACAGACAAAAGCCCAGGACCAGATGGCTTCACAGGCGAATTCTATCAAACATTTAGAGAAGAGCTAACACCTATCCTTCTCAAACTCTTCCAAAATATAGCAGAGGGAGGAACACTCCCAAACTCATTCTACGAGGCCACCATCACCCTGATACCAAAACCAGCCAAGGATGTCACAAAGTAAAAAAACTACAGGCCAATATCACTGATGAACATAGATGCAAAAATCCTCAACAAAATACTAGCAAACAGAATCCAACAGCACATTAAAAGGATCATACACCATGATCAAGTGGGGTTTATTCCAGGAATGCAGGGATTCTTCAATATACGTAAATCAATCAACGTGATACACCTTATTAACAAATTGAAGGAGAAAAACCATATGATCATCTCAATAGATGCAGAGAAAGCTTTTGACAAAATTCAGCACCCATTTATGATAAAAACCCTGCAGAAAGTAGGCATAGAGGGAACTTTCCTCAACATAATAAAGGCCATATATGACAAACCCACAGCCAACATCGTCCTCAATGGTGAAAAACTGAAAGCATTTCCACTAAGACCAGGAACAAGACAAGGTTGCCCACTCTCACCGCCCTTATTCAACATAGTTTTGGAAGTTTTAGCCACAGCAATCAGAGAAGAAAAGGAAATAAAAGGAATTCAAATCAGAAAAGAAGAAATAAAGCTGTCACTGTTTGCAGATGACATGATACTATACATAGAGAATCCTAAAGATGCTACCAGAAAACTACTAGAGCTAATCAATGAATTTGGTAAAGTAGCAGGATACAAAATTAATGCACAGAAATCTCTGGCATTCCTATACACTAATGATGAAAAATCTGAAAGTGAAATCAAGAAAACACTCCCATTTACCACTGCAACAAAAAGAATAAAATACCTAGGAATAAACCTACCTAAGGAGACAAAAGACCTGTATGCAGAAAATTATAAGACACTGATGAAAGAAATTAAAGATGATACAAATAGATGGAGAGATATACCATGTTCTTGGATTGGAAGAATCAACATTGTGAAAATGACTCTACTACCCAAAGCAATATACAGATTCAATGCAATCCCTAACAAACTACCACTGGCATTTTTCACAGAACTAGAACAAAAAATTTCACAATTTGTATGGAAACACAAAAGACCCCGAATAGCCAAAGCAATCTTGAGAACGAAAAATGGAGCTGGAGGAATCAGGCTCCCTGACTTCAGACTATACTACAAAGCTACAGTTATCAAGACAGTATGGTACTGGCACAAAAACAGAAAGATAGATCAATGGAACAAGATAGAAAGCCCAGAGATAAACCCATGCACATATGGTCACCTTATCTTTGATAAAGGAGGCAGGAATGTACGGTGGAGAAAGGACAGCCTGTTCAATAAGTGGTGCTGGGAAAACTGGACAGGTACATGTAAAAGTATGAGATTAGATCACTCCCTAACACCATACACAAAAATAAGCTCAAAATGGATTAAAGACCTAAATGTAAGGCCAGAAACTATCAAACTCTTAGAGGAAAACATAGGCAGCGCACTCTATGACATAAATCACAGCAAGATCCTTTTTGACCCACCTCCTAGAGAAATGGAAATAAAAACAAAAAAAACAAATGGGACCCAATGAAACTTAAAAGCTTTTGCACAGCAAAGGAAACCATAAACAAGATCAAAAGACAACTCTCAGGGCTTCCCTGGTGGCGCAGTGGTTGAGAGTCCGCCTGATCATGCAGGGGACATGCGTTCGTGTCCAGGTCCGGGAAGATCCCACATGCTGCGGAGCGGCTGGGCCCGTGAACCATGGCCGCTGAGCCTGCACGTCCAGAGCCTGTGCTCCACAACTGGAGAGGCCACAACAGTGAGAGGCCCGTGTACCGCAAAAAAAAAAAAAAAAAAAAAAAAAAGACAACCCTCAGAATGGGAGAAAATATTTGCAAATGAAGCAACTGACAAAGGATTAATCTCCAAAATTTATAAGCAGCTCATGCAGCTCAATATGAAAAAAACAAACAACCCTATCCAAAAATGGACAGAAGACCTAAATAGACATTTCTCCAAAGAAGATATACAGACTGCCAACAAACACATGAAAGAATGCTCAACATCGTTAATCATTAGAGAAATGCAAATCAAAACTACAATGAGATATCATCTCACACCTTTCAGAATGGCCATGATCAAAAAATCTACAAACAATAAATGCTGGAGAGGGTGTGGAGAAAAGGGAACCCTCTTGCACTGCTGGTGGGAATGTGAATTGATACAGCCACTATGGAGAACAGTATGGAGGTTCCTTAAAAAACTACAAATAGAACTACCATATGACCCAGTAATCCCACTACTGGGCATATACCCTGAGAAAACCATAATTCAAAAAGAGTCATGTACCAAAATGTTCATTGCAGCTCTATTTACAATAGCCCGGAGATGGAGACAACCTAAGTGTCCATCATCGGATGAATGGATAAAGAAGATGTGGCACATGTATTCAATGGAATATTACTCAGCCATTAAAAGAAACGAAATTGAGCTATTTGTAATGAGGTGGATGGACCTAGAGTCTGTCCTACAGAGTGAAGTAAGTCAGAAAGAGAAAGACAAATACTGTATGCTAACACATATATATGGAATTTAAGGGAAAAAAATGTCATGAATAACCTAGGGGTAAGACAGGAATAGACACAGACCTACTAGAGAACGGACTTGAGGATATGGGGAGGGGGAAGGGTAAGCTGTGACAAAGCGAGAGAGAGGCATGGACATATATACACTACCAAACGTAAAATAGATAGCTAGTGGGAAGCAGCCGCATAGCACAGGGAGATCAGCTTGGTGCTTTGTAACCGCCTGGAGGGGTGGGATAGGGAGGGTGGGAGGGAGGGAGTTGCAAGAGGGAAGAGATATGGGAACATATGTATATGTATAACTGATTCACTTTGTTATAAAGCAGAAACTAACACATCATTGTAAAGCAATTGTACTCTAATAAAGGTGTAGAAAAAAAAGAACCCATCTGAAAAAAAAATGACAGCTCTTAATTACTTATTAAAAATAAGTAATTACATATATTGTAGGCACAGACATGAAATACTCTCTGTCCCCTCTCCTTCTAACAATATAAATGTTAAACCGAGTTCTCTAGTTTTGCACAAATCTGCAGCAATTAAAACTTTGCACTGTTTGGGAGCTACTTTTCTAAGAAATGTATCTTTATCAAATTGAAACAAAATTTAAATACATGAGATAGAAGGGAAAAAATTCCCTGTAGTCCTCCCTCATTTCTGGCCCACATTTACCTTTTTTTTTTTTTTTTTTTTTTTTTTTTTTGCGGTACGCGGGCCTCTCACTGCTGTGGCCTCTCCCGTTGCGGAGCACAGGCTCCGGACGCGCAGGCTCAGCGGCCATGGCTCACGGGCCCAGCCACTCCGCGGCACGTGGGATCTTCCCGGACCGGGGCACGAACCCGTGTCCCCTGCATCGGCAGGCGGACTCTCAACCACTGCGCCACCAGGGAAGCCCCTGGCCCACATTTATCTCTATTTTCATGACTGAGTTTCTCAAGCCAGGGACACATGGCCGAAGACTATGAAACGACAAGTATTCCGAAGAACACGTAACAGGCTAGTGGGTGGACCACGCAGCACCCTGGGGAGCGGATGACCGGAGTTCCAGACTTGGTCCCCTCCAGGCTCCATCCCGGTGTTGCCCTAAGAAGCCACCTAAACTTGAGGTGGTTTCGTTCACTGCAAAATGAGGGGAGTGGATCAGTGCACAGAGATGAATTTAAACGTGAGACTCTACTCACGCTTTGCATATTTAAATCCATAAATGTAAATTTAAAACCATACATGTATATATCATTACTTGACTCGTCAGAAATCGCGTCCTCCTCCCCGTCCCTGAGACTGGGGGCCTGGTTCGGCGGACCCGGGCGGGGCTGGCGGAGCTCGGCAGAAACCAGTGGGCGGACTGACAAGCTAACAGAGGGCCAGCCCGGGGAACTTGACCCCGCGTCCGCTCTCCCTGCCGTCCTAACTCCCGGGCGGCCCCGCGCGCAGCCGTGCGCTCCGCGGCCCCGCCACCTGCTCCCGGCAGCCAATGGGGCGCGCGGGAGGAGGGGGGAGCGCGGGAGGAGGGGGGGCGGCCGGGGCAGGGCGAGGCTACAAAAGGCCGAGCACCAGGACACCCTGCTGCGGGCGCGCTCTCGGGGCACTCGGAAGGAGGTGGCCGAGCGCTGGGCACAGTCGGCTTGTGGACCAGGCGGGCACGAGACGATGCTGCGGGTGCGGTGTCTGCGCGGCGGGAGCCGCGGCGCCGAAGCGGTGCACTACATCGGGTCTCGGGTGCGTGCGCCGCCGCCTCATCGGGCAGCCGCGTGCTCTCTTCCCCTTCTCCTTTCCTGGCTTTCCCCCGCCAGCCTTGCACGACCCTGTCCTTTCTGGGCCCCCTTGGAAGCTCGGCTTCAGGAGCCTTTGCCGGCTGCCGGAAGCTTGGCGGTGTCCCAGGGGAAGGGGGCGTGCGTTGGGGCCACACCCAGTGGGCACAGCTGCGGTCTACGCGCCTCGGGTTGCGTTGGCCGTCAGTGCGGGGGGCGCCGCCCTCCCCAGCCGGAGGGGGCGAGGGCGACAAGCAACACCGCTTAGTGAAAAAGGGCGGCCTTTTGGCGGCTCGTCGCTATGGGTGGGCGGAGAGTTGGGCATGCGTGTACCGTGGATGGACGGGAGAAAGGGCGAAGTGGGACTTGGGGACGGAGGGGGAGCGAGCAGGCTCATTCCAAGCGTAACGTGTAGTCCCGAGTCGCGAGAGGAGTTGGAGCGAGTTCGGTCTGTACCCAGATTTGTGCCCGGTCCTGCCCTCCTCTTTCCTGGTATGCAAGCACGCGCCTGCACCAAACCCTCCCTAGCTCCTGGGACGGGAATAGCCAGGCAGTTTGGCTTCCGCCAGCAACTGGTTTCAGAACAGCTGTCACCCCCTCCTGCTTTTTAGTCTCCACCCTGGCTCCCCTCCTGCCTCCTTCCTGAGGCTTTTAACAGAACCGGATAGAGATTTGTGGGGTTGAGGTTTGCCTAGTGTATGAGGGACTCTCCCTGATCTAGAGTTTATGGGCTCTACATTTTCAAAAGCCTTTTTTGAAGTTCTTAGATCTCCTTCCTAGTTGTTTAAGTTTGTACCTGGGTTAGTTAATCCTTATCTTGCCTAGGGTACTGTGGACCATCTGTAAAATAAGCCTGTGATACTTGGTCACTCTCTCATAATTGCAGTGCCAAATAATGTGAAGTGTGTGTCCGTGAGGACAAACTGATGGTTTGAAGCTGATTATTCTGAAAGATAAAGTCATTTAAAATGCTTCTATAGTTTCATTTGCGTGGGGCGGGGGGAGAGGATCCTAATACTAGTAACCTTTGGTACTGAAAGGGACAGGAGGCTCCCTCCCCCAGCTGGACTTGGCAGGGAGATCCGGAGCCACTTTCTGTGGTTTTCTGGGAAGAAGGGTGACCCATCATCTGCAGAAAACTTGCTTAAGGCCTGATTGCAGAAAACCATTCCGAGATATAAATGGGGGTGTATGGTCGTTGGGGACAAAATCTTCTGAGAAGTTTTAAAGAGTTATACCAATTAACATAATACATAAAAAGATAATGTATAAATAAACACAAAAGTAAAATCTGTAACCCCACTACCCACCTATCCACTAACATCTCGGTTTACATTCTCCTAAAAGATTTTAAATGCCTGGCTGTGTTATCCTGGGTTTTCATCCTACCTCTACTTCCCCCTCCCCCAAGTACTGTGCAGGACCACACAATAATCTTTTCTTTGTTCTTGGAAGCTTGGAAGAACTGTAACGGGATGGGTGCAGCGAACTTTCCAGAGCACCCAGGCAGCTACGGCTTCCTCCCGGAACTCCTGTGCAGCTGACGACAAGGCCACTGATCCTCTGCCCAAGGACTGCCCTGTCTCCTCTTACAACGAATGGGACCCCTTAGAGGAAGTGATAGTGGGCAGAGCAGAAAATGCCTGTGTTCCACCATTCACTGTGGAGGTGAAGGTAAAGCCAGGGTTTCTCATGTCTGAGCGGGTTCATTCCTCATGGTCTGCAGTCTGGCTTCTGCTCCCACTCTCCTCTGTAACTGTGTTCACTTTAGCTTACCCAAGACTACCCAGATCCAGTGGCTGATGATATCTTACTTGGCATCTCTGCAGTATTTGACACTATCTACACCAATGATTACTCCCTCCTTCAGGTTTGGGGAGACCGTTTCGGGGGGTGGGGGGATATTAGTTCTTTCCCTATTCCTCACATCTTCTTCCTTTACGGTCTGTAATGTTGGGCTGAACAGAATTTCACTGTAGCTGTTCTCATAGCTTCCTCCCACCCCTCCACTCTGGTCCAGATCTCTCTCCTGAATTCTGTCCATATGAACACGTTAAACTCCTTGTTGGATATTGCCACTGGACCTCAAACATGGCACATTTGAGTTCAGCTGGCAGCCACTCTGCAAAACTGGGACGTTCTTCATTCCTTCCTTTCAGTTTTGGGCATTCCTATTTATTCAAGCTAAAACTTTTATTTATTTCTCCTTCAGTCACATCCTCCACATCCATTCTCCAAGATCGAACAAGTCTTTTATCAAAATGAACCTTACCTCCATCCCTCTGCTACTGCCTTAGGTCAGGATCTCATCTACTGCCTGGACTATTGCGGTGAACTCCTAACTGGTCTCCCCTATTTGCTGCACTCTCTAAACCACCTCTAGCTTCTATCAGAGTTAATTTTTTTTTTATAAATTTACTTATTTATTTATTTTTTGGTGCATTGGGTCTTCATTGCTACATGTGGGCTTTCTCTAGTTGCGGTGAGCAGGGGCTACTCTTCGCTGCGGTGCGTGGGCTTCTCACTGCGATGGTTTCTCCTGTTGCGGAGCACGGGCTCTAGGCATGCAGGCTTCAGTAGTTGCGGCACGTGGGCTCAGGGCTCCAGAGTTATTAGCACAAAAGAACTTGTTTTCCATTTGGAGAGGTATGATGTTTATTACATAGAAATGAAGACTAATACTAAGTATCTTATGGCAACTAGCTGTCAAGGCAGTTGAATTCAAATACCAGGAGAGCTAAGGGAAAAGCAATGACCAAATGCTGAATAGTTAGGAAGTCTTCTTCCTAAACGAAGAAAATAATTCTTGAGTTAGACCTTGAAGAGAAGGTAATAGAAAAAGTCATAACTTCTTCTAGTTGTTCTGAAACTACCTTTGGTTTTGATGAACAGATTAATTTATGTATCATCCACATGTTTTAAAAAGGCACGATCTTTTTAAAGTCTTTTGTTTTTTAATAAGTTTATTTTATTCATTTATTTTTGGCTGTGTTGAGTCTTCGTTGCTGGGCGCGGGCTTCCTCTAGTTGTGGTGAACAGGGGCCGCTCTTCATTATGGTGCGCAGGCCTCCCATTGCGGTGGCCTCTCCTGCTGTGGAGCACGGGCCCTAGGCGCGTGGGCTTCAGTAGTTGTAGCTCGCGGGCTCTAGAGGGCAGGCTCAGCAGTTGTGGCGCACAGGCTTAGCTGCTCTGTGGCATGTAGGATCTTCCCAGACCAGGGCTCAAACCCGTGTCCCCTGCATTGGCAGGCGGATTCTTAACCACTGCGCCACCAGGGAAGCCCTGAAGTCTTTTCTTGAAAGGAAGTCCCATCCCCTAACCATTTTAATTGGGTGGAATTAAATTTCAAATTCAAGCAATAATTTATCCTTCTATTTGTCTTTAGAATAATTGACTTTTATATCATGTGATCTTACGGAATCAGAATTCTAAGACATTATTTTGAGTTCTTTGTCACTTGATTTATGATTTTAGATTTTGAAATTTCATGGACTTTTGGAAGGTGTGCCAGGCTGAAGTCAGGAGATCAGGATTGAATTAGGTATTTGATAAAAGCTTATTAGCTAATCTCAGTTAATCAGCTATTTGACCTTGTGATCTTGATTCCACAAATTTCTGGGCCTCACTAAAATGAAGATATTAAGAGGGTTGCTATCTACCTAATGAGATTAAATAGGAAGGTAAAAGGTTACATGTTACTTATTTTTAAAGGACAAAACTACAACTCATTATAGTTGTATGGATGCAATTTGCCAAGTCTGTTGAGGGTATAATAATTGTAGATAATAGTAGCTTTAGCGGTATTGATTTCATTCATTTGTCTGGTTATTTCTGCTTTATGACACATAAGAAACTAGGTATCGAGGGAGAGGAAATTAAATCTAAGACATGCATGGCCAACTAGAAGGTCTTACCTTCTAGTTGGAGAAAAATGACACAGACATATTAATCAGTTTGGGACCAATGAAATATAAAATAGTGTAGTAAACCATTTATAGGCAGAGCATAAGATATGTTGGAAGATGTAAGTGCTAGAAAAATTTTATGGGAATGAGGAACATAGTCATCAGGAAGCACAATTTTTGAAAGCTTTGTGGCTTTTTATTCTGCAAACATGGTGAATACTTTCCATCAAATATGTGCTTTTTGTTTTGCTTTTGTCTTTTTTTTCTAAAGCCCTTGATAAAAGGACCTTTTAAAAATACAAAGTCGAGTGGGATGAATTGGGAGATTGGGATTGACATATACACACTACTGTGTATAAAATAGATAACTAATGAGAACCTACTGTACAGCACAGGGAATTCTACTCAGTGCTCCGTGGTGACCTAAATGGGAAGGAAATCCAAAAAAGAGGGGATATGTGTATACGTATAGCTGATTCACTTTGCTGTACAGCAGAAACTAACCCAACATTGTAAAGCAACTATACTCCAATAAAAATTAATAAAAAAAATACAAAGTCGATTAACGTTAATGTAATACCAGTTTGCAGCTGGATAAATAATGTTTCTATTGAGATTTCCTAGCCTTCCAAAGACAGTATTTAAAATTCACTTTGCAAACACCCCTAAAGGATTTTAGGCTCTGAAAGACTATCAGGTTTCTAGGAGTGCAGCCACATGTCTGCAAAAGATTATTAAAAACATCCCATGCTAAGCATTTAATATAGTGTTTTTTTATCTTGCAGACACTTGGTAAATGATTGCTAACTTACTTAGCAGGGTTGTAAAGGAAGTGTAAATAATTTCCAACTATCTCTTGGAAAATGTAGTCTGGCCTGATCACTCAGACTTTGTCCAACCTTAGCCAGAGTATGAACTATACAAGAGAATTCACACTTGTTCAAACAACTTTTTTCTCCCAGGGAAGTTTATATTTATCAAGCAAGCTTCACTCTGCACAAATAGTCACATGGGATACTTTGGAATGTGTCCAGCAAGAAAACATGGCTGTGCAGCAGAAACTATTTCACCCAGTGTTAAATTTTCAAAGACTTCTTGTCCCCTCGTGGACCGTTAGAGATGTGCCTGGCATGAGAAGGAGGAAGTGGTGAATGGATGAGTAGTACCAGGATGTGTCTGAGAGGAATATAAAGAGTCATTATTATCCTCTCCTCTGGTTGCTACTGCAGGACCTCCTAGGAGTAGAAAACAGTAGAGTGCTCTTGTTTTGTTCTGTGTTTTAAAAGAGTGGATTGATCTTAACAAGCAATCAAATTTTTAATTCTGATAACATTTTTCATGGGCCAGAAATTGAGCTTATTGTTTACCTATAGATCTTCAAAAGTAAAGCAACTAACTGATCATTTAGACAGGGTTTGGCAAGGTTTTTCTTTACAGGGCCAGATAATTAATGTTTCAGGCTTTGCAGACCATAGGTCTTTGTCACAACTACTCCACTCTCAACTCTGCCACTGTAGTGCAAAACTACCACAGGCCATATGTAAATGAGTATTTCTATGTTCCATAAAACTTTATTTGCATAAACAGGCAGCAGTCCAGATTTGGCCCATGGACTTTAGTTTGCCAGCCCCTGTTTTAGAGCTTCACTGGCATCTCTCTCTGTTTGCTGAAGACCTGTTTTTCAGATTCTTATTCCCTCCCCAGCAGGCTCAGCTCCAGCCTAATTGAACTAACAAGAGGCAGGTCTGCTTCCATATGTTTGATATTTATCAGGCTGAGGTGAAAGTGGAAGTAGAGACATATAATCTGGAAGAGACATGGTCTTTGACCATTAAAGAGCTAGACATCTAGATAGTCTGTCTCATTACCCAGTTTCCCCTTCTTTATGGCACTTACCACTGTCTGAAGTTATCTGATTTGTAATAATGGAAACCTCATCAGACATGATTAGGACTAGTGGTTGGTTAATCAATGATATAAGGAAACACTTTAAAAACACCTGCTTTAACACAGACCTACTAGAGAATGGACTTGAGGATACGGGGAGGGGGAAGGGTAAGCTGGGACAAAGTGAGAGAGTGGCATGGGCATATATACGCTACCAAACGTAAAATAGATAGCTAGAGGGAAGCAGTGCATAGCACAGGGAGATCAGCTCGGTGCTTTGTGACCACCTAGAGCGGTGGGATAGGGAGGGTGGGAGGGAGACGCAAGAGGGAAGAGATATGGGGACATATGTATATGTATAACTGATTCACTTTGTTATAAAGCAGAAACTAACACACCATTGTAAAGCAATTATACTCCAATAAAGATGTTAAAAATAAGAATAAAATAAAAATACCTGCTTTAAACATTTTTTAAAAACTTAAAACATATAAATGTACGTTGCTTTGCCAATCTTTTGATGAAGGTCCAAGGCTTTTTCTTAGCGTTTGGATCTTCTGATTGGAATTCTGCTTTGTGTGTCTTAATAAATTATATCCATGTGTGTCTCCTACATTTCCCAATGTATTTTTTAATTTGACTGAGAACCTTGCACATGGAAAACAATCTGAATGAAGAATCCTTCCAGACTGTTCCACTTTTGAAAACCAGTATTTTATAGTTGTTGTACCTACCCTAATTCAATAGTAATTTTTAGCAAATTGATTGAGCCTTTTTAAAGCATTCAACCGCTTTCCATTCAGTTGTCTTTTAAAATGCGTATAACCCTTGGACACTTCCTAAATGTTAAGATTTGTTTTTCAGCTACTTAAAAATTTGGGGATTTGCTTATCAAATCACTTCTTTTTTTTTTTTTTTTTTTTTGCGGTACGCGGGCCTCTCACTGTTGTGGCCTCTCCCATTGCGGAGCACAGGCTCCGGACGTGCAGGCTCAGCGGCCATGGCTCACGGGCCCAGCCGCTCCGCTGCATATGGGATCTTCCCGGACTGGGGCACGAACCCGTGTCTCCTGCATCGGCAGGCAGACTCTCAACCACTGCGCCACCAGGGAAGCCCTCAAATCACTTCTTTTTATGGTGAAAGGACCTGAAGCACTATGAAAGCTTAGATGGATTGGGAGAAGAGAGGTTGGTGGGGAGAGACACTTTGGCAGGGAAGTGTAGGAAGCACTAAAGGTAGACTTGCACCGCTGCACAGGTTTGCCAAGTGGTGATTCTGTTGAATGAGAAAATAATCAATAATGGCTTTTTAAGAGAAACAAAGCATAGTTGAGAGTATGTCCCTAACCTTTAAGGGAGCAGTGTCCTATTTTCCTACAAAGTATCTTGAAGTGCTGTTTTTTAGACAGAATTCTGGGATGCCTGGGTAGCCCATGGTTTTATCTTCGTATAGGTGTGCTTTTATTAAGCTGTTTTGTTTGTTCTCTTATTTGATTTCATTGAGACTGTCTAATGGGAGCGTCCATGTCCTATTTTGTCTATGAAGCATGTAAAAAGTGGCCCAAGAGCGTTCCAAGCCCATGTGAGGGCAGACATGCTGTGAGTGGTAAGGCATGAGATCTCAGGCAGAAGGAACAAAAGGTCTCAAAACATCCAGAGAATTTAGAGATCTTCATTCAACAAATATTGAGTGTCTTCCCAGAGTCAGTGTGCTTGGCTCTGGGGATGAACACTGCACCAGATGTGGTCTCAGTCTCAATTCCAGTAAGTTATACAAGTAATTGTTCACAACCTATGAACCTATCTTGAGCTGTAATTTTTTCCTGTAAGTATTTCACTTACTTTCTTCTGGTTCTAGGCCAACACATATGAAAAGTACTGGACTTTTTACCAAAAGTATGGGGGCCATCATTTTCCCAAAGATCATTTGAAAAAGGCTGTTGCCGAAATTGAAGAAATGTGCAATATTTTAAAAATGGAAGGAGTGACAGTGAGGAGGCCTGACACCATTGACTGGTCCTTGAAGTATAAAACTCCTGATTTTGAGTCTACGGGTAAGTGATACTGGATACTTTAACTGCTAGAGTCTTAATTTTTTAATTTCTCTCAATCTGTAAGGAGAAAGCTCTGATTATTTCTCAGAGATCCCTTTGTTTTAATAATCCTTCAAAACTTTAAAGATTATTTAGGAACAGTTTGGTTCTTTTTGGTAAGACTTAGATGTACACATTTTAAACTCTATTGTAAATCTAGAATTTCCTTGAAAGAAGCAGTTTTTCTAAACTTCATGAGCATTTCCTTACATAAGACCAGTGGATTCCATTTAATTTTCCTCAAGAAGAGAAATTAAAAGGGGAACAGAAACATTCCCATCTTATTTTTAACTGACACTGCTGCAGGATTGTTTTTG
The DNA here is from genome assembly GCF_937001465.1 of Orcinus orca. Taxonomy (NCBI): domain Eukaryota; kingdom Metazoa; phylum Chordata; class Mammalia; order Artiodactyla; family Delphinidae; genus Orcinus; species Orcinus orca. Next base: position 113,302,953 of record NC_064560.1, read on the forward strand.
TGCCCGAGTTCAGTGTTTGTGTTTTTTTTTAATATTTATTTATTTATTTGGTTGTGCTGGGTCTTAGTTGTGGCAGGTGGTCTCCTTAGTTGCAGAGTTCGGTGTGTTCTAATTTACAGTTGTATAAGTGATCCTTGGCCCAATTTTCATCTTGTGGTACTGATATTCCCTGAAAAACTCTGTTAGGAGTTACAAAAGGTGAAAACTTGGTGGTTCAAGATGTCTTTGACCAAGAGATGCTTCTTTTTCTCTTTTCTTTTTTTATTTTTTCTATTTGGCCTGGCTTCATCATCCCCACACAGAATTCATGTTAACAGTCTAGGATGTATCATTTAATATTTTTTCATTTGCGTAAAATTATGTACATATACACGTATAGGTTTTCTGTAATTTTTATTTTTTTACCAAAGAATGAAATCACATGATGTAGACTCTTCTGTCTTGGAAATTAGCATCACTGAAGTTGCTCTGAAACTTTCTGGCCTGACAGGTTTATATGCTGCGATGCCTCGAGACATCCTGATAGTTGTGGGAAATGAGATTATCGAGGCTCCCATGGCCTGGCGCGCTCGCTTCTTTGAGTACCGCGCGTACAGAGCAATTATCAAAGACTACTTCCGCCGCGGGGCCAAGTGGACAACAGCTCCTAAGCCCACAATGGCTGATGAGCTTTATGACCAGGTAAGTCCCCAGTTATGGGAGAGCTTATCAGTAACTTTTCTAAACAATCCACAGAGACTGAGAGATTCTCTGATACCTTGTATTTATTATGTATTTCAGAAGCTGAGATGACCTACTTTTCGAAAACTGATTGTTTTATGATGAAAATAACAGTAAATGATAAGTTATAATAACAGTAATAATAATAGCTAACACTTATTGGTGTTTACCATGTGCCAGATCTTGAACTAAGTACTTTATTTACATCCTCAGTCCTGTTTACTTTTCACAACAACCTCATGAGGGAGTAGTTTCATTCCATTACAGGGAGGAAAACTTGTCTAAAGGCGCACAGCTATTCATTGGTGGAGACAGAACAGTCACTAGGCTGAACTCCAGCCTCTTCTAGAAAAAGAATTTGGTCTGTAGGCCATATTCACAGTAAAAGGAAGTATATGTCTCTTATTAGATCACTTACTATTTGATCACTTATAGAAGGAGTCAAAAAATGAAAATTTCTTTAAACCCTTTATGGGTTTAAAGACATAAGTAAGTAATGAATCTATTACCCAACCGCATACCCAGTCAAATTTGGTAGCGGATGCATGGCATCGCATTTTATGGTATGAGCTAGGCTCAGGGCCAACCTCCTTTTTCAAAAGAACAGAATGACTTCATCTTGCAGATTTTCAGTACTGTAGATAGATACATAAATCATTGGATGGGTCATGGAATATTTTCAGTTTCATTACTGCCTCTGTACCACCTGCTTCCAAGTATCAGGAACTTGTCATGCCTAGTTTTTCATTTTTTTGTTGGTGGTTTGGTTTATTTCGGTTTGCTTAGCATGGGCCTACATCTTCCCATGCCTGTTTCAGTCTAGAACAGGGCCGTAGTATTTCAGGAAATGATGATGTTGAACTAATTTTCTTAGTAATGAAGGCCCTATGAGTCATCTCTTCACGAACCAAGGCACTGTGTGTGTTCATTCTTGTTCCAATCAGGATTACCCCATCCATTCTGTAGAAGACAGACACAAATTGGCTGCTCAGGGAAAATTTGTGACGACTGAGTTCGAGCCGTGCTTTGATGCTGCTGACTTCATTCGAGCTGGAAGAGACATCTTTGCACAGAGAAGCCAGGTGGATAAAGGCTACCTCGGAAACTTCTCACTTTATTATATTTTAAATTTCCAAAATTAAAATATTTTCATCCTATTTTTAGTTATCTAAACATAGAACCAAATCTTTATAGGTTTATGTCTCCTTTTCTATTTTCAGGTGACAAACTACATGGGCATTGAATGGATGCGTAAGCATCTCGCTCCAGACTACAGAGTGCATATCATCTCCTTTAAAGACCCCAATCCGATGCACATTGATGCCACCTTCAATATCATTGGGCCCGGTCTCGTGCTTTCCAATCCTGACCGACCATGTCACCAGGTAGGGGAGTTCTTAGGACTCTGGAAAATCAAGAGAGTTTGGCAACTGAAGGAATTGCCACTATTATTTTAAGCACTTCCGTGATTTCATAATGGTTCTAAACGACAGATTCAGCAATGCTCACATTATTATGATCAAACATTGGACTGCTTATGTTATATTTACTACAGGATGTCCAACACTCAGAAATATACACTGTAGCCGTGATAATTAGTGTAGTGTCATCAGACTCTGACTTTGGCTGCTTGCTGCTGTCAGAGCCTCAAGTTTGTGCGTATGTGTGTGTTTTTATTGAACAGAGTGGTATTATCTCATAACTTGCAGCTGAGGTTCCTCAGCAGATGAATTGCAAACAAGATGATCTCTGCATGTCTGGGGTAACACCACTAGGCAGTGGGTGTCTTCTTCCCTCTCCAGTGGGGCTCCCTTCAGCCAGGCCCACCCTGCAGGGGAGGAGCAGAGCCACTGCACTGCAGCAGGTCTATCCCCCCCTGCAGCCTCCTACTTCTGCCCACTGCCCCCTACTTCCAGTTGGGCGGTGAGTGATTTTGTGTTATTTGCTGGGCTGCAGTGCGCCATTGCAAAATTCACTATTTTACCGTATCACTGTTCATTTCTATTCTATATATTTAGACCAATGACCAAGATTACTTATTCACTTCATTTTAATTTATTTATATATAATTTACATAAATCAATTATATATATTATTAAATATTTATTTAATATAATTTATATACTAAGTGGGTATGTGAACTAGGGATGGTTGGGTTATAATAGGTCACTAGGGACAGTTATGGTTCTTTGGGAGTATATTCCTAACATCTGTCTTTATACCATGGTCACAGACGCAAAGTGACAGACTATGAAGTGGATGGACTATGGGTTTGACATAGTCATATTTTGTTTTCTTACAACTAAGTAAGAGGAAATATTTTCATTTTCTTTAATGAGAATTTCTCAAGGAAAATATCTTTGGTCTTTTAAAAAATCTCTGAAACCTGTGAAAAGCACAAGAATATTTTTAAAAGCTTTAACATTTCTGTTACTTTTTAATTTTAATCTGGCAATCTGAGGACTTTATGTACATTTTAACTAAGATTCAGACAAAATCATCCGAATGTTTTGAAATTTTAATTTTTAAATTTTGGCAGTTGAGAAGACAGCTTCTCAAAAAGAATTATTAATCATAAGGGCTATCAGAGACCAAGAATGATAAGAATAGTATCTATAGATTTAAGCCTCTTTGGGTTTGGGGGGGTTTTTTTTATTTTGGTCTTGCAGATTGATCTTTTCAAGAAAGCAGGATGGACCATAGTTACTCCTCCAATACCAGTCATCCCAGATGGTATGTTTACTTTTGTATACTCATAGCCTAAAGTAATTACTTCAGTGGCCAAGAATCTTTCACCTATAGACAGCAGCCTGCATATTAGCAATTTAGAATATTTCTCTGGTAAGCAGTAAACTGGTGCTTGGCACTACGGGTACTAGAACAAGGCTGGACTTGTGTTCACAACCTCTCCTTCCATAGAAAATGAAAATGAAAAGACAGGAAAAATCAGTACAAAACAATTTGACGGAGAGCAAGAAATGGCTTTTTAAAGACAACAAGGTGAAATTCAAATGTGTAATGAGTATGGATTGATTCATAACATTTACAGATAGTCTTAAGATTAAAATAAATTTTCACAGGGAAACTGAACTATTGAAAGAATTGAGCTGTCACTTGAATATTCTTCACTTCTGAATCCTTGCTTTAACCAAGAATAACAGCAGACATGATTTAACGGTTATTGCTGTTTTTAGATCACCCACTCTGGATGTCGTCCAAATGGCTTTCCATGAATGTCTTAATGCTAGATGAAAAGCGTGTTATGGTGGATGCCAACGAAGTCCCGATTCAAAAGATGTTTGAAAAGCTGGGTATGTACCCAGCATAAATGAAACATGTTCATATTCAAAAATATTAAATGAGAAGAAATGACATGCTAGGTCTGATGTATGATTTATCTAATTAAATTTCTGTTCCTTTTAGAAGTACCAAGTTGTTATTTCGTAGATGGACAATATACTTCTTTTCAACAATCACAACCTCAAAAGGTTGGAGATGCATCCCAGGCTCCTTAGACACCCCCTGAGCAATAAGTTTATCAGTCTTCCATGACTTATCTAACTTCCTGGTGCCCAAGTGTGGAGAGCTACCCCTTTGCAGATAAGCATATAGATGATTTGGCCCTTCGCCAAATAAGAAATTGTTGGGGTCCTTTAAAAGTAATTTGTCATTACATATTTTAAAGGACGTATAAGGATACAGATATAGAAGTGACTTATCTGTGTGATAAGCACTGTGAACAAAATAATGAAATACAATAGAGGATGTCAGTAAATCATTTCAGCTTTGAACTAAAAAGCAGAACTGGTTATTACTTGGGTGGGAATTTGCTTATCGTGGTATTCAAAATTTAGACCAGTTATTCTATACTGAGAAAAGCATTTAAAGAATTTTCATATGGCTGTTATTAGGGTGCAGAAGTGTGTGTTTATCACTATCATTCTACGTGATGTATCCTAAGTGTCAAATAAAGCCAGGCAGTACACTTGTTGAAATCAAGTCATGTTTTGATTTATGTCTTATATTTCAGGTGTACTACTCAGAAGATATTGTTTGCCCCTTTGAAACATACCTCTTTAATGAAGTATCAGTTTAGAAAGATTAGCCCATTAGTTTTAGATTGAGCCCAGTCTAATGATTTCACCTGTAATGCTATCCCACTTCTTTTTTCGTGGCTTTTGTTAAATAAGCCAGTTGCTTGGGTTCACTTTCCTGTCCTTTAAGATTTTATTGTTTCTCAACTTAAAATATTATTAAGTACCAAATATCTGATTTATAATTTTGTTTTTAATACAGTCTTTTTGAACATAGGGAACTTGTTAAAGCAAATTAACTTCTCTCCAGTTCAAGGTTATATGGCTCTAGCCATCTGACTAAGATAGATATGTCTTTCTATCAGGAAACACATGCTCATGGTTAAAAGCCCACTTCTTATCCCAAGCCCACTCCTGAACCTGTGTCCAAACCCTGTTTTTACTCTTCAAAGCCCTGCTCAGTCTTACTTTCTCATGAAAGGCTTTCCAGATGACTCATGCTGCCTTTCTAACTATACCAGTGGGCCCTTTAGCAACTCTGTAGCTTAGCTTTCCTCTCAAAATAATGGATTCCCTGAGAGAGGAGAATAGATTTTCTTTTTAAAACCCCATTATGCCAAACACAACAGATTCTTCCAAAATACCATTGGTTGACTGGGCCATGTACATCATAACCATATTAATACAAATGGTGCTGGATTAAACTAATTGCCTGAGTAGCTTTGATACCTGTATGACCATACAACCCAGATGAGTTCTGTTCCACTGTTTCCTTAAGGTGGCCTGGTCAAGCTAATTGTGTCAGATAAACTCTGCTTATATGTGGGTAGGTAAAGTCAACTTTTCAGGTTGGCTAAATTATACTTTTCTTACTAAATTGACATGGTAAAATTAGAAACAGTCTGACAAAGTAGTTAAAAGGCCTTGAAATTTTACTATTTGGATTGTTTCTGAACATTTGTCAGATATATCCACTCATGAAACCTGTTGACTTGTGAATAGTCAATAGAACAAAATAGACTTCAGAGTCTCTGCTGACTTTCTGGTGAAGGTTTTATATTAGGAGTGGAATAGATTAGATGAAATATAATTGACGAATAAAATTGAAAGACTATCCTGGGGTGGACTTAAGGGTTAGAACCACAGTATTCCTACCCATTTTTAGGCTCATTTCTATAGAAGAATCTTCATGTGAGTCCATCTAACTGGCCACGTCTCTCTCTTTCCATGCAGGTATCAGTACCATTAAGGTTAACATTCGTAATGCCAATTCCCTGGGAGGAGGCTTCCACTGCTGGACCTGCGATGTCCGGCGCCGAGGCACCCTACAGTCCTACTTTGATTGACCAGGCCTGCTGGGGCTTGGGGCTTGGCCTCAAATAAAACTAGGAAGCTTAGGGATAAGGTTCATTCTCCTGCTTTAAAAAGTGCATGAACTGTAGTACTTTATACAATCATATCCATAACAGGGGTCTTAAGCCTGGTTTATTTTTATTATTTTTCTTTGATAAAAGGAAAATAACCTGTGCTAGATCTTACTCTCTTCTCCTAAATATTTTACTGTTTGGCTTCAAGCATAAAAATTTGGTGAATGTCTACCAAAACAAAAATTAGTCATTTGAGTAACTTGGCTACTAATATATTTAACCATCTACCTCTGTTTTTAATTTTCTTTCCAAAAGGCAGCTTGAAATGTTAGTCCTAATAGTCACTTTTTTTTCCTTTTTGCTAAACTTGTGAATGTTTGTATCACTTCTTTTTTCTAAATAAAAGACTCAGAATGTATACAGATCTTATAGAACCAGTAATTGTCTCTTTTTCTAATAAGGAATTTTGGTAATTTTTAATTTTTTGTTTTTAAAAATAACCTAGACTATTGCAAAAATTTAAGTGAATTTTCCATGAATATTTTTAATATTCTCATCTCAACATTGGTGATATTTGCTATTAAAAACCTTTTCATACAACTTACCTCATTTCAAGTGATTTATTTTAATCTCTTTTTTCTTCTCTGTCCAGAATTTTAGAGGAATATTTAGTGCAATAGGATATAACTATCAGTTCCAATTCCTAAATTTTGATGTTCAGTATCTAGTGGATACATTGCATCTTTGGTCATCTAAGATTTGTTTACAGATGTGCAAATTATTTAAAGCACAGTCTTTAAAAGCATTAAAAAAAAACTAATGGAGGTAAAACCTACATGCGATGTGAAATAATTTTAACATTGGATACGGTACATGTATTTTTATTCTAATAAACTTTTGTGTTACAGAATGGGTTTTATTAGAGTTTGGCATCAGTCTAATCATTTTAAGCATAAGTAAATTATGGGAATATAGCTCTTGAAACAGTGTTCTAATGCTTTGAATTATTCAATATATTCACCCCCAGTAGATAAAAATTTAAACCTAATGCTTGTATTCAGAAATGTTTAGCAGAGTCAGATTTTATTTATTAATTAATCCAATCAGCAACAATATCTGAATGTCTTCTGAATATAAGGGACTAATCCTAGGCCCCAGAAGAGGAAAAAAGTCTCCATTCTCTAGATACTCAGTATTTTGACCCATGAAAAATCTGTGGGGTGGGGATGGGGGGAGGTGTACTTTGAAGTGGTCATGGGTTTCGACCTTGCCTTTGTAGCCTAGTGTCTTTTTTCACGCACCACAGAAATACCTGCCCATTCTACACTCGACTGAATCCTGCTTAAGAAACCTTACAGGGGCTTCCCTGGTGGCACAGTGCTTGACAGTCCGCCTGCCGATGCAGGGGACATGGGTTCATGCCCCGGTCCGGGAAGATCCCACATGCCGCAGAGCGGCTGGGCCCGTGAGCCATGGCCACTGAGCCTGCACGTCCGGAGCCTGTGCTCCACAATGGGAGAGGCCACAACAGTGAGAGGCCCGTAAAAAAAAGAAACCTTACAATCATGTGGACTGGTGCACAGTTAGGGGATATATTCCTGGGTTTAAATACTACTCTGCAATTCTATTACACACCCCTCCACATTCTCCTCAGTGGCTATTCCAGACCTTCACTTTGTTCTCTTATCATATTGCTTCATTTTTCACAGAGAAAATAGAGGCGGTCAGGTGTCAGTTCCCTCAGCTTTTCTGCTCCAATTCTCTATAGATTTACCTGCATTTGCATTCCCTGGTTAAATTCTTTCTCTCCTTGCCTGTACTAGCTAAGCTTCTAAAGAGAAAAGTTGGGTCTTCCTCTCATCACTCAACTGTACTTCTCAACCCTCTACAAAGACACTTCTCTCACTACTGCAGAGAAAGAGGTGAACCTTTTGACCAGGTCTAATCCACACAACTGTCCTTAGATTCTAATCTTTCTCTCCTCTTTCAGGAACTGGCTTCATCAGTTATCATCTTTCTTATAACTCCAGCCTCTGTGTGTGTGTGTGTGTGTGTGTGTGTGTGTGTGTGTGTGTGTGTGTGTGTGTGTGTTTTCCCTCAGCAAATAGTCATGTTCAAAATAATCTTCAAAACAAAAACTATCCCTCTGGCAATGTCACTGTCTTTTAGAGCTCAGTTTCCAGAAAGAATACATCTACTGATATGTCCACTTTTTCACCCTTTATTTACTCTTCAATCTCTTGCCATCTGATTTCTACCTTATTGCTTCAGTGTACTGCTGAGAACCCTGACCCAAGTGTCATTTCCAGTGGGTACAATTCAGGCCTTACTGACCATTCCTTTGAAGGTCTCTCCTCTTTTGGGTTTCTGAGGTACCACTTTCTCCCTCCCGGGTTATCTCACCTGTGCACAGGTCTTCCCCTCTGCATATCCACCAGTAATTCCCAGAGGCTACGTGGGAGGGGAGGCCCTAAGCCTGGATCTTCTAGTCTAGGCCTGGCCCTGAGCCCCAGGTCCTGTTCCCAACTGTCTGTGGACATTATCTGGATGTGCAAAGGCATCGCAGGCTCAACACTATCACAACTGACTCAGTTGGCCAAGCCATCCTGGACTCTTCCCTTTTCCTCATCTCATCGTGTCTCTAGCATTGGCCTTTTGCATGGTTATTAAATAAGACGATTACTTCAACAAAGATAGCTCAACTGAATGATTTAATAAAGTCTCTATTTTTAGATCCTTGGCACTCCTTGTGGTGTCCCCTCTTGTCAAAGTTGTAGAGGAAAACAGAAGCAGCCTGGTGTCCACCACACAATTGCTATCAGGTTTCTTTTCGTCATGCACCAGTCCTGCAACCTGGGGGCTTCTATGGTATCTGTAGCAGGCAGAAGGCCCACCATTTGCCGCTTTAGAGTCACGGTTTCCAGATCACTTGCCAACAACTGCAGATTGCCATTCTTCCTAGGGACCACCAAGCCTTTTGTAACTCGATGTCTAAGGAAACAGCTGTGCATATTAGGATGAACCTACTGTCATAAAAAATGAACTAAATTTAAATAAAAATATCTAATATTGCCAGGGCAGGTCTAGTTCCTTGTAAAAAAGCAAGGTATTTCTTTCAGGAATAGCCTTTTAAAAATAAAGTTCATGGATCTGACCACTCTAGTGTGTTAACTTGAAACTACATAGGAATACCACCCAATAGTTCAGAAGAATGTAAAAATACAGTACCTCAGATTTTTTTGGTCAACTTTTTGGATGTAGAGGATCTTTTTTTTTAAGAAATTAGAGGAATATGAAAAACATTTAGATTCCCATCACAGTGCACCAACAGTAACAGTGAAACGAGGTTTGACTGCTAAAGTCTCATAGGACTTAAAATGACAGTGCTTATAAATCTATATAGTTTATTACAGGAAAAGGACACAATATAGCAATAGTATTAAAGTAACGACATGCATCACAGCCAAAGGCCATCTCACAGCAAAGAGTCCAGGGCAGCCAAGCCTGACCTGCATTTGTTAGCCCTCTGTAAGGGCTGTCTAGACACACTTTCTCAGATCTGGAATCACCAATATGAGCACGGACCATCTCAGAACCAAGGAGCCCAACGTAGAGTCTCAAGCAGGGTTTCTCATCCCCTGTTGGTCACGTGGGCATATACTTGCTATGTAACCAGTTCCAATGACAGAACCCTCTGGGTGTCTCAGACCAGGTGCAAGTCAATTTCACTGTTATCAATAAACAATGTCAAAAGCTTGCCTTGAAACTCCTCCCACCCATGGTTACAAAGCAGCACTAATAATCAGTAGGTGTTATGCCTGGACCAGAGGTCAGTGTCAGGTGGGTACATTTCTTATTTTAGTAAAAGAGTTCGGGCCAATTTCAGGTCTGCAGGAATTAACCCTCACAGCACGGATTAACCCCTCATCCATGGTCAAGACCATTTTAGGACAAAATAGTCACTCTTAGTTTGAGAGCCATTACTTGCTTGACGATATATAATCAAGTAGACAATCAAAATGTACATGAAAATTCCATGCATTTGTAACAATCCATGGGCAGCTGGTATGGATTTAAACAAATAGCTGAAAATTCCAGCATAAACTTTCTCATACTTCTGAACTAACTTTACAATTTGTTTGTCTACTTCTTCTACAGCCATTGTGTTTATGGTATGTATCTGCTGAGGGATTCAGGGACTGTAGTCGACCTACCATTGCTCAGGTCAAAATTTTCTTCATGCAGGTTCTCCTCCACAGGGATAATATCCTAAAGGGGTTTAGTTCAGTCTCCCAATATTCACATTTGATTGTCCATATCAGTATTATCACGTTTTATTAGCTTCTACAATATCAGTTTTACCCAATTATATAATGTAATTCTACCTTTAATCCTCCTCAGGTCAAGTTATAAGACATAGTCCTATAATTTTGTGGAACGGCCCTTCAATCACTTGTTTTCCCTCAGTTTAAAAAGCATATGTTTTGTTTATCCCCATTTTCTATTAACCCATTACTTTGAGAGTGACAAGTAATATTCTAAGCCTACTGAATATGTTTCTTTGCCTACCGTTTCACTGTATATATAGGCAGTGAAGTGTCTTGATCTTATCTGATGAAATGTAACTAGGAGGGCCAAACAGGAAGGTGATATATATGTGTGTGTGTGTGCGTGTGTGTGTCTGCATGTGTGTATGTGGTTGTTGCAGTCCTTTGACAGAATTTGCAACACTGACTTTAGCCATTGGTATGTGAAACCAAACCCTTAAGGCCCATATTTAAGTTGTCAAACAATAGGTAAAGGGACAATGTAATCTATTTGCCAGCTGTATGATGGACCTTTTCCCCTGGGAATACTTCCCCAGAGGAACCGAAAATCCTGCCTTTCCTGTTGGCAAATAGGGCAATTTTTATTAAGAGTTCGAGGCTCAGTAGGGCCAAATAACAGCTGGCCAATCCTCTTCAGGAGGCTCTATAGTCAGTCCTAGGGGAAAAGAGGCTACTTGCTTGTGACTACAGTGAGTTCCTCCTATGGAAACTCTCAGGAATATGCTCCCATTGTGTACAAATCCATTTTAGGATGGAACTTGTTTGGGCATTGTCCTTCCTGTTGGAATGCTTTTCTAACATCACCCATGACATGCTGGTATTTCAGGTCTTAATATAATCTTATATCCTTCTATTATTGGAGCTGTTCCATAAATGCTCAGTAACAAGCCTGTAACTGTCTTCAAAAGGAATATACTAGAGAGTAGCATTTGGTACTTTTCTAGTTCAAAAGTCCAGGTCACCATTGAGCAGTAAATATTGCCTTTGGCCAGACACTCCAGTGGGCATGAGTGCAGGCAGCCAACACTTCTAATATTATTTCATCATAAGGATCATAAGGTCCTAATGGGATAATTTGGGCTACAGCCCTCTGCGGTTCTAAGAAGCCTTGTTGCTATTCAGCTCCTCAGTCAAATATAGCCTTTTTCTGGGTAATCTTACGAACTGAAACTAATGGTATCCCTAAGTGAGGGATACAATTTTTCCAAAAGCCAAACAGGCCCACTAGGTGTTGAGTCCCTACAGCCTGAGAGATGGGAAGAAATAATTTATTGCTCATTGTCTACAGTATGCAGTCCCTCCAAATTTCATAGTCTGTGTACAGCCCTGGATTTTTTTGGAGTTAATCAATTATCCCCAATTAGTTATATGATTTATGACCTTCATAAGGTCTCTTTTAGCTTGATCCTCAGATTCTGAGATAACCATATCACCAATATAGCATATTTGAACATTGTCCAGTTTTATTAGATCTAGGGCCCACCTGACCAGACTGTGACAGTACATGGGCAAGTTCAAATATCTTTGATGTGATACAGTAATTGTGTATTACAGACCATAACACATCAATGCAAGTTGTGGTTGCCTCCCCCTGTCGACTGATAATGGGAACAGCACATTTTCTGTGGGATTCTGTGGTGAACTGGCTCACATTGGTCTCTGCTTCCTGTACCCTGCTGTCTGGATTAGGTATCACTCCTCTATCAGCTGTCCTGTCTTCCAAAAATGTACAGGCAGCTCTCATCTACTGTTCTCCCTTTTCTCTTAGTCCTTGTGGGTTTTTACCTTGTTATTCCATTACTATCATTTTAGGGCAGTTTCAGGGGAAAGTGAAGATAAATGTTTATTTTTAATCCAATTCAGTCCCTAATCATGTGTTAGTCTTTAGACAGTTAATTCTAAATAGCATGATAAAGGAAGAAATTGAGGGAATTTCCCCCAAATCGGACAACCTGGTTGCACACCAGGAATTAAGGTGAAATGGAAGTGAACCAGCCCTTGCACCGTCTGCAGCTCAGCTTCACATCATTTGAGTAGCCCAGAAAATCTCTAGCTTGGAATTGGATTAAAATGATACTTGATGGCTGGCACTCCCAGATGACTGAAAAAAGTAATAAAAATTCTTTTCTGAGGGAATGTAACATCTGTCTAGGCTTCAGATTGTTTCTAAAAATAAGATTTCATATACAAAGTCCCATACACAACCAAAGACAGACAGACACATGAAGAGTAAAGACCCTTTCAGCAAAACATTCAACAGAAATATATCCACAGACTCCAGATATCAGATTATCAGACAACAGACTATAAAGTATCCTCCCACTAAGAAGCCCCATACCCATTAGCAGTCATTCTCCATTTCTCTTCTAAGCCCTAGGCTATTACTAATCTACTTTCTGTCTCTATAGATTTATCTGTTCTGCAAATTTAATAAATGGAATCATACAAAATGTGGTCTTTTGTGATGGGATTTTTTCACTTAGCAAAATGTTTTCAAGTCTTATCCACTTCGTAGCTCATATCAGCACTTTATTCTTTTTTTATGGCTGAAAAAATTCCATTATATGGATATTCCACATTTTATATGTCCATCAGTCGGTGAATATTTATGTTATATCCATTTGGGGGCAATTATGAATAGTGCTGCTGTGAACACTTGTGTGCAAGTTTTCATGTGGACCCAGCAATACCAGAGTGAAACTGGAATTGCTCAGTCATATGGTAACTCCATGTACTACTTACAGAAAGAAAAAAAATAGTTACATTAAAAAGAAACTAGTAAGGGTTCTTTGAGAAGATAAACAAAATTGATAAACCATTAGCCAGACTCATCAAGAAAAAGAGGCAGAGGACTCAAATCAATAAAATTAGAAATGAAAGAGAAGTTACAACAGACACCGCAGAAATACAAAGCACCTAAGAGACTACTACAAGCAACTCTATGCCAACAAAATGGACAACCTGGAAGAAATGGACAAATTCTTAGAAAGGTATAATCTTCCAAGACTGAATCAGGAAGAAATAGAAAATATGAACAGACCAATCAAAAGTAATGAAATGGAAACTGTGATTAAAAATCTTCCAACAGGGCTTCCCTGGTGGCGCAGTGGTTGAGAGTCTGCCTGCCGATGCAGAGGATGCAGGTTCGTGCCCCGGTCTGGGAAGATCCCACATGCTGCGGAGCGGCTGGGCCCGTGAGCCATGTCCACTGAGCCTGCGCGTCCAGAGCCTGTGCTCCACAACGGGAGAGGCCACAACAGTGAGAGGCCCGCGTACGGCAAAAAAAAAAAAAAATCTTCCTACAAACAAAAGTCCAGGACCAGATGGCTTCACAGGTGAATTCTATCAAACATTTAGAGAAGAGCTAACACCCATCCTTCTCAAACTCTTCCAAAAAATTGCAGAGGAAGGAACACTCCCAAACTCATTCTATGAGGCCACCATCACCCTGATACCAAAAGCAAACAAAGATACTATAAAGAAAGAAAATTACACACCAATATCACTGATGAATATAGATGCAAAAATCCTCAACAAAATACTAGCAAACAGAATCCAACAACACATTAAAAGGATCATACACCATGATCAAGTGGGATTTATCCCAGGGATGCAAGGATTCTTCAATATATGTAAATCAATCAATGTGATAAACCATACTAACAAATTGAAGAATAAAAACCATATGATCATCTCAATACATGCAGAAAAAGCTTCTGACAAAATTCAACACCCATTCATGATAAAAACTCTCCAGAAAGTGGGATGGAGGGAACCTACCTCAACATAATAAAGGTCATATACGACAAACCCACAGCAAACATCATTCTCAATGGTGAAAAACTGAAAGCATTTCCTCTAAGATCAGGAACAAGACAAGGATGTCCACTCTCACCACTATTATTCAACATAGTTTTGGAAGTCCTAGCCATGGCAATCAGAGAAGAAAAAGAAATAAAAGGAATACAAACTGGAAAAGCAGAAGTAAAAGTGTCACTGTTTGCAGATGACATGATACTATACATAGAGAATCCTAAGGATGCCACCAGAAAACTACTAGAGCTAATCAATGAATTTGGTAAAGTTGCAGGATACAAAATTAATGCACCGAAATCTCTTGAATTCCTATACACTAATGATGAAAAATCTGAAAGAGAAATGAAGGAAACACTCCCATTTACCATTGCAACAAAAAGACTCAAGTACCTAGGAATAAACCTACCTAGGGAGACAAAAGACCTGTATGCAGAAAACTATAAGACACTGATGAAAGAAATTAAAGATGATACCAACAGATGGAGAGATATGCCATGTTCTTGGATTGGAAAAATCAATATTGTGAAAACGACTCTACTACCCAAAGCAATCTACAGATTCAATGCAATCCCTATCAAATTACCAACGGCATTTTTTACAGAACTAGAACAAAAAATCTTAAAATTTGTATGGAGACACAAAGGATCCCGAATAGCCAAAGCAGTCTTGAGGGAAAAAAACGGAGCTGCAGGAATCAGACTCCCTGACTTCAGACTATACCACAAAGCTACAGTAATCAAGACAATATGGTACTGGCACAAAAACAGAAACATAGATCAATGGAACAAGATAGAAAGCCTGGAGATAAACCCATGCACCTATGATCAACTAATCTATGACAAAGGAGGCAAGGATATACAATGGAGAAAAGACAGTCTCTTCAATAAGTGGTGCTGGGAAAACTGGACAGCTACATGTAAAAGAATGAAATTAGAACATTCCCTAACGCCATACACAAAAGTAAACTCAAAATGGATTAGAGACCTAAATGTAAGACCAGACACTCTAAAACTCTTAGAGGTAAACAGAGGAAGAACATTCTTTGACATAAATCACAGCAACATCTTTTTTGACCCACCTCCTAAAGTAATGGAAATAAAAACAAAAATAAACAAATGGGACCTAATGAAATGAAATGTCTAAGCTTTTGTACAGAAAAGGAAACCATAAACAAGATGAAAAGACAACACTCAGAATGGGAGAAAATATTTGCAAACGAATCAATGGACAAAAGATTAATCTCCAAAATTTATAAATAGCTCATGCAGCTCAATATTAAAGAAACAAACAACCCAATCCAAAAATGGGCAGAAGACCTAAATAGACATTTCTCCAAAGAAGATATACAGATGGCCAGGAAGCACATGAAAAGCTGCTCAACATCACTAACTATTAGAGAAATGCAAATCAAAACTACAATGAGGTATCACCTCACACCAGTTAGAATGGGCATCATCAGAAAATCTACAAACAACAAATGCTGGAGAGGGTGTGGAGAAAAGGGAACCCTCTTGCACTGTTGGTGGGAATGTAAAATGATACAGCCACTATGGAGAACAGTATGGAGGTTCCTTAAAAAACTAAAAATAGAATTACCATATGATCCAGCAATCCCACTACTGGGCATATACCCAGAGAAAACCATAATTCAAAAAGACCCATGTGGGCTTCCCTGGTGGCGCAGTGGTTGAGAGTCTGCCTGCCGATGCAGGGGACACAGGTTCGTGCCCTGGTCCGGGAAGATCCCAGATGCCGTGGAGCGGCTGGGCCCATGAGCCATGGCCGCTGAGCCTGCGCGTCCGGAGCCTGTGCTCTGCAACGGGAGAGGCCACAGCAGTGAGAGGCCCGTGTACCGCAAAAAAAAAAAAAAAAAAAAAAAAAGACCCATGCACCCCAATGTTCATTGCAGCACTACTTACAATTGCCAGGTCATGGAAGCAACCTAAATGCCCACTGACAGACGAATGGATAAAGAAGATATGGTACATATATACAATGGAATATTACTCAGCCATAAAAAGGAACGAAATTGGTTCATTTGTATAGACATGGATGGATCTAGAGACTGTCATATAGAGTGAAGTAAGTCAGAAAGAGAAGAACAAATATCGTATATTAACACATATATTTGGAACCTAGAAAAATGGTACAGATGAACCGGTTTGCAGGGCAGAAATTGAGACACAGATGTAGAGAACAAACGTATGGACACCAAGGGGGGAAAGCGGCGGGGGGTGGGGGTGGAGGTGGCGGTGTGATGAATTGGGTGATTGGGATTGACATGTATACACTGATGTGTGTAAAATTGATGACTAATAAGTACCTGCTGTATAAAAAAATAAAATTAAATTTAAAAAAATTTACATTCCTCCCCCCAAAAAAACTAGTAAGAATAAAAATAACCCTACTAATATACCAAATCAGTGTATGATTTGTGTGATTCATTTGTATAATAGTTGGTATGACTGTATTATGGCTTGAAAAAGACGATGAAAAGGATCTGAAGGGCAACGTGGCTCTCACGTGAAGATAGACTAAACTGATTGAACTCAGTCTAGAAGAAGGAAAACTGAGGAAGTTACAAAATCAAAATTATTGAAGTTACAAAGTCTTGACTAACTGGTCAACCTCCAATTTATTTAACCATTTTCAAAACACCTCAATAAGAGTACAGTCTTGATTTTAAATAAGATAGTTCAGGAACCTAATAGCAAAGTAATCTGGACTCTGTTGGGTTTTTTTACCAAAAAATATAATGAACATATATGAATATTAATATATGAGTTACTGAGAATCTACCATAAGCTAGGCATCATCCTGAGTACAAAACATGCTTTATCTCATTTGACTTTTCTAAAAAACTTCAAGATAGGTATTATTTTTCTTATTAAAAAAGGAAGAGAAAATACAGGTTAAGTGCTCATGTCCAAATCTCTCCTATTTTAACAACAATTTTCTCTTAAATCACATCATCCCCCAGCTACCTCTCATTTCCTTCCCTCCATGTAGAGGTAAATTTCATGAAAGGATTGCTTGTATTTCCCATAATCATTTTCTTACCATCCTTATGGTAAGAAACTTATACCTGAAGTTTGCCCCACGACATTGTCAGAAACTGCCTCCTCTGAGTTCAACACAGAAGTGAGAGTGCCAGTGCCATTTTCCAGACTTTCTCTTAAAAACCTCTTCCCTTGGCTCATCCTCTAGAGCAGGATTCAGCAAATGTTTTCAACATCCTTGGAGCTAAAAATGGCCTTTGTATTCTTCAATAGTTGAAAAAAGTCAAAAGAAGAAGAAGATTTCACAACATGTGAAAGATTACATGAAATTCTCATTTCAGTGTCCATAAATAATGCTTATGGGACACAGACACGTGTATTCACTTCTGTATTGTCTATGGTTGCTTTGGTGCTACAGTGGCAGAGTTGAGTAAGTTGGGACAGAGGCCTTACTTATGTGGTGCTATCACTGCTTCACGCTGCTGCTCACGGGCTATGAATCACACTGACACACTTAGAACTTGACAGATCCCACTGACACAGTTAGAACTTGACAGTGTTTCAAGAGCCTTATGTATCACTCTATCCGTGACATTTCATTTTTTTCACTGCCAGTGCATACCCATCATGTCAAAACAAGAAAAGTGGACTTCAAATGTCATGCCTCTAAGGCACAGTGGAATGTGGGTTATTTTGATCAAATTAGATGCCAAAGCATTGTGTTTATTATACGATGACATTAAGGCTGTGCTGACATTACCAAACTAAGCCTGATCACAATATTCCCAACTCACAGGAGAGGAACAGTCAGAAAAATTGGAAACTCTTAAATGGAATATCTCATCACAGAAAAATTTCTTCACAAAAGTAAAAAATGAAAATAAGGCTGCAACAAAAGCCAGTTTCCTACTGGCTCATTTGCTAGCCAAGCAAGGAAAGCCATTTACTGCTGGTAAGTTGACTAGATCATGTTGGATTGCAGCAGCTGAAGGAATCTGTCCAGAATAAACAAACTTGCTTAAAACTATTAGCCATTTGGTGTGAAGCGTTGATCCAAGAGTTGAGGACATTGGGAGCAACATCGATAATCAATTAAACAAGAAGGCAAATGATTTCGAGTGGTTTTCCTTGGCTCTTGATGTGTCAGCAGGTATTACTGATACTGTATCTGCTAACACGGAGAGCGATCAACTTGAAGTCTTAACACACATCATGCCCTAGAGCATTTTTCATCTTTCCTTCTCTAGCCAGCTTTCACACATACCACAAAGGTTTCAGATTCGTTCTCTTCTCAAGCAGGGGTATATTTATTCTTGCAAGAGTCTAACTGCAGTTCTCAAAGCTCTAGGATAACTATGGTACATTTTCAGAGAGTGTCAGTTTTATGCCAGGATTTGGAGAAAAACTGTTTAAAATGTTTGCCCCTTAAAAGGGTTTTGTGACACATGTACAAGTAAAATTAGCAAAATTCTGCTTTTCCATGTCAGTCAAACTTGTGTTTTTCTTGAATGCATACTGTAGAGTAGAAAATTTTTTATGTGTAGAGAGTGATTGAAAACTCTGGCATTTTTTGGTGTAATCGAGGAACCCATTGATATTAGCTCTGGAGT
This sequence comes from Orcinus orca, assembly GCF_937001465.1. Classification (NCBI taxonomy): domain Eukaryota; kingdom Metazoa; phylum Chordata; class Mammalia; order Artiodactyla; family Delphinidae; genus Orcinus; species Orcinus orca. The sequence goes on from NC_064560.1 coordinate 113,321,827, forward strand.
CTCCTTAAGTGAATGCAAGACGCTACACGAGGCAAGAACAAATTTTGTGGGTATCTGTGGCCCACATTTATACTTTGACCAGAGTAGACAAACTTGAACATGTGACTTCTCAGTGAGTCCAAGAAGGCTGAGATATCTATTGTACAATAGATATTTATCTACCTTGTAAGTTTCTCACCTCGTAAATCACTGTTACCACTTGGATTATACACAAAACCATTGGCTCCTGCAAATCAGCTCCATTTCCTGATATAATTGCCCTCAATCAAATGTCTTGGTATATTGAAATATTTCTGGATAAAATCATATGATATTTAGGATTTGGTTCAAAATAATATGGGATGGGGGAAGTACACTGGAGTAAGGTTTCAAACTCAAGGTCGACTTGCTTTTCATTAGGCAAGAAAAGAGAGGTGATGACCAAAGACAAAACCCTGGATAATCTGACTAACTTGTTCATCGTGGTGATAAAGAATGTCTCACTCAATTTTCTTATTTAATAGCTTTTGGTTTATTTGTTTGAAGTCTAAATAATTTCAGATAACAACTGCAAAGCAAAACTGTTAATGTTTTTTTTTGTGAACATCAATAAAATTGTTATAATAAAGATTGAGAGTTAGATGGAAATCGTAAGGACTATATCATTGAGATTCTCGGTTCATTTAAGCATAGTGAAAGTTTTGGCTTTAGTGAAACGGAAAACATCATTACTCGTCTTTCTTCAACATAAAAGTGTTTTGACAAGAATCCTGTGGAAATAGTAAAAAAGGCTGACTGGGTCAGAGAGCAGATCACATGACACTGATTACTTGGCCTGTGAGCAGGATGTCGCAACTCTCAGAATTGTTTATCACAGGAACCTGAAAATACTGCACCATCACTCTCTCTCCAGCAGCATCCTACACATATTTTTTCAGCATTTACCCTTTTATAGCCCATAAAGCAGTGAAAAACTGTTTGCCGTTTTTTTGTGGGTGTGGGTTCTAGAGACACTGGGACTCCAAAATAGAGAAGAGAAGTTGTCGAGATGATGAATCTGGTATTGGTGTCAGCTGCCTTCGGTGCAGCCCAGTTTTCTGACGTGGACAGAATCCAAGAAAAGCAGCCTCTTCATTGAACCAATGATACAAGCGGAACATTTCTTTTTCCCTGAATGATAATTTAAAACATTTTAATATATTTTAAAATATGGTGTTATTATAGTATAAAATGAAATATTTGTATGGATTTTAATATTTCAAAAAGAGACTTCAAAGAAACTTAATGATTTTATTGGCTACTTTGGCCATACCCCCCTACTCTCCAGAGTATGATTTGTTCTCCGCTGCTAGGAGGGGTAACTGGTGGAAAATACTGTAAAGTCCTGATTGAACTGGTTTTCTTTTTTAAAGGAAAGCTTAGGAAGGTATCAATTATTTAAAACTTCTCTAAACCACACCTGTGGGGAGAAATTCTTCTCAGTTATTTAAAAATCAGGCTAACAAAATATTTTTACATAAACAGTAGTTTTATTATTTTCTAATACTCTAGTATATTCAAAGTAGGCTAAGAAAGCATTGCCTAATAGAGAATCGGTGAAATGGGGGGAAAATGAGTTGATTTAAGAAACCATGGGCTTACCACAAATCAATTCCTAAATTGAAATTTATTATTTGCATAGACATTAAAGATAATGCCTGAAACCTTTTAAAAAACTAAGTAAAATTTCCTGTATAATTCTGTAGACAGCCTAAATTTTCTATGGGAACAATTATCTCTAAGGTAAAAGGGGAAAATTTGATTTTGTCCCTTCAAATGATCACAAATGGTCAAATCTGTTTTAGGAAGGTTTTTATTATAACCTACATTGCACAGAAAGGATGCTTGGGTGGTATTTGTGGGAATGCCCAGAAAAAAATGTATCGTCTGGTCAAAGCTGAGACATCGAGGTCAGCATTTTCATCCCATCCTGTCCTTGGGCTCCAGGATGCAGGGATTGTGGCTTCCAAGTGAGCGCCACAAGTCTTTCCACTCTGTCCCTACAGAAACTATTTCCTTAACCAGAACCGCTGGCGCTTATTGTGCACAGGGTGGGAACAAACTCCTGGCACAAGGCTAGAATGTGTTCAGCGTTCTGAGAATTGCTTTAGCAATTCTCCCCTCTATAATGCATCCATATTTTTTTTCTCTCTACTAGACATTTCCGCTAGTATACAAATATAGTACTATTTCTTCCACGTAAAAAACAAACAAACAAACAACCACTCCTGACCTCATTCCCCCATCTAGCTTACTGCTCTATTTCTGTTCCTGCCACAGAAAAACTCCTCAAAATCATCTACCCCCCTTGTCTGCAATTCCTCTCCCCTTCTCTTCTGAGCCCACTCACTCAGGCCTCTACCCCGACCTCTTCACATAAGTTGCCCTTGTTAGGGCTATTAATGTCTCCCACGTTGTAAAATCTAAGGCACATCTTCTTTATCCTTACTTGACCCATCAGCAGCGTCCCCGACAATTGATCACTTTATTTTTCTTCCTTGTAACATTTTCTGCCTCTGGTTTTCAGGACACCCCTCTCTCCTGGCTCTCCTCTCTCCTCAATGGCTGCTACTTGGTCTCCCTGGTTCCTCCTGTCTCTCTGACTTGAAACGCAGGACTGCTCCAGGGCTCCGTTTTGGCTCTTTGTCTTAGACTACAATTTCTCCTGGGGAATCTCATTCAGTCTCATGCACGTAGATGACATCCAAATGCACATTTCCAGCCCTGACCTGTCCACACGCATATATTCAGCTGCCTGCTCCACATTTCTACTTGTATGTCTAACAGGCGTCTCAATTTTCGTATGTCCCAAACTGAACTCCTGATCTTTCCCCCCAAACCTGCTTCTCCCTGAGTCTGCCTCTGCTTATTTAGTTAAAGTAATTCCAACCTTCCAGTGGCTCAGGCTATAAACTTTGGACTCATTGTCCTTCACTCCACTCTTTCTCTTGAATAAAATGCTGAAAGAAAACGCTGAAGTCTGCTCAACATAATGCTTAAAGACGAAGGGCTAGAATTCTTACCACTGCCTAAAAGTTGCAAAAGGGCTACTGCCACCTCTTTCTCTCTAGAAATGCCAAGCTTCCAACCATCAGCTATAATCACCCTTTGGAGAGACCAGGAAACTTCTGTTCAGACCTGCAACTTCTACTAACTGGGTAACAATTGTTCAAACTGGTTCCAGGAAGGAAGGAAAAACACAAGGTTGGACATCACGTTCCCTTTATACACACCACTTATATACGCCACATATTTTCACACACATTTCTTTTATTCTCTACTTTCAAGTGGTCAACTTTCCCACTAAGTACCAAAGGGGAGCTCTGTGGCCCTGGAGACACCAACTGCTGGAAAAGTTCTTTGCAGAGCACGTAGGTGCCATAGTTGCTGCTGGGCACTTGTATTGGAGAAACAGAGCTGGCCTCACCTCCTTTGGGGACATATCAATACAGAGAGGATTCCCAAGTAGTGGGGAAAAATGCTCCCATGGGTAGAATGTAGAATTTAAATCCCTCTGGGAGTTTTTAAACAGTAAAGTATGTCTTCTGCTTTTTTGAAAATCAGCCCATCTGTAATTTCTTTGAAGATAAGAGATCTGTTTTCTACTTTTTTTTGTACCACTCCCAAGAGCCTGAGTGAGGTGCTTTGCATTTGATGGGTCAAAAAAAATGTTGCTGATTGCTCTGAACTTTATCCTCCCCCCTGGGAACTGGGTGGGTTCCTTTATTCTTTAAGGACTAAATCATATTTCTATGTGTTTGTATCTCCAAGACCCAAAGAAGCACCTACTTGCCACACAAGCAGGTAAAGATACACAAGCCCCAGTGAAGAAGGCACTCATGCAGTCTTGGAAAATTGCTCTTCTGGTGGGACATCACTGAGGCTTTAGGCAACAGGGGAGATGAGGAGAAAGGAACTTCAGGTAGCCAAGTGTTCTGTATGCTACCAGTTTATTAGGAGGAATTCTGATAGGATCCTTAGTTTATCACTACTAACAGCTCTGCCTTCTCCTTTGCAAATTGGCATTTGTATTCTGTCATCATTTTTACTATCAACCTTGCAGTCTTTAGTGCCTTAAATTCATTTAAATACATTTCTTCTTCCCTACCCACAATCCAACATACATAAGTGATTCTGATAAAAAAGAAATGGGACATTATCTGATAGATATCCTCAAAGACTTAAAATATTTTTAAGAGCTACATCTGAAAAAGTTGTGACAAAGGAGTATGATGAAATCACTTAGTATTTATGTTTTAACTTTACTTTCTGTTAAATGTAATTTTGAAATGTTCTTTTCTAGAAAAGATACATGAATGATAAGGTTCTTTAAAAAAAAAAGAAGGTGCACAATAGAAACCTGTTAGAGCTATTACTAAGGAAACCCATGAACCCATGAAGAAATGCCCGTAAATAAGTGCAAGTGACTGATGCAGATTAGAAGCTCAATTATGGTTTCAAAGAAAAAAATGCTAAAAGCAAAGATAGAGGAATAACTTTCTTTTTTCCCCAAGTTTTACTGAGGTGTAACTGATGTATAACATGGTATTAATTTAAGGTGTACAACCTAATAACTTGATTTATGTAAACATTGCAAAATGATTACAATAGTCTAGTTAACATCCATCATCTCATATAGTCATATGTTTTTTCTTGTGATTAGAATTTTAAGATCTACTCTCTTCACAACTTTCAAATATACAATATAGTATTGTTAACTATAGTTATCATGCTGTACATTGCATCCCCAGAACTTTTTTTTTTTTTTTTTTGCGGTACGCGGGCCTCTCACTGTTGTGGCCTCTCCCGTTGCGGAGCACAGGCTCCGGACGCGCAGGCTCAGCGGCCATGGCTCACGGGCCCAGCTGCTCCGCGGCATGTGGGATCTTCCCGGACCAGGGCACGAACCCGTGTCCCCTGCATCGGCACTGCGCCACCAGGGAAGCCCCAGAACTTATTTCTTATAACTGGAAGTTTGTACCTTTTGACCCCCTTCACCCATCCCCTCCATCCGCCACCTCTGGCAACCACCAATCTGTTCTGTTTCTACGAGTTCATTTTTTTTAGATTCCAAATATGTAATACTATATGGCATTTGTCTTTCTCTGTCTGACTTATTTCACTAGAAATAACTTTCTTATTAGAAAGGTTGTATTAGTCAGGGTTCTCCAGAGATACAAAACCAATAGGATAGAGAGAGAGAGGGACAGAGAGAGAAGAGAGACTAATTTTAAGGATTGGCTCATGGAATTTTAGAGGCTAGAGAGTCTGCAGTCTTTAGGGCAGGCAGGCAGAGTTTCTCTATTGCAGTCTTGAGGAGAATTCCTTCTCCTTTGGGAAACCTCAGTCTTCGATTTTAAGACCTTCAACTGATTAGATGAGGCTTACTTACATCATGGAAGGTAAACTGCTTTATTCAAAGTCTACTGATTTAATGTTAATCATATCTAAAAATACCTTCACAGCAACATCTAGACCGGTGTTTGACCAAACAACTGGGCCAGGTTGACACACAGAGTTAACCATCACAGAGGTAGTCAAGAAGGCGTGTTCTCCCTCTAGTTCTCCTTCAGCTGAGGAAGGAAACAGCTCTGAGTACTCAGGGATGCGGTGCACTGGGCAAAGTCACCTAAGCTTGTTCAAGACTAGCAGACACCAGCCTAAAGCTTAAGTTAAAGCCTCAGCGGAAGAAGTAAGAGGTTTTGGTAGTTGACAAAGCTGCTGAAGGTCCCAGAACGGTGACTAGGGCCCTTGGAAGACCAAATTCAAGAAGAGTTCAGGGTGAACTTGAAAATTCTGTTCTTCTCAAGGCTTAGATAAAAGGAAGCAAGATAACACTAGGATAAGCAATAATCGATAACATCGAAATTAGTATGGGATAAAATTAATTATACCTAGGTATTTTTTGAAACTGCTTCCAATTGTGTGTAATGCTTTACACTTAAGGAGAATTCTAGGAATTATTTATGTCTAGGTCCTGTATGAGAGTACTATTTCTTTTAAAAAATCAAAAGCACATCAGTCTTTGACCCTCTTAACCACTGTCTGTGAGAATGGCACCTAGTGGTAGCTTAATTAATACCTAAGTAGAAATAAAACAACTTCTGGAACGCTAGCTTTGCAAATCTAAGCCAAAACCTATCATGTGAGAGCAAAAGTCCAAACCGTTGCTTTAAAATATTCCTTCTAAACATCTAACTCTTGACTCTTCCTCCCTTATTCCTCTTCTTTGAATTTCAGCGAAGAACAACACGCATTCTTAAGAAACATGCTTTTATTATGCCTTCCATTACTAATCTTGTGTTCATCTACTTAGCAAAGGCATAGGGGATTGACACCATTTCTACTCTCCTGGTTCCTGGTCATTTTAATAAATCCAGTATTCATGCTTTACATTGTATAGAAACAAATCTTCCACCAGGGCCTTCACTTTGGCCCTAATGAAATATACCCATTTCTAAAATTGTCTGTAATATTCCAGAGGTTTAATAGGAGGAAAAGGAAGTGGGGAGTTCCTATTGTGCTCACTCAAGTTTTCTCACATGATCCCTACCAGGGCCCAGGTTGGCAAATCCACAAAGAACGAGCTCTTTCCTAAGAAAAAGAAAGTAGATGTGAGAAGTTCTGTTTCTCCTGCCAAAACTCTTTCCATCATCCCAATTATATGAAAAAAAAAAAAAACTGAAGAAAAACGCAGATTAAGGGATGGGAAACTGTCAGAGATTAGAATAGTGGCTCTATCCTTTATTGACAGGCTAGGGAAGCTGGCCTTCTTTACACTATGGATTTGAAAACTATTATATGATATTGTTGGGGCCAGTGATATCGCTACCTCTCTGGGAATGGGGTGGATTAACTAGGAATGTATTATCAATTCTAAAGGGCTGGCTACTAAGTCTGCGACTCTTCCTTTTTTCTTTCTCTTTGCCCTCTAGTTATTTACAGAACTCTTAGTGCTCATTAGCACCTTCAGCCCAGGCTGAAACATGGAAAATAATTATTTTCCAAATGATCATTTCCCATAGATCTGTCTTCATTTCTAGGCACCAACCCTGCATTGGTTTCCATACTACATTAGAGGGGATTATATTGTTCTCTTCCACATTTTATTGTTAACACAAGCTGGTATGGATGTGACTGTACACTTCTGTGGGTAGGCTATGTAGAGCAATGTACCGTTATTCATTTCCTGCCCATTCTTCTATTGCAGAGAGACATTTATTCTTATGCTGGAACAACTACTGACAGGCCACAAACTTATTCAGAGACATTTAATCCACAGCATCTCAGCGGCTACAGGACAGGGCTGATGCTCCATTGGTAGCAGCTGCCGAGAGGTTCTGTGCCTCCCTGTTGTGTTAGAAATTATTTTTATGGCACATTTTCTGAAAACTGTTAAGATTTTATGGGCCTATAAACAACTCAGCTAGAGAAAACTGCTATACCCTACACAAGGAAATTTGGCTGAAAAGCAGTAGAATGCAGGGCCAAGTGGCTGTCCATAGTGTCTGACAAGAAAGATTATTCTAGAAATGATGAGAGTAAACTCTGCCCAAAGATGAGTATGGTAAAATGTCAGAGAGGCTGTGTTAAGAAAGAGCATTTTTATTATAATGGGATATCAGTGTTCAGTGGAATGCAGAAGCTGCTCATTTTCTTCCTCCCCCATTTGTCTACTTTTTATCCTGGATTTGGACTCTTCCACGGCCAGACAGATCAGTCTCAATGCGGCAAAGCCTCTGGGGGCAGCCATTTCAGAGGCAGCAAGCAAAGATGAAGAGTCGGTGTGCAAGGTCAGTGTGCAAGGTCAGTGTAACAGAGGCTGCTTTCTTATTCTGAAATTCCTGGTTGATGGGAATGCTCTGCCACCCACTACTGGATGGCATCCAGGATGATTTCTGATTCTTCCAAGGAACTCAGTTTAGAGAATGAGTTAACGCCCCCGTCTTTCCTTCACTCTCTAGAAGGCTTGCTGTAGACTAATAATTTCCTGTCATAGTTATAGAGCAAAGAAGCTTGGCTTTCATTACAATAGGGGCATAAAAATATTAATTTAGAAAAAAAATGAATTCAGCTACTATGGTTGGATAAAAAGTCAATATGATGAGATTTGTTAAGTTCATAAATGACCTCAGGGCGGTAATCTGCAAATGGGAAACTGAGTCAACTCTGTGTGTGAATAGGAATGAGGCAGTTTCCCCTGTGCTGGTTCAAGTAGCCATCCCTACACTGGGGAACCTTAGGAAGAACCTGGGAAGTATTGGGTTGGCCAAAACGTTTGTTTGGGTTTTTCCGTAACCTCTTAATGGAAAAACCCAAAAGAAATTTTTGGCCAACCCAATATACTCCATATAAAGTAAATTCCAGGGGCATTCACTGAAGCCAAAGCAAAACTAGTGTCCAGACCAGAAAACTGACCCATATCATACCAGTATTTAGTTCTGGGGATTAATGGAAGTAGGAAGGAGAATACATTTTTATCGTTTACTTTGCCATCTTGTTTGCAGACTGCCTGGTTAATGTAGGTTACTTTGGGCATAGCAGCCACAGAAACTCTGAGTGCAGAGGGAAACAATTCTTGTGGGTATGGTAAGTAGCATATATCTTTCTCATTAGGTAATCTCAGATATTTTTATAAACACATCTCAGAGTCCCCAGAGCTCTGCTGGGTACAGAAGGTTTTTCAATAACTTTTTTTGTAGGAACTTTCCACAATGATAGAAACTCATCCCTGCCGTTCAGTTAACTTGAGGTTTTCCTAATGGTTGACTACTTAATTCTCCGAATTCAGGTTCCCACAGTAAAATAACTTGCTCCTTCTACTTCTAGGGTTGTTTCGTGAGTATCTGGTGTTCTTTCATCTGTGGCTGCCCACATCCAATTCTGATTATCGTTCTAGTTTGCATACAGCGGCACTTCTAATTTGTCCGTGCATTGAAGGCTAGTGCTCTCTGAAATCCATGCCTTGATGACTGGTGACTTTGCTACCACTGCAAGGAGTGTGATGGATGTCTACATGTCTTCTGTTAAGCTTCTGGCAAAAGCCAGAGCACCAGACACTGAGGAATGTAAGTTTATAATATAGCATATCAGACATGTAATATGGTTATTCAACCGCCCCTTCTAGAGTACTGGATCCTGAACATGTATGCAGGCATTTCCTTACTGGTTTTAATGAGTGCTTTGGTTCTTTTTTTTTTTTTTTTTGCGGTATGCGGGCCTCTCACTGTTGTGGCCTCTCCCGTTGCGGAGCACAGGCTCCGGACGCACAGGCTCAGGGGCCTTGGCTCACGGGCCCAGCCGCTCCGCGGCATGTGGGACCCTCCCGGACCGGGGCACGAACCCGTGTCCCCTGCATCGGCAGGCGGATTCTCAACCACTGCGCCACCAGGGAAGCCCGTGCTTTGGTTCTTTAGGGAAGACAAAGGTAAAAGAATGAGGACCCCAGGGGAATTTTCCACTCAATTCCTAGAACACAAGTACCCTAAATGCAGTATTCTTTGGTCTAGTCTAATTTATCCCTAGGAACACTGTCTGAATATTAATAACTATCTTCAAGGTAGCCTAACTTTCCAGTAGTGTGTACCAGAAGCCACTATCATAAGGAATCCCTTTGGTGTACTTGTCCTGCATCCAGTCATGAACCTGTGGGGAGATGAGAGATTTCTAGTTTGTCTACAGACTGTAGGGTGGCTAAGGGACCTCTTACCTTCAGGGTAGACCCAGAAGATAAGCCTTTGGGGAAGAGGTTTTGTTTAGTCTTGTGTCAGCTGTTAAGGAGAATTCCAATGGGAGAGGTCTGCTCATCTGAGCATTTCTTTTCCCTTTGAAGAATTCCAGGGCATTCCAGTTTGGCTCAGAATACGTGGCGAATTGAAGTAAAAGCAGACCTTTCTCGGAGTAGCTGTGAGCTACAATAGTTTCACATCATCACCACCCAGGAATGATATGACAGAACTGTGTGGTTGTAGGAAATACTTCAAGAAAATATATTGAGATAATACCTTTTGTTTTTTGTTTTTTGCGGTACGCGGGCCTCTCACAGCCGTGGCCTCTCCCGCTGCGGAGCAACAGACTCCGGACGCGCAGGCCCAGCGGCCATGGCCCACGGGCGCAGCCGCTCCGCAGCATGTGGGATCCTCCTGGACCGGGGCACGAACCCCCATCCCCTGCATCGGCAGGCGGACTCTCAACCACCGTGCCACCAGGGAAGCCCAAGATAATATCTTTTAAAGTTTATGAATTTCTTTGTCCTCTAGGATTTACTGAGCTCAATCTCAGCTTATACTCATTCTGATTTAATTATCTAGGATGGGGACCAGGGGTCCTGATGATCTGAATATGCAGCCTGCATTGAGAGCCACCAACTACCTAACCCCCTCATTCTACAGATGAGGAAATTGGAGGATTAATTAAAATGGCACCAATACAGCATATTGAAGTAAAAAAATTTTTTCATAAATATGTAGTTAATAATTTTTAAAACCTGAAACTTCTTGACCAAGGGAGACTTAACTGTCTAGACAACTGTTTACCATTTCCACTTTTTTGGGGGGTAGGGAAGGACTAAAGGTCTCCTTATCTCTGATATTTAACTCCGTGAACATGGATTAACCTCTCTAACCTTACTTTGAAAGAATTACCAGCCAAATATTTATCCACAGGAGCTGACACAAGCAAGTTTAAAAAGAAAAAAGAGGGACTTTCCAGCTGGTTCAGTGGTTAAGACTCTGCGCTCCCAATGCAGGGGGCATGGGTTCAATCCCTGCTACTCAACTACTCAACTCTGCATCAGAGCACGAAAGCAGACACAGAACGGACATGGCTATGTTCCAATAGCACTTTCTTTACATAGTCAGGTGGCAGGATGGATTAGGCATCAGGCCACTGTTTGCTGAGTCGGCAGGCGGACTCTCAACCACTGCGCCACCAGGGAAGCCCCTTATCTCTTGAAGAGAATGGAAACAATACCTAAAAAACCTTTATTTGAAATTTCCTTAAAAGAACTTTTTTTTTTAGATTTAAGTATAGTTGATTTACAATATTATATTAGTTTCAGGTGTACAACATAGTGGTTCAATACTTTTATAGAGTATACTCCATTTAAAGTTACTACAACATAATGGCTATATTTCCCTGTGCTGTACAGTATGTCCTTGTTTACTATTTATTTTATACATAGTAGTTTGTATTGAAATTTCAATTCTTATGTAAAACAAAACCTACCTCTGGATGGACATGAGACTGATGAACTCCCATAAATTCTCTTAACTTCTGATAACTCTCAAGCATTGCAGAAGTACAAGACAGATTCTGGTGAAGAGGTCCTGAGAAGGCACTTTGAGACAACACCAGTTAACATACTGTTGGCAAACAGTAGCATCAGCTCCTAGAGATCCGTGACAGCCTCATTCAGGAAGAAACCCTCAGGAAAGTGAGGGACTCGTGATTATGATGATGTGTGAACATAGCTGGGGAAGAACACCAGACCGTCCTGGTGAGGTTTGCTGAGGAATTTCATACTCAAGAGAAGAATTTGTAGGCTTCCTTCCTCAACAAGGTGATACAGAAATTCTGGTTGTGTAATTTCACACTGGGGTAACTGAGAAGTAGGGACTAAATATGGAGCACTGTCATGGCCAGGCAGACGTTGTATCCAGTAGATTTTCTTCAAAAATGAAAGTTGTTGCTTTAAGACTCGTAGGGAAGTATCCCTAAGCTGTCTACACATTCTATTCTTCCTGTGCCTTACATATGTGGTTGGCAAAATCAGTGCCTGTTAGGGGCGTACCTGTTGCATTGGGAACAATTGAGGAAGGTTGTTCTTTTATCCATCAATGACCATGACTCTTTTAGAACTTGACAGTGTAATTTCTGTCTCTTCTCAGAATAATGAAAAGGGTAATGACCTGAAGGAAATTTATCATTCTCAGTGGACAGACAAGAATGATGCTTTTGAAATTTAAATAGATCTCCTGCAAGCACTTACTTTATGTTTAGATGGAATAACCATCTAGCTGGCTGAGCATTCGTCCTCTGCAGTGTATCAACAGATTTTTATTTCACTTTTGTCACTGTTGTCCTTTAAAGTGTCCTATCTTAACCTCTTTAAAAAGTCCTATCTTTTTCAAGGGTCTTTGGAGAAAATCTCCAGGGGCAAATCTTTGATGTTTTCTTTGCAGTCAGTAGAATGACTGCAGCGTTGCATTCACTAACGAGGTGATGGAAAATATTAAAACTTACCATGGATTTCGGTTTGAGGAAGCCATAAGTTTGATAACCAAACCTGATATTCAAATGAAACTCCCTGGGAAATTCCACAGAGTTCAGCAAGGTAACCCAGAATCTCAATTAACCTCTGAGACTTACTCTGAAGAATCCCTAAGTGTTCCAACAGTTGAGTTACTCAGGAACTTAAAGATACAGCTGACCCCTGAACAACACAGGTTTGAACTGCACAGGCCCACTTATACGGGATTTTTGCAACAATAAATACCACAGTACTACATGATCCACAGTTGGGCAAATCCATGGATAGGAAGGAACTGTGGTTAGGGAGAGCTGATTGTAAGTTACATGCAGATCGACTGCAGGCAATGTTGGTGCCCCTAACCCCCAAGTTGTTCAAGTATCAACTGTATATACTCAGAACAACACCCCAAAGCCTGTAAATGCTTATCTCTGGTACCATCGGTCACAGCTCAAATTCAACACATCAGAGGAATAGCATGCTGACGTGTACACAAGTGACTTAGCGAACCCTGACACACTCTCAGCCCAGCTCCACAACTGGAGAATCAAGCAGAAACACAGAAGGACAGAGGTAGAGCTTCCATCCACCCCTTATGAAGCCCTCCACCTGCCTGGCCTCAAGTGTTTTCCTAATGTTTATGCATTGCTGAAGGGCCTTTGCATTCTTCCTGTGATGGAGGTTGAGAATGAGCCCCATGAAAATGGAGGAAAGCATCTCAAAGCACACCTGAGGAACACTTTGACAGACCTAAGCTCAAGTAACTTGGTTTTGCTTAAAATGAATTTTTATATAAAACATGACCTGGATTTCATGGTAGACACATATATCAAACTATACAACTATGCTTCCTACAGATAATTCATAAACTATCAAAATACCTAAAAGAATGTTTAAAAATAGGTTTTCTCCTATATTTAATATTTGAAGGAAAAGCTGTAAGGTGCATGTAGGCACCTTAATCTTTGAATATTTTTGCCTACAGGGCTCTGACTGAATACATTAGCCATTGATAATCTATCTACCTGTTTAAACAACCACCGTAAGCAATTATACCCCAATAAAGATGTTAAAAAAAAAAACAAAAAAAAAACAACCACCGTTTTAACGCTCACACTTTGAAAACTTATCTGGTCTTCCAGAAGATACTACTGAAAGCGCCACATTTCATTTCTGCATGATCTCTGGTACTGGCACTCTGGAATTGTTCAAAGTCATTTCAAACATAGCATCTATTATCACTGTGGACCCAACTGTACTGAGTTATCAGTTCTTTGAAGGAATAGATTTTGGGGAGGTGTGGGAGGAAGGAATACATTTTATAAAATATTACAACGAATCTCACAGCTGACCTTTGACTAGCTGAAGGTTTAAGTATATTGTTAAACATTTGTAATGTACAGTGAAGGGAATTACCAGAGAGAGAGAGAGAAACTGTGAGCTGGTTAAACCGTGTAGTTTTGTCTTTATCAAGTGAACCTAAAGGAACAAGTTACAACTGAAGTTCAAATGAAGAGCCTACCACTGCTGTTCCACATCTGGTTGCTGCCATCTACGTTACTTTGTGGAGCCTACACCTTCTTTTATCATAACCTTTTTATCAGGTATATGTTAAACACTTCTGCATCACGCTCAAGACAGAATTAGAGGCAATGAATACAACTGATTTACTGTTTTCTTCTGCTTTTTCTCTGACTACACTTACTTCATCTTGAGCTGGAAAACTTGCAAAAATAAATATTTTGTGGTTCATTTAGGAATAACAGTATATATGGCTATTGTCTTTAATGAGGAGAATAAATTTTATTTTAATCTAAATGAATTTTTATTTCATCTTATTTCAATGAAATAAGCTTATTTCAATATAAATAAAATATGGATTTGGCTTTTCAATAAATTTGTTTTAAAATTTCATTTTGAAAACATTGTGCCTAGATGAGTTTGCTGGTGAATTCTTCCAAACTTTTAATATGGAAAAAATTACACCAATTCTCTATAATCTCTTTCAGAAGACAGAAGCAGAGGAAATACTTCCTAACTGATTTTATGAGGCCAGAATTACCATGATATCAAAACTAGACAAAGACATTACAAGAAAAGGAAAAAACAGACTGATCTCTCTCATGAACATAAATGCAAAAATATTTAGCAAAATATTAGCAAACCAAGTCCAATAATGTATAAAAAGTATTAAACACCATGACCAAGTGGGGTTTATCCCAGGTATGCAAGATTGGTTCAACATTCAAAAATCAACTAATGTAGGGCTTCCCTGGTGGCGCAGTGGTTGAGAGTCCGCCTGCTCATGCAGGGGACGTGGGTTCGAGCCCCGGTCCGGGAGGGTCCCACATGCTGCGGAGTGGCTGGGCCTGTGGGCTGTGGCCGCTGGGCCTGTGCATCCGGAGCCTGTTCTCCACAGCGGGAGGGGCCACAGCAGTGAGAGGCCCGCGTACCGCAAAAAAAAAAACCAAAATAAAACAAAAATCAACTAATGTAATCCATCACATCAACAGGCTAAAGAAAATCACATGATCATATCAATAAATGCAGGAAAAACATTTGACAAAATCCAACACCCATTCCTAATAAAATCTATCAGAAAACTAGGAAAAGAGGGAAATATCCTCAACTTCATAAAGAACACCTGCAGAATACAGCTAAAATACTTAATGGTGAGAAGGTAATTGTCTGTGTAGAAAATGTGAATCAACCAAAAAAATCCTGGAACTAATAAGCAATTATAGCAAAGGTTGCAGGATACAAAGTTAATATACAAAAGCCAATCATCTTCTTATGTACCAGCAATGAGGAAGTGGAATCTAAAATGAAAAACACACTACCATTTACATTAGCACTTAAAAAATCTAATACTGAGGTATAAATCTAACAAAATATATGCAAGGCCTATATGAGGAAAAATACAGAACTCTGATGAACAAAATCAGAGAAGAGCTAAATAAATGGAGAGATATTCCATGTTCACAGACAGGAAGACTCAATATTGTCAAGATAGCAGTTCTTTCCAACTTGCTCTATAGATTCAACACAATCACAGTAAAAATCCCAGAAAGTTATTTTTGTAGATGTTGACAAGCTGATTCTAAAGTTTCTATAAAGAGGCCAAAGACCCAGAATAGCCAACACAACATTGAAGGAGAAGAACAAAACTGGAAGACTGATACCACCAGACTTCAGGATTTACTATAAAGCTACAGTAATCAAAACAGAGTGGTATTGGCATAAGAATAAAGAAATAGATCAAGGGAACAGAGTACAGAGCCCAGAAACTGACCCACATAAATACAGTCAACTGATCTTCAATGAAGGAGCAAAGGTAATATAATAGAGCAAAGATAGTCTTCTCAACAAATGGTACTGGAACAACTGGACATACACATGCAAAAAAAAAAAAAAGGAATCTAGACACAGACCTTGTACCTTTCACCAAAACTAAATCAAAATGGATCACAGGCCTAAATGTAAATGCAAAAATATAAAACTCCTAGAAGATAACACAGGCGAAAATCCTAGTTGACCTTAGATACAGGGGTAACTTTTTAGATACACCAAAGGCATGATCCATGAAAGAGATAATTGATAACCTAGACTTCATTAAGATTAAAAACTTCTGCTCTGTGGAAGACAATGTCAAGAGAATGAGAAGACAAGCCACAGACAGACATATTTGCAAAAGACACATCTGATAAAGGACTATTGTCCAAAATATACAAAGAACCCTTAAAACGCAACAATAAGAAAACAAATAACCCAACTGAAAAATGGGCCAAAGACCTTAACAGACACCTCATCAAAAAAGATGTACAGAAGGAAAATAAGCATATGAAAAGATGCCATCACAATATACGTCTTCAGGGATATGCAAATTAAAACAACAGTGAGATTGCCACAACTACCAGAATGGCCAAAATCCAGAACACTGACAACACTAAATGCTGACAAATACGTAGAGCAACAGGAACTCTCATACATTGCAAAATGATACAGCTGCTTTGGAAGACAGTTTGACAGTTCCTTACAAAACTTAAAAAAAAAATACTTAAAAAAGTCAGCTTTATATTGAAGTATAATTGACATATAAAATTGTACCATACTTAAAAAGTATACACTGTGGTGATTTGATTACACGTATACTTTGTGAAAGGATTCCCCATCTAGTTAATTAACACATCCTCTTACCATATAATCCAACAATCACACTCCCTGGTACTTACTCAAAAGAGTTTAAACACTTATATGTACATAAAAACATGCACACAGATGTTTATAGCAGCTATATTCATAGTTGCCAAAAGTTGGAGCAACCAAATGTCCTTCAGCAGGCAAATCAATAAACTATGGTACATTTTAGTTATTTATTTTTGGCCACGCCACATGGCATGTGGGATCTTTGTTCCCTGACCAGGGATTAAACCCGCACCCCCTTCATTGGAAGCGTGGAGTCTTAACCACTGGGCCGCCAGGGAAGTCCCAATCTGTGGTACATTCAGACAATGGAATATTATTCAGTGTTAAAAAGAAATGAGCTATGAAAAGCCATGAAAAGACACAAAGGAAACTTAAGTACATGTTACTAAGTAAAAGAAGCCAATCTGTAAAAGCTACATACTCTATGATTCCAACAACATGACATTCTGGAAAAGGCAAAACTATGGAGATAGTAAAAAGATCAGTGATTGCCAGGGGTTAGGGTGGAAGGAGGGACCAAGAGGTGGAGTACAAAAGACTTAGTGCAGTGACAATACTCCGTAATGCTATAATGGTGGATACACATCATTATACATTTGTCAAACCCATATAACGTACAACACTAAAAGGGAAAGCTAATGCACGCTGTGGACTCTGGGTGATTATTATACGTCAATGACGTTCAATGATTGTAACAAATGTACCACTCTGGTGGGGGGATGTTGATAGTGGAGGAGGCTGTGGGTGGGCAGGAAGGAAGAATATGGTAAATCTTGCCTTTTCTGCTCAATTTTGCTGTGAATCTGAAACTGCTCTAAAAAAATAAAGTCTAGTTTTTAAAAATTTAATTCACAGAGTGATTTTTTAAAAATATTTATTTATTTACTTATTTGGCTGAGCTGGGTCTTAGTTGCCACACAATCTTTGTTGCTGCGTGTGGGGTCTTTTAGTTGTAGCATGTGAACTCTTAGTTGCAGCACGTGGGATCTAGTTCCCTGACCAGGGATCAAACCCGGGCCCCCTGCATTGGGAGCACAGAGTCTTAGCCACTGGACCACCAGAGAAGTCCCTCATAGAGTGATTTTAACAGAGTTTATGTGATAAAGAGCACCCCAAATATCTAAGCACATTTTTTTTCTCTTTTGTAAAACTCAGTGGCCTCACTGAAGGCAGAGAAACTAGTTATGAGTCTATTAGAAATGATCATACCTGAAAAGCATATTTCTTCAATCAGTAGGTCTCCAAAGACAAATCTAGAACCAACTATGGTACTGTTCAGGAAAATCTGGGTGGGGGGTGGGGGGCGAAGAGCTATATAGTTAATACACAATCTCTCTAACCTCTAGATGAGGGTTCTCAACAGGGGACCATGGACTCCTGTGACATCCATAGATCAAGGCAGTCCTTGAACTCTATGAAACTTTGTAACATTTTCATGTATGTGCATTTTCATGGTTTTTTAAAAATCAGATTCTAAAAGGATTCCATGACACAAAAAAGGTTAAGAACTACTAGCTAAATTATGTTCTTTTTACCCACGTTTAATCTGCTTTTTAAAAAGTAGACCTAAGTAACTCTTTGGAGAATGAAAAAAACTACCACAACAGGAATATTGGGCACCCGAAATTGTGGAAAAACTGCTAGGTACAGCACGTTTCATTGGATGAACCTAAGAATCATGCGGAAAATCAAAATAATCTGGTCCTACTCAACTAGGTGCTGACGATAGGAAAAAAACTCAAAACTTTTCTCTTTTTTCCTCTTTATGCCTTTTGTCATCCTGTAAGGATCATGGGACCTTCCTTAGCAGAGGAATATCTCCTACATCAAATCAGAACTATTGGGACTTCCCTGGTGACACAGTGGTTAGGAATTCGCCTGCCAATGCAGGGGACACGGGTTCAAGCCCTGGCCCGGGCAGATCCCACGTGCCGCGGAGCAACTAAGCCCGTGTGCCACAACTACTGAGCCTGCGCTCTAGAGCCCATGAGCCACAACTACTGAGCCTGCGTGCCACAACTACTGAAGCCCGCGTGCCACAACTACTGAAGCCCACGGGCCTAGAGCCCGTGCTCCACAACAAGAGAAGCCACTGCAATGAGAAGCCTGCACACTGCAACAAAGAGTAGCCCCCGCTCGCTACAACTAGAGAAAGCCCACGCACAGCAATGAAGACCCAACGCAGCCAAATGAATGAATGAATTAATTAATTAATTAAAAAAAAATCAGAACCATTATCTGGTAATGTTGGTATTTGGATTAAATGAACACATTGGCTCAAGGCCTGGAAATATTAGGGATGGATAAGCCAGCAGCTGATGGGTGTGACAATATCATGCCATATTGATATGGCCTACTCATAATTCCATAAATGCCTCACTCTGAACTCTTCAGCATTAGAACGTATAATTCTCCTTTGTGTTGAATGGGAAGACTATGTTTTTACCATGAAGTTCAAGTCATTTTTAGGATATCATCTTCCACACCACAACTCTTGCCTAATATCATTTCCTTTATAGTGTGACTGAAGTGAGGTTTTTTTGTTTTTTTGGTTTTTTTCGGTTCGCGGGCCTCTCACTGTTGTGGCCTCTCCCGTTGTGGAGCACAGGCTCCGGACGCGCAGGCTCAGCGGCCATGGCTCACGGGCCCAGCCGCTCCATGGCATGTGGGATCTTCCCAGACCAGGGCACGAACCCATGTCCCCTGCATCGGCAGGCGGACACCCAACCACTGCACCACCAGGGAAGCCCGAAGTGAGAATTTTTTTGTACAGAGTTCACTAAAATCCTGATGCAGTTTACCTTTTGTTAATTTATTAGAAGCAAAATCCATAGTAATTTATGCCTTTCTGTTATATAAAACCATATCTACCCCAAACAATTCATTTGTAATTTGACATGAATTATATTACTTTTCACTTTCCAAACATCTTGCTTAGGCCAATATTAAAGTAGCTTAAAGGCCCAAAGCATACAGAAAAATGGGAATATGACCCTGAAGAACTTTAAATACCAAGATGAAACTAAATTAGAATAATGGGCTGTGGGTTATAATACATTATTACATTATAATAATATATTAGTAAATATAGTCATAGTAAGCTTAAGAGAAGTAATTTTATTTATTGATCTTCATAGTCTCTACAGAACTTAGCACAGTGTCTAGAACAAAGTAGATTCCAGAAGAGTCTGATAAATAATCTCTTAAATATTTATTTTCTTTGCTTGCCTGTATTGATGTTAACAGAAAAACTCTGAATTGTTGGGCCCCAAATTCAGTTGAGGTATCGTTAGTTTAGTCCTATATTTTCTATAGCCATCTTTATATTGTGTTGTAGCAAGACCCTTAAGAATTTCACTTCTGTATTTTATCATGGGGACATAATCTGAAAGTCAACAAAACTGTATGCACAATGATATCTGTAAAATCCTTAATTATAAAAGCAAACACTGAAAATAACTTAAGTGTCAACAATGGGAAAATGGCTAACTAGTTACAATGGAATGCTTAAAGTAAGTTTTATTTAATTAAATAAATTACATTAAGAATATAATTAATTTTTAACAACATTAAGGTAATGTTTATATGATGATATTAAGTAAAAAAACAGGCTACAAAAATGTATATACATTTTACATATCAACTATGTAAAAAATATACAAAGGAAAAAAGTTGGAAAGAAAACATAATTCATCAGTTTAAAGATATATTCTCTACCACACACATTTTCTAAAATTGGGATTCATTGTATCACCAAGTATATATTAACTGTAGTATCCTTGTTCTTCTAAAAGGTTGTTGGAATATTTGAATTTCCTTTCATGCCTTACTTTTTTAATGTCAATTGGTTATCTGGGTAGTGGGCCATTTTGTGCGTAATGGGTCATTTTGTGTTTTCCTGTATTTAAAAAAAAAACCCTATATTTAAATTTTTTTAGAAAATTAGTGTTATGGGAAATTCTAGCCAAAGTCTCTAACACTATGATGTATATATTTTTTTCATTTTTCTTCTGGAAAGAAGATGAAGTTAACAAATTATGATCATGAAGTAATTTTTACCAGGATTTGTGTGACCTTTCTAAGAAAGTAAATACATATATATCAATAAGGAAAAAGTACATGCAGTTTTGCAGAATGTCCATGAGAAGTCATACATCTTTCTTTGTTAATGCTCACTTGCTATTTAATGTTTCTATTAGAAAGTTGAGAGAGACTTGCCCCTTAGTACTTTGAATGAGGCTACAAAGTTGTGTGAATGTCAATGTTGAAACTGCTGCAAGTGAGGAATAAGAGTTAAGTATACACTGTCACCAAGCGCCCACAGTATTTGCTTGGTGGAGGTATTAAAGGGATCAGAACCCATTGCCCTCTTCCTTGAAGCTGTCACTCAATACTGCGCGGGAAGTTGGGCTGTACGTTGTCCAGCAAGCACTGTCCAGCTCTAGGACCACGCAAGCCATGTCAGCTTGGGTGGCCCTGGACTACACAAATATTTGAGATAGTCTCATCTTTGTCAGGAGACTAAATGCAATGCAAATAAGACAAAAATTTTGCTTAGAAATGTCTTAGAGAATAAAGGGAACATTTTAAAAATGTTTGAATGCTTTTTGCTTTTTTAATATCCTAAAATTTCCATTTCATTTCATTTAAAAGCCTTGTCCAGAGACAGGAGATCATCTTTATTTTTGGCAAGGTTCTAAATGGCTAGGCAACTATCCTAACATAATTTATTTACTAATTAATCTTTTCCACATTGATTTGAAATAATGCCTGTATCATTTACAAAATTCCCATATACACATTCTATTTTTAGACTCCCAATACTAGTCCACTGAAGTGTAGATTTCTTGGCATAACATACCAAATTGTTTCAAGCATTATAGCTTCATGATTAAATATCCAATTGGGTCAGTGTATTAGTTATCTATAGTTGCATAACAAGTAACCCCTGAAATTCAGCATCATAAAACAACATTACCTCACACAATTGTAAGGAATCTGGGGGCAGCTTAGATGGGTGGTTCTGCCTCAGAGTCTCACGAGGTGGCTATCCAGGTGTAGGATGGGGATGAAGTCATCTCAAGGCTTGACTGGGCTGAAGGAGCCACTTCTAAGGTCACCCACATTGTTGTTGTGGACAGGGATTGGTTCCTCACTTGATGCTGGCCAGAGGTTTTAGTTCCTTGCCACATAGGTCTTTCCACAGGGCTGCTCACAATATGGCAGCTTGTATCCTCTAGGGTGAGAGACCAGGGGCTGGGGGGATGTCCAAAGCAGAAGCCTGTCTTTTATAACCTAATCTTGAAGCTGACATATCCTTACCTCTGTCATATGTTACAGGTCACACAGACCAATTAATTTGTAAATTAATAGTGTTCCAGATTTTAAAAAGTATAGCATTCTCAGTTAAATATAATTTTCAGATAAACATCAAAATTTAGTATATCGCAATAAAGTGAATCACATGAATTTTTCGGTTTCCTAGTGCACGTATAAGTTATGTTTACACTATAATGTAGTCTAGTAAGTGTGCAATAGCATTATGTCTGAAAAAACAATGCACATACCTTAATTAAAAAATACTGTTGGACAGCATTTTACCCACAGAACTTCTTTCAAAATTAAGAGTCAATCCTCTTAAACCCTGGCACTGCTTTATCAACTAACTTTATGTAATACAGTAAGTCCCCTACATACGAATGAGTTCTGTTCCGAGAGTGCGTTCATAAGCCCAATTTGTTCGTTAAGTCCAACAAAGTTAGCCTAGATACCCAACTAACACAATTGGCTACATAGTACTGGACTGTAATAGGTTTATAATACTTTTCACACAAATAATACATAAAAAACAAACACGAAAAATAAGACATTTTTAATCTTACAGTACAGTACCTTGAAAAGTACAGTAGTATAGTACAACAGCTGGCATACAGGGGCTGGCATCGAGTGAACAGGCGAGAAGAGTTACTGACTGGAGGAGGGAGAGGTGGTGCGATCACCAGCAATAGGAGACGGAGGGCAAGATGCAATTTCACTCACGCCCGACACTGTCAGCACAGGTTCTGGTTGCTCGCTGGATTCAATTCTATCTATCCTCTTGAAAGAACGATCCAGTGATGTCTGAGTAGTAGCTTTTTTTTCTTGTCAGAAATGACACGGTAGCACTGGATTGCATTCTGAACGGCCGCTGCAACCTTCGTGTACCATTCTATGTTCGGGTCCTGTGCCTCAAAAACTAACAGTGCCTCCTCAAATAAAGAAAATCCCCTTGATATTTCCTGCGTCATGAATCTCTTCGGTTCTTCAGTTACTTCTTCTTCCTCTTGTCTCTCTTCGTCCTTTCTCTGGGCCTCCAATTCCATCAGATCTTCACTAGTATGCTCTTCGTGTTGCACAGCCAGGAGTTCAATGAAGTCGTCCTCTTGCAGATCTAGCTCCACCTTCTCTCTGAGGGTCACTAAGTTGCTGAAGAGCTCTTTGGACTCCTCATCCACCTTCTCAAATACACGAAAATCATGAAGAAAGGTTCTTCCAAACCCCATTCATGGTGACGGCCATAACCTCACACCAAGCAAAATCAATGGTTTTTATGGCCTTGTAGATGTTATAGTCCTTCCAAAATTGTCGCAAGGTTGTTTCTGATTCGTCACTTGCCGTTACCGCCTGACGAAAAGTATTATGTAAATAATATTTCCTGAAAGTCACTGTAACTCCCTGGTCCATAGGTTGGATGAATGACACAGTATTCGATGGCAGATGCACTACTTTGACGTTGGGATGAAAGTCATCCATGAATGGGGGTAGCCCAGAGCACCGTTGAGCAGCAAAAGAATGTTGAATGGGACGTCCTTCTCCAAGCAATATTCCTCTACCTCTGGGATAAAGTGGTGGAAAAACCAGTGCTGGAAAATGGCCTGTGTAACCCAGGCTTTGGGGTTACTCTTCCACACAACAGGAAGAGAGCCCTTGGCTATGTTTTTAAGGGCTCTTGGCTTCTCTGAATGATAAACTAAGAGAGGCCTCAGCTTCATATCACCAGAAGCATTGCCACCAAACAACAGAGTTAGCCTATGCTTTGCTGCTTTATAGCCTGGCAACCACTTTTCCTCCTTACTGATATAACTTTGGTCTGGCATCCTCTTCCAGTACAATCCTGACTCATCCACAATGAAAACCTGTGCCTTCATCAATAATTTCGCAGTGTTTCAGGAAATTCCTGGGCAGCTACCATACCTGCATTCGCTACTTCACCACATACTTTTTTTTTTTTATTGGAGTAAAATTGCTTTACAATGTTGTGTTAGTTTCTGCTGTATAACAAAGTGAATCAGCTATATGTATACATATATCCCCTCCCTCTTGGACCTCCCTCCAAACCCCACCCCCATCCCACCCAGCTAGGTCACAGAGCACCAAACTGAGCTCCCTGTGCTTTACACCAGGTTCCCACTAGCTATCTATTTTACACACAGTAGTGTATTTATGTCAAACCTAATCTCCCAATTCATTTCACCCTCTCCTTCCCGCCCTGTGTCCACATGTCCTTTCTCTACATCTGCATCTCTATTCCTGCCCTGGAAATAGGTTCATCTGTACTATTTTTCTAGATCCCACATATATGCAGTAATATACGATATTTGTTTTTCTCTTTCTGACTTACTTCACTCTGTATGACAGATTCTAGGTCCATCCACATCTCTACAAATGACCCAATTTCAATCCTTTTTATGGCTGAGTAATATTCCATTGTATATACATGCCACATCTTCCCTATCCATTCATCTGTCAATGGGCATTTAGGTTGCTTCCATGACCTGGCTATTGTAAATAGTGCTGCAATGAACACTGGGGTGCATGTGTCTTTTTGAATTATGGTGTTCTCTGGGTATATGCCCAGTAGTGGGATTGCTGAGTCATACGGTAATTCTATTTTTAGTTTTTTAAGGAACCTCCATACTGTTCTCCATAGTGGCTGTATCAATTTACATTCCCACCAACAGTGCAAGAGGGCTCCCTTTTCTCCACACCCTCTCCAGCATTTACTGTTGGTACATTTTTGATGATGGCCATTCTGACCAGTGTGAGGTGATGCCTCGTTGTAGTTTTGATTTGCATTTCTCTAATAATTAGTGATGCTGAGCAGCTTTTCATGTGCTTCCTGGCCATCTGTATGTCTTCTTTGGAGAAATGTCTATTTAGTTCTTCTGCCCATTTTTGGATTGGGTTGTTTGTTTTTTTGATATTGAACTGCATGAGCTGATAATATATTTTGGAGATTAATCCTTTGTCCATTGATTCGTTTGCAAATATTTTCTCCCATTCTGAGGGTTGTCTTTTCATCTTGTTTATAGTTTCCTTTGCTGTGCAAAACGTTTTAAGTTTCATTAGGTCCCATTTGTTTAGTTTTGTTTTTATTTCCATTACTCTAGGAGGTGGGTCAAAAAAGATGTTGCTGTGATTTATGTCAAAGAGTGTTCTTCCTCTGTTTTCCTCTAAGAGTTTTAGAGTGTCTGGTCTTACATTTACGTCTTTAACACATTTTGAGTTTATTT
This sequence comes from Orcinus orca, assembly GCF_937001465.1. Taxonomy (NCBI): domain Eukaryota; kingdom Metazoa; phylum Chordata; class Mammalia; order Artiodactyla; family Delphinidae; genus Orcinus; species Orcinus orca. Next base: position 113,346,853 of record NC_064560.1, read on the forward strand.
TTGTGTATGGTGTTAGGGAATGTTCTAATTTCATTCTTTTACATGTAGCTGTCCAGTTTTCCCAGCACCACTTATTGAAGAGACTGTCTTTTCTCCATTGTATATCCTTGCCTCCTTTGTCATAGATTAGGTGACCATAGGTGCATGGGTTTATCTCTGGGCTTTCTATCCTGTTCCATTGATCTATATTTCTGTTTTTGTGCCAGTACCATGTTGTCTTGATTACTGTAGCTTTGTAGTATAGTCTGAAGTCCAGGAGCCTGATTCCTCCAGCTCCGTTTTTTTTCCCTCAAGACTGCTTTGGCTCTTCAGGGTCTTTTGTGTCCCCATACAAATTTTCAGATTTTTTGTTCTAGTTCTGTAAAAAACGCCATTGGCAATTTGATAGGGATGGCATTGAATCTGTAGATTGCTTTGGGTAGTATAGTCATTTTCACAATATTGACTCTTCCAATCTGAGAACATGGTATATCTCTCCATCTGTTGGTATCATCTTTAATTTCTTTCATCAATGTCTTATAGTTTTCTGCATACAGGTCTTTTGTCTCCCTAGGTAGGTTTATTCCTAGGTATTTTATTCTTTTTGTTGCTATGGTGAATGAGATTATTTCCTTAATTTCTCTTTCTGATCTTTCGTTGTTAGTGTATAGGAATGCAAGAGATTTCTGTGCATTAATTTTGTATACTGCAACTTTACCAAATTCATTGATTAGCTCTAGTAGTTTTCTGGTGGCATCCTTAGGATTCTCTATGTATAGTATCATGTCATCTGCAAACAGTGACACTTTTACTTCTGCTTTTCCGATTTGTATTCCTTTTATTTCTTTTTCTTCTCTGATTGCCGTGGCTAGGACTTCCAAAACTATGTTGAATAATGGTGGTGAGAATGGACATCCTTGTCTTGTTCCTGATCTTAGAGGAAATGCTTTCAGTTTTTCACCATTGAGAATGATGTTTGCTGTGGGTTTGTCGTATATGGCCTTTATTATGTTTAGGTAGGTTCCCTCTATCCCACTTTCTGGAGAGTTTTTATCATAAATGGGTGTTGAATTTTGTCAGAAGCTTTTTCTGCATCTATCAAGATGATCATATGGTTTTTATTCTTCAATTTGTTAATATGGTGTATCACATTGATTGATTTGCATATATTGAAGAATCCTTGCATGGCTGGGATAAATCCCACTTGATCATGGTGTATGATCCTTTTAATATGTTGTCGGATTCTGTGTGCTAGTATTTTGTTGAGGATTTTTGCATCTATATTCATCAGTGATATTGGTCTGTAATTTTCTTTTTTTGTAGTATCTTTGTCTGGTTTTGGTGTCAGGGTGATGGTGGCCTCATAGAATACGTTTGGGAGTGTTCCTTCCTCTGCAATTTTTTTGGAAGAGTTTGAGAAGGATGGGTGTTAGCTCTTCTCTAAATGTTTGATAGAATTTACCTGTGAAGCCATCTGGTCCTGGACTTTTGTTTGTTGGAAGATTTTTAATTATAGTGTCAGTTTCATTACTTGTGATTGGTCTGTTCATATTTTCTATTCCTTCCTGGTTCAGTCTTGGAAGGTTATACCTTTCTAAGAATTTGTCCATTTCTTCCAGGTTGTCCATTTTATTGGCATAGATTTGCATCTAGTAGTCTCTTAGGATGCCTTGTATTTCTGCAGTGTCTGTTGTAACTTCTCCTTTTCCATTTCTAACTTTATTGATTTGAGTCCTCTCCATTTTTTTCTTGATGAGTCTGGCTAATGGTTTATCAATTTTGTTTATTTTCTCAAAGAACCAGCTTTTAGTTTTATTGATCTTTGCTATTGTTTTCTTTGTTTCTATTTCATTTATTTCTGCTCTGATCTTCATGATTTCTTTCCTTCTGCTAACTTTGGGTTTTGTTTATTCTTCTTTCTCTAGTTCCTTTAGGTGTAAGGTTAGATTGTTTATTTGAGATTTTTCTTGTTTCTTGAGGTGAGATTGAATTGCTATAAACTTCCCTCTTAGAACTGCTTTTACTGCACCCCATAGGTTTTGGGTCATCGAGTTTTCATTTTCATGTGTGTTTCTATGCACTTTTTTTAATTTCCTCTTTGATTTCTTCAGTGATCTCTTGGTTATTTAGCAGCGCACTGTTTATACTCCATGTATTTGTGTTTTTTACAGGATTTTTTTTCCCTGTAATTGATTTCTAATCTCATAGCACTGTGGTCGGAAAAGATGCTTGATACAATTTCAGTTTTCTTAAATTTTCCAAGGCTTGATTTGTGACCCAAGATGTGATCTATCCTGGAGAATGCTCTGTGAGCACTTGAGAAGAAACTGTCCTCTGCTGCTTTTGGGTGGAATGTCCTGTAAATATCAGTTAAATCTATCTGGTCTATTGTGTCATTTAAAGTTTGTGTTTCCTTATTTATTTTCTGTCTGGATGATCTGTCCATTGGTGTAAGTGGGGTGTTAAAGTCCCCCAGTATTATTGTGTTACTGTCAATTTCCCCTTTTATGGCTGTTAGCATTTGCCTTATGTATTGAAGTGCTCCTATGTTGAGTGCATAAATATTTATAATTGTTATATCTTTTTCTTGGGTTGATCTCTTGATTAACCCAAGATCATTATGTGGTGTCCTTCCTTATCTCTTGTAACAGTCTTTATTTTAAAGTCTATTTTATCTGATATGAGTATTGCTACTCCAGCTTTCTTTTGATTTCCATTTGCATGGAATATCTTTTTCCTTCCCCTCACTTTCAGTCTGTATGTGCCCCTAGGTCTGAAGTGGGTCTTTTGTAGACAGTATATATATGGGTCTTGTTTTTGTATCCATTCAGCCAGTCTGTGTCTTTTGGTGGGAGCATTCAATCCATTTACATTCAAGGTAATTATTGATATGTATGTTCCTATTACCATTTTCTTGTTTTGAGTTTTTGTGGGTCTTTTTTTAATATTATCTGTCTATCTATATATTTATTTTATTTATCTGGCTGCATTGGGTCTTCAGTTGCGGCACGCAGGCTCTTCGTTGCAGTGTGCAGGCTTCTCTCTATTTGTGGTGCGCAGGCTCCAAAGTATGCTGGCTTAGTTGCTCTGCAGCATGTGGGATCTTAGTTCCCCAACCAGGGCCCAAACCTGCATCCCCTGCATTGAAAGGCGGTTTCTTAACAACTGGACCACCAGGGAAGTCCCTGCCTTTTTCTTCTCTTGTGTCTCCTGCTTAGAGAAGTTCCTTTAGCATTTGCTACAAAGCTGATTTGGTGGTGCTGAATTCTCTTAGCTTTTGCTTGTCCGTAAAGCTTTGATTTCTCCATCGAATCTGAATGAGATCCTTGCTGGGTAGAGTAACCTTGGTTGTAGGTTTTTCCCTTTCATCACTTTAAATATATCCTGCCACTCCCTTCTAGCCTGCAGAGTTTCTGTTGAAAAATCAGCAATAACCTATGGGGATTCCCTTGTATGTTATTTGTTGCTTTTCCCTTGCTGCTTTTAATTTTTTTCTTTGAATTTAATTTTTGTTAGTTTGATTAATATGTGTGTCTTGGTGTGTTTCTCCTAGGGTTTATCCTGTATGGGACTCTCTGTGATTCCTGGACTTGGGTGGCTATTTCCTTTCCCATGTTAGGGAAGTTTTCGACTATAATCTCTTCAAATATTTTTTCAGACCGTTTCTCTTTCTCTTCTTCTTCTGGGACCCCTATAATTCGAGTGTTGGTGCATTTAATGTTGTCCCAGAGGTGTCTGAGACTGTCCTCAATTCTTTCCATTCTTTTTTCTTCATTCTGCTCCTCAGCAGTTATTTCCACCATTCTATCTTCCAGTTCACTTATTCGTTGCTCTGTCTCAGTTATTCTGCTATTGATTCCTTCTAGAGTATTTTTCATTTCAGTTATTGTGTTGTTCATCACTATTTGTTCTATAGTTCTTCTAGGTCTTTGTTAAACATTTCTTGTATTTTCTTGATCCATGCCTCCATTCTATTTCTGAGATTTTGGATCACCTTTACTATCATTACTCTGAATTCTTTTCCAGGTAGGTTGCCTACTTCCTCTTCATTTATTTGGTCTTCTAGGTTTTTACCTTGCTCCTTCATCTGTAACATACATTTTTGTCACTTCATTTTTTTTTTGATGGCTGTGTTCCTGTCTTAGCGACTGTTTGGCCTCAGGTGTCCAGCATTGGGGTTTGCAGGCAGTTGGGTAGAGCCGGGTCTTGGTTCCAAGATGAGGACCTCCAGAAGACCTCACCCCTGGGGTCTGAAGTTCTGTTAGTACAGTGGTTTGGACTTGGCCCTCCCACCACAGGAGCTCAGGCCCAACCCCCAGTCTGGGAGCCAAGATCCTGCAAGCTGCTTGGTTTGACCAAAACAAAAAGTGGGGGGGCAGAACAATAACAAAGAATAAAAAATAAAATAAAATTAGAAAAATTTAAAAAATATTAGAAAAAATAAAAATATAAGTGAAACAACAGCAAGGTAAAACAGAACCACAACAGAAAAAAAAAAAAAAGCCAGAAAACGCCTTGGCCATGTGGGGCAGGGCTTTGGTGGAAGCAGGGCTTTGGCATGGGGTGCAGCCAGAGGGGGCTTCAGAGCGCAGATCAGGACCTCAGCAGGCTCCCTGGGGCCCAAATGGGTGGAGGAAATGCTGGCCCATTCCCTCCTATCCCTCAGGGGTCTCTTTCCATTTCCACTGATCTCACTGTGGGTGGGCCCCTCCCGAGCGTGGGAACCCCTCCCCTCCCACAGCCGCCCCTCAGGGGCACAGGTCGTGTCCCGCCTCCACTTCTCCTCCCCACATCCTACCGGGTCGCTCGGGGGTTCCTCCCATCCCCTTAGGTGTCCGAGGTCCCCCACCAGCACCTGGTAGGTGCCCTAGTTGTGAGGAGATGCAAACTCTACATCCTCCTACTCCTCCATCTTGACCTCCCCAGTTTCTCGCCATTTACCTTTACATTGTGAAGGCTGGCTCTAGCCTTGAACCAATGAAACCTGCCACGGCTGGCATGAAAAGATGCGCTCTCTGATTATTTGCTGTGCTTCGTCTTCAAGTCTTCATAAAGGCTTTTAGCTTTCTCTTGAATCAGCATTAAGCTGAGCAGGACTCAATGCTGATGCTGATCCTGCATCCACACACTGAGAAGCTTCTCCATCTCCTCCGTCACTTGTCCACACTTCTTCAATATTATTGTCAACATCATCGGCACAGCAGACTTCACATGTTCCATGATCTTGTCCTTGTTCTTTAGAACTGTGCCAATGGTGGAACGATTCATGTTATAATAATGAGTGGCAGCTACCATCTTTTTGCCTCTCTCCACTCTCTCAATTATTTTCAGTTTGTTTACATCGTTATCGCTTGATGTTTCTTAGCAGTACCAGCTACATCACCACTGCTTTTACGCTTGTTTCCGGACATCCTGGGCTTGAAATAAAGATATTGTACTACTGTACTCTATACAGTACTGTAAAGTATACAAAAGCACAACCACCTGTAGAGGATGCATGCACGTGACAATGTACGCCAGACACGTGAACTTACTTACATGACTGGACATGCAAATTCACGTTCGCATCTTTGAAAGTTCACAACTTGAAGGTTCGTACTTAGGGGACTTACTGCATTCTAAATCCTCTGTGGTCATTTCAACAATCTTCACAGCATCTTTACCAGGAGTAGATTTAATCTCAAGAAATCACTTTCTTTGTTCATCCATAAGAAACAACTCTTCATCCACTCAAGTTTTATCATGAGATGGCAGCAATTCAGTCACATCTTCAGGCTCCACTTCTAATTCTAGTTCTCTTGCTATTTCTTGCTACCACATCTACTGAAGTCTTTAACTCTTCAAAGTCATCCATGAGGGTTGGAATCAACTTCTTCCAAACTCCTATGGATACTGATATATTGACCTCTTCCCATGAATCATGAAAGTTCTTTTTTTTTTTTTCCTTTCTGGAGAAGGAAAGATTGATTTATTACTTGCAGCTAGTAAGGAGAACACCTGGTGATCTTTCCCAAAACAGTGTCTCCACAGATGTTCTTAATGGCATCCAGAATGGTGAATCCTTTCCAGAAAGCTTTCTATTTAGTTTACCCAGATCCATCAGAGGAATCACTATCTATGGCAGCTATAACCTTACAAAATGTGTTTCTTAAATAATAAGACCTGAAACTGTTAATTACTCCTTGATCCATGGGCAGCAGAATGGATGTTATGCTAGCAGGCATGAAAACAACATGAGGGACTTCCCTCGTGGTCCAGTGGTTAAGACTCAGAGCTCCCAATACAGTGGGCACGGGTTTGATCCCTGGTGAGGGAACTAAGATCCCGCGTGCCACTCAGCGCAGCCAAAACAAAAAACAAAAAAAACACATGAATCTCATTGTACATCTCCATCAGAGCTCTTGGGTGACTGGGTCCATTGTCAATAAGAGTAATATTTTGAAATGAATCTTTTCTTCTGAGCAGTAGGTCTCAACAGTGGGCTCAAAATATTCAGTAAACCATGTGGTCAACTGATGTGATGTCATCCAGGCTTTGTTGTTCCATTTACACGGCACAGGCAGAGTAGATTTAGCATAATTCTTAAGGGCCCTGGGATTTTCAGAATGGTAAATGAGTATTGGCTTTAACTTAAAGTCACCAGCTGCATTAGCCCCTAACAAGAGAATCAGCTTGCCCTTTGAATCTTTGAAGCCAGATATTGATTTCTCCTCTCTAGCTATGAAAGTCATAGAGGGCATCTTCTTCCAATATAAAGCTGTTTCATCTACACTGAACTCTGTTGCTTAGTGTAGCCACCTTCATTAATTATCTTAGCTAGGTCTTCTGGATAACTTGCTGCAGCTTCTACATCAGCCCTTGCTGCTTCACCTTGCACTTTTATGTTATGGAGACAGCTTTCCTTAAACCTCATGAACCAACCTTGACTGGCTTCAAACTTTTCTTCTGTAGCTTCCTCACTCTCTTAGCCTTCACAGAATTGAACAGCGTTAGGGCCTTGCTCTGGATTAGGCTTTGGCTGAAGGGAATGTTGTGGCTGGTTTGATCTTCTATCTGGACCAATAAAACTTTCTCCCTATCATCAGTTAGGCTGTTTTGCTTTCTTATCATTTGTGTATTCACTACAGTAACACTTTTAATTTCCTTCAAGAACTTTTCCTTTGCATTCATAACTTAGCTCACTGTTTGGTGCAAGAGGCCTAGCTTTCAAGTCTATCTGGGCTTTTGACTGCCTTCCTCACTAAGCTCAATCATTTCCAGCCTATGATTTAAAGTGAGAGATGTGCAACTCTTCCTTTCACTTGAACACTCAGAGGCCATTGTAGGGTTATCGATTGGCCTAATTTCAATATTGTTGTGTCTCAGGGAATTGGGAGGCCCAAGGAGACAGAGAGAGAGATGGGGTAGAGCAGTCAGAACACACACATTTATCAACTAAGTTTGCCATCTTACATAAGTGCAGCTTGTGGTGCCCCAAAACAATTATAATTGTATCATCAAAGATCACTGATCACAGATCACCATAACAGGTATAATAAAAATGAAAAAGTTTGAAATACTGTGAGAATTACCAAAATGTGACACAGAGACACAATATGAGCAAATGCTCTTGGAAAAATGGCACCAACAGGACTGCTCAACACAGTGTTATCACAAACCTTTAATTTGTAAAAAACACAGTATCTGTGAAGTACAATAAGGCAAAGCACAATAAAATAAGGTATGCCTATGTAAGTATGCCCTGTGCAACATTTAAAAATTATGCATTGTTTGTCTGAAGTTCAAATTTAACTGAGAATTCTATATTTTATCTGGCAGCCCTACCCTGGTACAATATAGGAGGGGACTACACAAGGGTGTGAAAGCCAAGAGGCAGACAGTGATCACTGGGGTCTGTCTTATAGGTTGGCTACCAGAGCTAAGTCTTCCCATACAACACTTTTTTTTTTTTTGGCTGATCAATTTCACAGTCACTCTTTCAGTGAAACTGAAAATCAAGTCACGGTCCAAAAAAAGAAATCAGTTATAGTTTTTGTTGAGATTTCATTAAATCTACAGATTAATGCAAGGGAAATGGATATATTTATAGTATGGAGTTTTCTCAGCAAGCCTTTTTATATCCTCTATTAAGTTTTATATTTTTCTTCATCTAGGTCATGCATACTTCCTGTTAGGAGTTTGCTGTTATTATAGTTTTGGTTTGTGATTATAATTTTACCTATGATAGTTTTGAGATGGTTTTGGTTGGAATATAAGTTATAATTTTACCTATGATAGTTTTGAGATGGTTTTGGTTGGAATATAAGACTATTATTGATTTTTGTACATTTATTTTGTTATGGCTACCTTATTGAATGTTCCTATTATTTCTAGTAACTTTTAAGTTGATTCCCTTAGGTTTTCCAGGTACGTTATACTGTCATCTGCAACTAATGATAATTTTGCCACCTCCTTTCCAATATTTAAACCTCTCATTTTGTTTTTTTGACTGATTATACTGTCTATGGAGCAGTTGTCATTTTTATGAGAAAAACCTGAGCCTCGGAATAGTCTTCTGAATTGGGAGAAAATAATATATAGGAAAACTACTTTACACATTTTATTATTTAGGTTGAGGTGTAACTGTAAGTATGATGTTTCCAGACTACCCTCCCCAAATCTGCTACACAAAAAGCTTCCCAGAATTTCACTTTGTTTAAATATCCCACAAGTGCGTTGCTTTCAAAGAACTTATAACAAAGACTGCCTTCCAGAAACAGCGGAACTTTTTCCTTACCATTTCAGGCAGACATTCAAGGGGAGTTTTCACAGGACTTTAGACATGTCACTTGCCCCAAAAGTGTATTACATAAAAAGCTTTGGATCAGGAAAACAAGAATCACACATATACAGATAAATAAGGACTCCTGAAAACCCAGAATACAGTCCACAGCACAAAAACAACATAACCTAATGGGAGAGGGAGAAGAAAAGCCCAGAGAGAGAGACAGCTCACAGGGGAATGTTCTGCCAGGCATTGGCTCCCTCTCTTAAACAACAGCTGTTAATAAATCTCTTGAGCAGTGGGAGTGTCAGATTTTTTAGCTGGGAAACAGGGGTAGCTATCTGGCTGGAAGGGAAGACTGGAGGACTTGTATTAACTGAGGGCTGCTTCTGGGTAGTTAGCACACCGTTTTTACTTTGAATGCATATTACACAACAATAAAAATAACGTGTTTTCTAAAGATGCTCTTATTTATAATTTACAACCTTTTTTCTTCTTACATATGAATTCTGATTCTGGAGGGCAGCTGTGGGTTTTATGCAAATTGGTGGGGGGAAGCTAAAGCTCTCCTAAGCCACTCCTTCACACCCACAGGTCTACAAAGCACTGTTCTAAATTGTATGAAAGCATAAAGTTTAAAAAGATACGATTCTACCCATATGGGAATAGAATATAGAAAAGAGTGGATAGATGTATAACTGATTCACTTTGCCATACAGCAGAAAATAACACAACATTGTAAATCAACTACACTCCAAAAAAATTAATTAAAAATAAAAATATAAAAATAAAATATACAATTCTTACCCTCAGAAAAGCACAATCCAAAGGTGTAAAGAGAATGCAAGGAGGGAATCAAAGAAGGTGACTGAGGTAACTAACTGTTGACTATGGGCACAGTACAGAACTACTCAACCTCCAGGTCACAAATGATGACACAGATGTTCAGGGCTAAGTTGATTTTAAAATTCTGTCTTAACACTGTGTTGATGATGGCAAAATATTCCCATGGAGGGGGGTTATAGGAACAAGGAAGGAGGTGTGTCTTTTCCTAATGCACCGGGTGATGTGGTCCTAAGCCATGATGAGTCTGGAGAGGCACCTCCTCCCATGTAACAGCTTTTTGGGAAACAGGTAATATGAGCTACTTCAAGTTCTATGGAGACTTTAACTTGGGTCTGGAGGCTTGGAAAAAAATCCAGATGGAGTGGCTTCAATTCAATACATATTTACTGAGTACATTTGTATCAGGTACTACATTGGGGACAAAATAAGGCAAAGGTCTCTATCCTCAGAGTCAACAGAAGACGTTTTCATCTCTGACATCTCAGAATCACACTCAGGATCTTACCTGTAAATACTAACGCAAGGATCCAACACAACTGGTCTTGCATTTTCTAGAAGTTTCTTGTCTTTGAGATTGTGTGCCATTCCTGAACAGAGTACAAAAAAACAAAATGTGAAAGGTGCTCTGGCATGCCCTTTAACTCTCAAATGCAGACCTCAGGAAAAAAACACTGCAAATTTCAGCTGATTTTGCTCTTGCTCCGTGGGAGGCTGAGTTAAAGCAATTTTTAACTTAATGAACGCTAACTGTGAGCCAATTTAAAACAAATATGCCAGACCAAGCCATCCTGTTTGGGCAGTAATCAAAGCAAACCTCATCTTAGCCTGGATCAGTGATCTACCAGAACCTCATGCCTGGGGAGAAAGACTAACTTAATTAATATTCCTCACTGAATTCTTGATTCTAACCACCATCCCCTCCTCCAAAACCTCTTTCTCTCCATGCTTTCTGCACCTGAGAAAATGGCAACCCACCCACCCAGCCACTTGCTCTATCTGGACACGTTAACGCATCTGCTCTAGACAATGAGTCCAGACCATGACCAAGTCCTGTCAACTCTACCCTCCAATACATCTTGAATTTGCTTACTTCTCTCTCCCCTACCAGTACTGTAACCCAAGTCATGCATATCTCCCACCCGGACAACTGCATTAGCTTCCAAGCTGGTGTGCTTGCTTCTACCCTGTCCTCTATCAAATTCCTCAGATACATATGTGATTTAACTTGTGTATTGGATATTTCTCCCCTCAGAAAGTAAGCTCCGTGAAGACAAAGACTCCTTCTGATTTTTTTTTACTGGGGTATTCCTGGTGCCTAGCACAGTACCTGGCACACAGTAGGCATCAATAAGACTTGAGAGAATAAATGAATGATAGAAGTCCTCCTGTCCACACAGACAAGTAAGGTTCAGAGTCCATTCTCTTAAGTCTTTTTTCCCTCAGAGCCACATGAGCCATTCCTCAAAGAGAAATGTCTTTTTACTTCCTTCCTTCATTGTATGGTGACCTTTTAGCAAGTCTTTTAGGAAAAAAATCAGAGTGAGCTCTGAAAGAATCCAGACAGAGCCTGCCTCTTTCTAATGCTTTGGAAAGAGATGACATTTTATGAAGAAAACAAAACAAAACAAAACAATCTTAGACCTTTTGAGGCATTACTGCCATCTGGGGGCAATAATGTTAATCTACAGGCAACCAAGAACTTTTCCCTCTGCCTACTAATTGTCTCAAATTTTCTGAAATTTAACAATGATTTTAACCTTGGTATGAGTCTCCTTTTATCCATCATGGCTTCTATACTGGAAACATATGTCCTTCAGTTCTAGGGCATTTTCTTGAATTATTTCATTGATATTTTTCTCCCCATTTTCTCTTTTGGGAATTCTTATAATTTGGATGTTAGGTCTCCTGAATTGGCTTTTAACTTTCTTATCCTTTTTCTCCCATGTTCCTCCTCTCTTTTTTTGTACTACTTTTTTAGAGGCGATATTTCTGGCTCCACCAAAGTATCTCCAAAACCACCTTTGGCAAAACAAAGCTGAGGGACTTCCCTGGTGGCGCGGTGCTTAAGAATCCGCCTGCCAATGCAGGAGACACAGGTTTGAGCCCTGGTCCGGGAAGATCCCACATGTCATGGAGCAACTAAGCCCGTGCGCCACAACTACTGAGCCTGAGCTCTAGAGCCCGCGAGCCACAACTACTGAGTCCACGTGCCACACCTACTGAAGCCTGTGTGACTAGAGCCTGTGCTCCGCAACGAGAAGCCACCGCAATGAGAAGCCTGCGCACCGCAACGAAGAGTAGCCCCCACTTGATGCAACTAGAGAAAGCCTGCGCACAGCAACGAAGACCCAACGCAGCCAAAAATTTAAAAAATAAAATAAAAAATTAAAAAAATAAAGCTGAGTTTATTCTTACTGAAAGAAGGGACAGCACTAACTTGACAGAGACTTAGCCTCTTGGAGGGGGGAGGGCAAAGCTTAGTTACCTCTGAGGTTTTGCAACCTGGTTTAGGGCAGGTCTTTCAATGCTAGGGCTTATTAGGATTGGACAAGAATAACAGTTTAGTGTTGGTGGTCCCGGCAAGGAAGGATTTTGAGACGCAGATTCAAAGAGTCTAGGGGAGTCAACTGTTCCTTGATGCTATCTATTGGTAAGCTCAGCATTTAAATGGGTTTGGGGGAAGGACAGTCCCAGAATAAACAAAATTATTTACATCTGTCATTGCCTTGTGAAACAGTTCCCTGTAATAATAAAGTTACACTTGAGATGAGTGGAATAGTAAGTCTTGTAAATGCAAACAATAAGCTGTGTGGGTACAGATGGTTTCGGTTCTCAGGGGTCTCCTCACCTGATTTTCCTTCCTTTCTGTTGAATTTTTCACTTCTACTATAGTATCTTCAATTTATGAGTCTTTTTTCTTCTGAAAGCTCCTTTTTAAAGCCTTCTTTCTTTGGGGGGACAAGGATATCAACAAGGACAGAAAATAGAATTTTTTAAAACAAGTTTCCCTGCCAGCTTCATTGCCTCAATGTCCTCTGAGTTCCTTTTGGTGTCTGTCTTTCATGCTGGGCCTTTCTTGGATTGTCTGAGGGTGAGCCTTGGCTGTCCATGAAGAGCAATGAGACCAACAGCAGGGGTGAGGCAGGGTAGGAGGCCGGGCTGGTCAGTGCAGGATGATCATATTAGGACTGCAGGGTTTTGCCCCTCTTGGGCTGGAAAGTTTTCCCATTGAGGAATTATCCAATTGCCTGTGGGGTCAAGGAGGGTATGGAGCAAGCCTGGTTGCCAGCGTTCTCAGAGCTGAGTTACAGAAGGGGGCTGAGATGTCACCATCCAATACTGAGGTTCCCTTAATTCTAATTTTCATTACAGTATCTCTGTCCTCAGCTATGCCTCTTATTTTTTTGTCTCACTCACACTCCCCCTTTCAGAGACATCTAGTACCTCCACCACCTAATCTTTCCTGGGGGTTCTAAAAATTGGCTTGTTATGGCTTCGCCACTAACAGCTTAGTGAGTTACTACTCTGCTAAGTCAGTTTCCATTCTTCCAAAATGTGGTTGCTGTCATCTGCTCACCCAGGTTCTTTGTCTTGTGGGTTTATGCATTTTGAACTTACTCCTTTTAGAAGACTTTGGATAGGCAGCAGAGATAAATGAATGTGTTCATTCAACCACATTTAACTAGGAGTCTGCATTACATTCCTAAAGTTCCCTCCAACACTAAATACTGTGATTTTAAGTGCATTTTTGTTAAAGCAAGAGTGAACATAGTTGGGAATGATACTGGAGCAAGTACAGCTTAGGAATCTTATGTCCAAATGCATTAGGAGAAGAGAGGTAATTGGCTTTTTCCCCACCCCCAATAATCAGTCTGGGAAGGCTTTATGGAAGAAGCAAAATTTGAGGAACTATTTATATGATAAGAAATACTCATTTTGACACAGACTAGATGAAAAAATATTTTAATAACTAAACCTGAGGACTTATTTATACATTTTAAAAAGCAGCAGGAGTGGAATAAAAGAGAAGCTGAGGGAGCCTACAGCAAACTTATTCTTGATCCAGAATGCAACAGGGACCTACCATCAGGCTTTAGGTAGTGAAATGGTATCAGAAAGGCGTGAAAAGAAAGATAACGTAGGAAACTTTGGTATCAATTATAAGGATAAATTGAGGGAGGAAGAGACAATACTAAAAAAAAAAGAAGAAGAAGTTTTTTAAAGAAATGGAAAAGCCAATCTTCTAAAATTCATAGCGAAACGCAAAGGACCTTGATCAGCCAAAACAATACTGAGAAAGAAGAACAAAGTTGGAGGACTCCCTCTCCAATTTCCAGACTTACTATATGGCTATGGTAACCTAGAACAGTGTGTACTGGCATAAGGATAGACATATAGACCAATGGAATATAACTGAGAGTCCAGAAATAAACCCATACATCTATGGCCAACTGATTTTCAACAAGCATGCCAAGACTATTCGACAAGGAAAGAATAGTCTCTTCCATAAATGGTGCTGGGACAACTGGATACCCACACTCCTACTTCACATGATATATCAAAATTAACTCAAAATGTATCAACAGCCTAAATATAAGAGCTAAAACTATAAAACTCTTACAAGGATACATATGGGTAAATCTTCAGGACCTTGGATTCAGAATGGATTCTTAGATATGACACAAAAAGCACAAGCAACAAAAGAAAAATGGATAAATTAGACTTTATCAAGATTGAAAACTTTTGTTCATCAAAGGACATTATCAGGAAAATGAGAAAGACAACCCATAGAATAAAAGAAAATATTTGCAAATCACATGACTAATATAGAGTCTTGGGACTTCCCTGGTGGCACAGTGGTTAAGACTCCACACTCCCAACACAGGGGGCCTGGGTTCGATCCCTGGTCAGGGAACTAGATCCCACATGCATGCCGCAAATAAGAGTTCTCATGCCACAACTAAGGAGCCCACATGCTGCAACTTAGACCCGGGCACAACCAAATAAATATTTTTAAAAAAAGAGTCTAGTATTCAGAATGTATAAAGAACTCTTACAACTCAACAACAAAAAGATAAACAACTTGAAGTAAAAATAGGCAAATAACTTGAATAGACATGTCTTCAAACAAATTATACTGGGACTTCCCTGGTGACGCAGTGGTTAAGAATCAGCCTGCTAATGCAGGGGACACAGGTTCAAGCCCTGGTCCGGGAAGCTCCCACATGCTGCGGAGCAACTAAGCCCGTGTGCCACAACTATTGAGCCTGCGCTCTAGAGCCTGCGAGCCACAACTACCAAGTCCGCGTGCCACAGCTACTGAAGCCCGCACGCCTAGAGCCCATGCTCCTCAACAAAGACAAGCCACCCCAATGAGAAGCCCACACACCGCAACGAAGAGTAGCCCCTACTGGCCGCAACTAGAGAAAGCCCACACGCAGCAATGAAGATCCAACGCAGCCAAAAATAAATAAATTAATTAATAAAAAAAATTAACCAATGGCCAACAGGCACATGAAAAGGTGCTCAGTATCATTAATCATTAAGGAAATGCAAATCAAAACCACGAGATAACACTTTAAGTCCATTAGGATGACTATTTTTGAAAAGTGGAAAATAAGTGTTGGAAAGGATTGGAGAAATTGGAACCCTTATGCATTGCTGATGGAAATGTAAAATGGTGCACCTGCCGCAAAAAACAATTTGGTGGTTCCTCAAAAAGTTAAACATAGGATTACCATACGACCCAGCTATTCTACCCCTAAGTATACCGTATACAGAAGAATTGAAAACAGGGACTCAAGCAAGTACACGTACATGAATGTTCACAGCAGTATTATTCACAAAGCTGAATGGTGGAAACAGTCCAAACGTCCGTCAACAGATGAATGGATAAACAAGTTATGGTACACACATATGCACAATGGAATTTTACTCAGCCATAAAGAGAAATGAAGCACTGATACATGATACAACATGGAGGAACCTCGAAAACACTATGCTTAGTTTAAGCCAGACAAAAAAGATCACATGATTTTACTTCTGTGAAATACCCAGAATAAGTAAATCCATAGAGATAGAAAACAGTCTGGAGCTGTCAGGAACTTGGAGGAAGAAAGAGTGAAGAATGACTGCTTAACGCGTATGGGGTTATCTTTTTGGGGTGGGTTAATGAAAATGTTTTGGAACTTGATAGAAGTGGTGACTGAATGATATTGTGAATGTTCTAAATGTCACTGATCTGTATACTTTAAACTGGTTAATTTTATTATGTGAATTTCACCTCAATAAAAAAAAGGGGGAGATGCTGAAAGACCCACCAAAAAGGCCTTAGGAGTAAGACAGAAAAAAAGCATAGTGACACAAATACAAAGAAAATCAAAATAAGGAATTATAAAACTGAGAATTTCACCCTGGAAACAATGATGGATATGAACATTCTTAGCCCAAAAAAAGGGAGCAGAGTGTACATAATCACCAAAAAAGCAAATGCAAGGATTTTCTCATCGGGAGAGCTCTGGGAATGCTGGTGGAATAGGTGAGACGAGTGATTATCATAAGACTCAGTAAGATACTGAAGGGCAAGAAACCTAGAGGGAATAGAGAGAGAGAAGAACCCTGCATTTCTGAGAACAAGGGAATTTGACAGAGATATCTCAGAATGGTTTAAAAGTGGATACAGGGAAGACTAGAAAAGAAAAACTATTACCCTGAGGATCAGGACCTACAGTCAGGATATCGTAATAAAAGATAGGAAGACACTGAATACCTAACAGAGACTATTCAAGCTTTAAAACCTACATCTATCTAAGTAATTTGTGAGGAAACCTTGATTATATTACAACTACACATTGTGTATATACTGTACAGTAATATACACATACTACAGTACATGTGCATTGGAGCTCTATGAGTTGAACTACAGTGGACAAACTGGAAGATGTGAGGATTCACAAAGCAGTAATCTAACATTTTAATTCTCAGAAAATAGTGTTGAAAGGCTAACCTAATGAGTGTATAAAGGTATGCATACAAAGGTTTATTGCAGCGCTGATTCTTTAGCAAAAGAAAAAAATTGAATCAAAGTGAATATCTACCAGAATGGAAAAGGATAATTTATGGTACCTCCATACAATGAGATATTATGAAGACATTTAAAAGGGTGAGGTAGATTTTTACACACTGGCTTAGAAAGAGGTCCAAAACATAACTAAGTGGGAAAAAAGCATAATGTAGAACAAAATATGCACAAGAGTTTCCATTTTTTGTAAAACCAAAGCAAACGAAAAGTCCCAAGGAACAAGTTCTATAAATGCATATGTTTGTGTTAGCCTCGAATAAAGTCTAGAAGACCACACACACAACTGTCAACAGCGGTTACCTCAGGTGGTAATGATTGACAGACTGTGCTTAAGTTAATATGCCCGCAGAATAGTGCCTGACACATATAGTTAATGCTCATTACACGTTAACCACTATCATTTTCACTTTATATACTCTGACACTGAATTATTATAAAAATTACTTCTGTAATTTAAAAAAACAATGCTTGCAGAATGAGAAAAACATATGAAAAGATGCTTAATCTCATTAAGAATCAAGAAAATACAAATTAAAACAACATCATTTCTACCCATTAGATTGGCAAAAAATAAAACATTTATGATATGCATTTTGTTAAAAGTTTGACTGAAGCAGCATTGTCATGCACAACTGGTGAAAAATCAATTCGTATTATATTTATAAAGGTTTAAACATGTATATCCTTTGATCCAGCAATTCCACTTCTAGAAATTAATCCTAAAGATATAGTTGCCATATACACAAAGTGATGTGTATAAGAATGCCCACCCAGCAGTGAAAAACTGAAAATAACCCAAATATCTATCAAGGAATGAAATTAAGACACATGGAACATTATGTAATCATTAAAAAGAATAAGATAGAGCTGTATATATCAAATGAGAATTCTCTAAGATGTTAAGTGAAAAACAGTAAGTTGTGAATCTGTGCCAGGTAGTTTATTGCTCCTTAGCTCCAAATCTACCTTTTGCCTGTTTTGTGATCCTGGACGGTGTAAGCATTTTTCCTTTGCCCTCTGATATGATTTTAACCTCTACCAGTAGAGGGCGCCGGAGGAACTCTGATGAGGGTAGGCTTCTCCGTGCCTGGTGCTTGCCTACCATCAAGTTTCAACAGCACCCCTGTGGGTGTCTTCCCATTGAGTTCCCTCGGCATCCCTGTGAGCAGCTTCCCAGAATCGTAGTGGTTTCCTGGCGAGTTTCATCAGCCCTCCAACTCGGCATTCCAGCACATCCAGTTTCCTGCATGCCAGCCCTTCAGTGGGCAGCAACTCAGCAAACTTTGTCATCCAGTGACATAAACCATCACATACTCTCCCATATAGTCCAATTATCAGTCTTGGAGGAAAAGAGGGCCTCTTCCAAATTCTTTCCTTCCTTGAATGCTTTGCCTCAACCCTGGAGGTAGTGGCTGCTCCCTATATCGGCTATCGAATTCTTTTAGAGTTCTCTTCACCCCTTAGTAGTTAATTCCCTATTACTAGTTAATAATTCTCTATGTCAAACTTACTCTATTTGATGTGTGGTTTCTGTCTCCTGACTGAGACCCTAGATGGATACAGTGTCTCATTTATGTTTTTAAAAACCTGTGTGTGTATGTGTATGCACATACCCACCCCCCTACAGCTATGTAAATGTACAGACGATATGGAATACACCAAATTATTAACAGTGATTATTTCAGGAAAATAAGTGGGATACAAGGATAGGGTAAAAAAAAAAAAGGATTTTCTCATTTACTCTATATATATCTCTCGTTTTAATTTTTTACAATAAACATTAATTCAGGTATTATATAATTAAAACACATCTATATATAATATTTAAATATATAATATTAATATATTTTAATATATAATATTAATATATTTTAAAATATGGTATGTATGGTAATTACGTATAAAATGCCAATTTCTGGGACTTAAATTATATAATTTAAAACAAATATATATTTTTAATATATAGAGAGAAGGTATATATTTTTTATCTATATGGCATATATATGGACATATATATATATATATATATCATGCCAATTTCTGGGAATTAAAATGGTAGATGGCTGTTTCATGACTGATGTTTGCTCCTGAAAAAATAAGCTATCTAATTATAAATAGAAAAGAGAATAAACTATAAAAAGGCAATGAATAGTATGAAAAGGACAAATTCTAGGTGATGAGGATTTGAGATTATTGCATGATATCAAGAGATGCCAGAAATCATGGCACTGCTCATCATGTCAAGAGTTGCACATGCAGGAAAAATGGTAACAGGAAGATGGACAACTCCAGCTTCATGATATTCAATTTAAATAGAAGTTAGTAGCTACAGTATAAGAGGACACTTATACATTTAAAGCCTGCCTAAGCCACTCCTAAAACCTGGGGGCCTTGAGTAGAAGGGAACCTAATAGATTAAACCCTTAAGTGCCAGCAATTGTCATTCCAATAATTTCCATCTTTATTTCTCAACTTTCACCCTTGCCTAATTGCCTATTTCACAGTAGCCATAGCAAAATCTACTGCTACAGTCAGAACTGTAAAGTCAGCATTCCCTAACTCCTAATTTAGCAAGGAAGCCTAAGATATAAAATTTTCTTGAAACTAAAGTGTTTTAGTTTAAAACACAAATGGAGGAACTGAACTTGCGGTAGCGAAGTAGATACATGTGCCATTTATATACAGTACAGATAACTGAACTTGTGATAAGTATAAAGAGCCTTAGACTTAAGACATGGAAACTTTGGTGCGGTTAAAAAAAAAAAATCATGGCCCTGCCACTATCTAGTAATTCTTTTTTTTGTACTTAATCAGTTAGGCGGGCAGGTTTTAGAGTCAGATCTCTTGGGATCAAATCCCAGCTATACCACATATTAGAAAGTTAATTGCTCAGCCTGTTTCCTTATTTGTAAAAAGGGAACAATAGTACCTACAGCCCAGGTTTTTGAAGAATACATATAAGACATGCACAGCACCTGGTGCTTACTAAGGTCGCAATACATGTCACATTCACCTTTCCGAGTCTCTGTTATTTTTGTTTTTTTGGGTTTTTGTTTTTGTTTCGTTTGTTTCGTTTTTACCTAAAAAATGAGAGGTCCCCACTAGATTATCTCAAAAGTCCCAAACCTGCCTTACCAGTCTGTAAGTCTACACGATCAGGATGGGTTTCTTAGGCGGTGGCGGGCTGGGAGGATGTAGAGAAAATAATCTAACATAAAAGTCAACGAAAGAAAAGTTTTCAGAAAGGTGGCAGATAAATCAGTAGAAACTGTCTTAGGGGAGTATACTTTAGAGAATGTGTCGGAGGAGTCACAGTGTCAGGTATCCTGTAAAGGAAAAGGTAAGAAAAGATGCTCCTTTCTCAAAACTAGAGGATGTGAGGGGTAATCCTGCAGTGACTTAGAGGTCGAATCTGTTTATCTGTTAGTCCAATGCTTGGAGTAGAAAGGCCGTCCCAGTTAAAGGAGCCTAGGAAAAGTCCCATTACCAGCCTCGTCTTAAAGGGCCAGACAGCACTTCTGCACTCACCGGGTAATTTGCATGCCGAGTGAGGCAGAAAGTGTGGCTAGGTTGGTGATCATATGACAGCTCTCTTCCAGGCTTTGCTTTACTGCCTCACTCGGAATGAACTCCTAGGGCATCCTGTAAGGTGGGTTATCCTACTCTTCCCATTCCCCTTTCAACGCCCCGTCTGCACTCTCCCTTCCCCGTCCAGTTGGTCTCACCTCGCCGCCCGGTCCCCATCCCTCCCTCACTCCCTCCCTCTCCCCATTTATCCGGACCCTCGCAAACTCCCACCCTCTCTTTCTTTCCCATCGTTTCCTATTTCCCATTTTCTACGGTTGTAGCCCCCCCTCTTTCCTTTACCATCCCGTACACGCTGCTTTCCCGCGCTCACCTTGCTCCAGCCGACCGCGACTCGCCGACCCACGCAGGAAGGCAGAATTGCGAGCGCCCCAGAGGCCCCGCCCAACGCGCGTGGACGTCCCGATTCTCCCGCCCCCTGAAGGCGCAGCCCGAGAGCGATTGGTCCCCAGGGTGCGCCTCCCAGGACTGGCAGCTCTTTCCACCCAACCGACGTGTCCAGCCTGCCAAGGTCCGGACAAGCCTCGTTCCTCTTCCAACCTTTCAGTCTGTTCTGCGGGCGACGGTTTTAGTACGGTCTTGCTTCCTTGCGAGGAGAGCTGCACCCAGATTTCCTTTACATAGGAGACGAATCAGAATTAGAAAGCCTGCCCTTTCTCTCCAAATTGTCTCCATGTTCATGTGTGTTGGCCCAACTTTTAAAGAAGTCCAACAAACTGATTCATAGCCATGGACTGAGCTCCATGATGATAATAGTAGCTAACACTCCAAACTTACTGTGCCACAGACACTATTATAGACGCTTTATAAGAATTAGCTAATTTCTCTGTAAGGTAGATGCATATTATCTCCATTTTACAAATGAGGAAACTAAGTTACAGGGAGGTTAAGTATCTTGCCCATGATCAGCTTAATAAGTGAACTAAAACTAAAACACAGGTGGTCGGATTTCCGGCTTTATTTCTCAACTTTCACCCTTGCCTATTCCACAGTAGCCATAGCAAAATCTACTGCTACAGTCAGAACTGTAAAGTCAGTATTCCCTAACTCCTAATTTAGGAGGGAAGCCTAAAATATAAAATTTTCTTGAAACTAAAGTGTTTTATGACCAAATGGAGGAACTGAACTTGCGGTAGCGAAGTAGATACATGTGCCATTTATATACAGTATAGATAACTGAACTTGTGATAAGTATAAAGAGCCTTAGACTTAAGACATGGAAAATTTGGTGTGGTTAAAAAAAAAAAATCATGGCCCTGCCACTATCTAGTAATTCTTTTTTTTGCACTTAATCAGTTAGGCAGGCAGGTTTTAGAGTCAGATCTCTTGGGATCAAATCCCAGCTATACCACATATTAGAAAGTTAATCGCTCAGCCTGTTTCCTTATTTGTAAAAAGGGAACAATAGTACCTACAGCCCAGGTTTTTGAAGAATACATGTAAGACATGCACAGCACCTGGTGCTTACTAAGGTCGCAATACATGTCACATTCACCATGATTCCATTACTCATCATAACACATGTATACCACATTACATCATATAATTTATAGACTGACTACCAGGAACAAAAATGTTAAGAATTTATTTGATTGAATGTATTACCATATTATGGTAATATTTATTATTTCAAATCTAAGTTCAGGTAAGGTCCATGGTCAATTTCTAATACTGTTCAGTAAGTTTTCACTTTTAGGATACAGTGAACAGACTAAATTTAAGATTTTCTATTAAAGATCTTGGTAAGTTGATTGTAGAGCAGGAGCTCAACTAACTTTGCCAACAAAAAGGTAATTTGAATAAGGAATAGTAAAGAAATGAACCAGTCTCACAGTGGCCTATTTAAACCCTAAACTCTTTTTCACTTAGGGACTGGAAAGTGATGGGCCCTTCAGGGAAGTGGTGACATGAAAAGGCAAAGGAATACATAGTGGTTCAGATTAATACAGAGCAACGAGACTGTATCAGTATGTTATGCTAAGTAGCTGGAGGTGAGGACTTCAGCAGTGAATAAAAAATGTATTTTCTCTTTCATACTTCAAATTATACCAGTAAGGAACTCTATCGGATGTGTTAGGAGAACTAGTTCCTTCCTTTCTTCTCCCAGGCTTCATACTTAACTCTGCCCCTGTTGGGAAACTCACTTCCCAAACTTTGCTGCAACTTAGTTCATGCTTTACCAAGTAATTTCTTTGGTGGGCCTCCATCCTAAAATTTGAGTTAGGTATCCTCAGGGCTCTTTACCTCTGAGGCAGAGAGGATAGAAATTCAGGCTTAATGTCGAGTATAATTGGTTGGGTAAAAATTGTCCTTCCTTCAGATTCTGGATGCTAATGGCCTTCGTTATGGAGCTTTAGCAAACAGTCAATTCTGGCTCTGAAAGAAAAGAGTAAGAAACACTCTTGTATTTTTTTCATTTTGGCATAATATGTATGAGTGATGTGACTATGACTCGTGAACAAAAGTTGGTTATTTTTATACTATTCTTTACTACATTTGGCCTTAATGATGACACAGAGCCACAATAGGAACAAAAGAATTAAAAAAAAAAAAAGACCAGGTCCAGATTGTACAGCTCAGAATTCTCACAATGGACCAAAAGGACTAAATTGGAGAACTAGATTGCCTTCCCTGATGTTAACCTACAGATTCAACAGGAGAACATCTTGTAAATTTCCCTGCATGGAGCCAGGATTGAGAACATAATACCTCTATTGTGACTGTCACTTATTTGCTGTTGGTTCCAAATCTATGTCTCCAACTCTGATTTCCTATCCTGAACTTTAAACTCCAGCTGCCTTCTTCATCTCTACCTGGATGCCTGGGGTATCCCACAGCATCTCCAACCCAGAGTGTCAAAAATGGGGGAATTCCCTAGTGGTCCAGTGGTTAGGACTCTGTGCTTCTGGGGGTGCAGGGGGTGCAGATGGAACTAATATCCCACATGCCGTACAGCGCGACCAAAAAAAAAAACCAAACAAACACAAAACGGAATTAGCCTATCTCCTCCCTTACCCCCACCCCAGAACTATTTCAGTAAATGAATAGCAGCCCCCGCTTAGACTCAAGCCAGATTTAGAGACCATTCCAGATCTCTTCGTCTCCTCATCTTCCCTTCTCACTCCTCTAATTAGTAGTAGCCAATCTCTTGTATCCACCCCGTGGGGGCATCGTAACTTCCTGGGCGAGGTGGCCGCAGTCAGTGGTGGGTAATTCTCTGGAGAAAGAGGCAGCTGTGAGCCATCAGCATCCACAGTCACTGCCGGGGCTGGGGGGCTCCAGCCCGGTGCAAGGAGATCTGGGCAGGGCACCCCAGTGTCTACCACACCAGCCCTCATCACCACTTGAACTACTGCAGTAGCCTTCTCGTTAGAAACTCTACCTCTAGACTCAACCATCTCTTCTTATTCAGGATCCACACGGCAACCGAGAATGATCTTTCCGAAAAGAAACTGATCATGCAACTATTCAAAATTATAGAGAAAAAAGCTAAACTCCTTAACTTTTCACATCAACCCTTCATGATAAGACCTTACGCCACCTTCCTAGCCTTATTTCCAAGAAATCTGTTCACCCACCTACACTTCATGACGATCTCACACTCACACACACATACACACGCGCAAGTCTCACACTGACCTCTGCTCTAGCAATATCAAAGGCAAACCCTTCAAACTCTCTCATGTTGCCATGCTTTTACACTGCGGCTCAATCTGCCTACAATGTCTTTCCTACTCCCTGTTCCCACTTATCTACCTGAGAAATTCCTGTTCCTTCAACTGTAAGTGCGGCATCACCTAGAAAGCCTTCCCTGGTTTCTTTAGACCTACTCAACGCTCTCACGGTACCCAATGACAGCACATGGCACGTTGCGTTGTAATTGTGTACTTAAGCACATGTCTCTCCAATTAAACACTAAGCTACTCATTTAGTCTCCCGGAACCAGCGTGGAGTTAATGCTCAATAAATGTCAGCTGTTGATCTTCCAGCTCTAGCACCTGTGGAATAACAGGTTCCACTAGTTTACCACTCACCGTTTCATGTGATCTTCTCTTACATGCCCCCAAAATGCCTTTTTGAAGCTCCAGGACATATTCCCTTCCTTTAATATTGTAGAACTTGGTACACAAGTCCATGTTCACTTGTGATTTTACTAACTTCAGCATTATTCCTCCTGAGTCTTCTGCAGTTCTAACTAATATGATAATTTATATCTGAGCTGAGTAAGCTTTAAAAGCTGAGTAAGATTTCTATAAATGAGGAATGAGACAGTGTCCTTCCAGACTTAGGAAATAGCATGGATGTGGGTGGAAGAATGAAAGCACCAGTGAGTCAGAGCACTAACCAGCAGTCTCAGGAGGACAGAGGGATGTGGTAGGAGAAGAGACAGGAGACCCGTGAATGTGGAACCTTGCAGGCCTTGCTGATTGAGACGGAGGGCACACCTGTGGAGTTAGAGTGTGTGTAAGTCCTGGCTCTACCACATCCCAGCTGGGTGATCTTAGGTAAGCATCTTAACCTCTCTGAGCATCACTTTCCTCATTTGTAAAATGAGAATGCTATGAAACTTAAATACATAAAATAAAAAGACCTCTTAAAATGTGCTGACTGGACGCTAGTGGGGAGATGGCTGGCAGAACGGAAAGGGAAGAAACACATTTCTAAGGAAGGGGGAGGCCTGGATGGGGTCTGGGAGGACTCCCGTCCCAGACCTTGGTGGCCCAGCATATGCAGATGGAAAAAGAAAGATGGAAGTGACTTCCTGGTCAGGCTGAAACATCCCAGAACGACTCAGGAGGCGTAGTAGACAGGCTCAGCTATTGCCCAAGCCAGTTAACTTCCTGGGAGAGGTTGCCCAAGTGGGCTGAGAAATAGGAAAATAGTAGGTCTTCCTAGGGTGGGAATTGGGTTGGGGGAGACCACCAAGTGGTTCTGACTCCACACATGGCACAGAGTTGCTTGCCTGAGAGTTGACAGCACGCGCAGATAGCAGAGAAGCAGCCCCAGCTGCAAGAGCATTCACACCCGTGCTGAGACCAACACACTTGGTCTCAGTGGGTGGTCGGACTGGAGCAGAGGAATTTCTGGGCAACTGCAGGGTTCATCCCCCCAAGGTAATCGAGGAGCCCATGGGGCAACCCACCAACACCTGAAAAACAGGAGGCTCCTCAAAACAAGGCTGTTGAGGAATAACACTTATGTTCAATCTTCGTGTTTCCAAGTAGAGAGACGTCAGCTAAATGAGGTTCCCTCCCTCACTCCTCCTTGGGTTTTTGTGTTTGGGATGTGCTGGGAGGAGACTTGTGTAAGTGGTGAGTTTGGGAGAAGGGACACAGCATATGAGGTTCAGCCTCTCACTTCCTCCTCTTTGGGACCCAGCCTCATCTTGGGATGCAGATATTTTAGTCTGTACAGTAAAGAGACTGTTCCTGCAGAGCAAGGCCTGAGGTTGTCCTTGGCTATTTGTCCTGGGTGGAAAAGGGCTGTACCTTCTTCAGCTTAGCTTTCATCAGTCAAAAAAGGAAAAGAAAAAAAGCTGACACTCTCTTTTAATTAATTGAAAGATTTTTTTTGAAATTGATAAATTACTAACTTTATTTTATTTATCGAAAATAAATTTATTTTCAAACTTTCAGAAAAATGGCAAGTACAGTACAAAGAATATCCACACCCCCCTCACCCCAGGGGGTGTTACATTGGATCACATTTGCTCCTTCTGTATGTGTATTGTATGTATATATATAATTAGTTGTTTTCTGAGCCTTTTGAGAACAAGTTACATCCATGATACCCCACCACCCCTAAATACTTCAGTGTGTATTTCCCCAAATTAAGGGCCCTTTGCTACTCAACTACCATAAAACCCTCCCAATTAGGAAATCAACATTGATACAACACCATCATTTAGTTCACAGACTCCCACCCCCATCCTGTCCCAACTCACATTTCCCCAACTCTCCCAACAATGCCTCTTCCTCCTTTCTGGCAACTATCCCTCAAAGGAACACACGCTGCCATTGGGGTCACGTCTCTTCCGTCTCCTCTGGCCAGAAACTGTTCTCCCTTTTCCCCTGCCTTTCACACCCTCAACGGTTTTACCTCATGTCTGTGACACTTTTAAGGAATACAGACCTTACACTCTGGAGAAATGATCCTTAATCTAAGTTTGGTGTTTCCTCTTGACCACGCTGGAGTTGTGCTTTCTTGTCAGGGATTCCTCAGAAATGATGCTGGACACTTTCAAGGGTAGAGATGGGGCCTGCGTTGTCATTCCATTCCACCACTGGTGATGTTAACCTTAGTCACCTGGTGGTGTTGACGTCTGCGGTTTTCTCTCCTGTGAGGTCCCCATTCACCTTTGTAAATGTTGATTAGTACTTCCTGGAGATGTGCTGCCAAATTATGCCATCAACCTCCAGTTACATACAGCCCTAGCCTTCACTGACAACTTTACCTCAATAAAACACTACTATGAATGTTGCCAAATGGTGATTTTCTACTTCCAGCATTCCTGCTACGTTTAGTACTTGATATTCTACTGTAAAGAAGATCTTTCCCTCCTCCCTATTTATTTACTGTTTCATTTATTTATTTATATTAGTATGGACTCATGAATTCCTATTCATTTATTCATTCATTATCGGTAAGTTACTATCATTACTCTCATGCTTAAATTGATCCAGGTTTGGCCAACGGGAGTTCCATCAAGGGGCTTCTAAGATCTTTTGACATGTCCCCATCTGTAAATATTTTCTTGCTTTCTGGAACAAGATATTCCAGGATCACCTTGCATGTTCCCTGCCCCAGCCCTGGAATCAGCCATGTTTTCAAGGAGTCCTGGCATTTTAGAGAAGGGTGGTATTTGGAGACCAAGATCTGGCTACTAGATATGCTCGCTGCTTCCAGAGTGTCATTGCTTGCAGACTTTTTTCAGTGGGCAGAGCTAGGAGGTCTATGTACATAAGTAGGCATGTATGTAGACACATATCCATGAATTTATACCAATACCTCTAAAACCACTACACCACCTCTGGGTTCTTTTGAACTTCGCCTCTTTCCATGTTTCCCTTCTCCAATGGTGAGAAACCTGGCTCTCTAATCCCAAATATATTTAATTATTTGCTCAATGAATTGTCTTATTTGCTCAGTGTAAGCAGCCTCCCAGCCCTGCTGTTTGTCTCCTCACCTCGCTCTCGGGCACCAGTGGGCACAACACCAACATGCTCTGCACAGGGCCTTCCTTTCCCCTTCAGTGTGTGTGTCCCGGGGTGCAGGTGGGCAGCTGCCACACCACCTCATGTAGCTCACCCCTGCCCCCAGCTCACTGCCTTCATGCCCAGGAGGAAAGAAAACGAAAGGGAAGACAAGACTGGGGTGGGAGAGGGGGGGAGGGGGGGAAAGGGAATGGGATTTAAAAAGAATGGCAGATGTTCTCTCATTTAAAAAATATCCAGCTAACCAACTCCTTTGTCTTTCAGTTGATCCTGAACTTGGGCAGATAAGGAAGGTGTTTTTTTCTTTGTTTGTTTTTACTGCCAGTTTTCCTTCACTGCATGCAGAACTTCAACAATGGAATTTTATTTCCTGGGAGGCAAAGATTTATTTCTTTTATATTTGGCTATCCCCCCAGAGAAACCTGTTACATTTTCACAAACTGTTTGAAATTCAAACAGTGTAAAATTTCTTTGTTCTGCTGCTGGCTGTAGTTCACTTCCTCATCTTGGAAAGCACTATCTATCCTTATCAAACTACTAGCCAGATGGTGTCCTAATGACCTGGGAGAGCCCTTGGGGAAATATCTTGAAGTGAGAAAATTGTTGAAATTACTTTGCTGTGGCATCATACTCCACTGAGGGATATTCTTTTGAGCCCAGATTGTATCAAAGAGTTTGGTGTTCTACCTCCTGAGAAGAGTATAAAGGAGGAGGGCATTTAAAAATCAGCCCAGGGGGTTTCGCTGGTGGCGCAGTGGTGAGAGCCGGCCGGCCGATGCAGGGGACGCAGGTTCATGCCCTGGTCCGGGAAGATCCCACATGCCATGGAGCGGCTGGGCCCGTGAGCCATGGCCGCTGAGCCTGCGCATCTGGAGCCTGTGCTCCGCAATGGGAGAGGCCACAACAGTGAGAGGCCCGCATACTGCAAAAAAAAAAATCAGCCCAGGGACTTCCCTGGTGGTGCAGTGGTTAAGAATCTGCCTGCCAACGCAGGGGACACGGGTTTGAGCCCTGGTCCAGGAAAATCCCACATGCTGCAGAGCAACTAAGCCCGTGAGCCACAACTACTGAGCCCACGTGCCACAACTACTGAGCCCACATGCCACAACTAATGAGCCCATGTGCTACAGCTACTGAAGCCTGGGCGCCTAGAGCCCGAGCTCCGCAACAAGAGAAGCCACTGCAATGAGAAGCCTGTGTACCACAACAAAGAGTAGCTCCCGCTCGCTGCAACCAGAGAAAGCCTGCACGCAGCAACAAAGACCCAGCACAGCCAAAAATTAATTAATTAATTAATTTAAAAAAATCAGTCCATAGTGCTGCCTCTTTAGCCATACATTTTTTAAAGTACTTGAGCTGAAGTGCCACCCCTTACAGAAAGGATTGGGTTGGTCCAAAGGCCAAATGGGAGTTGGGAAACAAGAGAAAGCAGGAGAGAGGCGTAGAGGGTGGGTGTGGGCAAACAGCAGATGGTCTGGGACTGAATCTGGAGGCGAGGCTGGGCACAACTGGAGGTAATGAGTACTGAGGTCACCAGCCAAGGCTGTGAGTGAGGAGGAAGCCTAAGCCACAGGGCCATGATGCCCTGTAAAAGGACCCCCAGACCTCTACACACACAGCACTCAGTCTCTGTTTACTGCCTGCAAGCCAGTCCTTGCAAGCTAGCAGTGGAGTACAGTGTTAGAGGTCCACAGAGGCCCGAGGTGCTCCTGGTGCTGGGCCTCTCAGCAGCAACCCCCCTGACCCTGACCTGCCTCACATCCTCTCTGCCAGAACAGCGCTGCCCTTGCCTCTCCAAGTCAGGGAGTGATGGTGGAGGCAGCCAGGGAGTCTTAGATGAGTCATCCTCCCTCGTGAACGAGGGTGGCTCTCAGCCCTCGCTGGCTCTATTTTTAATTATTTTTTAATTTTTGGCTGCGTTGGGTCTTCGTTGCTGCGAGCGGGCTTTCTCTAGTTGCAGCGAGCTGGGGCTATTCTTCATTGCAGTGCACGAGCTTCTCATTGCGGTGGCTTCTCTTATTGCGGAGCTCGGGCTCTAGGTGCCCAGGCTTCAGTAGCTGTAGCACATGGGCTCAGCAGTTGTGGCACGAAGGCTCAATAGTTGTGGCTCAGGGGCTCTAGCGCGCAGGCTCAGTAGTTGTGGCACACGGGCTTAGTTGCCCCACGGCATGTGGGATCTTCCTGGACCAGGGCTCAAACCCATATCCCCTGCATTGGCAGGCGGATTCTTAACCACTGTGCCACCAGGGAAGTCCTCACTGGCTCTTTTTAATCCGAGCTCATCATTATTGCTGGAAGAAATGCCTCCAGATTTTTAGTTTATGGATGATTCCAACCTTAGTTTTCAGTAGTGATAAATTATTTCCTCCCATCTCCCCGCTCTATTGATTATTTCAGTGGACTTGGGGGAGGGAGATGCTAGGCTTCCATACTCTACCACCATCCTGCTCGGAAGAGTCATACAGAAGGAGCAGGCAGAAGAGACTTAGAAGGAGCCACCGGAGAAGTAGGAGGAGAACCAGGAGAGGTCAATACCACAGAGGTCACAGGAAGATGAGTGGTCAGCGGTTCCAAATACAGGAGTAAAGAATAGACCAAATTTGGCAATCAGGAGGTGACTGGAGAGGGTTGAAAGCACTGTTTCAAAGGAGTTACTGGGGTGTCAACTGAGCTTCATATGTAGAAATGGAAAACAGCAAGTGTGAGAACCTTTAAAAGACGTTCGGCAATAAACAGACAAGGAGAGTGACGGGATACAGGTCGAGAGGGAGTAAGGTGAGGAGAGAAGGTTTTGTGGGGTAGAGGAACCTTGGCACAGGGGTGGTGAGTGGCTCCCTGTCCCCAGGTGCCCCCTGCTGCACAGCTTGCTTCACTCCCACTGCTGGGCTCAGAGTATGACGTGGGAAGGCAAGTGTGCCCGGGAGACATCACCCTGACATCCACTCCAGCCTCTGTAACTTCCAAATGTGACCTAGACCACACTGCTTCTTACAAATCATGGCCAGCAGTACAACTGAGGACCTGAAGAGCTGACTAAGTTCTGCTCTTACAGAAATCCTAGCAACAACAACAATGAACTAACATGCTGAATACATACAGTAGACCCCACGATTCCAGGTTTTACATAGCTCGTCTGATCCTCACAATCACTCCCTCGTGTGTCAATATTAGGGCTCATATTTTGTGATGAGAAATCTGAGGTTCGGGAGGTTAAATTAGTTGCCAAAGTCATAGGGTTGGTAAGTAAGAAAGCAGAGGTTCAGAATCAGATCTTTCTGATTCTCCTTGGGCACCTGAGGCCAAAATACAAGCCATCAGCCACATGAGACCTGAGGACAGACCACGAGTAGCCTAGATTCGTGGAGAGTATTGAGTTATAGGACCAAAGAGAGAAAAGTTAGGGCCAAGTGGGTTTGCCTGATAAAATACAGGATGCCCAGTTAAATTTGAATTTCAGATGAACAGCAAAAAATTTACATCCCAAATATTGCATGTGACATACTTTTACCAAAAAAAAATTGGTTGTTTATCT
The DNA here is from genome assembly GCF_937001465.1 of Orcinus orca. NCBI lineage: Eukaryota > Metazoa > Chordata > Mammalia > Artiodactyla > Delphinidae > Orcinus > Orcinus orca. The sequence goes on from NC_064560.1 coordinate 113,377,854, forward strand.
ACAATTCAAAATTAACTGGGCTCCATGTATTTTTATTTGCTAAATCTGGCGACCATATGGCCAGATTATGGAAGGTTTTCATATACGCTAAGGAACTGAGACTTTATTCCATAGCTAGTAAGGATTCATGGAAGATTTTGGCACAAAGGAGTGACATTGGTGAAGTGGTATCTGAGACCAGCCAGAAGACAATGGCAACTGTCCAGGTAGGGAATTCCGAAGTATAAGACAAGGATGCTAGAAGAAGGAAAGAAAAAGGGCAGGATCTTGTGGCTGGTTAAAAATAGGCAGATAAAGAATGAGGAGAAATCCAGTATGACAGGTTTTCAGCCTGGCTGGCTGGAAGAATGACAGAGCTACTAATGAAAAGACAGGTCTGGGGGAGTAATTGCTTTGGAAAGAAAAACAGACTTTGAGATGACACTTGTATTTGTAAGTGAATTTTAAAACAGGAAAAATAAGTTACCTCTTCTTCAGCACCTCCTCCCAGGTTCTGCACAGATGGATGTTACTCATCCTCACAGCCACCCTGCTGGTACGTATTATTACCGCAGTTTTCTAATGAGCAAAATCGACGTCACCAGTAGGTGGCAGAGCCAGGTTTTAAAGTCCCAGGCTACCTGACTAAAGTCTGGTCTTATTTCCTCTACTCCACACTGCCTGGGATTAGAGAAATAGAAGCAGAACTTCAGAGTAGTTGTGTCTTGAGTTCTCTTGCTCCATCTACCTTGTTTAGAGGCTTGGCTATCTAATGCCTCTATTGATGCATGAGGCTTACCAAAGTGGTCCTGTAAACTGCCAACTTCTGAATACACTTGGAGGTCAGTTAAGACACCTGTCTATAGAATGATGGAATTAATGAAATGTTACAGGTTTAAACACAGTTTAGGTGGGGATTCACTCTTGGGTTACTTTCCTACAACCTTCATTTTCCAACAGAAAATGACATCAGAGATTATCTTGATCTTTTATTCTACCTGGAACTAAAGTCTTTTCAAATTTGGCTCTGCATGACTTTTGTCAAGTTTCTTCCTACATTATTCTGATCCTCACATATTCTCAGGTCCTATAATTCTTTTAGAATGTAGGTGAATTCCTTCTGGAGCAGGACCTGTACTTTCCTGGTTAGGGTGTGCAGAGCTCTGACACTGGTTATCAGACTGGGAGCAAAAAAGGGCAATGGAGGAAAACAAGAGTCATCTTGCAATGAATCTATTAATATTTCATTCATGTACAGTCTCCAGGTAAAGGGAGACTGTTTTCTTCAGTCAAGAGGAAATGGACTGCTTCTTCAGGCCCAGAAGATTTAGGGACAATTGGGAGGTCAAGGTTCTGAGGCTCTCATCCACCCAAATATTTCTTGTCCAGGTCTTAAGGTCTCACATTTTTCTTACCTGGAAAAGTTTTTGACCTGTTGAGGCTATGCATTCAATCTCTTTTGCAACTCTGCCACTCTGGATCCTGAACCGAATTTTCTACAGTGCCTCACTTGCTCTGCAAGAGATCAGAGTCTCCTTTATGGGTGCCAGAGAAGTCCTCTGGCTTCCATAGTGTTCCTACATCGGCAATTAGCTGCTTCAAACTATTGTTTTCTTTTTGCAAGGCTTCCAGTGCTGTCAAAAGCAGCCAGTCTCGGGAGTTTGGGGTTGGCAGATGCAAACTATTACATTTAGAATGGATAAACAACAAGGTCCTACTGTAGAACACAGGGAACTATATCCAATCTCCTGGGATAAACCATAGTAGAAAAGAGTATATATATATATATATATATATATAAAGAATGTCTCTATGTGTATAACTGAGTCACTTTGCTATATAGCAGAGACTGGCACAACGTTGTAAATCAACTATACTTCAAAAAAAAAAGGAGCCAATCTCTTCCCCAACCCTTATCATTATCGTTTCTCCCATACCAGTCAAGTACAGCATCCACTTGGTATCCCAGTGCTTTACTTCCACCTGCACCTCACCCCATTTAACTATAGATGAAAGCTTTAGTAGCTGTGATGCCATGCTACTTCATACATAGCAGGAATTATTATCCCACTTACTATCAGGAAAACCATTCCTATTGCCTTCAGATAGGTGGGCTATTCAACTCCAAAATCTCATTTTGAGGGTCTGTTCTTAAAGACCACTCCTGGTACCAGTGCTTTTTTTTTTTTTTTTTTTTTTTTTACGGTATGTGGGCCTCTCACTGTTGTGACCTCTCCCGTTGCGAAGCACAGGCTCCGGACATGCAGGCTCAGCAGCCATGGCTCACGGGCCCAGCCGCTCCGCGGCATGTGGGATCCTCCCAGACCGGGGCACGAACCCGCGTCCCCTGCATCAGCAGGCGGACTCCCAACCACTGCGCCACCAGGGAAGCCTGTACCAGTGCTTTTTAATAGAGAGTCCTAAGAAAACAAAACTTGAAGCAGAAGATAATGTACTAATGCTTTGTTGATGGGTGAAATTCCAGGGAAGAAAGTGTGAGAGAAAAAGGAAGTGAGGTAGGGAAAAAGTGAAAACAAACATAACGGATGTGTTAGCAAGATGGCCATAGCTTCACTGCAAACAAAGCTGGCTGCTTGATCATCCAGGGCATCTCCAGGAAGTACTTATGAAGCTGCTACTTCTCAGAACTGCCCTTCACACAGGAGAAAGAGTGAGCAATGCTGGCTTCTTTCTGTCTCCTGTCTCTCATGGGTTAAGTTTTATCTACCCCCAGACATAACTCCCCTACACTTCTGGATTGTTTTACCCAGCCCTACCCCTCCCCACCCAGGTAGCTTCTTGGGAAGCTAAAGCCTCGGCAGTTCATTCTGGCCAATTTTCAGGTGCTTCAGTTCTTCCTCCCAGTCAGTACTACCTGTGGAGGACCCTCAGTTTGTGGGGGCCAGATAGCACCAGGGGCCATAACTTCATGACTATAGGATACCTCATAGTGTTTTTGTGAGGACTCAGTTAAGTAATACCCCGTGCCTGGCATTTAGTATGCACTCAGCAAATGTTAGCTATTATTATTAATAGTAATTAAGTGAAAATTTTGTGTGTGATTGTTATGTGATATGACTGTTATGAGCATCCTCCTCCCCCCTCCCCCCCCCCCAAGCCTTTGTTAGACACCACTGGACCCAATCATCACTCTGATACAGAGCCAGACTCATCTGAGTGGTTCAGCAATACCATAGGCAGTGGTCCACAACAGCGGGGGATAGCCAAGCAGCCAAATGGATTTGCAACAAATTCAGAAGAGTGGTGGCCACTGGCCAGGCAGCATACAGCTGTGCGATGGAGCTGAGTATCTTCCCTTTATAAAATATGACTAGTGATACTGCCTTTCATTGTTTAGCCACCTTAAAAAATTCTTTTAGGGCTTCCCTGGTGGCGCGATGGTTGGGAGTCCGCCTGCTGATGCAGGGGACGCGGGTTCATGCCCCGCTCCGGGAGGATCCCACAGGCTGCGGAGCGTCTGGGCCCCTGGGCCGTGGCTGCTGGGCCTGCGCGTCCGGAGCCTGTGCTCCGCGGCGGGAGGGGCCACAGCAGTGAGAGGCCCGCGTACCGCAAAAAAAAAAAAAAAAAAATCTTTTAAACATTTAACTTGTCTCTGAAATCCACTAAGGAAGTAAATTGGTATTGTTTTCTGTTCTATAAATCATAGCCATGTAGCTGAAGGATAATTTGCCCTTTCACAGAGTCATAGATTTGCTTCTGAAACCATGAACACAGGAGCCCTCAAATGTCAAATACCTGAAGGATAATATTTTCTTTGGGAAATTTCCTACATCATCCTCTGAGTTTGGTTAATCACAAATAAATATCCTTCACTTAATGAATAATTCAAACCTTAGTCTTGCCACCGTGGAAAAGAGGGCTCCCTCTTCCATTTTTTCTGTATGAGACACTCAGTGCCACAGACATAATGTGTACTTCCCTTGAGGGTACAACAGCTCTTGACAAGTGGAAATATGATTTCAGCAAAGAAATTGCTGCTCTATGTGTTAAAAATGGCTTCAATATTCTGTTTTGATTCTTGCTTAAAATATACAGAAAGGATTTTTATAGTCAAGGTAAATCTATGTGATAAATGTGATAGACATGAGCCTTGAAACTGAAAAGTGCATTTGGGGTTTTCAAAAAATATGCTTTTCTTTTTTGGATGTAAGAGTTGAGTTTTTAAAAATAAAAACTTGTAAAAGTTATTATCTAATGAAAAATGTAAGCTGTTAACATGGGTGGTTTCCAATAAATTTCCTAAATCATGCTTTTCTTGTTGATGACAAGTGTTTGTCGTGAGTATCTGGTCCTTGTTTGAAACTCTTTGATGACGTAGTCGCCCCTGTTCCCAGATCTACATCACCTCCATTCCCTGAGAAAAGATCTGGCTCCATCAAGTCTGATCTTTGGTCCTGTGACTTAAACGTGGCATGGGGTGCCTGTTGGACCGCCTCAGGCCACCCTCAGCAACTACCAGCCAGACCTAACCCAGCCCTTTGCCCCGTCCTTCTGAGACTACCTTTGACCCCAGGGGAGGAGTTGGGACATGCACAGGACATGAAGCCAGGCGCCATCGAAGTTGCAGAGAAATATAAGAAATATTTGGTAGCGTTATGCAGAAAGTATTGAACTTTAAGTTGAAAGATATGAAAAAGAAAGCCAAGGAATCAAGGAGAGAACATTCCTTAAGCATTTCTGTGTTCCAAGCGTCTTAGAGTTAAAATATTTAACCTCCACAACAACCCTTTAATGAAGCCACTATTATCTTCGTTAGTATAACTGTGAGAATAGAGGCTCTCGGAGGTTAGCTACTTTTTCAAAGTCACTGAGGTGTAGATTTCTTAGGGAAAGTTGGTAGATCTCTGTGGTGATTGTGTACATGGATGGGTAGCATGAGATAGTGGTAAGAAAGAGGCTGGATGAACTACTACTCAGCTATAAAAAAAAAAAGAATGAAATTTTGCCATGTGCAACAACATGGCTGGACCTGGAGGGTATCATGCTTAGTGAAATAAGTCAGACACAGAAAGACAAATACTGTATGTGATCACTTACATATGGAATCTAAAAAATAAGACAAACTAGTGAATATAACAAGAAGAAAAAGACTCACAGATACAGAGAATAAACTAGTCGGGGAGAGAGAGGGGGAGAGGCAAGATAGGGATAAGGGATTAGGAGGTACAAACTACTATGTATAAAGTGAATAAGCTACAAGGATATATTGTACAGCACAAGGAATATAGCCAATATTTTATAATAACTATAAATGGAGTATAAAGTGTAAAACTTTTGAATCACTGTGTTGTACACCTGAAACTAATATAATATTGTAAATCAACTATATCTCAATTTTTAAAAAAGAGAAGAAAAAATAAAAGAAAGAGATTGGAAAGCTAGATTTCACCCATATAGTGAAAAGCCTTATTAAACTATATCCTTTTCACTATACCACGCTGGCTTAGGTCCTTGCTAGCTCTGTAACCAAGGGCAGGTGTACTTAAACTCTCTGTGCATGAATTGCCTTGTTTTTAAAACAGAGAGGAGAAAAGTGATGACATCATACATACCACAAACGGTTTTGTTAGTTTCAATGAACTCATGTAAAAAAAAAAGAAATTCATACATAGAAAAATGCCATACAAACTCAACTCATTTCTCATCATTTCAAGTTGCAAAATTTTACAATCCAGCTGGGAGGACATGACATAAACATAACTTACAGAGAATAACCACAGCAGTGTAACTCAAGGTTTAGCTGTCTTGATATCTCAAAAGTCCTCCCACCTACTGGAGAATTCCCCATCCTTTACAATTTAATGGAAATGGTCTTGAGCCCCCGTCCTATATAAAATGAGAAAAAACAGCATTGTTCCCAATGTTTCTGAGGTTTCTTGGACACCTTACCTCTCTCCTTATAATTTATGGCTGTATTCTACTCCTGTTGACTGGAGTGCCTATACCATACTATCTGTACTAGATACCACCTGGATTCTTAAATTCATCAAAATACCACTGGCACCAGATCATATAGAGAGCAGACTTTTACTGAAGATTTGAGGGCAAAGTTGGTGGGTTTAAATATTAAGTATCCCTATTCTTTTTTTTTTTTTTTTTTTTTGGTACGCGGGCCTCTCACTGCTGTGGCCTCTCCCGTTGCAGAGCACAGGCTCCGGACGCGCAGGCTCAGCGGCCATGGCTCATGGGTCCAGCCGCTCCGCGGCATGTGGGATCCTACCGGACTGGGGCACAAATCCGCGTCCCCTGCATTGGCAGGCGGACTCGCAACCACTGCGCCACCAGGGAAGCCCTAAGTATCCCTATTCTTAAATGCTCTTTACCCATTTCTGCCTGAAAAGTCCTCACTGGCCATCTATTCACAAACTAGCCCAGCATCATTTTGCTCTATTTTTTCTTTCTTTAGCCTTCCCATTTTCTACCTGCTACCCATACCCTCCCCAAACCTATTATACATATGCAGTAATAATAACTAATACTGATTATAAAAGCTTACTTTGTACTAGGCCGTATGTTCTTTCATATAGCAGACATTTTCTCCCTCTGTTTTGCCCCCAGGTGTCTAGGTCAAAACCCTTGGAGTTTCCTCTTTTTTGTTTCTCAACAATATTAAATGCATTTTTTGCTTGCAGGTTTGTTTTGTTTTGCTAGACACAGTGCTAGCTCCTAGAGCTTTGGTAATAAATAAAACAGACTTGGTTTCTGCCCTCATGGAGCTCCATATTCAAAGACCTGATAAAAGTAACTTGCTAAATAAAGACAATTCTGTCTTTGAGGTACTTGCCAGTTTTTATAACAATCATTTTTCTACTTACTGCAATAGAAGACAACAATAAGACAAACTGCAAAATAAGACAAAAATACAAAAGATGTCACACAGCAGGACATGATTGGCACACAAGTCGTTCAGAAATAATAAATACTTTAGAAGCTGATGAGATCACTTGGGTTAAACTGGTCGGCCTTGAGGCACTGGATTAGAGAAGGAAAGAAGGCAGGGAGGGCTGCGATAGAAGGAGAACAGACATAGTGGTTAAGAGGCTTTTGGAGTTAGACACTCCCTGGGCTCAAATCATGGTTCTGTACTTACTATGTGACTCTAGGGAGCAATTTAATCTCTCTAAGCCTATCTTTCCTCCTTTGGAAAACTGGGATAATAATAGTACCTTTCTTAAAGGATTGTTGTACAGATTAAATTGGGGCAGGGGACACGCACATCTCATTAAGCAACGCAAGGAACTTGGTAAGTGCCAAGCAAATGTTCATGTATAAAGGAACAAATGCTCTCTATTTAAGATCCTTACACCTTGGGACTTCCCTGGTGGTCCAGTTGTTAAGACTCCATGCTCCTAATGCAGAGGGACTGGGTTGGATCACTAGTCAGGGAACTAAGACCCTGCATGCTGCACAACACAGCCCAAAGGGAAAAAACAAAATCTGTACACTAACTACTTGTGAAAAGAATAGCTTTGGCACACCTTACCATTTACATAATGTACTTTTTTCATATATATTATTAATTCAAATTTTCTAGCAACTTATAAGGTAGATATTATTATCATCACCTTCATTATTATAATTATCAGCAGAAGTAGAAATTGAGCTTTCGAATTATTAAGAACTTTCACGTGACTTGAAAGGGACTCAGGACAGGACTTTGAATCCAGATCTTCCGGCTCCTAATCTTTTTTTTTTTTTTTTTTTTTTTTTTGCGGTACGCGGGCCTCTCACTGTTGTGGCCTCTCCCGTTGCGGAGCACAGGCTCCGGACGCGCGGACTCAGCGGCCATGGCTCACGGGCCCAGCCGCTCTGCGGCATGTGGGATCCTCCCGAACCGGGGCACGAACCCGCGTCCCCTGCATCGGCAGGCGGACTCTCAACCACTGCGCCACCAGGGAAGCCCTCTTAATCTTTTTCTTCCTATCTTGAAAGTCAATTATTCCCACAGATGGGATAACCTTTTAAATGTCTGACAACCAATAGCTTAGCCAAAGAATTTCACCAAGAGTAGTTCAGGCATCTAAAGAAGAGTCAGAAGTGGGAGTCAAACACAAACTGTTTACATGTACCGGTCTAGAAAGATGTCCACACACATAAGCAAAAATCGCAGGTTGTGGAATAATATACACAAAAGAGGCTTTATGGTGTAATGTTTGCAGGAACAGACTCTACCCATTCAGTGATCCAGTCTTCATTTCCACAGTCTCCCTTCCGTTTGGGGAAACGCTGACTGAAACCGCCCGCCCTGGCCAGGCAAAGACAGTAACAATTTGCATGAGTTATTTTACGACGGGAGATCCTGGTAAGAACAACGGAACTAACAAGCCACCACCAACCAAAAGAATACGGGAAAGGTCAAAAGGAGAGAGGAGACGCCAGTCCACAGGTCCTTCCAACCTCCCAGAATCTTCGCCAGAATCCATCATGGCTGAGCGGTTGTGCGTTACCAGGAAAGACCCTGAGTCAGAATGACTGGCCAGAGACAACCCGGAAACTAATCCCATCACCATAAAACCCGAGACTGCGAGCCACGTGGCTCGCAGCTCTTCCTGGGTTCCCTTACCCTCCTGCTCTCCACCTGGGTGCCCCTTCCCAATAAAGTCTCTCGCTTTGTCAGCACGTGTGTCTCCTCCGACAATTCATTTCCGAGTGTTAGACAAGAGCCCACTCTCGGGCCCTGGAAGGGGTCCCCCTTCCTGCAGCATTTCCCACTACGGCTCCCACATCCCAACACAGCCCCCTTCCTAGTCCTCCAAGTCTTTTCTCTTGGCAGCTTTTCCTCAGGCTCCTCTCTTCTCTCTGCCTAAGACTCCTTTATCAGGGATGGAAACAGGGAGACTTGTTTGTGGAAGTCAAGTGCACGTGCCATGGAGTCTCCAAGAACTGGGAATCTGCATGTTTGCCCCGCCCACAGGACAGAGCCCGAGGGCCAATGGTCCCCGTCTTGCGCCTCCCCTCCGGGTTGACCGGGCACTTCGAACTCAACCCGGGCCCGCCCAGCCCACTTCCACCCTGGTCTCTGCTGTGCTCACCTGCGAGTGCCCCTTGGCCCCAGGAGGTAGCATTGTGTTTGCCCACATCACGTTCAGCTTTTCCTGTTCGTTCCTCCTGCTTGTGAGGCTGTTCTGCTGGTGATGGCGTCGTCACGCTTCCGGCTGTTACAAGGCGGCCCTCTAAGTGTGAGAGTTTAGACCAGATTTGCTTGAAATAGGAGACAGAGTTAGAAAGCCAGCCCATTCCCCTGAAAGGAGATAAGAAGATCCCTCTGCCCCATACCCTTCCTCGTGTGAACTAAATTTCATACATAACTCAATAAATTGATGGTTGTGAACTCAGCTCCTTAAATGGTAATAATAGTGACTAACCCTTACATTGGGCTTACAGTGAGCAGATACTCTTGATCCCTTTACAACCTCACAACCATTAACTATAAGGTAGGTCCCATTAACCCCATTTTACAGACAAGGATGCCAAGGCACAGAGACGTTAAGGAACTTGCCCATGATCCTCTGGGATAAGTGGCAGAGCTCAAAGCAGAACCCAAGTAATCTGGCCTACCGTCCAGTACCACCAACTACTGCAATTCAGCTGCCTCTCAGAAAGAAACTAGGCTAGGGTGAAAATCGGCATGCAGGACAAGAAGCATGCTTCTTTATTGAGGCTTCATTTTCTTTTACCTCAGGTTTGGAAAATAAGGGAGAGAAGTTGGGACAGGAGACTGAAAGGAAGACCAAGAGGTTCTTTTTTATATAAAGTTATTTATTTATTTATACAGCAGGTTCTTATAAGTTATCCATAAGATAACTATATGGATAGTCAATCCCAATCTCCCAATTCATCACACCACCACCCCCTCGCCACTTAAAGTTACATATTTATTTATTTAATAAACCTTAATAAAGTTTAATAAACTTTATTTAAAGGTATTTATTTATTTATTTATTAAAGTATAAAGATATTTATTTATCTTTGGCTGCGTTGGGTCCTCATTGCTGTGCATGGCTTTCTCTAGTTGTGGCGAGCAGGGGCTACTCTTCTCTGCGGTGCGTGGGCTTCTCATTGCAGTGGCTTCTCTTGTTGCAGAGCACGGGCTCTAGGTGCACAGGCTTCAGTAGTTGTGGCACATGGGCTGCAGTAGTTGTGGCTCGCCGGCTCTAGAGCACAGGCTCAGTGGTTGTGGCGCACGGGCTTGGTTGCTCTGCGGCATGTGGGATTTTCCCAGACCAGGGATCAAACCCGTGTCCCCTGCATTGGCAGGCAGATTCTTAACCACTGCACCACCAGGGAAGCCCAGACCAAGAGGTTTTGAGCTCAGGTAATTGTGAAATGGAAGAAGGTAGATTAGCTAAGGGAACATACAAATAGTCTATATATATATTATTATATATTTATTTATATATATATATAAATTTTACATATATATAAAATTTACTGAGGTGAAATTCACATAACATAAAACTAGCCATTTGAAAGTGAACAAATCAGTGACATTTAGTACATTCACAATGTTGTGTAACCACCATTTCTATCTAGTTCCAAAACATTTCCATCATCCCACAGTAAAACTGCATACTCATTAAGTGGTAATTCCCTATTCCCCCTCACCCCACCCTTGGCAACCACCAATCTGTATTCTGTCTCTATGGATTTATCTATGCTGAATATTTCATATAAAGGGAATCATACAAAATAGAATAATACAATAATAAGCCTTTGTGTCTGGCTTTTTGACTTAGCATAATGTTTTCTAGGTTCTTCTGTGTAGGATATATCAGTACTTCATGCTTTTCATGGCTGGATAGAATTCTATTGTATGTACATAACACAGTTTGTTTATCCGTTCAGCCGTTGATGAACATTTGGACTGTTTCCACCTTCTGACTAACGTGAATAGTGCTGCCATGGTCATGCGTGTACATGTACTTGTTGGCATACCTGTTTTCAGTTCTTTTGGGTATACCAAGGAATAGAACTGTGGGGCCAGGGGGTAATTTTAACTTTTTGAGGAACTCCTACATCCTTCTGAAACTCTTCCTTAAGGCTATAATATTATTAATACTATAAATAATATTAGATATAAGAAATATGCTAAATATTTTCAATCAGAGTATCTCAGCCTTAGCACCGCTGACATTTGGGGCCAGAGACTTCTTTGTTGTGGAGGCTAACTTGTGCACTGTAGAATGTTTAACAGCAGTTCTGGCCTCTAGTCCGTCAAAGATGTCAGTAGCATTCCCCCAGTTGTGACAACTAATTCTATCTCAAGACATTGCCAAATGTCCTCTGGGAGGAAAAACTGTCCCCCCTCCCTGCCAAAAGTCACTTTTTTAAAAGAGTCATTGTAAACTTGAAGCAAATATGGCACTAAAGCAGAATACTAAAATGAAGTAAGGGCCCCTAAGAAACAGATATTCCCTATAAGTTTGCATATAGGAAAAACTGTTTACTGTGTAATGATGTTAAAGAGTTTTCAGGTTTATGAATGTGTGGCAACCAGAAAAATCTTATCATTAAATATTCATGGAAGGGCTTCCCTGGTGGCGCAGTGGTTGAGAGTCCGCCTGCCGATGCAGGGGACACGGGTTCGTGCCCCGGTCCGGGAAGATCCCACATGCCGCGGAGCGGCTGGGCCCGTGAGCCATGGCCGCTGAGTCTGCGCGTCCGGAGCCTGTGCTCCACAACGGGAGAGGCCACAACAGTGAGAGGCCCGCGTACCGCAAAAAAAAAAATATTCATGGAACTTTCATATGTACCTTTAGTACCATAAACCCAGCTCATCCACAGAACTCCAAGAAATACAGCTTTTCACCTCAGTACACATTACATACCAAATCACATTTATAGCACACCCACATCACATAATTTCTTTTAAATTTTGTCAATTATATATTTTATCCAAATGTTTAAATTGTCCAAATGCCCATTGTGATACACTGTTTTGATACAAAAAGAAAAATGAAATGAAACCCAGTAAGCTATAAGTAAAGGGCATTAAACTGCAACTTTCATTCTCAAATGGGTACCTCTAACAGCATCCTTCCCTAAGTATTCAGATAACACCCAAGGTCTACTTCAGGGCAACTCCAGCCAACATAAAGTGAAGCATTTGTCAATTATATGTTAATTATATATTACAATACCTTTTATAGTAATGATTCCACATACAGAGTCATGAAACACTTTTTTTTCTTTGTAGTTATTTATTTTTAACATCTTTATTGGAGTATAATTGCCTTACAATGATGTGTTAGTTTCTGCTTTATAACAAAGTGAATCAGTTATACATATACATATGTCCCCATACCTCTTCCCTCTTGCATCTCCCTCCCTCCCACCCTCCCTATCCCACCCCTCTAGGTGGTCACAAAGCACTGAGCTGATCTTCCTGTGCTATGCGGCTGCTTCCCACTAGCTATTTATTTCACGTTTGGTAGTGTATATATGTCCATGCCTCTCTCTCACTTTGTCACAGCTTACCCTTCCCCCTCCCCGTATCCCCAAGTCCATTCTCTAGTAGGGCTGCATCTTTATTCCCGTCTTACCCCTAGGTTCTTCATGACCATTTCTTTTTTTTTTTTTTTAGATTCCATATATATGTGTTAGCATACAGTATTTGTTTTTCTCTTTCTGGCTTACTTCACTCTGTATGACAGTCTCTAGGTCCATCCACCTCATTACAAATAACTCAGTTTCGTTCCTTTTTATGGCTGAGTAATATTCCATTGTATATATGTGCCACATCTTCTTTATCCATTCAGCTGTTGGTGGACACTTAGGTTGCTTCCATGTCCTGGCTATTATAAATAGAGCTGCAATGAACATTTTGGTACATGACTCTTTTTGAATTATGGTTTTCTCAGGGTATATGCCCAGTAGTGGGATTGCTGGGTCGTATGGTAGTTCTATTTATAGTTTTTTAAGGAACCTCCATACTGTTCTCCATAGTGGCTGTATCAATTTACATTCCCACCAACAGTGCAAGAAGGTTCCCTTTTCTCCAGACCCTCTCCAGCATTTATTGTTTGTAGATATTTTGATGATGGCCATTCTGACCGGTGTGCGATGATTATCTCTTTGTAGTTTTGATTTGCATTTCTCTAATGATTAATGATGTTGAGCATTCTTTCATGTGTCTGTTGGCAGTCTGTATATCTTCTTCGGAGAAATGTCTATTTAGGTCTTCTGCCCATTTTTGGATTGGGTTGTTTGTTTTTCTCATATTGAGCTGTATGAGCTGCTTATACATTTTGGAGATTAATCCTTTGTCAGTTGCTTCGTTTGCAAATATTTTCTCCCATTCTGAGGGTTGTCTTTTCATCTTGTTTATGGTTTCCTTTGCTGTGCAAAAGCTTTGAAGTTTCATTAGGTCCCATTTGTTTATTTTTGTTTTTATTTCCATTTCTCTAGGAGGTGGGTCAAAAAGCATCTTGCTGTGATTTATGTCATAGAGTGTTCTGCCTACGTTTTCCTCTAAGAGTTTGATAGTGTCTGGCCTTACATTTAGGTCTTTAATCCATTTTGAGCTTATTTTTGTGTATGGTGTTAGGGAGTGTTCTAATTTCATTCTTTTACATGCAGTTGCCCAGTTTTCCCACACCACCTATTGAAGAGGCCGTCTTTTCTCCACTGTATATTCTTGCCTCCTTTATCAAAGATAAGGTGACCATATGTGTGTGGGTTTATCTCTGGGCTTTCTATCCTGTCCCATTGACCTATATTTCTGTTTCTGTGCTAGTACCATACTGTCTTGATAACTGTAGCTTTGTAGTATAGTCTGAAGTCAGGGAGCCTGATTCCTCCAGCTCCATTTTTCTTTCTCAAGATTGCTTTGGCTATTTGGGGTCTTTTGTGTTTCCATACAAATTGTGAAATTTTTGTTCTAGTTCTGTGAAAAATGCCAGTGGTAGTTTGATAGGTATGGCATTGAATCTGTAGATTGCTTTGGGTAGTAGAGTCGTTTTCACAATGTTGATTCTTCCAATCCAAGAACATGGTATATCTCTCCATCTATTTGTATCATCTTTAATTTCTTTCATCAGTGTCTTATGATTTTCTGCATACAGATCTTTTGTCTCCTTAGGTAGGTTTATTCCTAGATATTTTTTTGTTGTTGTTGCAGTGGTAAATGGGAGTGTTTTCTTAATTTCACTTTCAGATTTTTCATCATTAGTGTATAGGAATGCAAGAGATTTCTGTGCATTAATTTTGTATCCTGCTACTTTACCAAATTCATTGATTAGCTCTAGTAGTTTTCTGGTAGCATCTTTAGGACAGAGTCATGAAACACTTTTTACGTCTTCCAAGAACTTCCACACACTGCTTTGATTATTATAATCTTGAAGTGAACAGGGCAAATATCATTCCTCCCACTTTACGATAAGAAAACTGGTACAAGATTTTGAATAACTTGCCTGCATACGTCTTCTTTCAGTAAGGGGCAGAGAGGAATGACACTCATCAAACTCCAAGGCAGACTGTGCCTGCCTCCCATATTTGTTTTACCAAAACATATATAGAAGAGTTCTGGCACACATCACATAATTTTTAAGATGGCAACTAGAAGCAAGGTTTGAAAGACATTTTTTGACATCGTAACATTTATTATTTCAACTCTAAGCTCAGACAGAGCCCATAAGGAATTTCTCATTTGGTTCAGCCAAATAATGGAAAAATGAGTGCTAATTTTCATTACTGACATACAGTGAACCAAAATGAATATTTTACATTTACTATTAAAGATCAAGGTGAATTAGCTGTAGAATGAGAACTCTGAGTACGAAAATAACTTTGCCATCAAAAAGCCATCCAGATCAGGATTGTTACGGAAATGCACCAGCTTTAGGCACAGACAGCATTGGTGTAGAGGTCACAGCATTTAGCAAGGGCTATGGCACTGAACTCTTTATCTTCCCAGGGACCAGGAAAAGAAGGAGGGTTGGTGCCATTCAGAGAGGTACTGAAATGAAAAGCCAGAGAGATACATAGTGGGTCAGATAAAAACAATGCAACAAGATGTATCAATAAGTTCTACCAAGCAGGTGAAAACAAAAACAGAAACTTAGTAATGAATCCAATCACAATGACCAAATATTGGGCTGGCCGAAATGTTCTTTCGGTTTTTTCCATAAGATGGCTCTAGTAGCACTTAGTTGTCTTTAACTTCATTCGAAACAATTGTATTAGATTGTATTGTGACAGCTGTCATAGCAGCATGCAATTAAAAAAAAGAACTTATCAAAATTGGTGAATTTTTGTGTAGCCATTTTAATATTGAAGATGGAAGAAAAAAGCAACATTTCAGCATATTATGCTTTATTATTTCAAGAAAGGTAAATGCAACTGAAATGCAAAAAAAAAAAAAAAACGATTTGTGCAGTGTATGGAGAAAGTGCTGTGACTGATCGAACGTGTCAAAAGTGGTTTGCAAAGTTCCATGCTGGAGATTTCTCGCTGGACGATGCTCCACGGTTGGGTAGACCAGTTGAAGTTGATAGTGATGAAATCGAGATATTGAGAACAATCAACGTTATACCACGTAGTAGATAGCTGACATACTCAAAATATCCAAATCAAGCATTGAAAATCATTTGCCCCAGCTTGGTTATGTTAATTGCTTTGATGTTTGGGTTCCACATAAGTTAAGCGAAAAAAACCTTCTTTACCGTATTTCTGCATGAGATTTTCTAATTAAATGTAACGAAAACGTTCTGTTTTTAAAACTAATTGTAACGGGTGATGAAAAGTGGATACTGTACAGTAATGTGGAATGGAAGAGATTGTGGGGCAAGCGAAATGAACCACCACCAACCACATCAAAAGCTGGTCTTCATCCAAAGAAGGTGATGTTGTGTATATGGTGGGATTGGAAGGGAGTCCTCTATTATGAGCTCCTTCCAGAAAACCAAACAATTAATTGCAACAAGTACTGCTCCCAATTAGACCAATTGAAAGCAGCACTCGAAGAAAAGCATCCAGAATTAGCAGAAAATGCATAATCTTCCATCAGGGTACGGCAAGACCACACGTTTCTTTGATGACCAGGCAAAAACTGTTACAGCTTGGCTGGGAAGTTCTGATTCATCCGCCTTATTCACCAGACAATTGCACCTTTGGATTTCCATTCATTTCAGTCTTTACAAAATTCTCTTAATGGAAAAAATTTCAATTCCCCGGAAGATTATAAAAGGCACCTGGGACCGTTCTTTGCTCAAAAAGATAAAAAGTTTTGGGAAGACGGAATTATGAAGCTGCCTGAAAAATGGCAGAAGGCAGTGAAACAAAACAGTGAATACGTTGTTCAAATAAAGTTCTTGGTGAAAATGGAAAATGTGTCTTTTATTTTTACTTCAAAACTGAAGGAACTTTTTGGCCAACCAATAAATAGGACAGAATTAAGCGTATTTTCTCATTCATGCCCAAGATAGTACTAGCAAGAAATCCTATACAATGTGTCTGCTTCTCTGTCCAGTTCATAACCATAGTCTTTTGGGGAATTTCCTGTCCAAACATCACTGAAGCAACATTTATGCCTTGTAATGATTTAGAACTGAATTTATTGTAAATAGTGAGATGGTACTCCAAAGCCACTTTCCTCTTGAGAAAGGAAAACAGCTCAGGCTTGGTGTGTATGTATATATGTATATGTGTTTCAGTTTTATAGAGGTATAATTGACAAATAAAATTGTAATATATAGAGTGTACAACGTGATGATTTGACATATGCATATACTGTGAAAGGATTCCCAACATTGAGTTAACACATCCATCACCTCACATATTTACTTTTTTTTTTTTTTTTTTTTTGGTGAGAACACTTAAGTTCTATTCTCTTAGCAAATCTCAACTATATAATACAGTATTATCAACTATAGCCACCATGTTATACATTAGGTCCTCAAACCTATTGATCTTATATCTGAAAGTTTGTACTATTATACCAGTTTCTCCCTATTCCCCTATGCCCCAGCCCTAACCACCATTCTATGAGGGGTTTTTTTGTTATTTTTTTTTTGGATTCTGCATATAAGTGAGACCATGCAGTATCTGCCTTTGTCTGGCTTATTTCACTTAGTGTAATTGTTCATTCACATTGTTGCAAATAGCAGGATTTCCTTCTTTTGTAAGGATGACTAACATTCCATTGTATACATACACAATATTTTCTTTATCCATTCATCTGCTAGTGGACACATAGGTTGTTTGCATACCATGGCTACTGTTAATAATGCTGCAGTGAACATGGGAGTGCAGGTAGTGACTTTGTTTCCTTTGGATATATACCCAGAAGTAAGATTGCTGGATCATATGGTAGTAGTTCTATGTTTAATTTCTTCAGGAACCTCCATAGTGACTGTACCATTTTCCATTTCCACTAAGAGTGTATAAAGGTTTCCTTTTCTGCACATCGTTGCCAGCATTTGCTATCACTTGTCTTTTTTATGACAGCCATCCTAACCGGTGTAAGGTGATATCTCATTGAGGTTTTTATTTGTATTTCCTTGCTCGTTAGTGATATTGAGCACCTTTTCATGTACCTGTTGGCCATTTGGTTGAGTTCTTTGGAAAAATGTCTATTCAAACCCTCTGCTCATTTTTAAATTGGATTACTTGGATTTTTTGCTATTGAGCTGTATAAGTTCTTTGTATATTTTGGATATTAATTCCTTACTGAGTACATGGTTTGCAAATATTTTCTCCCATTCTGTAGGTTGACTTTTCATTTTGTTGATGGTTTCTCTTGCTGTGCAGAAGCTTTTTAGTTTGATGAAGTCCCAATTGTTTTTTGTTTTTTGCTTTTTAAAATTTTTATTAGTTTTTGGCTGTGTTCGTTCTTTGTTGCTGTGTGCAGGCTTTCTCTAGCTGCAGCAAGCAGGGGCTACTCTTTGTTGTGGCACATGGGCTTCTCACTGCAGTGGCTTCTCCTGCTGCGGAGCATGGGCTCTAGGCGCGTGGGCTTCAGCAGTTGCGACGTGTGGGCTCAGTAGTTGCGGCTCGAGGGCTCTAGAGTGCAGGCTCAGTAGTTGTGGCTCACAGGCTTAGTTGCTCCACAGCATGTGGGATCTTCCTGGACCAGGGATCGAACCCATGTCCCCTACATTGGCAGGAGGATTCTTAACCACTGTGCCACCAGAGAAGTCCCCCAATTGTTTATTTTTGGTTTTGTTGCCTTTGCTTTTGGTTTCAAGTCCAAAAAATCATTGCCAAGACCAATGTCAAGGAGCTTACTCCCTACATTTTCTTCAAGGATTTTCAAGGTTTCAGGTCTTATGTTAAAGTCTTTAATCCGTTTTGAGTTGATTTTTGTATATGGTGTAAGACAGGAGTCCAGTTTCATTCTCCTACAGGGGGATATACAGTTTTGCTAATGCCATTTATTGAAAAGACTACCCTTTCCCCCACTGTATATTCTTGGCTCCTTTGTTGAAAACATGGGTTTATTTGTGGGCTCTCTATTCTGTCTGATTGATCTGTGTGTTTATTTTATTTTTTTGTGCGGTATGCGGGCCTCTCACTGTTATGGCCTCTCCCATTGTGGAGCACAGGCTCCGGACACGCAGGCTCAGTGGCCATGGCTCACGGGCCCAGCTGCTCCACGGCATGTGGGATCTTCCCAGACTGGGGCATGAACCCATGTCCCCTGCATCAGCAGGCGGACTCTCAACCACTGCGCCACCAGGGAAGCCCTGTGTGCTTATTTTTAAGTCAGTACCATACTGTTTTGATTACTACAGCTTTGTAATATAGTTTAAAATCAAGACGTGTGATGCCTTTAGTTTTGTTCTTCTTTCTCAAGATTGCTTTGGCTATTCGGGGTCTTTTGTGGTTCCATATGAATTTTAGAATTGTTTTTTCTATTTCTATGAAAAATGCCATTGGAATTTTAATAGGGATTGCATTGAATCTGTAGATCACCTTCTAATACATAAACATGGAGTATATTTCCATTTATCTATCCCTTCCACTTTTCATCAATTTTTTTTATAGTTTTCAGTGTACAGATCTTTCCTCTCCTTGATTACATTTGTTCCTAAGTATTTTATTCTTTTTGATGCTATTGTAAATGGGATTGTTTCATTAATTTCTCTTTCCAGTAGTTCATTGTTATTGTATAGAAACACAAATGATTTTTGTATGTTTATTTTGTATCCTGCAATTTACTGAATTTGCTTATCAGTACTAACAGTTTCTTGGTGGAGCCTTTAGGATTTTCTATGTATAAGATCATGTCATCTGCAAACAGAGACAGTTTTACTTCTTTTCTGATTTGGGTGCCTTTTATTTCTTTTCCTTGACTAATTGCTCTGGCTATGATTTCCAATACTATGTTGATTAAAAGTGGTGAGTGTGGTAATTCTTGTTTTATTCCTGATCTTAGAGGAAAAGTGTTCAGCTTTTCACAATTCAGTATGATGTTAGCTGTGGGCTTGTCATATATGGCCTTTATTATGTTGCAATACATTCCTTCTACGTCCAATTTGTTGAGAGTTTTATCATGTAAGGATGTTGAATTTTGTCAAATGCTTTTTCTGCATCTATTGAAATGATTATATGGTTTTTATCTTTCATTTTGTTACAGTGGTATATCACATTCATTGATTTGTGTATGTTGAGCCATCCTTGCATCCCAGGAATAAATCTCACTTGATCATGGTGTATGACCTTTTTAATGTACTGTTGAATTTGGTTTGCTAATTTTTTGTTGAGGATTTTTGCATCTGTGTTCATCAAGAATACTGGCCTGTAATTTTTTCTTATAGTGTCCCTGTCTGGCTTTGGCAACAGGTAATTCTGGCCTCATAAAATGAATTTGGAAGTGTTCACTCCTTTTATGTTTTTTTGAAAAGTTTGAGAAGATTGGTATTAATTATTCTTTAACTGTCTGGAAGAATTCACCAGTGAATCTGTCTAGTCCTGGGCTTTTTTTGTTGGGAGGTTTTTGATTACTGATTCAATCTCCTTACTAGTAATCATTCTGTTCAGATTTTCTATTTTTTTATGATTCAGTCTCAGTCAGTTGTATATTTCTAGGAATTTATCCATTTCTTCTATGTTATCTAATTTGTTGGGATATAATTTTCCATAGTAGTTTCTCAAAATCCTTAGTATTTCTGTCTTATTAATTATAATACCTCCTTTTTCATTTCTGACTTTGAGTCTTCTCTCTCTTTTTCTTAGCTTAGCTAAACATGTGTCTATTTTGTCTGTCTTTTAAGACAAATGGCTCTTAGTTTCCTTGAACTTTTCTGTTGTCTGTTTTTGCCTCTATTTCATTAGTTTCTGCTCTGATCTTTGTTATTTCCCTTCTTCTATAACTTTGGACTTAGTTTGTTTTTCTTTTTCTTGAGGTGTTAAATTAGGTTGTTTGAGATCTTTTTTTCTTAACGTAGGTGTTTATCAATATAAACTCCCCTCTTTGAACTGCTTTTGCTGCATAAGTTTTGGTATATTGTGTTTCCATTTTCATTTGTCTCAAGATATTTTTTCAAGTTTTTTCCCCCAGTTTTATTGAGATATTATTGACATATAACATTGTATAAGGTGTGCAATATAATGATTTGATATAGGTATATATTGTGAGATGATTACCACAATAAGTTTAGTTAACATCCATCAACTCACACAGTTACAGATTTTTCCTTGTGGTGAGTAAAGATATTTTATTTCTCTTTTGATTTCATTTTTGACCCATTGTTCAGGAGCATGTTGTTTAATGTCCACATATATGTGAATTTACCAGGTTTTTTCTTGTTACTCATTTCTAGTTTAATACTATTGTGGTCAGAAAAGACATTTGATATAATTTCAGTCTTCTTAAATATATTAAGACTTGCTTTGTAGCCTAATATAATTTCCATGTGTACTTGAGAAGAATGTGTATTCTGCTGTTGTTGGATGGACTGTTCTGTAAATGTTGTCAGGTCCATCTGGTCTAACATGTAGTTTAAGTCCGATGTTTCCTTGTTGATTTTCTGCCTGGATGATCTATCTGTTGTTGAAAGTGGAATGCTGAAGTCCTCTACAATTATTGTATTGTTGCCTCTTCAGATCTGTTAATATTTGCTTTATATATTTAGGTGCTCCATGTTGGGTACATAAAAATTTACAGTTGTTACATCCTCTTGATGAATTGACCCCTTTATTACTATATAGTGACCTTCTTTGTTTCTCATTACTGTTTTGGCTTAAAGTCTATTTTGTGTGATATAAGTATAGCTACCTCTGCTTGTCTGAAAAACTCTCTCTCCTTCAAGTCTGAAGGACAACTTTGCCAGGTAAAGCATTACCAAGCATTGGTTGGTAGTTTTTTTCTTTTTAGTATATCATCCCACTTTTTTTTCTGGACTGTAAGGTTTCTGCAG
The DNA here is from genome assembly GCF_937001465.1 of Orcinus orca. Lineage (NCBI taxonomy): Eukaryota > Metazoa > Chordata > Mammalia > Artiodactyla > Delphinidae > Orcinus > Orcinus orca. The sequence continues at coordinate 113,399,213 of NC_064560.1, forward strand.
AAAAATCTGCTGATAGTCTTATGGGAGCTCCCTTGTATATAACAAGTTGCTTTTCTCTTGCTGCCTTTATCTATGCTTTCTTTGTCTTAGTTTTGACAGTTTAATTATCATGTGTCTCAGTGTGGGTCTCTTTAGTGTCCCAAAGAGGAGAATTGCAGCCAGCATCTAGATGCAGGCTGATTAGAAGCTGGACCCTCAGGCACCAGCTGGAAAGTATGCAGTCAAACCCCTTCCAGGGAAAGAGTGGGAGATGGACATTTTTGACTGCTTCCTCTACACTGAGCCTTGTGGGGCAGGCAGGGGGTGGTGGGGAGGTAGGCATAGTACAGTCTTAAAAATTGGAGCACTAGATGTTCAGTCTAAACCCTTCACTGCTTAGGGATAAGCTTAGAGTTGGGAGTTTCTTTCCATTATATGGTGCTGTGCCAGGGGTGGGTTTTATGATGAGACTGTTTCTCAGCCTTTCCTACCCAATTCAATGTGGGTATTTTCTCAGTTGTAGGAGTCATCCAGCTGGTTTCTGGATTTTGCTTAGAGGGAATTACTCCATGTGTAGCTGTACATTTGGTGCATCCATAGGAAGAGGGAAATTTAAGCCTCCTTTGTTGTTATCTTGGTCTGGAGTCACTCCAAATATATTTAGCATGAATGAACTGGACAAAAACATTATCTCTTTCAGATTTTAGACACTAATGATGCTTAGTATGTGACTTTAGGCAAAAAGTCAGTTTCTGTTTTGAAGGCAGAAATGACCAGGAAAGAGTATTCTACTAATTTTTTAGTGAAGTTCAGTGATGTAAAGACAACTCATCATTAAACACAAATTAGCAATTTTCACTTCATTCATTTACTTTAGACTATGCTTACAATGACATCCACTGAACTTCCCCAAGAACATAGGAGTCATAACTATGCCAGACCAATGATCTATCCAGTTTATAATTCATCTTTAATAGTACAGCAAAAGGATTTTTTTTTTCAGAGGATGTTGGTTGCTTTCTCTGGTGAAAACCTCCAAACACAGGAGGGTAATGTCTGTTAACTTGCCATAGTAAACTGTTAAGGAGCTGGTACCCAAACATCTACCTATATACTGAACAGATCATTTACTTAATGACAACTTCCAAATCTATCTCCAGTTCTTTTTTCTCTCCTGAACTTCAGACCCAAGTTGGTTTGTGAGTTGCTTAACTTGATGGTCCCACAGGTACCTCCAAGTCAACATATCCACCTGAATTAAGCCATAATCTCTCCCCTTTACTCTCATTCCTGGAACTAGTCCTCTTCCTGTCAGTGAATGAATGGCATCCCTCAGATCCACTTGCCCAAGCCGGAAAGGGTACAGTCATCCTTATCCTGCCCTTCACTTCAATAACCAATCCTATTGATTCTCCTTGTTCTAGTGCATCTTCATCCTCACAACTACTTAGTATCAGCTCTCATCATCTCTTACTTGGGAGTATTACAGCAATGTGTTTATTGATCTCCCTGACATCCAAATGGCTACCAGCATGATCTTTTGAAAAAACATACCAGTGTTAAGAATTCTATAAGTCAAAGTCTAAATTCCTTACCATTTCACACAAGGCCTTATAAGATCTTTCAGCCTCATCTCTCAGAACTCTCTTCATTCACCCATATATCACTACTAATATACACATCTTTTGCTTTTGAAGAACCAAACATTCTAGTTCCTCAAATCTTTCATTTTGTGTGTCCTGTAACTAGTTCTTTCAGCTTAATGATATACTCTCTTTTTTTTCAACTGACTTCTTTCAGTGTTTTTTCTTTATCTTTGATTTTCTACAATTTCAAAATATGCTTAAGTATAGTTTTCTTGGCATTTATGCTGCTTGGTGTTTTCTGAGCTTCCTGGATCTGTGGTTTGGTGTCTGACATTAATTTGGAGAAATTCTCAGTCATAATTGTCTCAAATATTTCTTCTGTTCTTCTCTTGGTATACACATTATGTGTGTGTTACACCTTTTGTATTTGTCCCACAATCCTTGGATGCTCCATTCTGTTTTGTTTTTTTTTTCAGTCTTTGTTCTCTTTCCTTTTCAGTTTTGAAGACTTCTATTGATATATCTTCAAGCTAGGAGTTCTTTCCTCAGAGGTGTTTAGTCTACTAGTAAGCCATCAAAGACATCCTTCATTTCTGTTACAGTGTTTTTTGATCTGTAGCATTTCTTTTTGGTTCTTTCTTGGGATTCCTATATCTCTGTACTTACATTGCCCATCTGTTCTTGCTTGCTGTCTACTTTATCCATTAGAGCCCTTAGCACATAAATCATAGTTGTTTGAAATTCCCACTCTGATAAATCAAAATCTCTGCCATGTCTGGTTTTGATGCTTGCTCTATCTCCTCAAATTGTGCTTTTTGCCTTTTAGCAGGCCTTGTACTTTCTTCTTGATAACTGGACATGATGTACCCAAAAAAGGAACTGCTGTAAATAGGCCTTAGTAATGTGGTGGTGAGGTGTGGGGCAGGGGAAGCATTCTGTAGTCCTATGCTTAGGTCTCAGGCTTTTAGCGAGCCTGTGCCTCTGCACTGTGAATTTCACAAGTGTTTCTCAGTTTTTCCTCCTCCTTTAAGTGGGATAGGATGGTTAGAGTGGGCTTTAGTTGGGTATTTCCCTACTTCCAGGTCAGGTAGGCTCTGATAATACCCCAGCTGGTTAGGTTCTGGTTAACTAGTTTCTCCTGAGGGCAGGCCTTGTTTAAAAAAATGGAGTGCTCTGGTGTATTTCAAAATGGCTCCTTTTCCCCTCCTCCTGCCAGAAGAATGAGGGGATTTTGCCTGATATTTACTGTGAGAACTTGGTCTAGCTCCCGGAGGTAAAACTCCCCAAAGTGTAGGGTTGCCCCCTATAACTGGGTCCCCCCAGAGTTTTTAACATCCAGACCTGTCCTCACTGAGGCTCCAGCAATTAGTTTCAGGTTTTCCTGCCCCAGCACAGGATTCTGTGGCAGTTTCCGCTCATGAGTCTGCTCCAGTAAGCCATGTGTTTGCCTGTCTGTCTCTCCAATCTTCAGGTCAGCAGTTTGCCCTGTGTCTCTTACAGATCCAAGAAGAGTTATTGATTTTTCAGACTGTTCAGCTTTTTTTCTTGTTGTTACGATGGAGTGGTGACTTCTGAGCTCCTTACATGCCGAACCAGAAAACTATTCTAATAATATCCCAGAAATTGGTAAACAAGTTCATTTTTACACTATCCGAATGCATCATGATTTTATCAATTCAAGTTTATCCTCTCTCAGTCTTCATTTCTGTCTGAAGAAGGCTATAAGTTTTTAGCCACTTAGGACCATTGCCAAGTCTTCACCTACAACTTATCTATGTTCCAATCACAATAAATACATCACTTCTGATCAGGGAAACCACCCTCCCTTACTTCCCCTCACCCTCCACTTCTCAGTGCCCCAGCAATACAGGTAAAATCTGTCACTTGTCCATGCTAGAGCTAATAGTGAGTATGCATCTAATAAGAGAAAAGAACGGAGATCTAGACCACCACAAATACCTGTCTCCCTTCTTATACGCTCTATTCAGCATCCATGTGACTACCCTCAAGACCTTACTTCTCCCCACTCCCAGAAGATTCCTGAGTGGAGGAGAGCATAGAGGAGGAGGGGGCAGGGATCCCAGTGCTCACTCACCTCCGAAAGAGCTCTCTGCAGCACACATAGGTCTCATAGGTTCGATTGGTGAAACTTGTGTTTAGGAAGGAGACACAGTCAGTTTCAGCTCCCCTGGGGACATAGAGGATTCCTGGGTAAAGGAGACAGAGATGCTAAGGGGAAGCTTTTACACATGTTCCTTAAGGCTCTTAATTCTTTGGGTATAAATTGAGAACACTGTAGATTTGGTGCTTTTTCTATGCCTATGTGAGATGGAGAGTTAAAACAATATTCTGAGACTAAGCTGAGACACTTACCTGCCACACAGGCGCTGATAAGGGATACACAGGCCCCTGTGAAGAGGGCACTGACCACAACCTTGGACAGGTCACTCTTCCGGTGGGGCACCATTGATGCTGCGGACAACACAACAAAATAATTCAATCTGTTCCCCACGAGGCAATTAGGCATACCCCATGAAACCCCATTAGAAGAATGCTGAGGATCAAAATGCAGCAGATGAATAGCATTCTTACCACCAACCACCAGAGGCTGGACAGTGGTACCCTAAGAAGTGTGTATATTCATTAGTCCTAAGGGGTCACTAACTTAGACATTCCCCAGGTCAAGGATTGTGTGTCTGACCCTAACTATTTAGTGGTTCTGTGAACATTCCCAAGATATATCTGAATTAAGCAAAGCCCTGGGTTGCTCCAGACAGGTGAACATGCCTTGGGTGTTCACTAGTTGAAATCTGCATTCTTAACCTGGACAGAATTAGACAGATTATTTTGAGCCAGAGAAATAAGGAGGGCAACATTCACCTAAGCCTTAGTCACATGATGCATATCCCACTACTGGAGGACAAGCTCACAATCAGATTGTAATCAGGCATCAGAATTAGAATACAGGGACCTTCCTGGGGGCGCAGTGGTTAAGAATCTGCCTGCCAATGCAGGGGACACAGGTTCGAGCCCTGGTCCGGGAAGATCCCACATGCCGCGGAGCAACTAAGCCCATGTGCCACAACTACTGAACCTGCGCTCTAGAGCCCATGAGCCACAACTACTGAGCCCACGCGCCACATCTACTGAAGCTTGCACACTCTAGAGCCCGTGCTCTGCAACAAGAGAAGCTACCACAGTGAGAAGCCCGCGCACCGCAATGAAGAGTAGCTCCTGCTCGCAGCAACTAGAGAAAGCCCGCGCACAGCAACAAAGACCCAACACAGCCAAAACTAATAAATAAATAAACAAAAATAATAAAATAAATAAATAAATACATTTATAAAAAAAGAATTAGAATACAGAAGGGAAATAACAGAAGGGAAAAAGATAAACTGAAAGGAAATTGTTTTACCTTTAAATTGTTCGATCAGCTACCAAGTGAATCAACTTAATGATTCTAGCCCAGAATATGAGTGCCATAAAAAATGGACACACTGAGCTGTATTTTTCTTACACTTTATTTCTCACTTGGATCTTCCAAACTCTTGAAATCCCCTGCCTTCAAGGACAATTCCACTTTCCTCATATTATTTCCTCCAGCCATCACCATTCAGCAAGATTTTCAGCAATCTAATTGTATCTATGTATGCTTCACATACTCACTCCTCCCACACCTGGTGACTTGTAGCTTTTAATCCAACACTTCACACCACTTGCTCTAATTATCTATCTGCCTTATGTGTCTGCTGCTTTTATTTGTCCTTTGATTCCTTGTGCAATGCTTAATTCTGTGAAGTCAACTGGTGCGCAGCAGAATTTCAGAAAGTACCTTCACTACTGAATAAAAAACAAAATACCTTTACTATATATGCACTATGTCCATTTAATGGCAGAATAAAAATAATATCATTATAGTCTTCCTCATAGGGAAAATAAAAATAAAATTGGTCTTTTGGGCCTCCATCTGAAAGGGAAAAAAATGACAGAAGTTGAGATTGCAAACCCAGCCTGGGCTTCATGAATAGTCAGGTAGCATGATTACCTTGACTCCAAATTAACTTTTACCTGAGAGGCCCATTTCACATCAGCTTCTCTATCTGGTCTCAACTCATACTGAAGCACCAGGAGTGCCCACTACAGATGCTGGGAACTGGCTGGCATATTGGGTAGCTGGGAAAATGAATTAACTCACTCAAGCCTCCCAGTGTGATTCCTATGGAACTAAGATTGGCAAATCCACAGAGTGAAAATGTTGTAATGATTTCGGCTCTCACCTAGGGAAAACAAAAATAAATAAGTAAACTCAGTCCTATATGTGCAGTCGTATAATCATGATAGACGTTCCAGAGTACTTAGAACCCCCAATCTTGTGTGTGCTACTCTAAGGAATATGGAAAGGATGCTCAGAAAACAATCGCTTCATGAGTTATTATAGGGATAATGATATGGAACCACCATGGCCTCTTTACCCAGTGCTCTTCTTGTTGAAGCCTATGAATTAGGAGGTCTAGGAATGAGGATGATTGAGAGAAAAGAGATAGAGGGAGAGAAAAAAGGAGCTCAGTTTATAGCAATTTAAACTTATAAATGAAGAAGGAGACCTTAGACTATCAGAAATAGTATCCTCCTTGGACTGCCCCAACTGTAAAGGCTCAGTAATTACATTCTAGAGAGAAGTTGGGTCAGAGTGTAGGGGACTAGCACACAGACCTCAGGGCAGCTCAGGCACCGAAGCTAAGCATACTGTTACTCTTGCTTTGTGGTCAGGCCTGGGACCCTGGAAAGGGATCTGTGGGTGTTAAACTTTAGTGTAACACTTTTTGTCTGCCTGGACTGTTTATGCTTTTCTAGATTGTCACTTACAGAAATCCACTGTTTCTCGCCTCCAATCCACTCTTCTACTCCAGAGAGACGTTTGTTTTTGTACTGAGACAGTTGCTGATAGGCCACAAACTCATTTGTGAAGAACTTGATCCCCACCATCTCAGCCACCATCGGACAGTCTGCCCACTCAACACCCATCATGAAAACCACGGGCCTTAGGATATAGGAACAGATGACCTGGGTGAGAGAAAGAGACAGGAGACAAAGACTTCTCTGGAGCCTTGACTCAGTCTCCTCCACCCTTCTCCTCTCCACGCTCCCTCAGTGCACTGTGGGTCAGGAAGACATGCACAATTCAAGGACTACTTAAACACACCCTAGAGGAACAGCCCAACAAATGGGATCCTTTACCTGAAAAGTGAGTCCCTGTATGTCTACCAGTTCCCCTAGCCAGGAGAGGGCAGCATTGATGAAGGCCAACACGGCCAAAAAAGCAATCAGGTTGGCTGCTACGTTAGCAGCAAGGCCTATGGCATCTGTGGCTCCATTGCTGGCAGCTTCCAGAACATTCTTCTCCTTCCTGTGGTTATTGGGCATAGGGGAAGAATACGGTGTCTAGAGCAATCTCGGCTCCTCAGAGAAGAGCTGTCCCAGTGTCCCAGCAGTGCAGGAGTGCAACAGGAGACTGCAAGAACAGCTTGAGAGATGATGGGGGTTCCTGGTGACCCTTTTTGTGGAAATAACACTGAAGCAGTATCAGATTTAATCGCCATGAAATGGTACTGACACAAAGGACAGGGGATAATGGCATGCAGAAGAGAGAGGCAGGTGGGAGGGTTAAACAAAAGAAAAAAATCAACATGATTAGCTAAAGGCAGAGGTAGACAAGAGGAGATATGGAATCATATTATTCCTTCTCCAGGAGACTTGAAGCCTCTACCACCATAGCACCACTCTTGACTCTGCACCTGACCTCATCATCTCCCAAATTATATGCCTCATTGGACTCACCCACGGGGCAATTTTACCCCCTCCTTATTCTTGAACTTGGACTCCTCCACTTCTGGATATACCAGCTTTGACAAAGCAAGAGCAGAAGGGGCAGCCATCACAGAGGCAGAAATCAAGGATGACGTGTCAATCTGTAAGGCCAGACTTAGGAATGAGCATCTACAGAACCCAGACTTGGGCTCACCCAGGAGTGATCAAACAGACTATGCTTACCCCACAGGATATGAAGGCTCCCAAGACAGTGCCTGAGATGGTGGCAAACCCTCCAGTCATCACTGCATGGACTTCTGAAAGCGTCATGTCTGCAAGGTATGGACGGATGAGCAGAGGTGCCTCTGTCTATAAAAAAGGAGAAGAGAGTCAGATTCAAGAAGGTGCAGCTCCCCATCCCAGAGTGCCTGCCCCAGCTCCAGGCACACATCCCTCCAGTGTGGGTGCGCTTCCAAAACTAAGCTCTGCTTTTAGGCTCTCCCAGTGTCTGGCTCACCCCCTCTGGCACCTAATCATATCCTGGCTAGCACTCTTCTCATGTGTTTTCATATCAGTTTGTCTCATCTATTTAAAATTTAGAATGCTACAGAAGACAAACAGTATATTTCTTTTTTACGTCCTCAATGTCTAAAACTATATACTCGGGAATTCCCTGGTGGTCCAGTGGTTGGGACTCCGCACTTTCACTGCCAAGGTCCAGGATTCGATCCTTGGTTGGGGAACTAGGATCCCACAAGCCACGTGCTGTGGCCCAAACAAACAAACAAACAGAAACTATATACTTAGTGAATGACTTTAGTATAGTGTACTTACTGCGTACATATTAATTGCTTAAAAGGTACTCATTAAATGAATTGCAAATAGATTACTGAAGCCCAATGTTGATGAAAGAATCAAAAGAAATAATGTTCGTGAAAATGGTATGAAATTATGAAGATCCAACTATGTAAAATATATCTAGCATTGACCTAAGAGATACTTATTATTTAATGAGTGACAACTATGTGCCTAGTGCTATATGATATGCTAGGGACATTCCTATGAATAAGGCAAAGTTCCTACTCTTAGGACTTTACAGTCTAGCAGAGGAAACTAAGCTGATTATGGAGAATTTCAGCAAAATGCAGCATGCTATGGTAGAAGTATACAGAAGTATTCTGAGAACATTTCAAATACCATTAATCAGCCTAGGGCCTTGGAGAGAAAGACCTCAATACTAATTCCTTGTCAGTTTGACAAGCCATTGTCCCTAACACTGAGTTAATCAGTCAGTAGCATATATTGAACACCTACTCCATACAGACAAATGTATCAAACAAGTATTATGGGGACAAGCTTTGGTGTTAGCCCTGAGCAAGGCAAGCTATTGTCTCCTTAGAGATTCTGGAAAACAAAGGTTACAGGAAGAAACCAGAATATGGAGGAAACATCTTTCATAGCCCCTGAAGGGGGATGACTTGGACCAGGCCATTTCCCTAAATTCCTGTGTAAGAAGTTGGATCTGTGGTTAAGTACGTCCCCATTACATACACCCAAATAAGTATTATTAGGTATGAAAAGTGAAAGCAATGAGCTGAGTTCCAAGTTTTCTTTCATCAGAGTGACTGGCTGCCCATACAGTCTTCATCTATTTGACTTTTCAAAAGGAAAGCATACATTTCTCAAACTGTTTTCTGTCATACTCTCTGTTCCCCAGAGAAAAGATCAGAAGGCCTCAGGGTGCTTACCATACCCACAAAGATGTTTCCTGCCACAGCCAGGGTCTCTGGGGCAGTGGTGCCCATGGTGATTTGCAAAAACCAGGCAATCTAAAGGGATGCAAAGTTCCAAACCATTAACATTAGCAGAAATCTTGGGGTGTATCCATCAAAACTCCTCCTTCATTATGTTGGTAAGGAAACTAAGGCCTAGAGAAGAAGAGGCACAAGGCCGAGACCACAAACCAAGTTACAAACAGAGCCTGGACCAGAACTCAGGACTCTTGGCTTCCAGAAAAAGTAGATTAAAACTCAGTATGAAATGGCAGTTCAGCCCATTTTTTCTCCCTGCTCTGCCCCTCAGCCTGCTTAGGGCCTGGTCCTGACCACCTGGTATCAGGCACGCTTGAAAGAGCTTGCTTTTCACATTCGTTCTAATGCTCTAGATCTGACATATGATCATTTTTTTCCCCAAAGTAAGTGCCATCTTCATGCCTCTTGATAGATCACAAGACAAAGGCCCACCTCCTGACTGTGCAGGAGAATGACTCACCTTCTGAACTACCCACTGCACAAAGCCCAGGTAGTAAAGAATGGACATCACACATCCAAAGAAAAGGATGATCGGTAAGGCCTATAATGAGAATGATGGGGCAACCAGTGAGATACTACACTGAATGCGCAACTGTGTGCCGTAAGGAGACTGAGTTTCAGGTCTCTAAGTTAAGTTCTTAGCATCCCAAGCACAGCTGATACAGTATAGATACTCTGGATATTTAAACACAAGCTAGTCTAGGAATAAATTTTAAATGTATTGCAAATCTATTATGCCGTCAATACTAAGCCACAAGGAGATGTTTTCTGAGCCTTCTTCTCCCACCCCTATTTCATTCCAATTTCAGTGTGACAATGATCAAAGGGCAAGACATTAATGCTGCTTCCTATATGGATAAGATCAAATCCACTTCTTAGGGTCAAATTGGTATATAGACTGGCTGATTTCTTGGACACACATCTTCGTCATCTCGCTTTATCCCCCTCACCCTCACTGCCACTGACCCTCATTCTTGCTCATGAAACATATGACCTGAAAAGCGAAGATATCCTTGACCAGCATATCCCCAAAAACAAAACTGGAGCCAGCCACAGTATAGTTGAGAAAAATCTGAAAGAAAAAAAAGAGAGACAGAACTAGAGTGAAGCCAGAAAGGACACAGGGAAGATAGGATCAGCCTCATGTATGATGAGGACCTAGTGCTGCTACTGAGGTTGGCCTCCCTTTGACAGCATGGGAAGCAGCCTAAGTCACTATGAGCTACTCATTGAATGACAGAGGACTCAGCAGTTCCATTCTCTTTATTTGTATGCATAGTTGTACCCCAGTATACTCTCTCCTTTCCCACCAGATCACCCACCACCATCACTAACAAGACAGAGCCTGATCTCCTCATGCTTTCCCCCAGTCTCCTTTCTCTAGGGTTCTAAAAGAGCTCTCATATTCAATTTCTCATACCTGAATCTGGTTTCCCAGCCATTGAAATGCATTAAATCCAGGATCAGTTCTGATGACCAAGATCCCAAAGACAAACTGAAGACCTAGGCCCCAAAGCACTGCCCTCCAGGACACCTGGGACCAATAAGAACGTTATTCTAACGTGAGCTCTAAACCCGACTTGTTCATTACCTGGCTGGGGTTTTAAACATGGGTACGTGTACTCTGGAACCACCTTAGCATGTTAACAGTAAATCTGGGGTAAGATGGAACAGGGAGCGGGGGAAATAGGGCAGTAGTATATAAAGAGCCACATACGTCTATGTGGTTTTCAAAACTATGCCTACAGGTTAGACCTCACACACAGACACACGCACACATACATATAAAAGCATCATAAACCACTACTTTAATATTACTATGTGCAATGCAAGCTCATTCTCTATTGTATTCTATTTTCTTTCTTTCCTTCTTTATTTTTTGTTTTGTTTGTTTTTTCTTTAACACTGGCCTGGATCCACAAAATTGATATCAAGGCTCACTAACGGATCACAACCTACAGTGTGAAAATAAATGGTCTAGGGCCTGTGAGAACTTTAAACTTCACTTAGGGGCAATATTGTCAAAGGGGCCAATTCCAGAGATTGTTAAGAACTTAGTTCTATGCCTTTGTAATCAATACTTGGCTCATGCACTTTGTAATTAGTAAGACATGGTCCTTGGCTAGGTATTACTACGCCCACCCTGCAATACCCAAAACTCACTGCACTGTGGTGTTTGGAGCAGGCAAAGAGGATGAGGGTGAACATGCAGATTCCTGCGAAGGAGGTCAGCTGCTCTGGCCTTTGGGCTGTGTCTAGAGCCAGCCACAGGATAAGGCCAACCAAGGAGACTCCCGCGAACACACTGGAGAGGGAATTTCAAGACCATGTCATCAAATCAGTGAGTGAATAAGAAATCATTAACTTTACCTCTAAAAATTAGAAATTCACCACAAGGATAAATGAAACAACCCAAGAGATTAGACACAGAGACATATCTTTAGAATCATTCATCTGGTGGTTTCCCAGTTAACACCTCTCCCCTCCCCTCAACTCTTTTACTCACAGAATGAAGCTGAAAGAGTCCAATCTGAGGACATAAATCTCATGACCTCCTTTTCTTCAAGTTATCATATCAGTAAGATGTGATATAAAGACTTGTTCTTTAAGAATGTTCTAATGTATAACCAAAATATTTAAAAAAGAAGGAGGAAAAGTCCTCCCATGGATCTCCACCCACTTTCCAACCACTCCAAGGGCAAGAGTAAAGGCTAAGCCACAAATCAACTACTTAATGCCCTGTGGTCCCTTTATGTACCAAACATGCTTGATCAATACATAAACTAGAGGGAGACGCAAGCGGGAAGAGATATGGGAACATATGTATATATATAACTGATTCATTTTGTTGTGAAGCTGAAACTAACATACCATTGTAAAGCAATTATACTCCAATAAAGATGTTAAAATGAAAAAAAAAATACATAAACTAGTCTCCTCATGTCTGAGTGTTGGAGTCATTTCAGTTCAAGGGAAAAGAATTAGAAGGTGAATCACATATGAAAAGAAAAGAAAACAAAAAGAACACATTGTCCGTTGAGATGCCATAGGAACAACGATGACGACGACAGAAGGGATTACAGGTCAGGGTTGAATTTTGGAGCTGTTCTCACTGCGAACTCAAAGCGAATTAAATCTGTCTTCCATGGATAACTAATAAGAACGTGCTGTATAAAAAATTTTTTAATAAAATTAAAAAAATAAAGTAACATAATAAATAAATAAATAAATCTGGCTTCCAGAATCCATCCTGTTAATGAAGAAAGCCCTTTCGCTCTATCGCTCCAGTGTCAAATAAATCAATGATCCAAAATTTAGGCTGTAGTCTGGTGTGTTTCTCCAAATGATCACTGTTGCAAACATCTGAACAGCTATTTTCTGTGCATCCATTGGACAAAAGTCATAAAAGTGGAACATATAGAGAGTCTGAAAGTTATCCTCTCAGCCCAGGCGTGTGATCAAAGGACATATGCATGCCACAGTTAGTTAGATGAGGTGCGGCTGCTGTAGCATCCAGCTCAGTATACACTGAACAGTGAGTTTGCTCCTTAAACTCTAGGGAATTATAAGACACCAGTGGGTGCAGGAAGTCTGGAGGACTAGAGGGAAAAAAAGCACAAAAAGTATCCAGGAACTAAGGGAGAAACACATGACCACCAAATCAATTTGATAGTTTAATGCTGCTATAAGCCTCTTTGCCTTGATTTCTTCATTGAAGAGGAGTATGGTTTTTCTCATTTCTGATACCAGCCCTGACAATAAACAGACTGAAACTCTTCTCTGAAATGGAACCCCTCCTGCCCCCTAGCAATATTGAGACATGAGGCTATAAGAAACTGGACTAAGTTCAGGGTTCAGAGGCCCGTTGTTATTTGCTCACTGAGCCTTGGTTTTTTTTTAACATCTTTATTGGAGTATAATTTCTTTACAATGGTGTGTTAGTTTCTGCTTTATAACAAAGTGAATCAGCTATACATATACATATATCCCCATATCTCTTCCCTCTTGCGTCTCCCTCCCTCCCGCCCTCCCTATCCCACCCCTCTAGGTGGTCACAGAGCACCGAGCTGATCTCCCTGTGCTATGCGGCTGCTTCCCACTAGCTATCTATTTTACGTTTGGTAGTGTATATACATCCATGCCATTCTCTCACTTTGTCCCAGCTTACCCTTCCCCCTCCCCATGTCCTCAAGTCCATTCTCTAGTAGGTCTGCATCTTTATTCCCATCTTGCCCCTAGGTTTTTTGTTTGTTTTTGTTTTTTTTAGATTCCGGCTCTATTTACAATAGCCAGGACATGGAAGCAACCTAAGTGTCCATCAACAGATGAATGGATAAAGAAGATGTGGCACATATATACAATGGAATATTACCCAGCCATAAAAAGAAATGAAATTGAGTTATTTGTAGTGAGGTGCATGGACCTAGAGTCTGTCATACAGAGTAAAGTAAGTCAGAAAGAGAAAAACAAATACCGTATGAGCCTTGGTTTTGTAAAGTATAGGGGAGGGTCTGAGAGACAGCCCAGGAACCGTCAAAGGAGGAAAAGGGTAATGGATTGGGGTTTAAGACAAGTTGTGGGATGAGGGATATTGAGATTCTTAACTTACCGTTTCATCCAAAGCTTCAGGCAGGAGTTTTCAAGGGGCTTCAGACATCTCGTTAATTTTTCACCAAAGAACCTTTTCAGAAAGCGGTGAACCAGGACTAAAAGCACCAAACAGGTGAGGACGAACAAGGCCAGTGCCCTATGGAAATTCAAGATGCAAGCTGCCAGGAAGTAGGCAGCATAAGCTAAAAAGAGAAAGTACAGAGTAAGGACCAGCAAGGCAGAGCCCCTTGGGACCAAATGAAGATTTAGTCATGAATGTCTGGGACTTAAGGCAGGTAAAACCCTCCAGTGACCTTACCACCCAGCCCTGTCAGACTGAGATGCAATTCTCAAGGCCAGGATAGATGGCTAACTGTTTTCTTGGGGTATCCCAAGGAGGAACCAACTTAGTTTGAATGTTGCATATTTTCACTTGACCCTGACAAAATCTCATTCCCTTGATATTCTCTTTCAATCCCTGGAAGTGGATTTGATCAGCACCCACCTTTATACTCTTAAAAAGTCATCTTTTCTCAAAACTTTACAATCCCAGTCATTTTAACCTTTCCTCTTCAGCAGAGCCATTCTTCTAGTAAACAAGGCTAGTACTAGGGGGTACAGCCATATGGTTCTCATTCCATGGCCCCTTGACTCACCCCAAAATATAATTTTTGTTCTCACTACCCCAGCTGCCTCTAATATTCACATCAAAGTCCCATACGTCACTGACGGTATATTTTAAATAAAGGTTTGCTATCTATTTTTTTTTTTTTTTTTTGGTCATGCCCCGCGGCTTGTAGGATCTTAGTTCCCCAATCAGGGATCGAATCCGGGCCCCAACATTGAAAGCACTGAGTCCTAACCACTGGACTGCCAGGGAATTCCCAAGAGGTTTGCTATCTTTTAAAAATATTTTATATCATTGATCTTACCAGTAAACCAGCAAATAAGTAACATACTACAGGCTTCTTTCACAGACTTCAAGAACCATGCCCCTCATCTAATCAAGATACTAAAAAAGAGACAAGCCCAGATTCTCTGACATATTTAAGTCTATCAAATAGTACATTTTGAAAGATAGCTTATTCTCAGAAGTGCAACTTATTTACTTATTCCTAGAAGTGCAATTCTATAAATTACAGCTCACCTACAAGTAATTACGATCTATACATCATATAGCCCTTTAGATCAACTTGTGAATAAATTTGCTTTCCATCTAGTAATAGTCTTGACACAAGGTCACATTTCTAAAACAACTGTGTCTCTCACTTCCGTGGATCCTCAGTACCTTACCCAAACACAACAGGCTCAGCAGGACCTTCTTGAACAAGGCAGCATGTGTCTTACAGAAACTTCTTGCCCTGGTGAAAGGCTGTAGGTTCCTCCTGATGAGAATCCAAAAGTTAAGAACCAAAAATTATTCCATCCCATTTATATCAATTCCCAGAACTTAGATTGCCTGGCCTGAGGAAGAGTTTTCTCTTAATGAAATTCATCCTGGGGAAGTTAGGTAGTGTTGTAGCGATGCCAAAAAGGCCAGGTCAACCTTGTCAATGGGCAGCAGGTCAGAACACTCCTACCCAACCTGGACTAGCAATATCCTCAGTAATTTCCTACCATAGAAGGGAACACTGGTCACATCAGGGAGAGACTACTGGGACCTACTCCTTCCTGTTCTCTAGGGACGAGGGATTGCTCAGCTTCCAGATTCAGAAAAGGGCCTATTCTTCTGAGAGAAAATAAAAATCACATAAACCCATAACCCTGAACAGTCAATCAGATATGAATTGACAGACTGGATGGAAAACACTACCACCCTCAAGAATCCCTGGGTGAGAGGGCCTGAAAGAAGGTGCCCAGCAAGTAGAACTTTTCAAGTTTAATTTATCAAACATTTATATAGTGCTTTCTATGTGCTGAACTCTTTCTAAGAAGTTTAAAAGTACTAACTCATTGACTCCTAATAAGAACTCTTGAGGTGGCTACTATTATCATTCCCATTTTACAGATGTGGAAACTGGAAAACAGAGAAGTACCTTTCCCAAGGTCATGGAAGTTGTAAGGAGCATAGATAGAATGTAAACTCAGGCAGTCTGGCTTCAGAATCTGAGCTCTTAACCATCTTCCTTTGCTGCATCTTACCCAGGTCCCAGGCTCGCCTGTCTCTGCCACTTTTAAATGTCCTCAGCACACTGAAGTCATATGAACAAAAAGCTCTAATTTCCAAACTCTTAGAAGCTCCAAAGAAGGTGAGCCCAGCAAGAAGCCCATCATGCTGAGGCAGGACAGCTTAGCCAGGGCTGAGACCAACCACTAGCTCCAAATGCCCTGGGGACTTAGCTCACAGATTTCCATGGCTCTTTCTCCATTGCTACCTCTCCCATCTAACACACTCCCTCCTCTTCTTTATACAAAGCCTTCCTTTTCACTCCTCTCTCCTTCTCCTTATTTCTTCTTTCTTCAGGGAGTCCAACCCTTTGTGTTAGTTGAGTAGAGTGTGTATTATTAGATATAGGTGATCTGAGAAAGGAGAAAACATTCTTTATCACCACCTGACTTACCAGTTCAAGAGGACGCTTTAGGATCTCAAGAACTCTGCTAACTTTCCATGCTTAATAGAGAAAGTAGTGAGTAAAAACCATTGCTGAGAGGTGTCAGTGTACCTGAAGGATGTCAATATCTTTGGAATATCATTTGCAAAGTATATCAAGGAACTAATGTAATTTCAATCCTAGACTTCCCATGTGTGCCAGATATCTTTGGTTTGCTCCTCCAGATCCACTCTCCATCTTGCTCTGTGCCCTGGGATTCTAACCCATGTGGACTGCATCAGTGGGATTACATAACCCTCTGGATTATCTAGTTGGGTTCTACCAAGAGGATCCAAAAGGAGATCAGAGTGGATGAAAAGACTGAGGTCAGCATAGTGAAGTCTTCTCTATCTGACTCTCCTTCTGGGTTCTCTTATATCTTGTCCCTTGCCTAGCAATAGTAACTGTTCATTGCTTCTAGCCTCAGGTTCTTGCACTATTGTTTCTTGTGATTCCACTACATCTTGCACACACCCCTGTAATGGTCTCTCTGTAAATAAACCCCCTCTGTAAGTAAACCCTTCTCTAATTATCCTAATTTAAGTATTCCGTCTGTTCCTGTTAGGACCCAAACTGATCTATTAGGTGAAGCTGATTTAAAATCATACCTAATCAAATGCCAGTTCAGCAAAGCCATTGCAAAATGAGCGGGGACACTCACTAGTCCAGGACAAATATAAACCACACACCTAGAAAAGATTTCTGCCATTACCTCAGGACCACATTCAACCGTTCCCTGGGAACTAAAGATCAGTGGGTTCTACCAGAAGTCAGTGAAGAGCACTCATTTCTGCAAAACCCATGAACAACCTGATCCTAGCATATCAATTTACAACTGGACCTCTGCTTTAAAAAATGAAAATTAAAAAAAATCATACAGGACATTCCAAGGAAAAGAGAATATATGTTCTCAGACCCTTTTAAACCAACTGAGAAGCAGTGCATAGAGGTATGGGCACGGGTGTTCATGGTCCTGGCATCCTGCTTGGCCTAGGATCTTGCTAATACAACCAAGCTCTTTACATAATGGCTCAGTTTGAGAGTTAGTAACTGTGCTATACTCAGAAGCTTAATTGAGAAAAAAAAAATCTGTCTGGTAGATGGTGACACTTGATATCTTGTCCATAACTTGCTGTGATGTCTGTACCCACTCATAAATTCTCTAGGTATGTATGTGGAAGGCTTTCCAGATATGGACTAATAATAACTCTCTCACTTACATGCTTACTGCCTGCAGCCTCAAGTGACAGCATGGGAAAGAGTAGGGTAAGGATGGTAGGTTGTGCTAGCTGAACACAGCATTAGTGGTCACTATAGGTCAGGCCTAGCAGCACGGGCGTTCATGCATTTTCTCAGTGACCCTTTCCACAAGTTGTGGAAACTCCCCCAACTAAGGGAGACAAAGCTATGGAAATTCCCAGGGTCTGGGGTACTATCTTTTAGCAGTTAGAATGGAAGGCGTAGGTAGCTTTCAAAAAATCCATCTCCTGTGACTGTTGACAGTGGGGCCCTGGGTGAATCCTTGCTCGCCCTGGCTTGAAGTCAGAACTAGAAGAAAGAAAATGAGTCAACCCAAATGATGGTCTGAGTAAAGGGCAAGGGCCTCCAGGTAGAAGTGACCAGAATCTTTTCAAGGTGTCCAAAGTTTTCATTTGATGATAGCATAAGAAGAACTGGTCCGTGGGTATTGTACTGGGTACCACTTTGCCAGATTCAAAGGTGTGTATAAAACTGGTTTAAAACTGGGTGGGCAAGGGTTGCTGGATAGTGTGGTAGAGGAGCTCAAGAACAGGTACAAAAAGTGTCCAAGGGAGAATGGTGATTGAGAAGCAAAAAGCTTATTAATAAACCAAAGTGGAAAGCCAAAAAGGAGTTGGAAAACCTGGGAAGGCAAGAGAAAAGTCTATCAGATGGAGGCCAGCAAACCTACATTGGAGTCAGAGGCTCTGTGCACCGGGGGATGACCAGTTCTGAGAACCATCAGCCCAGGTAGAGTGAGAAGGGAACCTAAACCAGAACACAGCCGGGTGCTTAACTGCTGAGTTGTGATGGATGTGTTGCCTTGGAAAAGAACCCTCTCTCCACACAGGACCCAAATCTCTGCTTGATGTGCAATAAAAAGTCAGATCTTCTTCACACTAAAAGTAGAGATCCAAAGATCCACAAAAACAAGAGGGACCTAGTTAGTGGGTTTTCCAACCGGCCCTTCTACCCAGCCTCAACTTCTTCCTTCCAGAACTCTTATCCCGGGCTTCCCTGGTGGTGCAGTGGTTGAGAGTCCACCTGCCGATGCAGGGGACACGGGTTCGTGCCCCGGTCCGGGAAGATCCCACGGGAAGATCCCACATGCCGCGGAACAGCTGGGCCCGTGAGCCATGGCCGCTGAGCCTGCGCGTCCGGAGCCTGTGCTCCACAACGGGAGAGGCCACAACAGTGAGAGGCCCACGTACCGGAAAAAAAAAAAAGGAGAGGGCTTCCCTGGTGGCGCAGTGGTTAAAAATCTGCCTGCCAATAAAGGGGACACTGGTTCGAGTCCTGGTCCAGGAAGATCCCACATGCCGCGGAGCAACTAAGCCGGTGTGCCACAACTACTGAAGCCCGCATGCCTAGATCCCATGCTCCGCAGCAAGAGAAGTCACCACAATGAGAAGCCCGCGCACCGCAACGAAGAGTAGCCCCCGCTCGCCATAACTAGAGAAATCCTGTGTGCAGCAACGAAGACCCAATGCAGCCATAAATAAATAAATTTTAAAAAAATAATATTTTTTTTAAAAAAAGGAGGATAGGTCAACAACATTCAGTGATGTGTAAGATCAGGTAGCATAGCAAATGAGAAGATGGCCGTGAACAGGTGACTGGTTCTGTTTGAAAGAGCCATTTACAGGAGAGTGACTGGATGAAAATGGAATTGCAGGGGATTGAGGGAGTGTGAGTATATATGGACTACTTTTTCAAAAAATTGCCTCTAAAGGAAAGAAAAACCAGATACTATTTAGTAAGCACTTTTTACCAGGTACTGCAAGACCTCTTCAATCATCTTCCCCTAAAACCACAAGGTTAATATTATATTCACAGGCAAGGAAAGTGAGCCTGCTGGCAAAGTTAGGATTTAAACCCCAGATCTTTCCATTACTCCATGGGGCTTCTAATTAGACATGAAAGACTGGAATTCCAGAGGGAACATTCCAGAATTCCAAAGTTATAATTACGAAGAGAGCAGAGGAGAAGGAGCAGGTGAATGTCAAAGAAGCTTTCACAAAGAAGAGGACAGATGAACTGATCCTAAAGGTAAAGGGGAAGGCACTTGTCAGGGGGATGTGTTTCAGGGAGTTAGAAGAGAGCCCTGGGCTACCTCTAGAGGAGGAAAAGCATACTTGAGTGAGCCAAGCATTTTGAAAGAACAGTATGGGGCTTCCCTGGTGGCACAGTGGCTGAGACTCTGCCTGCTAATGCAGGGGACACAGGTTCGAGCCCTGGTCTGGGAGGATCCCACATGCCACAGAGCAACTGGGCCCGTGAGCCACAACTGCTGAGCCTGTGCGTCTGGAGCCTGTGCTCCGCAACAAGAGAGGCCGCCATAGTGAGAGGCCCGCGTACCGCGATGAAGAGTGGCCCCCACTTGCCACAACTAGAGAAAGCCCTCACACAGAAACGAAGACCCAACACAGCAAAAAAATAAATTAATTAATAAACTCCTACCCCCCAACATCTTCTTTAAAAAAAAAAAGAAAGAAAGGAAGAACAGTATGATTTACTGTCGCTGAGAAGCAGGGAGCATGTGGATGGATGGTGGGAAGAAAGCATGCAAAGAAGACAGAAGCCAGGTCATTTAGACTATATATCATGCTTAGGAATTTCAGTTTTATCTTGTAGAAAGCAGAGACCCATTGAAGAATTTAAGCAAGGTAATAACATAAGTATATATGTGTTTTTTAGAAAGATCACTCTGGAGGCGGGTGGTGAGGGATGGGCTAGGGGCCAGTATGGAAGTAACTGAAGGTGCAGGGGAGGACTGATAGGAGGTGAATGCATAGGTGTTTGTTTGTTTGTTTTTTTAATTTTCAATTTAATCACAGTATGACACTAATTCCTTAATATCAGTTATCTAGTCAGAGTTCAGAGTTCCCTGATTTTCTCATAAGTGTCCTTTGTTAGTTTTGTTCTTACAGTTTGGGTTTTGAATCTGGATCTTTTTAAGGTCCATATGTTGCAGTTGGACGAAGCTTCTTTCAAGTGTCTTTCCATCTGAATGTCCTGCCATCTTTTATTTGTTGAGTAAAGTAGGTTGTTTATTCTGTAGGTTTCCCCCAGGCTGCATTTTGATGATTGCATCCCTGCGGTACAATTGAACCTGTTACTCCTTACCCCTGTATTTCCTATAAATTGTAGGTAGAGTTAGAGACCTGATCAGATTCCATTTTTAGCGGGGGAGGCGGGTGTGCAGGACTGTGTCAGAGACGTTGTGTGCTTTTATCAGAAGGCACAGGCTGTCTCTATTTTTGAGATGTTAGCATTGATGACTGTTGCCAGGATCTCTTTTTTTTTTTTTTTTTTTTTTTTTGCGGTACACGGGCCTCTCACTGCTGTGGCCTCTCCCGTTGCGGAGCACAGGCTCCGGACACGCAGGCTCAGTGGCCATGGCTCACGGGCCCAGCCGCTCCACAGCATGCGGGATCTTCCCGGACCGGGGCACGAACCCGTGTCCCCTGCATCAGCAGGCGGACTCTCAACCACTGCGCCACCAGGGAAGCCCTGCCAGGATCTCTTAATTCATTAGGAAATTCATGTTTTTATTATAAACATTTTATTCAGAATTATATGAACCTTGCTGGATTTTCCTCAAGAAATTGTTTTCCAGAATGATCTCCATTAGGCCACTTTAATTCATTAATCAGTTTTTCATTAAGGCACTGAATTATTTTAAATTATTTTCCATTTCCACTTTAGAAGATTTAAAAAATCTCTTCTTTTAAAACTTTGTAACAAAGGCATAGGTGTTTGAGAAAGAGGATCCACATCAAGGGGAGGGAAACTGGGATGACAAATGAGGTTCCTTCCGTGAGCGACTCAGTCAGGGTGATAACATAAACCAAAATAGAAAAGACAGGAGGAGGAACAGACCTGAGGAGGAAATGTGAGTTTATTTATCTTTGTGTGCCTAGAGCCCAGGCTGACTAGGGCCTGACTGAGTAGAAAAGTATCAAACCTATGCTGACAGAAATTTGGTTTTAATGTTTAATTTGAAGTGTATATGAAACACCTAGATGAAGGTGTTTGGTAAGTGGTTAGATATATAGGTCAGAAGCTTAGAACAAAGATTCAGGCTTCAGATGTGGCTTTAGGAATCAAGACATTAAGTGTAGGAGTGAGAACAGAAGACAAATGACAGGCTCTGGAGAACAACAGACAAGAAAGAACATCCAGAGAGGTAGAAGAATGAGGAGGGGATAGTGCCCTTAAAATCAATAAGTGAGTTTCCAGAAAGAAAGGGTCAGAAGTCATGCTGCAGATGCCCAGTGAAAGTGTGTGTACATTGGACTTGGTATGTACGTTTTCATTGCTCACTTGAGTAAAAGATTTTCAGCAGAGCAGTGATGGTGAAAACTAGATTGTACTGGGCTGAAAATTGAATGGGGAGGTGAGAAAAATGGAACTAGCAAGGAAATCCCACGTTTCCAAGAAACTTGGCCATGAAGGAAAAGGATATCACAAGTTTGAGATAAGGTTGATTTTTGAGGAAAGAAACGTGAGTATATTTATAGATTGAGGGAAGGAATAATTGAAGAGGTAGGGGAAAGAGGCCCTGTTGAAGGGGATGGAGAAGGGTGGCATTAAGAAGATGGATAAAGAGGTTGGCTTCAAACTCAGGGAGAGTAGGCCTTCTGATAAGGAGGGGAAAAATAAGGATTCATGCAGGTGCAGGTATATTTAAGTTGGAACATATGGGAAGATAACTTAATGTTTAAACAAAAATAATAATATTGTAGTATGGGGTTTATAGCATATGTGAAAGTAAAATATATAAACATAAACAAGAGTAATATAAAGGCTGGAAGAGGACATACAGAAGTATACTATTATAAGTTTCTTATACTATATGCCAAGGGGTATAATATCACTTGAAGGTAGACTTGATAAGTTGAAAATATACACTACAGGGGACTTGCCTGGTGCTCCAGTGGTTAAGACTCCATGTTTCCACTGCATGGGGCACCAGTTCCATCCCTGGTGAGGGAACTAAGATCCCACATACCACATAGGAAAGAAAGAAAGAAGGAAGGAAGGAAGGAAAGAGAGAGAGAGAGAGAGAGAGAAAATATATACTAAAAACTCTAAACCAACCACTAATATAGCAAAACAAAGAGTTTACCTAATAAGCCAATAAAGGAGGTAAAATGGAATCATTTAAAAATATTCAGGGAGTTCCCTGGTGGTCCAGTAGTTAGGACTCCGTGCTTTTACTGCCAAGAGCCTGGGTTCAGTTCCTCGTTGGGGAACTGAGATCCTGCAAGCTGTGCGGCACAGCCAAAAAAAATTTTTTTCAATTAATCTGAAAGAAGGCATAAAAAGAGGAAAGGGTATTAAAGAGGAAAGGCATTTAAAAAAAAAAGGAAGACACCTGTGTTTATGGATCAGAAAAATTAATATTGTTAAAGTGTCCATACAACCCAAAGCCATCTATAGATTCAATACAATCCCCAGCAAAACTCCAATGGCATTCTTCACAGAAATAGAAAAAACAATCCGAAAATTTGTATGGCATCACAAAAGACCTCAAATAGCTGAAGCAATCTTGAAGAAAAAGAACAAATCCAGAGATATCAAATGTCCTGATTTCAAACTATACTACAAAGCTATAGTAATAAAGACAGTATGGTACAGGCATAAAAAGACACATAGACCAATGGAATAGAATAGACAGCCCAGACTTAAAGTCCCACATATACAGTCAGGTAATATTTGACAAGGGAGCCAAGAACACCCAGTGGGGAAAAGATAGTCTCTTTAAACAAATGGTGTTGGGAAAACTGGATAAACACATAAAGAACAATGAAACTGGACCCCTATTTTATACCAATCACAAAAATTAACTCAAAATGAATAAAAAACTTAAACATAAGACCTGATACCATAAAACTCCTAGAATAAAACACAGGGAGGAAGCTCCTTGACATTGGTCTTGGCAATACTCTTATGGCTAGGAAACTGAAAGAAGAAACAACAAAAGCAAAAGTCAACAAGTGAGACTATAACAAACCTAAAAGCGGGACTTCCCTGGTGGCGCAGTGGTTAAGAATCTGCCTGCCAATGCAGGGGACACAGGTTCCAGCCCTGGTCTGGGAAGATCCCACATGCCACAGAGCAACTAAGCCTGTGTGCCACAACTACTGAGCCTGCGCTCTAGAGCCCGTGAGCCACAACCACTGAGCCCACGTGCCACAACTACTGAAGCCTGTGCACCTAGAGCCTGTGCTCCGCAACAAGAGAAGCCACTGCAGTGAGAAGCCCGCGTACCCCAACGAAGAGTAACTACCACTCACCACAACTAGAGAAAGCCTGTGTGCAGCAACAGAGACACAATGCAGCCAAAAATAAAATAAATAATTAATTAATTATTAAAAAAACTTAAAAGCTTCTGTACAACAAAAGAAACAATTAATGAAATAAAAGGCAACCTATGTAATGGTAGAAAATTTTTGCAAACCATATACTGGATAAGGGGTTAATATCCAAAATATATAAAGAACACATACAACTTAATAACAACAATGACAACAAAAGATACAATTTAAAAATGGACAGAGGGGGCTTCCCTGGTGGCACAGTGGTTGAGAGTCCGCCTGCCGATGCAGGGGACACGGGTTTGTGCTCCGGTCCGGGAAGATCCCACATGCTGCGGAGCGGCTGTGCCCGTGAGCCATGGCCGCTGAGCCTGCACGCCTGGAGCCTGTGCTCTGCAATGGGAGAGGCCACAACAGTGAGAGGCCCATGTACCACAAAATAAATAAATAAATAAATAAATAAAATAAAATAAAATAAAATAAAATAAAATAAAAATGGACAGAGGAACTGAAAAGACATTTTTTCCAAAGAAGATATCCAAATGGCTAATGAGTACATGAAAAGATGCTCAACATCACTAATCATTAGGGAAACCAAAACCACAATGAGATATCAACTCACATCTGTTTGAATGGCTATCATCAAGAGACAAGAGATAACAAGTGTAGGCCAGGATGTGGTGAAAAGGAAACACTTATATACTGTTGGTGGGAATATAAATTGGTTCAACCACTATAGAAAACAATATGGTGTTTCCTCAAAAAATTAAAAATAGATCTACCATATGACCCAGCATTTCCACTTCTGGTATATGCCAAAAGGAAAAGAAAACAGGGTATCAAAGAGATATATGCACTCCCATGTTTACTGCAGCATTATTCACAATAGCCAAGATATGGAAACAATCTAAGTGCCCATCAATGGATGAATATGTAAAGAAGATGTGGTATATATATATATGCAATGGAATATTATTCAGCCATGAGAAAAAAGGACATCCTGCTATTTTTGACAACATGGATGGACCTTGAGAATATCATGCTAAATGAGGTAAGTCAGAGAAAGAAAGACAAGTACTGTATGATCTCACTTATATGTGGAATCTATAAAAAAGCCAAACTCGGGAATTCCCTGGTGGTCCAGTGGTTAGGATTCGGCACTTTCACTGCCGGGGCTCTGGTTCAATCCCTGGTTGGGGAACTAAGATCCTGCAAGCCTTGTGGCATGGCCAAAAAAAAAATAATAATAAAATAAATTAAAAATAAAAAAGCCAAACATTAAAAAACAGAAAGTAAATGGTTGTTACCAAGGAATGGGGTGGTGAGGGGATAGGACAGATGGTGTTAAGGGTACAAACTTTCAACAAGTAGTAAATAAGCCCTAGAGAACTGACACACAGTATAGTGAATATAGATAACAGTATTGTATTATAATCATCAAACTTGCTAAGAGACTAGAACTTGATTCCAACTACTAAAAAGAAATGATCATTATGTAACATGATAAAGGTGCTAGCTATTGCTACAGTGGCAATCATATTACAAATATATCAAATTAACATGTTGTACACCTTATCTTTGCACAATGTTATATGTCAAACATATTTCAATTTTTAAAATTACATTTAGTTGCAATCCAGAGATGAGAGGAAGGATCTGGGTAAACAGCTGAGCTAAATTCTCATTGACTGTGAATTGGGCCTTTACTTTTTATTTTGTCTAGTTTTGTTTTGTGGAGCCAAGAATGACAAATGAAATTATAAATGCTTCCCAAATCCTAAATTTTATCATTAAGAAAACTTTCATAAAATCAGTGGCATGGGGTGACTTTAATTGATGAGAGGAATGTAACATTGGGTAACTAGTGAAAAGACAACCTGTAATATTGGGTAACTAGTGAAAAGACAATCTATTCTTAGTGGATGACTGGGAAAATTAACAGTGGAAGAAATAAATTTGATATGTTGAGAAAAGAAAAGAGCAGTGGAGCCAAATAAAAACAAATAAATAGCTGGGACGTCCCTGGCAGTCCAGTAGTTAAGACTCCATGCTTCCACTGCAGGGGGCATGGGTTCAATCCCTGGTCAGGGAACTAAGATCTACATGCCACACGGTGCAGCAAAACAAAACGAAGCAAACACACACACACACACACACACACACACACATAAATAGCAAGATGGTAGATTTAAATCATTAAATGTAAATGGCCTAAAAATGCCAATTAAAAAGCAGAGACTGGCAGGTTAGCTTTAAAAAGCAAGAGGGAGGGGCTTCCCTGGTGGCACAGTGGTTGAGAGTCCGCCTGCTGATGCAGGGGACGCGGGTTCATACCCCGGTCCGGGAAGATCCCACATGCCGCAGAGCGGCTAGGCTCGTGAGCCATGGCTGCTGAGCCTGCATGTCCGGAGCCTGTGCTCCACAAGGGGAGAGGCCACAACAGCGAAAGGCCCACGTACCACAAAAAAAAAAAAAAAAGAGCAAGAGGGAGACTGCTCTTTTTCTGAGAGAATGGAAAAAAAAAGAGGACAAAGACAAAGAAAATTATAAGTAATGAATGGGGGTCTTAGTAACAAAAATACTTAGTCTTCTTAGAAAGGAATGATATTGGATTATACACAGTGGAGATTGTATAGCTATTATATAGCAGTGGAGATGGGGATGGGTAAGAAAAAATGGGTTGAGAATTTGAAAAGAATAGAAGTTTTAAAACAACTACTAAAGGTAAATAAGCAGGTGAGTCCACATGTAACAAAGTGAAGTGCCAAACCACTGAAGATGGCTCAGGCAGTCCAGTTTGGTGCCAAAGTTCCACTTAATTGTTTTAAGTTCTAATGACTTTACTGGGCTCCACGTGAAGACTAGGCCTATCTGAACAGAATTTATAGCTGAAATTCAGCAAGATTTAAAGCAATATTAATTTGGTACATGATCATTATCCTTTTTTTCCTGGTAATTGACTTGAATGAAAAACCATACATGTAAAAGAAAATTTTAATGATCCAACTCTTCATTTCTGGAATCAAGAACCAGAAGAGCTAGTATTTAGAAGACAAGCTAGGAAAAAGTACATGACTCTTTTCCTCTAGGGCAGAAGAGCCCTTCTCAGGTCTACTGGCCCTTCCATCAGCCAGACCTAAACTTAGGACAGGATGCTTCCCTGCTAAGCCAGCCCCAGGACCCTAGCATCACTGTGGGGGTGGTGGTGGGGGGCATAAGGGCATATGGCTGAGGGTCTGTGGGACTGAGGGGTAGAGGGATGCTCTTATGAAGCCTAGTTTCCTTTGCTTTCAGCAGGTATACCCTCTGTTTTACAGAAAGTCAGCCTCTTTTGACCTAGATCCTTTAGCACATCTCTGACCCAATAGCTTCTGAGCCTCCTTTCTAAAATCTTAGGGAAAACTGGCCTTCCCACTTACCAAAGCAAATCCTCCAACTCTTGATCTCAATTCCACCTCCTCGCAACTCCTAAGGGCTTATCTGACAATTATTTATCTCACTATCTCCATCCTCTTCTATTGTCCATTCCTTTTCTTTCTTTGACTCTTCTGTCTCCTTCTTTCAGCCATCAGATGTGCTCAAGTTCACTAGTTCTTTAAAACAAACACCCCTCACCACCACCAAACATTTTTGAATTCTAACAACAACAGAAAGAACCCTCTTTAAAATGTTTATGTTTTGCTAAATTGCTTTATAGAAATGTCTAAATTCAGAAAGAGTAATGAAAAGAAAGAGAAGTTAAAATAGTTTGCACTGAAGGATCAGATTAAGGATATCCTGAGGAACCAAGAACAGAAGAAAGGATAAAGACAGGGGTCTGAGTATGTGTCCTGAGAATGGCTGGCCTTAATCGTCATCAAATCTTGTCAATTCTACTTCGAAAGTGTATCTATTGAACTCTGAATATTTTTGAATTTTTGAGTATATACTATGGGTAAAGCATTGTACCAGGTGCTATAGGAGATAAAAGGATGAAGTAGACATGGATCCTGCCCTCAATGTATTTACAGTCCAGTTTAGGGGATGCAATATACATATAAATCTGTAACACAGTGTCAAAACTTTTAAGTGTTATTAGAGAAGATCAAATAGAAATGTTATGGGAGTTTTGAGGAAGAAGGGGCCTCTTTGGACTGCGGCCAGTGAGGTTGAGGAAGAGGAAGACCATTTGTGATAATATCATGGACATGATTGCTCTTGAGTTGGGCCTTAAAAGATATGTTGTATCTGGGCAGAAAGATGTAAAATGAAAAGACATTTGACACAGAGAGAATGATGGAAAACATGACACAGAGGCAGGAAATGAAAAGTTATATTTAAGGAACAATTGAGGGTTAATTCTAATGCATAGAGTAGCATTAGAAAGGGAATTGTAAGAGTTAATTTTGGAAAGTCAAGTTAGGTACAAATCATGGCTGGAGAGCAGGAGGAGTGGGGAAGACTTGAATGCCAACCAGTGGGGAATGATAGAGGTTTTTGAACAAGGCAGTTCAGAGTCATGCTTTAGGCAGTTCTGGTAGAATCTATATAAGATAGGTGTGTAGCAAGTGGGAAGGACTGGAAACAAGAATCTGTATGGGTGCTATTTGAATAGTTCAGCAGAAATGAAATGAGTTTCAAAATCCAGATTCTACTATAGGTGGTAAAAGAAGGAAAGCAAACCACACACAGAAATACGGAAAGTAAACTAAATGGGGAAAATGTATAGCTTTACTAGGATTCAAAGAAATGCAAGTTATAACTTTAAAGCATGATTTAACATCTATGTAACAAATTTTTCATCTGAGAAAATATAAAGTTGATGAGATTTGAGGGAACTGGACACAATTATACATCAGAGCAGTTTAAGACACCAACAGCAATCTGACAAAATGTAGGCAGGTCCACAGACTTCCCTAGTGGTCCAGTGGTTAAGACTCCACCCTTCCACTACAGGGGACCCGGGTTCCATCCCTGGTTGGGGAACTAAGATCTGGCATGCTGTGCAATGCAGCCAGAAAAAAATAAAATAGAATAAGAATTCAAGCCTACATTGTAAATCAACTACACTTCAATTTTTTAAAATGAAATTTTAAAAAAAGTTAAGCCCAGTATTAGAAGAGTCAAGAGCTGATCAACAGCTTCATGGAACCTACTCCCTAACTTGGGCAGGGCACTTTAAGGTGGATCTATACTCTGTCTTTTCTATGCCCAGCACAGTCACTGGGCTAAATATAAACCAATTATCAAACAATCTTCTAAAGGCTCCACAGAAGTTAGAAGGTTTAAGTTTAATAGAGAAAGACACAGCCCTGTGTTTAAATAGGCTTTAATCTATAGGTAGCTTGACCACTGTCTCAACAACCACTGGGCACACTAGGACACATCACTGGAAGCTGAGCCACAGCATGGCAGGTGCAAAGCAGGAGGCCCTGACGCTACCGGAAGAGGCAGAGGCTGACTAATATGCCATAACTATGACACCAAGCTTCTGGTTTTTAACAAGACAGGTCATAAATCTCAGGACACCTCCTAATCATTTTGCTACATTTTACTGTTACCTAAGCTCTTAAGGTTCTCTCTTCTGTGTGTATGGTGGAAATCTTATGTAATGATATGCCACTGCCCATCTCTTCCCAACTCCTCATTCAATGACATCCCATTGGTAGCTTGAAATAAGCCATGTTGAGAGTATTTATACTACAGGCAAATGCTACAAATCAAAGGTTGATTTATTATTTTGTCTAGATCAAGAAGCGGCAAACTGTGGTCTGTGGGCCAGTCCATCCTTGTTTTTATAAATAAAGTTTTAAGAACACAGCCATGCCCATTTGTTTAGTATCATCTGTGGCTGCTTTCCCACTAAAATGGCACAGTTGAGTAGCTGTGGCAGAGACCCTATGGCCTGAAAAGCCTAAAATATTTACTATCAGGCCCTTTACAGAAAAAGTTTGCCAACCCAGGGTCTTACTCACTAAGGCGAGCAAAAATATGAACCAATATTCATGGCAAAACTACTCTTGGAGGGCTTCCCTGGTGGCGCAGTGGTTGAGAGTCTGCCTGCCGATGCAGGGGACATGGGTTCGTGCCCCGGGCCAGGAAGATCCCACATGCCGCAGAGCGGCTGGGCCCGTGAGCCATGGCCGCTGAGCCCGCGCGTCCGGAGCCTGTGCTCCGCAACAGGAGAGGCCACAACAGTGAGAGGCCTGCGTACCGCAAAAAAAAACTACTCTTGGAGAGCCATTTCTTAAACATATACCAGCACATCACTGGGTAGAGTTCATATATAGACCTAAGCAGTCTGATTCTAGAATTCACATTAACCACTATATTGCTAAACAGAGTATGAAATATTATGTAAGCATGAAAATTTATAGAAAGCTTACTGTCAATTCATAGAAATGTGATGTATAAAATAAGTGGAAAAACAAAAATACAAAGTGGTAATGTTCACATTGATATATATCAATTTGTATCTAGATGTGAAATTCTGGAGAAGAAAATAGAATTTAAAAAGTTAAGCTTGGGCTTCCCTGGTGGCGCAGTTGTTGAGAGTCCGCCTGCCGATGTAGGGGACACGGGTTCATGCCCCGGTCCGGGAAGATCCCACATGCCGTGGAGCAGCTAGGCCCGTGAGCCATGGCCGCTGAGCCTGCGCGTCTAGAGCCTGTGCTCCACAACAGGAGATGCCACAACAGTAAGAGGCCCACGTACCACCCCCCCCCAAAAAAAAGTTAAGCTTGTTTTCTCTATGAAGTCACTTAGTTAATTCCTAAAAATAAAGAGAAGAAAAGACATATCCAGGACTTCCCTGGTGGCACAG
This sequence comes from Orcinus orca, assembly GCF_937001465.1. NCBI lineage: Eukaryota > Metazoa > Chordata > Mammalia > Artiodactyla > Delphinidae > Orcinus > Orcinus orca. Next base: position 113,429,942 of record NC_064560.1, read on the forward strand.
TGGTTAAGAATCTGCCTACCCATGCAGGGGACACGGGTTCGAGCCCTGGTCCGGGAACATCCCACATGCCGCGGAGCAACTAAGCCCGTGTGCCACAACTACTGAAGCCCGCGTGCCACAACCACTGAGGCCCACGCACCTAGAGACCATGCTCCACAACAAGAGAAGCCACCACAATGAGAAGCCTGCGCACCACAACGAAGAGTAGCCCCCACTCGCTGCAACTAGAGAAAGCCCACGTGTAGCAATGAAGACACCACACAGCCAAAAAAGAAAAAGAAAAAACACATATCCATATATTCCCTTTAGAAACTATCCAATATCCTCTTCTAAGCTTCTTAACGTATGACTTCTGCACTTTTTTTTTTTTTTTTTGGCAGTACGCGGGCCCCTCACTGCTGCGGCCTCTCTGTTGCGGAGCACAGGCTCCGGACGCACAGGCTCAGCGGCCATGGCTCACGGGCCCAGCAGCTCCGCAGCATGTGGGATCCTGCCGGATCGGGGCACGAACCCGCATCCCCTGCATCGGCAGGCGGACCCTCAACCACTGCGCCACCAGGAAAACCCTGCACTTTTTTATAAATACCCAGACTCTTTTCCACACCGTGGAACACAGCTTCCATCTGACCTATTTTACCCCAACAACTTCTATAGACATTACTTCTGCAATTATGACCATGACCAAATTCAGAGATTTTTCTCCTTCCTTGTCTCCTGATACACAGAACATTGTGGATTGATTGTACCTTCATTCTTGACACTTTCTTCCCTTTTGACTTTCAAGACTGTACTTTTTACCCTTCTCTATTATCTCTTTTGGTGGGTCCTTCTCCATCTTTTTAAATTTCTGATTTCTCTTTCTCCTCATCCCCAAATCTGAGTATTCCAAAAGAGCTATTTTTAAAAAATTATATGGGTAAGTTAATATCTAAGCCTCAATTTTCTAATTGAAAAAGGGGACTAAAATTAGTACCCACCTGTTGGCATGAAAATTAAATGAATTAGTTTCATAAAGCATTCTGCACAATAGTAAGTACTCAATAAATGTTAGTTGTTGTTATTCTCATTTCTGTTCTTTTTGTTGCCGGTCCAACCAACACTGATATCGCTGAACTCGTTACTTATGGCACAGGTTTATGTAACAATTAATTACATAAAAATGTATATGTGCACTTGGTAACAGCAGGTGGCTGTGAGTCTTATTTCGACAACAAGATCATAAGCTCCTGAGAACAGGGCAAGTTTGACCTCTTCTGAGTCCACCAACCATACTAGCCAACCCTAGGCCTTAACTGAATCAATGCCAGAACACCTGTACCTCTGTTGAGTGGGGGGTTCCAATCCATCCCCAAGGCTGTGTCCTCGCTCTTCAGTCTTCCTGGTTCCCTCAGGATTTATTCCTTCTTCCTGTAAGCACAGGTAGAGTTGAGGTCAGTCATAAGGCCCTTCCAGGGGTGATAGGGATTGCGAGCAATCAAAGACCCTACATGAGGCCATGCATCAGCCCACAGAGATGTGCAGAAACTAAACTGGTGAGTTACCGTGAGCTCCAGCCCTGGGTTCTCTATGCCAATCTCCACTGTGGACAGAGCAATGCCCTCTCTTCCATTTGTTTTCTCCATCTCCTGCTCTCCTGAAAAACAAATTCAGAGCCAAGGCTGAAAGATTAGTTGTTCTATAATATGGGGCCAGATAGAACTTCCCACAGGAAAACAAAACTAAAAATATTTAGAGATTTAGTTGATTTCTTTAAGAATTGAGAAAATTGGAAACATAATTCTAAAATAATAAACAATGAAATATAGACTTCTACTTCCTATTGTGAATAGCAAAGGAAGGGGAAATAAGATAGGAAAAGAGAAATGAAGGGCAAGGGAACTGAAATGAATCAGTGGCTCACCCAGGGCTCCAGGACCCAAACTAGAAAGGACTCTCTTCAGTCCCCTTAAGGAAGGGTTAGAGGGCAACTACTCCTGTTAGCCTCCAGGTGGCCCCACTGAGCTGTGCTGAGTAAGAAGAAAACAAGGAGGCAGAGGGCTGGGAAGACCACAGCCCCCAACATATTACTGAGAAACCAAGATTAACAGACTTTCCAGTTCCTGACTATAATGTAGCATGAGAATTGTTTTTGGAGCATCTAAGAGAGTACCTAATGAGATAAATAAAAGAAATCTACATGTAGAATAATCAGTATGAATGTTAATTATCCCCAGTAAAGAAAGTTTTAAAACAAAATGAGAGAATAAAGAAACAAACACTTGAGCCTCACTATAAGCAACCTTAATAGATAAACATTCAAAGTTATAATATAGGTTCATCTGAGATTTTTTTTACTTTGTAGAAATTTTCCTTCAATTTTATGGAATTGTTTTTTGTTTTTTACTGTGATCTCTTCAACCATTTAAATATAATTTTATTCAACATACATAAACAACTTTTGTTTTTTAAATCAGGGCTTTCCTGTATAGGCACAGAACTACTTGAATTTGGTCTAAATATGATCAATTAAGAAATCTGGCAAATCAGGTTCCTGCCCTCCTCCAAGACCATTACTTACTCCAGTTTGCAGGATTCCTTCTGGTGCCTCAGTGAAGGACAGAAAGAAAAACTCAGCTCCACGAGACCTTGACTCTGAAGGGATGGGCTGGAGATGAGAGAGAAGGATTTCCTGATTGGCCCATTTTGCCCTGGGCCCTCCTTTGCTGTTCCTGCCCTTCTCTGTAGAGGAGGAGTGCAACTCTCAAGTTAAATATTTATATGTTCTAAAGACTATTTTGCAGGGTCAGGTCTAAGAATTCTGCAGGAATTCCTAACAGGCACATCAGCAGGAGCGCTGCCCAGCACAGAACTAGGCACGGGGTAGTATGGAGAAGAAAAATAAGAGAAGGATCTCTGTACTCAGAAAACTTAGCATCATTTTGTACAGGAAAGACAGTTGCTAGAAAACAACAGAATGAAGGACTGTACATGATTCAATTCTAAATGACTGCTAGGAAGTCTTTTACTAATCCATTTAACAAATATTTGTTAAGTATTCACCATCACCCAGGCACAGTTCTGGGTGCTGAGGACACAAAGATGAATGGGATATTGCCTCTGCCATGAAAGAATTACAAATCAGTGAGGAAAGACATGTGTCAAGAAAGGCTTTACAGAGTTGGTAACATTGGCCCTGAGTCTGGAAAGTTTTGAAAGGTAAGTAGGGAATCACTGATGGAGAAGGGGAAAGATATACCACCAGAGGGAGAAACTGAAACAAAGGCACAGAGGTGAAGACTTCCCTGACACACTAAGGAGGCTGTAAAAAATAGCTGAAGATGCAGACCTACTAGAGAATGGACTTGAGGACACGGGGAGGGGGAAGGGTAAGCTGGGACAAAGTGAGAGAGTGGCATGGACATATATACACTACCAAATGTAAAACCGATAGCTAGTGGGAAGCAGCCGCATAGCACAGGGAGATCAGCTCCGTGCTTTGTGACCACCTAGAGGGGTGGCATAGGGAGGGTGGGAGGGAGGGAGATGCAAGAGGGAGGAGATATGGGGATATATGTATATGTATAACTGATTCACTTTGTTATAAGGCAGAAACTAACACACCATTGTAAGGCAATTATACTCCAATAAAGATGTTAAAAAAAATAGCTAAAGAACAGAGGCAAATTTTTGAGAAACTAATGAAGGGACAAAATAAATTAAGAAATTAGTTAAGGAATGGAGGGGGAAAATGTGAATGAGACGGTGGTAGTTTATCAAGAAATAAGTCTGGAGATGCAGTCAAGTGCCAGATGGAGATGGCTCTGTAAGCCAGGCTAAAAGTTTGGGCTTATTTGGAACCAGCTGCTGAGGCAAGAGGAGAATGGATTGGAAGGATGCACACTGGGGACAGGGAGACCAGTCAGGAGACAAAAGCAATAGTCCAGGTCAGACATGGTGAAGCTCTAACCAAAGCAGTAGATGGAGAGAAGGAAACAAAACTACAGGATGTGGTGACTAATTGGGCATAAGGGAGTAAATGAAAGGGGGAAGTTAATTCTTCAAAATTGTTCAAAATGATCTATTTTCTTCCTGCTCCTACCTGCCAGTAATACTGAGCTGTACGTTGTTCCCTAAACACTTGATGTTCCCTTGTACCTGTTTGTGGATGCTGTTCCTTCTGCCTCCAACACCCTGTTCCTATTTACTTACCTGGAAAATTCCCACACCACCTTCAAGTCTCTGTTGCAAGGCTACTCTCTTCAATGAAGCTTTCCATGATTCCCTCCAGATGAGACTTAAGGCCCTTTTCCCCACACCCCTACTGCAACATGCTCTTGCAGAAGACTACAGAGCATTTAGTGCTCTAAATGTTTACTTGTCTCCCAGTAGACCATGATCTCATCAAGCACAGGCTCTTTATCTTGTTCACCACTGTATCCCCAGGCTCAAGGCCTGCCACAATATTAGGCAATCAATAAAGATCTGTAAAACAAGTGAAACAAACAAACACAGATTTCTGGCTTAGATTATTGGGTATGTAGATGATGATAACAATCACCAAAATAGGAAAACATATCTCTATTTCCCTAGCTCCATGCACACACACACACACACACACACACACACACACACACACACGTACACACAAACATAAAAGCCCTACCAGAGTAAATGTGTGTTATATTCTGCAACCTAGAGCAACTCATTTTGCCTCTCTGGGCCCCTTCTGTTATTCCTGCCCCACCTAATTGCCCAATGCCATTTGACAAGATGATTAGGAAAATTAAGTAATTTAATACAGAAAAAGAATTTGAAAAACAGTAGGTAAACTTGCAGTTGTAGTCTACTATTGTACATTCTTATAGAAACTCAGGAAAATTAAAGATATTTTCAAGCTGACATCTGATTACAATCTCAGTATGACTGTGAAGTCTCTCTGACTCATCCTAGCACACACTTTATCTCTGTTTTCATTTTTACCTTAGAAAATTGCCAGTTCTGGGGTCAAGCCCAGGTATAGTTATAGGCACAGAGCCTAGCGTTCAGTCCAGGTGAAATGATGCCAGTGATCACATCTGTCTTCTCTTGCCCTTCCTCTTCCCTCTTTCTTTTTCCTCTAGAAGGCGTGAAAAATCCATGTTCATCTTCTAAATGCAGGCTACAGCACTCATCTCACTTGTCCAGCAGATCCAAGTTTCCTTTAAATGCAGGTACAATTGATAACACCCAACTGCGGAGAGGAAGAGAATTAATCCGGCTGATACCTCCCCTTGAGTAACTGCTGGCTCACAGGCTTGGGCTTCATTGTTTAAATGTTTTCTTTTTCTCTTATCATTTACAGTTTGATAAATTCTCAAAGTACAGATCAGGAAGAATGAAATGATTTACCCAGAGTCAACAGCTAGTTAGTGGCTAAGCCAAACCAATATCCTGGGATCCTCACTCTTGGTTCTGTGCTATTTCTGGGCTGTAGGGTGAAACATAAGAGATGCTCTGTCTCTGCAGACTTTTACAGTTTTTCAAAAGATTTTCCTGTACTTTCACTGCTCATCCTCATAATATTCCTGTAAGCAAGTCAACTACTAATCCTATTTTAGGTACAGAGAAAATTATATTCAAAGAAAACGAGCAATTTGTCTAAAGTCATACAGCTGGTTGGGGCAGAGTCAGGACTGGAGGCTAGCTATGGTCATTTCCATGGAAGCTTGGCCTCAGAGCTCTCCTAAAGTCTAGGGGTTGCTCCTGGAAAACCAGGTGGCCTGCCACAAACCCATCTGGGAAATAAGTAGGGTATAAATAATAAATGATTTTATCCTTCCTGCTTTGCCCTCTCCTTGATTACTAGTACAAGCAAGGGGAACTAGAGAGCATATAGAAACTTCCAGTTTTGGTCTTACTGAAGTAACTTACACTTAACTAACTCTCCTGCTGAGAACAACTAAAAAGGCTAGACAAATATATAAATCAACAGGTGAAAGCACTGCAGAGCAATCAATGGAAGCAGGACTTGGAGGTTTTTGATTCTTGAGAGAAGGGAAGCATACCAGTTGAGTTCCACATTCATCCTAGCTCTTTTCCTGAAGGCATTTTATTTTTCAAAATCACAATGCAGAGAAATAATGCTCAAGCAGTCTTTTTGAAGGAAAAAAGAAAAGAATAATGAAGAAAGAGCCTAAAAACCTGCAACCAAATTTCAAAGTCATTGGCCAACTCAAAAATTTTAGATGCTCAAAACAAGACACCAAGAAACTCAGTGAAAAACAGTATTTGGAGTGCTTAAAGACCTGAGCAGACGGACTTCCCTGGTGGCACAGTGGTTAAGAATCCGCCTGCCAATGCAGGGGACACAGGTTTGAGCCCTGGTCAGGAAAGATCCCATATGCCATGGAGCAACTAAGCCCATGTGCCACCACTACTGAGCCTGTGCTCTAGAGCCCACAAGCCACAGCTACTGAGCCCACGTGCCACAACTACTGAAGCCCATGAGCTTAGAGCCCATGCTCCCCAACAAAGAGAAGCCAGCTCAATGAGAAGCCCGGGCACCGCAACGAAGAGTAGCCCCCGCTCGCTGCAACTAGAGAAAGCCCACGCGCAGCAACGAAGACCAAACACAGCCAAAAATAAATAAATAAAATAAATATACTAAAAAAAAAAGACCTGAGCAGAGATTTCAGCAACTATGTGGTACTGGAGAGACAAATGTTTGTTTTCGACCTTGGTAAACACATCAGGCTTTCTATTGAGACCCTAAAGGGGCCATAGCCTAGTAATAAGAAACATGCCTTAAGAATAAACACTGTGCCCTAGGGGAAAGACAAAGCTGAAATAACAAACATAAAACAAAGGCTCAACAGAAATAAGTCAGTCTATTTCTACCCTATCTTCCTGACAAAAGAAATGCTAACCTTCTTTAAGCATATATAACATATCATCCAGAGCCTCTACAAAATGTTCAATTACAATGTCCAGCATTTAATTTAAAAGAACAACACATTCTTAAAAAAAAAAACAACACCAGATAATAGAAACAAATCCGTAAACGACTCAGATATTAGAAATATCAAACAGGGGCTTTAACATAACTATGATTAATCTTTTCAAGAAAATAAGGGGAAAGGTGGAGAAATAGATGAAAAGATGGAGATTTAGAAAAGACAATTAAAATTTGTAAAAAATAAATGCACATTCTAGGGATTAAAATTAAGAACTAACTGGGCTTCCCTGGTGGCACAGTGGTTAAGAATCCGCCTGCCAATGCAGGGGACAATGGTTCGAGCCCTGGTTTGGGAAGATCCCACATGCCGCGGAGCAACTAAGCCTGTGCGCCACAACTACTGAGCCTGCATGCCACAACTACTGAAGCCCGCGTGCCTAGAGCCCGTGCTCCACAACAAGAGAAGCCACTGCAATGAGAAGCCCGGGCACCGCAACGAAGAGTAGCCCCCACTCGCTGCAACTAGAGAAAGCCCACACGCAGCAACAAAGACCAAACACAGCCAAAAATAAAAAATAAAATAAAATAAAAAGAACTAACTAAAATGGTTTAACGAACTGGATAAAACAGAAGACAAGGTGAGTGAACTCAAGGAATGGTCAACAGAAAATATCTGAACAGCACAGAGAGAAAAATTTAGGGGAAAAAAGCAGAATAAAACTTCTATGTTCCATTTAGGATGTAGAAAGCTGGAAAAGTCTTGCTCTCATCTTCATAACAATTTTAAAAATTCAGATAATCTGAAAATTTACAATTTTCTTTAACCCATCAGTGACCTGAGGTTGCAGGGCAACCAATTATCCCCAAATCTAAGGAAAGACAAGTTGACTGAAAAAAAAATACACAACCTAAAAGTTGAAAATTAGTTGAAATTAGTTGAAAATTTGGTGGGCCTACGGAGGACTTAAGTCCAGGATACAGCCTCTCAGATAACTCTGAGGGACTGTTGCAAAGAGGTAAGGGAGGTGCCAGGATATAGAGGAGTTTTTGCAAAAAAACAAACATAAAGAAAGAGGTAATCAGAACATCAAAAGATTACTGCTAATTAAAGAAAACCAGGCATTGCAAGTTAATGAATTTAGCCTTTTTCTGTGAATAGGAAGAGGCAAGAGTCTGGATTTATTGAAATTATTCCTTTGATATGAACCTTAACAATCTAGGGTCAGCAAGCTGTTTTTTTCTACATCCTGAATTCCCTCCAGGTGCGCCATCAGGAGCAGCTGCAGTGGCTGATGGCTTGATGGCCTCAACATCCTTTATTTACTATAATAAAATGGCTGGTGACATTCTTTGTCCACAGCACCCTCTCTTGGACATAAATCTGACCAACATTTGGTAGGCATTTCATGACCAATTTTGCCCCACTACCCTAGGAAGGCTCACTGCTGGATCAGGTGAGGATTCTGTTGATAGGTCACTCAATGTGCTGGGGTATTTTTTGGATTAGGCCCTGTTGATAATCTGAAATTCTCTGGCTCTCTTTTCTTACTAGCCTCTTATAATCCAGGAAGTATTTTCCCTTGTTGCTTCTTCCCATGTCTAGAGTTGCTCTATTATAATTATTCTATGTAGAGATAAATATATGATCAACTGCCTCAACATGTTTAGCCAGTATATTTCAGAAAAAAGTCATAACATTATAAACCATATTTATCAGTTCATTCAGCCCCAGGTAATTAATTCCTATTGATCTGGATGAAGTCATCGTGTTTTTCATTAGAGTTTTGTAATTTCTTACCTAGTTCAGTGGTATTGTAAGCAGATAGGGGAGGGGGTCCCCGGAGAAAGAGAACCAGGTATGGCTTTCCTAACATAAGAGAAGCCATTGTGGGCCTAAGTCAATTTGTGGTCTAAGCCTGGCCACAGTGCTTGCCCTTAAACATGTCTCAGTAATTAATGATCTTAAGGGAAGTGAGAGAATACAGGAACAAAGGAAAAACAGTCAAGAAACGATAGTTCAGGGATAAAATAGATCCTAGTTCCTTCTCAAGGGATGTACATAACAATCTGATACATATCTTTGAGTTCTGCAGGAACTAAGGACCCCACCCAGATAGAGGATGGAATGATGATGTTGACCTTTTCTGATTTCAATCAACTGAAGCTTGGACTCTGTTGAACTTTGCCCCAATTCTATGCTGAATTCTCCTCTGCTCAAGCCCCTTCATGAATACGCATACACCACCCAAGCCCCTTCGTGAATATGCATGTACCCTTAGCTTAAAACTTCCCCAATTTTGCTGTTTGGGGAGACAGTGCTTTGGAAAAGATCCCTGATGTTCTCTCTACTTGCTGCAAGTAATAAATCCTTCCTTCTCCCAGTCTTTGGCTTGGTTGTATCTTTTGGCTCAAGAGGCAAACACAGTTTTTTGAGTAACAGTATTATCTAAAAGTTATCAGGGACTTCCCTGGTGGCGCAGTGGTTAAGAATCCGCCTGCCAATGCAGGGAACACGGATTCGAAGATCTCACATGCCGTGGAGCAACTAAGCTGGTGCGCCACAACTACTGAGCCTGCGTGCCGCAACTACTGAGCCCACGTGCTGCAACAACTGAAGCCCACGCGTCTAGAGCCCCATGCTCCGCAACAAGCACCATGAGAAGCCTGCTCACTGCAATGAAGAGTAGCCCCCACTCACTGCAACTAGAGAAAGCCCACGTGCAGCAATGAAGACCCAACACAGCCAAAAAAAAAAAAAAAAAAAATCTGCAGAAACTATTTTACGTAGACACACCCAAAACATAATTATTCCTAGAGTGTACATTGAAAATTCTTACCTCATTTATCTTTATTTTATAACTTATGAAAATATCATCATACCAAAGTTAATTTTTTTCTTTTTTCTTTTTTTTTTTGCTGATAAACTCTGCAATAGAAATAACATGAACTTACTGACCTTCAGTATACCTAGGTACAATAAAAGTAAGACATGTCTATATTGATTAAATCAACAAGCTTAAGCTAGCTTTAATACCAGATATTAATTTAATATTAATATTTCCTAGATTATGTGCACCTGAAAGTCATTCTGGCCTGCTTCCTTTATATTTAGAAACATTTAATTTGTAAGCACTTACTTTTAAGTCAGTTAGATAGAACTCTTTTATAAATTCAGTTTTGATAATATTTTCTGGAGGTAGAGACATCTCATATGTATAATGTACATACAGACATATAAACAGACAAAACTAGAGATCTCATAGCTTCACTTTAACACTTAGTTATGAATCAGGTATTACAATATAAACTTACCAGTTTGTAAATAACAGTTGGAATAAGTTAAATTTATTTACTCAGATGACTAAGGCTTTTACTATTTGTGGAAAAGACTTTTAAGATTTGTATTTGTCCTTGATAAACCATTAAGGAGGCTATGAATCAGATTTGGGCTGAGGGAGCCTTTCCAGTGGTTTGAGTTTAAAAAGGCCTTATTTCCCTTTTTTGTTCTCCCTTGGTTTCAGGTTCTATCTGATTGAGTGAATTAGGCTCAGTCTCAGGTCACTGTGGACTGTATTTACATTTCTGATTTGTAGAGATTTGCAAGACAAAAACAGTTACTTTTCATTCTCCAAAAAACTGGTCTGCCACCTAAATGATATTAAAAGATTGACTTGCCCAGCTATATTTTCTTTAATTTGTATCAGTGAGATGATCTCCAACTAAACTGAAAATTAAGAGTTCTGGGAATTCCCTGTTTAGAATCCCAGTCTATTCAACTGACTGCCAAATGTTTCTGAAGAGTTGTTTTATCAAGCCGGCTTTCTCTAACTTAACTGCAAACACAATAAAGAGCTCCATCTTAGTCATTTTCAGGGTGAGATTTCCTTTAATTCCGAATTAAGTAAGTACTTGTAAGTATAAGTTTTGTACGTACATAAACCTGGTTGGGATGTTAGTTGGAGGCTGACAATCTGTCGCTCCTTTTTCTTTTAGTTTGAAAGCTTTGTTCCCCATTCCAAAGTTGGTCTGTTGAGAAAAAATCACTAGTGAAGATCCTGCGGTGGGCCAACGTACTGTTTGTGACCTTAACTCCTCTAGGTTTCACTCTAGAGTCCTTTCAGCCTGCCATTTCAGTAAACAAAGGATGTTGAGGCCATCAAGATAACAGCCTCTGCAGCCACCCCAGCGGTGCACCCTGAGGGGATTCAGGATGGGAAAGAACAGGATACTGGCTCTAGATAGTTGACGTGCATATCAAAGGAATAATTTCAGTAAGCCCAGACTCTTGCATCTTCCCATACATAGAAAAGCGCTAAATTCAAAGTCTGGCTTTCTTTAATTAGCAGTAATCTTTTGATGTTCTGACTACCTGTTTTTTCTTTTTTTTTCTTTTTCAAAAACTCCTATACATCCTGGCTCTTCCCTTACCTCTTCAGAACAATCCCTCAAAGCTATCTGAGAAGCTGTATTATCCTGGGCTTATATCCTCAGTAAGTCTACCGAATAAAACATAATTTTCAACTTTTGGGTTGTGCTTTTTTTTTTCAGTCAACACATGTCAATAGTTATATAAATAGTTTAAACTCTGCAATAAACCAAAAAATACAGAGATTGTCAGATTGGATTAAAAAAAAAAAAGCAAGACCCAACTATATGCTGTCTATAGGAACCCATTTTAAATATAAAAACACAGAATAAAAGTAAAAAGATGGGAAAAGACATATCATGTTAACACCAAAAAAAAAGGCTGGAGTGTCTATATTAATATTAGAAAGGTAGACTTCAGAACAAAGAATATTGCCAGAGATAAAGAGGAACATTACATTAATGGAAAGGAGTCAGTTCACCAAGACTATATCACAATCCTAAATATGTATGTGAAACCACACAACTCAGATTGGGACTTGAACACACTGTCTTTTAATTGAGGTCACACAACTGGTCTCAGGACTTAACAAAGCTCAGATTCTTTATGTCTCATCACAGAAAGCATTCAGTGAAAGACTAAGTGGTAGGTAAGAAGTGGATTTATTTAGAGAGATACACATTCCATAGACAGAATACAGTCCCTCTAAAAAGGCAAGAATGGCTTTGGGAGAAACACACTCCAAAGACAGAGTGTGGGTCATCTCAGAAGGCAAGAGGCCCCAAAATATGGGGTGGTTAGTTTTTATGGGCTGGGTAATTTCATAGGCTAATGAGTGAGAGGATTATTCCAACTATTTTGGGGAAGGGGCGGATATTTCCAGGAATTGAGCCACCACCCACTTTTCAGCCTTTTATGGTCAGCCTTGGAACTGTCACGGTGCTGGTGGGTGTGTCATTTAGCATGTTAATATATTACAATGAGTGTATAATGAGGCTCAAGGTCCACTGGAAGTTGAATCTTCCACCATCTTGGACCTAGTTGGTTCTAACCAGTTTATGTCACATCTTCAACAGCTATGTCATTCTTTTAAAGGTTGTGCCCTGCCCCCTTCCCTACTGTTTCATATGGACTAAATAATGTAGCTTCAAAGGATACAAGGCAAAAATAGATAAAGCTGAAAGGAGAAATAGACAAGTACAAAACTATGGCTGGAGAGTTTAATACTCTTCTCTAAATAATTGATAGTATAAATAGAAAAAAATATGAGAAAACAGAAGATCTAAACAACATCATCAATTTACTTGACCTGACATATTTAAACATTTCACCTGACAAGTGCAGAATATACATTGACTTTAGGAGTATACAGAATATTCACCAAGGCAGACCATATTCTAGGGGAAAAAACAAAACTTGGAATATTTAAAATAATTGAAATCATACAAAATATATTCTAAGGCAATTAAGGAGTTAAACTAGGAATGTTTAACAAAAAAATACCTTGAAAGTCCCCAAATATTTGGAAATTAGACAAGATAGTTGTAAATAACCCATGACTCAAAGAAGAACTCACAAGGGAAATTAGAAACATTTTAATTGATCAAAATTTTAAAATATCAAAATCCAGGACTTCCCTGGTGGGGCAGTGATTAAGACTCCATGCTCCTGATGCAGGGGGCCTTGCTTCAATCCCTAGTCAGGGAACGAGATCCCACATGCATGCCACAACTAAGAGTTCACATGACAAAACTAAGTAACCCTCATGCCACAACTAAGGAGCCCACTTGCCGCAACTAAGACCCAGCACAACCAAATAAATTTTAAAATAAATAAAATTAAAATCTATGGGGGGGACTTCCCTGGCAGTCCAGTGATTAAGACTTCGCCTTCCAATGCAGGGGGTACAGGTTTGATCCCTTGTCAGGGAGCTAGGATCCCACATGCCTCACAGCCAAAAAACCAAAACAGAAAACAGAAGCAATATTGTAACAAATTCAATAAACACTTTAAAAATAGTCCACATCAAAAAAAAATCTTAAATCAAAATCTATGGGATGCAACTGAAGCAGTACTTATATTAGAAAACAAACCCACAGCAAGGTCTAAAATCAATTATCTAAAACGTCACCTCAAGAAACTGGAAATAGAAGAGTAAATCAAACCCGACACAGACTGAAGGAAATAATTAAGAGCAGAAAACAAGGAAAGTGAGACCAGGAGAAAAAAAATATAAAGAAGATCAATGAAATGAAAAGCTTGATTCTTTGAAAAGATCAATTAAATTGATAAGCATCTAGCTAGAATGGTGAAGGAAAAAAAGAGAAGAAACAAGTTACAAATATCAGGAGTAAGAGGGGACACCACTATAGTTCCTACATACATTAAAAAGATAAGGGAATAATAAAAACGAGTCTATGCTCATAAATTCAAAAATTTAAATGAAACAAATTCCATGAGACTCAAAACTGCCAAAGTTCACTTCAGAAGAAATAGATTATTAGCATAGTCTTATATCTATTAAAGAATGTACACTTAAAAACCTTCCAACACAGAAAACTTAGGCCCAGATGTCTTCAAATATTAAAATTCTACCAAATATCTAAGTGAGAAATAAAATATTGCCTGCCATATCTGTAAACAAAGAAATGCACAGTCATCAGCGATTGCAGCCACCTCCAATGATGAGCTGGTAAGCCCTGAGGGAACTCAGGATGAGAACACACAGGATACTGGCCCCAGATAGCTGAGGTGCATATCAAAGGAATGATTTCAGAGAGCCAGGACTCTTGCATATTCCCATAGAAAAGCGCTAAATTCCTTAACTTGAGATATCTGGTTTTCCTTAATTAACAATAATCTATTGACTTCCGACTACCTGCCCTTTGCTGCAAAACTCCTACATATCCTAGCTCCCCCCTCGCCCTCTCGGAGTTTCTCAGGGTTAATTGAGATCCTGCCTCCTGGGCTTGAAGTCCTAAGAATGTCCGCCAAATAAAACATAACTCTCAACTTTTAGGTTGTGCATTTTTTTTCAGAGGACAGAAGGAAGAAATAATACCAGTTTTCATAACTCTTCCAGACTGTAAAAGAGGAGGGAACACTGATGACTCATTTAGGAGGCCAGCAATACCCTGATACAAAAACCAGATGGTAACATAAAAAAAAAAACTACAGATCAACATTCCACATGAACATAACATGAAGAAAATCCTCAACAAAACACTAGTAAATCAAATCTAGCAACGCATAAAAAGAATAATGTATAATAACAAAGTGGAATTTATCCCAGGAATGAAAGGCTATTCAACATTTGAAAATCAATCTAATTTACCACATCAACGGACTAAAGATGAAAAGCCACATTATTACCCCCGTAGATGCAGAAAAAGGATTTAACAAAGTTCTATATTTGTTTATGATAAAAACTTATAGCAAACTAGGAATAGAGGCAACTTTTTCAATCTGACAAAGAAGGTAAACAAAAAACCCTACAACTAGCATCATTTTTGATCATGAAAAACTAAATAAACGTTTTCTCCCTAAGATCAGGAACAAGAATGCTCTCACCACTCCCATTTAACAACATACTGGAGGTCTAGAGAGTACAATAAGACAAGAAAAGACCTAAAAGACATATGGATTGGAAAGAAGAAAGAAAATTATCTCTATTCACAGACAGTATGCTTTTCTACATAGAAAATCTCAAAATATCTACAAACAAAACAAAAACAACCAGAACTTATAAGCGAGTTTAATTAGGCTACAGGATACAAGATCAATAAATAAAATCTACTGTATTTCTACATTCCAGCAATGAACAATTGGAAACTGAATTTTAAAAAGAGTACCATTTATAAGAGCACCAAAAAAACGTGAAATACTTAGGTTTATTTTATTTTATTTTATTTTTATTTTTATTTTTATTGGAGTAAAATTGCTTTACAATGTTGTGTTAGTTTCTGCTGTACAATGAAGTGAATCAGCTATATGTATACCTATATCCCCTCCCTCTTGGACCTCCCTCCCACACCCATCCCCATCCTGTATGCTGAAAACTATAAAACCCTGGTGAACGAAATCAAAGAAAACAAATAATTGGAGACATATTCTATGTTCATGAATTAAAAGACTCAATACTGTTAAAATGTCAATTCTTCCCAAAGATTTTAAATAAAAATTGACAAACTGATTTTAAAAGTTATATAGAGAGTCAAAGGAACTAGCATAGTCAAAACAATTTTGAAAAAGAACAACAAGATGGGAAGATTCATAGTACTTGTTTTCAAGGTTGTTATGGACTGACTGTGTCCCTCCAAAATTCATATGTTGAAACCATAAGCTCCAATATGATGGTATTTGGAAATGGGGCCTTGGTGAAGTAGTTAGGGTTAGATTAGGTCATGAGAGTACTGTCTTCATGATGGGATTAGTGGTCTTATAAAACGAGGAAAAAAGAGAAGTATCTCTTTCTGTGTAAGCACAAAGGCCATGTGAGGATGCAGTAAGAACATGGCTGATTGCACGCCAGGTAGGAAACTATCACCAGAACCTGATCATGCTAGCATCCTGATCTCAAACTTCTAGCCTCCAGAACTATGAGAATATAAATTTCTTGTTTAAGCCACCCAGTCTATGGCATTTTGTTATGGCAGCCTGAGCAGATTAAGGCAAAGGCTTATTATAAATAGACAGTAATTAAGACAGTGTGGTATCAGAGAAAGCACTGACACAGTTCAATGGAATAAAGAGTCCAGAAATAGACCCACAAATATATGGTGAATTGATTTTCCACAATGTTGTAAAGGCAATGCAATGTAAAAAGGATAATGTTTTCAACAAATGGCACCAGGACAATTAGGTATCCATATGCAAAAAAGATAAATTAATGTCAATTCATAACTTGTGCCCTATTTTAAAAGCAACTCAAAATGGATCATAGACCGAAATCCAAAATCAGAAACTATAAAGCTTCTAGGAAAAAAAAAATAAGAGCAAACCTTTGTGATCTTGGATTAGGCAAAAAATTTTTACATATAATGTCAAAAGCACAATCCATAAAAGAAAAATTAATAAGGTGGATTTCATCAAAATTAAGACCCTCTGTTCTTCAAAAGACACTATAAAGAGAATGAAAAGATACACCACAAATAGGTAGAAAACATTTGCAAATTACATATCTGATAATGAACTTATATCCAGCATATATTTAAAAGTCTCAAAACTGAATATTAAGAAAAAAACAACCAAACAACTTGATAAATGGGCAAAAGACTTAGATCTTTCACCAAAGAAAATATCAGATGGCAAAAAAGCTTATGGAAAGATGCTACATCATTAGTCATCAGGAAAAGGTAAATTAAAACCACAATGAGATACCAGTATACACCCATTAGAATGGCTAAAACCAAAAAAAAGAGAGAGAGAGAGAGAGAGGAAAAGGAAAAGAAAGAAAGTAAAGAAAAAAATGGGGCTTCCCTGGTGTCGCAGTGGTTAAGAATCCACCTGCCAATAAAGGGGACACGGGTTCAAGCCCTGGTCCGGGATGATCCCACATGTCGCAGAGCAACTAAGCCCGTGCGCCACAACTACTGAGCCTGCGCTCTAGAACCCACAAGCCACAACTACTGAAGCCTGTGCACCTAGAGCCCGTGCTCTGCAACAAGAGAGGCCACCGCAATGAGAAGCCCGCATACCGCAACAAAGAGTAGCCCTGGCTCACCACAACTAGAGAAAGTCCGTGTGCAGCTACGAAGACCCAACGCAGCCAAAATTAAAATAAATTAAAAAAATAAATTTTTTTTAAAAAGAAAAAAATGACAATACCAAGTACTGATGAGTTTGCAGAGCAACTGGAATTCTCATACACTGCTGGTGGGAATGATCTCCACAAGAGTATGCAAAAACAAAATACAAAAATCAACTATATTTCTATGTACCAAAAAAATGAATTTTAATGAAAGATACTTTACCATACAATTTTTAAAACAGTGTATCTTCAAATACTTTTCTGTCTCCACCATCTATTCTCTCTTTCTGGGACTCCAATTAGATATATATCAGGCCCTTGAAGATATTCCACAGATCTCTAATACAGTGTTCTCTCTCTCTCTCTCCTCTATGTTTCATTTCAGATAGTTTCTATTGCTATGTCTTCAAGTTCACTAATCTTTTCATCCTCAGTGTGCAAACTGCTATTAATCCCATCCAGGGTACTTTTCATTTCAGATAGTGTATTTTTTTTATCTCTAGAGGCTTAATTTCAAACATATCTTTTTTATAATTTCTATTTTTTTAATATCTTCTATTTCTCTCCTCATTAAGCTCATTACTTTCTCCACCTTCTTGAACATATTTTAATACATGTGGGATGTATTAAAATACTTGTTTTAATGATTTTGTCCTCTAAATCTATCATGGGTCATTTCTGTGTTTTTTCTATTGATTGATTTTCCCCCTTGTTATGAGCCTTATTTTTATGCTTCATTACATAAAGTAAATTAAATTTTTTTTAAAGTAAGATGGTACTTTAAAGTCAGATGACAGTTAATATGAGTTTTACATAGTTGGGTGCTGTATTTTCTGTATTCCTTTAAATATTTTTGGACTTCATTCTAGGCTGTAGCTAAGTTATTACTTGGAAACAGCTTGAATCTAGCAAGTCTTGTCTTTTTCTGGGTTGTTATATAGGTCCAAAACAGCCTTTAAAGGGACTTCTCTGGCAGTTAAGACTCTGCATGTCCACTGCAGGGGGTGTGGGTTCGATCCCTGGTCAGGGAACTAAGAACCCACATGGAACTAAGATCCCACATGCCACGTGGCCAAAACAGCCTTCAAACTAGGACTAATTTGGCTCTACTATGAGGCAGTCCTTTTCTGAGAACTTTACTCAGTGCCCTAAGAATTAGGAGGTCTTTCCACTTGGGTTAATAGTTTCCCAGTTCTACGTGAGCTCTGAGGATTTTTCTGCCTGCTCTTTTCCAGTTCATCTTTCTCAGGCCTCATTGGTTTCCTCACATGCATGTCCTTATCAGCTTTCTATTACTCTCTCCTCCTCAGTACTCTGCCCTGTGAATTCCAGCCACCTTGAACTGAACTCTGAACTCCACGAGATCACTGGGCCCTTTCGCACTTCTCTGAGCTACGGCCTGGAAACTCTCTCCAGGCAGTAAGCTGAGACAATCATAGGGTTCATTTTATCACCCTTCTTTCAAGGATCACCATCCTGTGCTGCCTGCTGTCCAACAGCTGAAAATCATTGTTCCATATATTTGGTCAGGACTTTTTAGTTGTTTAGAATGAGAGAGTAAGTCTGGTCCCTGTTACTCCATCTTGGCCAGAAGTGGAACCCTCTAAGTAATACCTGAGTGCCTACTAATTGTGCTGGATGCAGCCTTAGATGCTGAGCATACAGTAGTGACCCACACAGACAAGGGTCCTGTCCTCTGGGAAGAGGCATTTTAACAAAGGCCTGTGAAGACAAGTATTGGGTTCTAGAGCAGGAATGGATACAATTGAAAGGTCTTCACTTCTACCTTCCAGACTTCCAGATCTAAAGCTGTAGCTGCAAACAATAGCAGATTACACTGGAGGGCTGAGCGGAGGGGTAGAGCTGGAGCAGACATCTATATAAAAAAATGTTGCCTGTCATTTTGTAAATAGAATGGTAGTTGGCCGAAACAAAATAGCATTAGTTTAAGAGCTAACATGGGTAACTATAGTGCCCATTCAATAGAATCCTAAATTGAGTTAATTCATGTGAAGTACTTACTTAGCTCAATGCTCGATGGGGGCTGCTCTTCTACTCACTTCAACTCAATTTGTCAAATAATTATGGACAAAACCACAGCTCAGAGTAGTGTTTGGTGCCTTTTCTCCCACTCCTATGCAACTTCTATTATTATTCCTACAGTCTTCTGTCCCCAGATGCAGAATTCTCTCCAGAAAAATCTACCTTATTCAAGACCAGCTACATAATTTGTGGGGCCCAGTGTGCAATGAAAATGTGGCCCTCCTTGTTCAGAAATATTAAGAATATCCAGATGTTGACAGCAGAGTATTAAACCAAGCACAGGACCCTTCTCAGAGTGGGCCTTATGTGACTGCCTAGGTCACACACCCATGAAACCATTCCTGCTCCTGTCTCACCTGCAGACAAATTCCAGTCTCCTCTGTGACGCCCTCAACCACCTGTTAGACAGACAGAAAGGCTCTCCAGCAGCCCAGTAACACAGTTAGCACAAACAAGCAAACCAATCAACACACTCATCACTCCCAGCTCAAATGCACAGTGCTTCTCCTAGTGTTGTGACACAGCAGGCATTTAATAAACACTGTTGGATAATAAATAATGAAGAAGATGGAAGAAATCATGCCCTAAGGAAAGGAGCTAGAAAAGCTTTGATCACCAGGATTTTTCCGGCACCCATGCAATCTTCCCACGTGGGTTATCCCTTTTTGAGCTCTAAGGATAGGTCTGCCAGGGTTCATACTGTGCTAATGTCATTTAGCAACCTTTGGAGAAAATGCAGAAAAAAATTTGTTTAAAATGAAGAAATTGGGGCTTCCCTGGTGACGCAGTGGTTGAGAGTCCGCCTGCTGATGCAGGGGACATGGGTTCATGTCCCGGTCTGGGAAGATCCCACATGCCGCGGAGCGGATAGGCCCATGAGCCATGGCCGCTGAGCCTGCGCGTCCGGAGCCTGTACTCCGCAACAGGAGAGGCCACAACGGTGAGAGCCCCGCGTACCGCAAAAAAAAAAAAAGAAGAAGAAGAAGAAATTATATTTAGAGGAAAGGCAGAGAACCAACAAACTGAATATTTCAACTTTCTAATCATTGGCTGAGCTAATGTTAAGAGGATATACTATTATCTTGTTACCACCTAATGAAGAGAACAGATTTGGAAATTATCCTGCTTCCAAGAGGGTGATTGAAGAAATCAAAGTTCCAAGGAGAAGAACTTCTAGGCCCTCCCATTCCTCCCTTGCTCAATTCCATCTGGACTTGGTGCCAGCCAGGGTCATAAAATAGCTGCTGTCTGGAGGGCTGGAGCAGGTTATCTTGTAGAATCTTATAGATTTTTAGAGCAAAATGGACCTTTAAGATCTTCCTATTAACCACAACTGAACTGACTGTGGGTAATGCCAGCCATCAAGCTGCAAGCAGCTGCCTGGTGAGCATGGTGTAAGGACCCTGTGCTCTGCTGGTGGTGTACTCAGGCCCTCAGTGAGCCCGACAGCCTATTACACACCTTCCACTTCATGGAGATGACATCCAGTCCCTCTCTCTAACGGTGACCTTGAGAAGTCTCCCCTCATTCTCCTGTCTTCCCCAAAACCTTTCCACTTAGATGATCCACTGATGTCTCAGCACTAATTGTTCTAAACACAAAATTACACTTACAAAATTACAGTTATCTTCTCAGATGCCATCTCCTCCCAAATCCCCTCTGTTACCCACTAGGTAAAGCATTCCTTTTACTTACTTTTCTCCTTCTGTGCCCCCAGTGGTACTTTCCTCACTTGGCCCTGTGCAGAAGTAGTCATGTGTTAGAGCCAGGTATAGAGCTTGAGTTAGAGCTAGGGCCTTTGTTCCCTCTCACCAGAGAGAAGACCTTGTGAAGGAGAAAACAAGACATGGAGTAGGGTGCAAAGGAAAGCATTTAAAGATCCACTTCTTCAATGTCACAATTTTTAAAAGGGTTGACCCTGAACACCAGGCTATATGAATTACTGGGGACAGTTAAAATGGCAGGTTTAGGGACTTCCCTAGCAGTCCAGTGGTTAAGACTCCACGCTTCCAATGCAGGGGGCATGGGGTTTGATCCCTGGTTGGGGAACTAAGATCCCACGTGCCCTGCATTATGGCCAAAAAAAAAGGCAGGTTTAGGGACTTCCCTGGCGGTCCAGTGGTTAAGACCACGCTCCCAGTACAGGAGGTGGGGGTTCAATCCCTGGTTGGGTAACTAAGATCCCCCAGGCCGCACAGTATGACCAAAGGGAAAAAAAAAAAAAGATCTTATTGGGACTTCCCTGGTGCCTGGTGGCTAAGTGGTTAAGACTCCGTGCTTCCATTGCAGGGGGTAGGGGTTCAATCCTCGGTCAGGGAACTAAGATCCTGCATGCTGTGTGACATGGCCAAAAAAAATGTTGCTTTCAACAAGGACCTACTGTATAGCACAGGGAACTCTGCTCAGTGTTACGTGGCAGCCTGGATGGGAGGAGAGGCTGGATGGGACTCCCTGGTTGGGAGTTTGGGGGAGAATGGATATATGTATATGTATGGCTGAGTCGCTTTGCTGTGTACCTGAAACTATCACAACATTGTTAATCGGCTATACACCAATATAAAATTAAAAGTTAAAAAAAAAGGCAGGTTTAAAGGGGTGGTGATGACTAGTGTTTTCCAAACACCCCCTTATTTTTTAATGTCTTATACATCCAACTATGATTTATTTTTTGAAATGTTTGCCATTTTTCATGGAATTCTGCTGCTTTTTAAAATTTTGCCTATGAGAAATTTAAGGTTTTTTTCTCTCTAGCTTTGTCTCCCACGCGGGTTCCTTTCAGCATAGTGAGACACTGAATGTGTGGAGGCTGTGGAAATAGAGGAGGGAGATGATAAATACCCTTCCGTTCCGCAGCACTAGTCTTGGCCAATTCAATGACCGAGTGCTGGATAACCTGCTTTTTCAGTAAAGAGTTTCTAGAAATACCTAATTGAAAGATCAACCAAATGTTATCTCACCACAGAAAGCAGAGTGAAAATATGGTTAAATCCTAAGGAATTATACAACCTCTCCGCCCTGGTGTTAAGGAATCCTATTCCTAAAGATTCTTTCCCAACATCCTGTTTGTAATTTCTCTATCTCTCTGACTCTACCTCCCTTCCTCTTTCATCTCTCTCTCTCTCAAACCCCTTCCTCTCTGTTTCCCACCTCTCCTACTTATACCTTGCAGTGCTTTGCCTGAGAAAGCTGTGATAGAGAGAACTCAAACAGCCTCAGGAATGCCTGCGGGGGCCTCCTCAGTCCTTGCAGAGTGGAGCTGGTGACTGAGGCAGACAGTGCTAAGGGCATGTTTGTCACGGAGCAGGTGGATGAGCAGTCAAGGCTTTATGACGGGAATGGATGATGCTTGTGGAGAACCCAGTGAGGCCCTGTGAGCACGCTCATGTGTTCTAGAGATTCAGCATTAACAACTACCTCCCACAATTAGTCTTACAGGACTGGGACTGGAATCTTTCTTCTCTATTTGCTGAACTTCTTGGGAGACTTTTAGCTTGGGTTTTGATTAGAAAAGTCTGACCTCTAGTATTCCTTATTGATTTATAGTTGGCTAATTATTTTCCATGGCTAAATTGTGAGGTGGCCAAAGTCTAGGAAAGTTGATGTTGGTTTCTCACTCGTGACCCTCCCCCTAGATGCTCTAACTATATCCCATTGGTAAAAGTCTATCCTTGTTTGGAAAACAAGTAATAAGAAAGTAATCCTTGGCCAAATTATTTGTATTAACCACTTCAGAGTTTGTCTCTTTGGGTTTTTGTGTGTGTGTTTTGGTTTTTGTGTGTGTGGGGTTTTGTTTGTTTGTTTTGTTTTGTTTTACTTTTAAGGCAGGATTAGAAAGATTTGGAGTCAGAAGCTCCATGAGCAAAGTGACCTCATGCCTTTGGGGAAAGTATTTAACTTTCTTGAATCTTGATTCTGCAAAATGGAAGTGATGATAAGTACATCTGCCTACAAGATTTGGAACCTGCCTACTAAATGAACAAAAGTAAAAGGAAAAAAAACATTTGTATAAATGGTAAGATGATCCCAAAATTTTAATAGCTGACGTATAAAGATCCTAATATAGATCCTTTGCTTGTTTTTTAAAACTATTTTGTTCACTTATCATATTTCAGGCATTACTCCAAGCCTGAAATGCATTTCATGCATTTTCTCATTTAATCGTGACCACACACCTTTGAGGAAAGTACTGTTGCTAGCCCAGTTTTCCAGATGAGGAAACTCAGGCTTAGAGAGATGAAACAATCTGCCAAAGTCCCAGAGTAAGCAAATGACAGAGCTGAGTTTGCGCCCAGAGTCCTTGCTCTTAAACATGACTCTCTACTGCTCATCCTGCCCTAGCCTCCCATGCCTTCCTCCTCTCTTCCTATTTTCTTTTTTTTTGGCCTTGCTGCATGGTGTGTGGGATCTTAATTCCCCAACCAGGGATTGAACCCGCGTCCCCTGCATTGGAAGCTCAGAGTCTTAGCCACTGGACCGCCAGGGAAGTCTCTCTCTTCCTATTTTCATGCCACCCATCCTTTAAGATCCAGCATAGATGACTCCCCCTTTTCCTGAAAGCCTTTGGACTCTATTTCAGTCCCCAATGAATTCACTGTCCTCTTTTACTGCCTGAGCTACTCATATGTCAATCACGTGGCATCGTTTATATTTTTCTCTAATATTGCTGTTTGTCATAATGTTGTCTTAAATTGTAGTCCAGAGGGGAAAAAGTCTGTATAAAAGTAGCAGTAGAATTCCTCATTGAGAATTGTGGGGTTTTTTTGGGTTTTTTTAGCAAATTATCTTGACTGGCTCTTTGGCTATGAAACTCCGTTAGAGCAAAGATCCCAGCACCTAGCACGTAAAAGTTGTGTAAAATTTATTTGTTGAAAAAAATAGAAGCTCCTAGGATATGTGCCTGGATTGTCTGGAGCAAGGGAAAGTGAGAATGTATGTTATTTGAGAAATGTAAAAGCACTTAGCATAGTGCCTGGTACAAAGTAAGCATTCAATAGGTGGTGTGTCTATTTTGTCCTACTTAAGTAATATAGCATGAATTATTGGATCAACCTAGGAGGAGCAGGTAGAAGAGGGCAGGAGAAGAAGGAAATGGAGCAATAGGGTGGTTGCTGGATCTCTATGTAAAAAGTGGGCCAGTGAGGTCTTTTCAGGGGCAATTAGGGAAAGGGACATTTAACATTTGCTGTACTGAGCTACAACTTCACCTTCCTTCCCTCAAGTCTTCAGTAAAATCTGCTACACATACAGCTCGGGGCCAGTGATGCTTGGAGAATTCAGGAAGCCAGATGGTGTTCAGGGCTGCTGGGGTGGAGGTGGGGGCAGGGATATGATATTGAAAAAAAAAAAAAAAAAAGGCAGCCCATCCAGCAAAGTTAGAAAATTCAGCAGAAGTGTGCAAACAGAGCCAGAGACAACAAGGAGAGAGGCCCCAAGAATTCTCAGAAATATTGGGAATGATGGTGATTATTCTCACTCTACAGGAGATGGGGGTTCAAGACAATTTTATTTAAATATTAAAGGATGGGGGTTCCCAGCAGGCCAGAGGGCTTTGGGGACATCCAAGTGGCTAACACTTCAATCACATGTATACTGTTATCACTTGGTTTAAGTTATATCCCCTTAGCTGTATTGTAACCTCATTGGAACCTCTCTGAGCATAAATCTTGAAGCATTTCAAGGTGACAAGGTGTTGCACTGAATCTGTATGGCTTTTTTTCCTTGCATGGATTACATTCCTGTACATTGACACACTGGATCCTGGCAATAACTCTTTGAATAGTACGGCAAGTATCAGTGTATATCCCCTATCTTCATAATAGGAGAATGCAGCCTTAGTGGTGACTGCCTGGGAGGTCTTGCTGAAGCTAGGCACCCAGGCACCACGGGCCCAGTCCAGACACTGATGAGGTTTTGTCAAGCTCCACGTCAGAGCACTGAATGAGCTCAGTGGAACTTGACAGAGGCCTTTGGGGGGAGAGAGAAAAGGCTCATACAAAGCATGTCCTAATGTGATTACCAAAAACTCAGTTATTATTATTAATAAAAATAGTTAACCTTTATGGAGAGCTTACTTGGTTCCAAGCTCTGAGCCAAGGACCTTTCATGCATTATCTCACTGAATCCTCCCAATCCCCTCCAAGATAATTACTGCCTTTTGTTTTTTTTAATAAATTTACTTATTTATTTTTGGCTGTGTTGGGTCTTCATTGCTGTGTGTGGGCTTTCTCCAGTTACCGTGAGCTGGGGGTGCTACTCTTCGTTGCAGTGCATGGGCTTGTCATTGCAGTGGCTTCTCTTGTTGTGGAGCATGGGCTCTAGGCACGTGGGCTTCAGTAGTTGTGGCATGCAGGCTCAGTAGTTGTGGCGCACAGGCTTAGTTGCTCCATGGCATGAGGGATCTTCCCGGACCAGGGCTTGAACCTGTGTCCCCTGCATTGGCAGGCGGATTCTTAACCACTGTGCCACCAGGGAAGTCCGATAGTTACTGCTTTTTAAAACCCCTATTTTATAAAAACCAGGACTTAGAGAGGTTAAGCAACTTGCCCAACTTCTGTTAAGTGGAAATCTTAGTTTTGAATCCAGACAGTTGGGTATTTCTCAAGGAGAATCACAAACTCCCAATCGGTAGGTTCCAAAATTGCTTTGTCTCCCCTAATCAGAGGGTGCTGATAGGGGCATTGTAGCTGGAGCACTGATTCAACCCCTCAGTTCACATCTCCTCAGGAAGCTTCTCTAGTTACTGATAAAGCCTTCCACAAGCAGTGAAGCAATGAAGATAAGTATAATGGCATTCTCCTGAAGGGAATTAAGGCAATTCTGACAGTAGGGAAGGGCAGGCGGGCTGAGCTAGCTTTGAAGTCTGCAAACTCTGCCTGTGATTTAGTCTATACGTCAAGTTCTCAAGAACTTTTCCAGTCCTGTTGACTCCATGGCCTGAAAGAGTAGGACCTGCCTGTGAGAAAGATGGAACAGAGTGGTTGCTACCATCTCCTCGCTTCCCTCCTCTCCTCTCCACCTCCGCAAGCCTTTCCAAGGAAACCATTGTGCATATCACCTGAGAGAAGGAGAGGGAAATGGGGTCCAACCTGGGTCAGACGGGGGCGTAGAGAGGAGGGGCCATTTCTGAGATATGCACTAAGGACAGCACAGATAAACAGGAAGCCAGAAAAGAGAGTCTTTGGAGGTAAAGGCCCCTCTCTCTTTTTCCTTTTCTCCATCCTCTGTCTTCCTCCTCTCCAGCCTGATCAAAATCTGTCCTCAGGAAAAGACTTGAGATTGGCTGCTTCCCTGGGAACCAAAGTCAGGAAGTAACCATATAGTTTCTGTGCTCTGTAAAGGGCTTTGAAGAATGGTGAGCAAATGAGGGAGGTAGACTTTGTCTGATTCAGGATTACTTCCTCAGTGCCTAGATGATTGCCTGGCTCTTTAGTTGTTGACTAAATGAATATTGGAGGCCAGGAAGTCCTTCTCAAGACCCTAAAACTGAACACCTATTGGCCCCAGGCTGTGGACCTGTGGGCCACAGTTGTTAGAGCTTCTGAGCAAATGAACTTCTGATGCTGAGAGAGAGGCAGCAGAATGTGTGAAGTGAACACTAAATGCTGTATCACTACATGTACCCAGGGTGCCCTTTAGCTCCTAGCAGAGGTTTATAAGCCTCACCCCTGCCTCTAATCCCTGCTTCCAAAATAGTAGAATGCTGGCCCTACCATTGGAGGACATGCCCCCAACTTTCTGGGCACAGAGCAAGGGGTCTGGATTAAGCCTTCCCTGCTGCTAATGTGCTGAATTGTGTCCCTCCCCCACACCCCCCACCAAATTCATATGTTGAACCCCTAAACCTTAATGTGACTATATTTATAGTAAGGAAGTAATTAAGGTTTAATGAGGTCATAAGGGCAGGGCCCTAATCCAATAGGATTAGTGTTCTTATAAGAAGAGACACCAGAGTGGTCACTCTCTCTCCACCATGTGAGGACAAAGCAAAAAGGTGGCCATCTGCAAGTTAGGCATGGAGTTCTCGCCAGAAAATAAATTGGCCAGCACAAATAAATTTCTGTTGTTTAGCCACCCAGTCTATGGTATTTTGTTATAACAACCTGAGCAGAACAAGACACCTGCTTCCTCTATAATGCTTCAAGATTTATGCTCAGAGAGGTTCCAATGAGCAGACATACCTTCTAGGCCCACTCTTACCCAAGCCAAATTTCTTCCTGTTATGTATCTTTTATTCCACACAAATGGACACAACACTGCTTTTTCTCACACTCCATTTCTCCTTTGCCATGTCTTAAATATTAAGTCACAAATGAGGCAGATTCTGCAGGACAAGAATGCTTTGAAGATCCAGGTATACTATGAAGCCCTGGTGGTACAGAGAGTCTTCTCTCTTAGTCTGTCTTGGTCTCAGGGTCTCAGCATCAAGGAGGTGGGCTGGACTTAAGATGTCTCCATTAACTCTGGAGCTATACTTCCTGGTTTCAAACCCAGGCTCTGCTACTTACTGGCGATGAGGCAAAAGCATGTTTGAAATAAGGATGTTAACAGTATCTATCTGAAAAGGGGTTTTGTGAGGATTAAATCTAAAAAAAAAAAAAAAGATGTCTCTATTAAAATGACGATGTTACTTTGGGGTAGGAGGATAATATTGTTAACACCCTTCAACAACTTAGTAGGTCACCTGGCTCCTTCTGAAGGGAACTGGATAAAGAGATATATTTAATTGGAGGAAAGAAGGTTCAAGAGCCCTGGGAGGGAAAGCTTAGGAACCAGAGCTGGTGTCTACAAGAGTATGAAGCTAAAATCATCAAACCAGGTTGTTGACTTGATAGTTTTTCCCCTATTTCCCAGAAGATAGAAAACTACAATAAAGTACTTGATGCTGGCAAAGCATAATCCTCAGCAAAGGTTAATAAACAATTATAAAGCATTTAAGATAAGACTTAAATGATTAACTGATTATCTTAGAAATTAAAGAACAGGGCCCCAGGGTATGGGACCTGATTAGAAAGTTATACAAATATATGTGAGGGGGGGGCCAGGGTAGGAAGACGGTAGCAGGAGGGCACTCTATTAGAATAGGCTGAAGGGGGAGGGGAGGAGTATGTAAGTTGGCCAGAGACAGGAGGTGGGAGAACTCTGTTGACTGACAACTGTATCTGTATCACTGCCATGTCTTGGGGTAGCCATAGTGCTGGACATTAATCACAAAGACTACTGCCCTTTCCACACTGATACACAACCAACTGCTTAGGAGACGACCTAGAAAGAGACCACTGGAAACATAAGGGTTTTTCTATGAAATTGTTAGTAAGCGTTATCAGACTTATTTTCTGCATATTTTCCAATCCCAACCTTCTGCGTCATTAAAATGTTGGGCCTTTGCAACCTTGGAAATGTCTTAGGGTGAGTCACCAGCTGTTCTGTAGAATTTCAAGATACTCTGTTGTCAGGAGGAACCAAGATGGCGGAGTAGAAGGACGTGCTCTCACTCTCTCTTGTGAGAACACCAGAATCACAACTAGCTGCTAGACAATCATCAACAGGAAGACAATGGAACTCACCAAAAAAGATACCCCACATCCAAAGACAAAGGAGAAGCCACAGTGAGACAGTAGGAGGGGTGCAATCACAGTAAAATCAAATCCCATAACTGCTGGGTGGGTGACTCACAGACTGGAGAACACTTATACCACAGAAGTCCACCCACTGGAGTGAAGGTTCTGAGCCCCACGTCAGGCTTCCCAACCTGGGGGTCCAGGAACTGGAGGAAGAATTCCTAGAGAATCAGACTTTGAAGGTTAGTGGGATTTGATTGCAGGACTTCAACAGGACAGGAGGAAACAGAGACTCCACTCTTGGAGGGCACACACAAAGTAGTGTGTGCATCGGGACCCAGGGGAAGGAGCAGTGACCCCATGGGAGACTGAACCAGACCTACCTGCTAGTATTGGAGGGTCTCCTGCAGAGGCGGGGTATGGCTGTGGCTCACCGTGGGGACAAGGACACTGGCAGCAGAAGTTCTGGGAAGTACTCCTTGGCGTGAGCCCTCCCAGAGTCTGTCATTAGCCCCACCAAAGAGCCCAGGTAGGCTCCAGTGTTGGGTTGCCTCAGGGCAAAAAACCAACAGGGAAGGAACCCAGCCCCACCCATCCACAGTCAAGTGGATTAAAGTTTTACTGAGCTCTGCCCACTAGAGCAACAGTCAGCTCTACACACCACCAGTCCCTCCCATCAGGAAACTTACACAAGCCTCGTAGATAGCCTCATCCACCAGAGGGTAGACAGCAGAAGCAAGAAGAACTACAATCCTGCAGCCTGTGGAACAAAAACCACATTCACAGAAAGATAGACAAGATGAAAAGGCAGAGGGCTCTGTACCAGATGAAGGAACAAGATAAAACCCCAGAAAAACAACTAAATGAAGTGCAGATAGGCAACCTTCCAGAAAAAGAATTCAGAATAATGATGGTGAAGATGATCCAGGACCTTGGAAAAAGAATGGAGGCAAAGATCGAGAAGATGCAAGAAATGTTTAACAAAAACTTAGAAGAATTAAAGAACAAACAAACAGAGATGAACAATACAATAACTGAAATGAAAACTATACTAGAAGGAATCAATAGCAGAATAACTGAGGGAGAAGAATGGATAAGTGACCTGGAAGACAGAATGGTGGAATTCACTGCTGTGGAACAGAATAAAGAAAAAAGAATGAAAAGAAATGAAGACAGCCTAAGAGACCTCTGGGACAGCATTAAACACAACAACATTCGCATTATAGGGGTCTAAGAGGAGAAGAGAGAGAGAAAGGACCAGAGAAAATATTTGAAGAGATAATTATAGTCAAAAACTTCCCTAACATGGGAAAGGAAATAGCCACCCAAGTCCAGGAAACACAGAGAGTCCTATACAGGATAAACCCAAGGAGAAACACGCCAAGACACATAGTAATCAAACTGGCAAAAATTAAAGACACAGAAAAATATTGAAAGCAGCAAGGGAAAAACGACCAATACAAGGGAACTCCCATAAGGTTAACAGCTGATTTCTCAGCAGAAACTCTACAAGCCAGAAGGGAGTGGCATGATATACTTAAAGTGATGAAAGGGAAGAACCGACAACCAAGATTACTCTACCCAGCAAGGATCTCATTCAGATTCAATGGAGAAATCAAAAGCTTTATAGACAAGCAAAAGCTAAGAGAATTCAGCACCACCAAACCAGCTCTACAACAAATGCTAAAGGAACTTCTCTAAATGGGAAACACAAGAGAAGAAAAGGACCTACAAAAACAAACCCAAAACAATTAAGAAAATAGTCATAAGAACATACATATCAATAATTACCTTAAACGTGAAAGGATTAAATGCTCCAGCCAAAAGACACAGGCCTGCTGAATGGATACAAAAACAAGACCCATATATATATTGTCTACAAGAGACCCACTTCAGACCTAGGGACACATACAGACTGAAAGTGAGCAGATGGAAAAAGATATTCCATGCAAATGGAAATCAAAAGAAAGCTGGAGTAGCAATACTCATATCAGATAAAACAGACTTTAAAATAAAGAAAGTTACAAGAGACAAGGAAGGACACTGCATAATGATCAAGGGATCAATCCAAGAAGAAGATATAACATTTATAAACATATATGCACCCAACATAGGAGTACCTCAATACATAAAGCAACGGCTAACAGCTATAAAAGAAGAAATCAACAGCAACACAATAACAGTAGGGGACTTTAACACCTCACTTACACCAATGGACAGATCATCCAAAATGAAAATAAATAAGGAAACAGAAGCTTTAAATGACACAATAGACCAGATAGATTTAATTGATATTTATAGGACACTCAATCCAAAAACAGCAGATTACACTTTCTTCTCAAGCGCACATGGAACATTCTCCAGGATAGATCACATCTTGGGTAACAAATCAAGCCTCAGTAAATTTAAGAAAATTGAAATCATATCAAGTATCTTTTCTGACCACAACGCTATGAGATTAGAAATGAATTACGGGGAAAAAAACGTAAAAAACACAAACACATGGAGGCTAAACAATACGTTATTAAATAACCAAGAGATCACTGAAGAAATCAAAGAGGAAATCAAAAAATACCTAGAGACAAATGACAATGAAAACATGACGATCCAAAACCTATGGGATGCAGCAAAAGCAGTTCTAAGAGGGAAGGGTATAGGTATACAAGCCTACCTCAAGAAACAAGAAAAATCTCAAATAAACAATCTAGCCTTACACCTAAAGGAACCAGAGAAAGAAGAACAAAGGAAACCCAAAGTTAGCAGAAGGAAAGAAATCATAAATATCAGAGCAAAAATAAATGAAATAGAAACAAAGAAAACAATAGCAAAGATCAATGAAACTAAAAGCTAGTTCTTTGAGAAGATAAACAAAATTGATAAACCATTAGCCAGACTCAGCAAGAAAAAGAGGGAGAGGACTCAAATCAATAAAATTAGAAATGAAAAAGGAGAAGTTACAACAGACACCGCAGAAATACAAAGCATCCTAAGAGACTGCTACAAGCAACTCTATGCCAACAAAATGGACAACGTGGAAGAAATGGACAAATTCTTAGAAAGGTATAATCTTCTAAGACTGAACCAGGAAGAAATAGAAAATACGAACAGACCAATCACAAGTAATGAAATGGAAACTGTGATTAAAAATCTTCCTACTGGGCATCCCTGGTGGCGCAGTGGTTGAGAGTCCGCCTGCCGATGCAGGGGACATGGGTTCGTGCCCCGGTCCGGGAAGATCCCACATGCCGCGGAGCGGCTGGCCCGTGAGCCATGGCCGCTGAGCCTGCATGTCCAGAGCCTGTGCTCTGCAACGGGAGAGGCCACAGCAGTGAGAGGCCCGCGAACCACAAAAAAAAAAAAAAAAAATTCTTCCTACAAACAAAAGTCCAGGACCAGATGGCTTCACAGGTGAATTCTATCAAACATTTAGAGAAGAGCCAACACCCATCCTTCTCAAACTCTTCCAAAAAATTGCAGAGGAAGGAACACTCCCAAATTCATTCTATGAGACCACCATCACCCTGATACCAAAACCAGACAACGATACTACAAAAAAAGAAAATTACAGACCAATATCACTGATGAATATAGATGCAAAAATCCTCAACAAAATACTAGCAAACAGAATCCAACAACACATTAAAAGGATCATACACCATCAAGTGGGATTTATCCCAGTGATGCAAGGATTCTTCAATATACGCAAATCAATCAATGTAATACACCATATTAACAAATTGAAGAAGAAAAACCATATGATCATCTCAATACATGCAGAAAAAGCTTTTGACGAAATTCCACACCTATTTATGATAAAAACTCTCCAGAAAGTGGGTATAGAGGGAACCTACCTCAACATAATAAAGGCCATATAAGACAAACCCACAGCAAACATCATTCTCAATGGTGAAAAACTGAAAGCATTTCCTCTAAGATCAGGAACAAGACAAGGATGTCCACTCTCACCACTATTATTCAACATAGTTTTGGAAGTCCTAGCCACAGCAATCAGAGAAGAAAAAGATATAAAAGGAATACAAATTGGAAAAGAAGAAGTAAAGCTGTCACTGTTTGCAGATGACATGACACTATACATAGAGAATCCTAAAAATTCCACCAGAAAACTACTAGAGCTAATCAATGAATTTGGTAAAGTTGCAGGATACAAAATTAATGCACAGAAATCTCTTAGATTCCTATACACTAATGATGAAAAATCTGAAAGAGAAATTATGGAAACACTCCCATTTACCATTGCAACAAAAAGAATAAAATACCTAGGAATAGGGCTTCCCTGGTGGCGCAGTGGTTGAGAGTCTGCCTGCTGATGCAGGGGACAGGGGTTCGTGCCCCGGTCTGGGAAGATCCCACATGCCACGGAGCAGCTGGGGCCGTGAGCCATGACTGCTGAGCCTGCACGTCCGGAGCCTGTGCTCCACAATGGGAGAGGCCACAACAGTGAGAGGCCCGTGTACCACAAAAAAACAAAAAAAACAAAAAAAAAAACACCTAGGAATAAACCTACCTAGGGAGACAAAAGACCTGTATGCAGAAAATTATAAGACACTGATGAAAGAAATTAAAGATGATACCAACAGATGGAGAGATATACCATGTTCTTGGATTGGAAGAATCAATATCATGAAAATGACTATACTACCCAAAGCAATCTACAGATTCAATGCAGTCCCTATCAAATTACCAATGGCATTTTTTACAGAACTAGAACAAAAAGTCTTAAAATTTGTATGGAGACACAAAGGACCCGGAATAGCCAAAGCAGTCTTGAGGGAACAAAATGGAGCTGGAGGAATCAGACTCCCTGACTTCAGACTATACTACAAAGCTACAGTAATCAAGACAATATGGTACTGGCACAAAAACAGAAACATAGATCAATGTAACAAGATAGAAAGCCCTTGGGCTTCCCTGGTGGCACAGTGGTTGAGAGCCTGCCTGCCGATGCAGAGGACACGGGTTCGTGTCCCGGTCCGGGAAGATTCCCACATTCCGCGGAGCGGCTGGGACCATGAGCCATGGCCGTTGAGCCTGCGTGTCTGGAGCCTGTGCTCCACAACGGGAGAGGCCACAACAGTGAGAGGCCCACATACCGCAAAAAAAAAAAAAAAAAAGATAGAAAGCCCAGAGATAAACCCACACACCTATGGTCAACTAATACATGACAAAGGGGGCAAGGATATACAATAGAGAAAAGACAGTCTCTTCAATAAGTGGTGCTGGGAAAACTGGACAGCTACATGTAAAAGAATGAAATTAGAACACTCCCTAACACCATACACAAAAATAAACTCAAAATGGATTCGAGACCTAAATGTAAGACCGGACACTCTAAAACTCCCAGAGGGAAACCTAGGAAGAACACTCTTTGACATAAATCACAGCAAGATCCTTTTTGACCCACCTCCTAGAGAAATGGAAATAAAAACAAAAATAAACAAATGGGACCTAATGAAACTTCAAAGCTTTTGCACAGCAAAGGAAACCATAAACAAGATGAAAAGACAACCCTCAGAATGGGAGAAAATATTTGCAAACGAATCAACGGACAAAGGATTAATCTCCAAAATATATAAACAGCTCATGCAGCTCAATATTAAAGAAACAAACAACCCAATCCAAAAATGGGCAGAAGACCTAAATAGGCATTTCTCCAAAGAAGACGTACAGATGGCCAAGAAGCACATGAAAAGCTGCTCAACATCACTAATTATTAGAGAAATGCAAATCAAAACTACAATGAGGTATCACCTCACACCTGTTAGAATGGGCATCACCAGAAAATCTACAAACAACAAATGCTGGAGAGGGTGTGGAATAAAAGGAACCCTGTTGCACTGTTGGTGGGAATGTAAATTGATACAGCCTCTAATGAGAACAGTATGGAGGTCGCTTAAAAAACTAAAAACAGAATTACCATATGATCCAGCAATCCCACTACTGGGCATATACCCAGAGAAAACTATAATTCAAAGAGACACATGCACCCCAATGTTCATTGCAGCACTATTTACAATAGCCAGGTCATGGAAGCAACCTAGATGCTCATCGACAGACAAATGGATAAAGAAAATGTGGTACATATATACAATGGAATATTACTCAGCCATAAAAAGGAACGAAATTGGGTCATTTGTTGAGACATGCATGGATCTAGAGACTGTCATACAGAGTGAAGTCAGTCAGAAAGAGAAAAACAAATATCGTATATTAACGCATATATGTAGAACCTAGAAAAATGGTACAGATAAACCGGTTTGCAGGGCAGTAATTGAGACACAGATGTAGAGAACAAACGTATGGACACCAAGCGGGGAAAGCGACGGGGGGGTGGTGGTGGTGGTGTGATGAATTGGGCGATTGGGATTGACATGTATACACTGATGTGTATAAAATTGATGACTAATAAGAACCTGCTGTATAAAAAAATAAAATAAAATTCAAAAATAAAAAAACAACTAATACTAAACTTTCTTTTCATGTTATTTGTATGGAAATATGTTAATATAAATGTTTCAGACATTGCATGAAATTCCTAAAAATCTTATATGTTCTGGTATAATGTTATAAGTCATAATTCTAGTTATTACTTTAAAATGTATATCTCAGAAACAACTAAATTTCCTTGTCAATTGCATTATTATGAACTTTCATCACATCTTTAACCATGGTCATTTTTAAGTCTTTTGTCATTTACAGACAGTTCTGGGTGTACTCTGATGCTTTTGCAAAAATGTTCCTATAAAAGGGTTTCATCTTCAAGGAATTCATGGAAAAGACTCTGACAAGTACAGGTTTCTGGTAACTGACTATACTGCTGAACTGAACGAATAAGCATTTTCAGAACTCTAATGGAAAACTGATGAATTCATAAAAGTGCTAACAAAAGATCAAGATGAAAAATAAATTAATTACATGGGACTGAGTGAACTGATGAGGATGATTATAATTTTTGTGACTTTCTGTTTGAATTAAAAAGAAATGTGATGTTAAAAAAAAAAAAAAAAGATACTCTGTTGTCTAGTGGCTGAGCCTTCATTGCCTTGCTGGTTTCCAGGAAAGCAGGCCCCTAAATCACTCAGCACAGACCCAACAATTGCTTCTTTAGGGCCCATTAAAAATTGCTGGGGTTTGCCCTGCCAAAATAGCCATTCATATATATCTGAATAACTTATGAATATGGTTTACATATAAATAAAGCATTCCAACAATTTTCTTTTCAAGAGTCATGAAATCTGTACTAAGGCCTTCTGAGACCCAAGCAAATTAATGATAGTATTGTTAAGGAAACTGCCCACCCTGGCCAGGCACAACAATAAAAGATTTGCTTAAGTCTCCCACCTCAGGATGCTTGAAAAGAACACACAACCAGTGAAGGGTCCAAAATCAACCCAGGGAAAACCCACGAGGGGCCAAGAAGGGGAGGAGACACGAGTCCATAATATGTCTCGCCAACCTCCCAGAAACCCTCACGATGAAAACCATTGTGACTGAGAGATGCGCACACCACCAGGAAGGGCCCTGAGCCGGACCAAATGAAGGCACAAGCAAGATGATTGGCCAGAAACGACGTGGAAAGCTAACCCCGCCACCATAAAACCTGAGACTGCAAGTCACAAGGCAGAGCAGTTCTCCTGGGTTCCCTTACCCTGCTGCTCTCCACTTGAGCGTCCCTTTTCAATAAAATCTCTTGCTTTGTCAGTACGTGTGTCTCCTCGGACAATTCATTTCTGAGTGTTGGACAAGAGCCCACTCTTGGGCCCCTGAAGGTGTCCCATCCAGTGACAGGATGACACTAGCAATATATACAAGGACAGAGATTTGTAAAATTCAGTGGTAAGAAGAAAAACAATTTTATTCTGGACCTTTTAGTTAAATCATTGAGGTGAAGAACGAATATAAAGAACCTTCATCTTTAACAAAGGACCAGCCTTTGTTAAAGAATCAGAAACCCCTACTCCTTTTGGGGCATGTGGTTGTGAGCTGTTGAAGCAACCTGTTAAAGGTAGAGCCAGCTTCAGTTTCCTGAGATTAAACCAGGCTGAAACTAGGTTTACAGACAGCACAAAAGTCAGGTGCAGGGCCTCTTGTCTCTGTTGTGGAGCTATGCCTTGGGGAATTATGCCTTGGGTCAGTTATTAGCTGTCTCCTATAACTACTTTGTTTAGGGTAATATTATTTATAGAACCTTGATTAGATAAAGATTAAGAGAATTATAAAATATTTAGGTATTCATCCAGCCCAACTCCTTCATTTTACAGATGGGGAAACTGAGAAAGCTAGTCTCTTCAAGGCTATTTGGACTTATACTAACACTCTCCTCTAAATTTTTCCAGTGTCTGCCGAGTTCTAAAGCCACTTTCACATTCTGGGTTTTTGTTATGGCAGCGCCCCACCTCTGGTAACAAAATCTGTATTAATTATCTATCACAGTGTAACAATTACCCGAAAATTTAGCAGCTTAAAATGACAAACATTGGTTATCTCACAGTTACTTAACTCAGGAATTTGGTATGACTTAGATGAGTGGTTTTGGTTCAGGGTTTCTCATGAAATTGCAGTCAAGATGTCAGCCAGGGCTGCAGTCATCTGAAAGTCTGGCTGAGGCTGGAGGATCTGCTCTCAAGGTGGCTCACTCACATCGCTATTGGCCAAAAATCTCATTTCTTTGATGACTGTTGTGGCAGAAGGCCTCAGTTCCTCACCTCGTGGGTCTCTCCATGGGATTGCTTGAGTGTCCTCTTGACATGGCGGCTGGCTTCCTTCAGAGCTAGTGATCTGAGAGAGAGCAAAAAGGAAGCGACATGCACTTTATGACCTCATCTAGGAAGTGAAACACCAACACTTCTACTTCATTCTATTTGTTTGAAGGAGTCACTAAGTCCAGCCCTCAGTCCAGGGAGGGAAATAAAGCTCTACCTCTGGAAGAGAGGAGTATCAAAGAATTTGTGAACATATTTTAAAACCACAACAAGTTCTCTCAGAGCATTTGATCTAAAGAGAATTAAGTGGAAAAGGAGTTCTTAGTAGCTTTGATGATATGGTAAGAAAGGAATTCATCTAGACTCAGTCTGAGGCTACTGAACCAAAGAGCAGTCATGACACAGAAGTATTTTGACTCTGAAATTTATGAGGAAGTTGGGAAAAGTAAGGGTCAAGTCAGTTTGTTGCAACCTGTGCATGTGTTTCTCCCTCTTAACTTAAAGTTACATTTGAATT
Source organism: Orcinus orca (assembly GCF_937001465.1). NCBI lineage: Eukaryota > Metazoa > Chordata > Mammalia > Artiodactyla > Delphinidae > Orcinus > Orcinus orca. Next base: position 113,467,807 of record NC_064560.1, read on the forward strand.
TGCATATCCACATCTCAATACTAACAATATAGTATATATACATAAGGGTAACATGGATACATCTATTTTCATACTATTTGACTACTGTAATTCTAGAAAATATTCCACCCTTGATATTAGAGCTTCTCTCAAGCTTCACATTCATTCCCTTCATCCAACATGTCCATCCCCTCTACCTCTGAGCTCAAGAGGAAACACCTATGGGTGTGATGTGAGGGAAGAGCCTCTCCCCCTAGATTAGTCCCCAAGCCCCAACGTCAACCACCAGACCAGGGGGCTGAGATCCTCTTCTATCTCTCCTTTGAATTAAGACTTTTGTCAATAATTACCCATTTACACCTCACCTTTCTAAAAGGAAGATGCGATTATGTCCCTCTTCTGCTTAGAACTGGAGATTTAAATGGTCCCACAATGCTTATAAGAGAGCCTCTGTGCATAGAACTATATCCAATCTCCTGGGATAAATCATAATGGAAAAGAATATTAAAAAAAAGAATGTCTCTATGTGTGTAACTGAGTCACTCTGCTGGACAGCAGAGACTGCCACAACATTGTAAATCAACTATGCTTCAATTAAAAAAAAAAAAGCCTCTATGAATTGCTGACACTCTATCATAGCTGCACTATTTTGGAGAACAAGCATATAACTTTCAAGGGATCCCCAAAGCAATAAGTTACCACAAAATGTCAAGATCCACCAGCCTCCAGGACAAAGGCCTGTGTCAATAGGGGCAAGAGATTCATCAATTTGGCTCCACCCTTGCTCTCTATTAAGAAAAAAAAATGTTGCCTGCCGTTCTGGTTCTACAAGGATCAGGCCATCAGCTACTGCAGTCCCACTGCCAGTGTGCCCTTAGGGGAATTCAGGATGAAGAAAAACAGGAAACATTCTATGCTTTGGGTACACTGGCCTTTAGATAGTTAAGATGCATATCTAAGAAAAATTTTCAAATGAATTCAGATGCTTGTATTTTCCCAGACACAGAAAAGCACTAAAATCGCTAACTTGAGATACCTGTTTGTTGTAATTAGCGGTAATCTTTTGATGCTTGACTACGTTTTCCCAGCAAAAAAGTTTATATATATCCTGGCTCCTCCCTTACCTCTTTGGAGCAGTTCCTCAGAGCTATCTGAAAGGCTGTTTCCTGGGCTATAGTCCTCAGTAAGGTCCTCAGATAAAAATTAATTCACAACTTACATTGTGTGTTTTTCTCTCAGTCCACATCTCCATCCACTCTCCCCTCCATATCTTATGTCACAGCTTTATCTTTCCCTATGCTGTTTGTTCACACTTCCTGGCCTTTGTTTCTGCCTTTCTCTCTGCCTAGAATACCCTTTCCCCTTCTCTGCCAGGAAAACTACTCTGCATGCCTTGGAACCCAGCTCAAATGTCATATCCTGGAGGAATGAATGATTTAAGTTCCAATATACTTTGTATGTATATAGCTGTAATTACTTCTTCACTCATCTGATTAACCCTGCACTGACATGATCTCTAAGAATGTTTTATTCGAATTTGTATCTCCAAGGCCTAGCACAGATCATACTAGGGACTACTATTTGTTAGGTGGGTGGATAGGGGTTAGCCTGGACCATTGCCTGACAGAACAGGGACCCTTCTCCCTCTGAGCATTTCTCTGCAGAACCACCACAAACTGAGGACCATCTCTTCTCAGTCTGATGCTTTGCTCTCCAGGCTCTGTAGTGAGCTTTGTACTTTTAGATTTCACTGACCAGTAAAATTTCAAAAGTAGTTTTGGAGACCAAAATAGGATTGCCAGTTTTTAATTTTTTCAAATTTAAAGACTTTAAAAAAATTATCATCTACTTTTTAAAAAGTCACTATAACACCTCAAAAGTAGGAAGACCATAACCTTAGCCTAGAGAATAGTTCTTTGAATTAAACACATTCAGCCTTTTGAAAAGCCTACCACATCAACCTTATTTTTCTCATTCCATGATGAAAAATTCATCCCTGTTTTATCAGCTCTAGAATAATGTTTGGAAACCACTGATTTTGACCTTTGCTTCTGAGAGGTGGCTCCTGCAATCTTCTTGACTCAAGAATGAGTTTTAGGCCTCATGACAGGAATAGTCCTGTAGGATCTTCCCATGGCTTTTTCTTTTGTGGGTGTAGAGAGAAGTACCTGGGAACAAGAGACCAACTAATGTATATTGAGCACCTCTATGCTAGTCACTTGGCACGTATATGAGGTGCACATCTCAGTTGACAAACTCAAGAATGCAAAAAAAATGCAATTTTACTTCTTTGCTTACCAAATTTATTATCTATCCAAGTATGTTCGACCTAGTGACAGAAATACACCTTAATTCAGGGTCCCCTCCTCCCTTTCTTTCCCTAGGGGTTGCATCTCTGATCCAGGGGACTGATTTAGTGTGTCAACGGGGCTGGATTAAACTTCCCAAGGTCTTAAGCACTGAAAAAATTATGTTGCCTCATATGTAACTGAAAGTTTTTTAAATAATTATTTTATAGTTTATTTTATCCCAACAAGTTCTGGGTTTTTTTTTCTCCTGAAATTGATCACTTCACTGCTTTTTATTCATTCAAAAAATTTACTTACTTCTTGGGTGGACGTTTTGTTTTCCTTGTGCCCTTGGCAAGTTCTTGACCTACCTATGGGGTCATCTGGTCCTGCTCATTGGCCCTCAGCATCCACCTGCTTGTACTGGATTATATTGCAGGTCCATGCAGGTCACCACGGAGTCTTCCTCACGCTGTCCACACAAGACTGCCTCACATCTGAAGGCTCTTTATGACACATGTGGGCCACTCTGGGTGAGAGTTTATCTTTTTAGTGTAAAACTTGCATCCCTATTAAAAGGTAACACTTATTATTATCAGTCATCTTACTTTGTACAGACAAAGGAGCTGAGGGGGTACATGGGTAGATAATAGGCAGGGAACAGCAGGACACTATATCACGTTATTTTCCATTGGCACACGTTCTTTTGTTTATTTTTTATTTAACATTCCTTTCTGATTCCTGCACTAGACTATAGGTCTATGAGAAAACCCATCTGTCTTATTCATTACTATAACCCCAGAACCTAGAACAGTGCCTAACACATAGTAGGCTGTTAGTAAATACTGTTGATGAAATGAACGAGAATGAATGAGATAAGGACAACACAAAGAGGTAGAAGGGGATCAGAATGAGGGTGCTGGAAGCGCTAAAAATAAACTTCAATTATTTTACAATTCTGGAAGTTTATGTTAGCTCTTCCTTGGAGAGTTTCCTTCCACTGCAGCAAGAGATGTCTCTTCTACAGCATTCCTTGTGTTGTTTTCTGACTGTTGCCTGTGGACTAGCATTTTCTTTCAGCTGGAAAATAAACTATTTTGGGCAAAAAGGATCATATACAGCTTTGCAGCTCCCCATGAGGTACAGCACTTTAAGAGCTAAAATATGCTAGTTTACTGAATGAATGAATGACTGGAACTTGAGTCCTAAATATCCAGAGAATCCCTGAGGAATGGGCTCAGTGTTATAGGGGCTAAATCCAAAGTGGTATCTTCTAGACTAAGTTTTATCCAGCCTCAGCATTCTACATCCACTTCCTGGGGTGCAGTACCTCCTAGTGGAAGTCCAGGGCTGCTGCCTCCTTCCTACATGCTCCCAAACATGGGCCCTCGGTGTCTCCCTCCCAGAACTCCATCTTCTCCTCCTCAAAAACCTCAATATCACCCTCATCAATGAAGCCCAGTAGACGATGAGGCCCAGCAGACTCAGGCAGGTCCTTTCTAGTAACCCCAAGTACTCACAAGGTAAACAATGAAGGGCTGCATCAGAGCCAGATAGTTCTCTAGAGCAGACCAGCACCTCAAAATTTAAGGTGCAAATGAATAATCTGGAGAGAATCTTGTTAAAATGAAGGTTCTGATGCAGTAGTTCTGGGTTGCGGACCAAGATTCTGAATCTGAACTAGCTTCCGGGTGACACCAAAGGATGCTGTTCCGGTCTATACTGCACCCTTGTGGTGACTGGCAGCTACAGCAGTAGCAGCTCCCAGATGTACCAAGTCTGACCAGCAAGCCATGGGGTTGATCATTTAAGTAAACACTCTGAAGCTTATGAAGTACATTTCTCCCCTTCAAGGTTTGTCCCTTGAAGGTTTGCCTGCCTCTTTCCTGGTGCTGAGACCCTAGAGAAAAGCTCTGACCTCCAGCTGGAAGGGGTAGGGGAAAGGACACACTCCCTGAATCAGAAACTGCAAAACGTGGTTTAACTCAAGAGGTCAAGGGCAGGGAGCTGACTGACTGCTCAGAGGGTGTCCCAGAGCAGCAGTCTCTCATCCCAGGCCAGAGTCTCTAGCTCAGAGCTATGTCAGCCTGGAAACTCCGTTTTGTCACTACACCCAGAGATAAGCAGACTCAAGGGAAATGAATCATACCAGCCAGACTCTTAAGAGTCTAAACCAAATGCCAACAGTAAGAAGAACAAACGCCAACTAATCAGAAACTCATTCAGAGCAATACTTTCCCTGCAGGAATGTCTACGTGGGCTGGCAAATCATTATCAAAAGTCTGTTTGGGGGCCTGAAATCAGAGCAAGGGGAATCAAGTGAGCGACCTGAAAAGAGGATATTATGACATTTTGATAGCTGGAAGCACCCATCTCCATGGATAATTGCATACCTGCCAAGCAGAAGTTAGGAGAGCACCTTCTGTTACTCTTCCTGCAACTGGGAACTTTCTGTTCAGATTTCTTTAGTGCATTCCTGCCCTCAAATACACTTCAGTTGCCTTGGACGGATGTGGATGGCTAGAGTGGGTTACCTCCATTGATGTATGTTTGTAGTTTTTATTTTCTTGGTTGACTGTTTTTACTCAAAATACTCTTAGGAAGTGATTGCCCCAGAATTTCTCCCCAGATTCTGAGAGCAGCTCATTGCCCAGCACTGAAGCACCAGGAGAGGAATGGGGGTTGGAGGGAGGGCCATCAGAGAAAAAGCTGGATCCTTTCCTTGCTTCCCACCCTGACATCTTATTCTAGGCTACAGATTTTAAAAAACTTCAGTACGGTTATTTGGTAAGCAGTCAGAAGAACAGAAGTTGTCACATTTCTGTTGGCTGGTTTTTTTTTTGCTGGTGATGTTGATTTTCTATACATATAACACTTAAATCAGTGTCCAAAGTCTGGCAAGTTCTCAGGTTCAGCTTCCTTCATTCTATTCTCTCATAGTCTGAGCTGTCCTGTTGGGTGGCTTTAAAGTCATCAAACTTATGGAAGTGGGAGTGGGGAGCCCTGGAAAATTACAGCCCTCCACAGTTTCTTGCTTTTACAGGCTGTTCAGTAAGCCTTTGTTGAGAGACTGTCAGTAAACGGAGCACAACCCCACTGCAATGTCCATCTCTCCCAGGAATGCTTCCTGACTTGCTGTGCCACCCCCAGGTTCCCTGGGAGAAGCTGGAGAGGCTCATTGCTCACTGAGTCCTAACTCATTCCCTCCTTGACAGTGATACAGCCGCTGCCAGCCACCTGAGAGCCAAATCCAAAACATATTTCCATTTTTGCCTAATGCCTAAATGACAGACCTAAATTTGTTGAGTCTAGATTTTTAAAGTGCTCATAAAACAAAGTAACAAATAAAATTTGCTCTAAACCTGAGGCAGATTAGGAAAAATCCTCAACGAGAATATCCTTCTCACCCAGGAGGCTGTGGAGATGGAGGCCACAAAGTCCTCTTTCGCACCGTCATAGTGGCTACGGGAACCAGCACCTCCAGAGCAGTCAGAGTTTTCACTCGTCACACTGTATTGTCTACTCTGCACTCTTCTAACGCTTAATAAATGTTTGCACAGTATTCCTATAATCCCTGCACTCCAAAGTATTGAAGTTTTAGCGAGTGTGAGGGCTTTTTAGAAAACCCAGTAGATGACTTCACCATTGACAGGGGCCAAATGAGGAAAGATAATGAGTACAACACGGAATAACCTCCCCCAAATTAAACAATCATATAGGAAGGAAGAAGACGATTGGCTGATTCACTGAAGACCCCGCGTTCACCCTTTGCCGCGTTATAATTTCGGCCCTGACCTAACGTCAAGCAGCAGCTGGGGCCTAATCGCCGAAGAATGTGGCTTCCGGAATCTAAAAAGGCGGCCCTGCCGTGCCATTGTTCCCACAATGCCGTGACTCGGATTCGAACCGAGGTTGCTGCGGCCACAACGCAGAGTACTAACCACTATACGATCACGGCGAGCTACTGGGACGCCACAAGGAGCGCACCATTGAGTGTCGTCCTCGTCTAGGTGGCTGCCGCTCTCGCCTTCCCAAGCTGCTCACTGTCGACCAGGCCCCTCTGGCCCTGGCGCCCAGCCCGAAGTGGAGTAGGGGCGCCGTGGACGCCTGGCCGAAGTCTCTGCTGGTCGTCCGCACGGCCCGTGAAAGAGAGGACATGAAAGTCCTCTGCAAACTAAAGGACTCCTAGGAGGCCAGGCCTACGTCCGGGACTCTCACGCAGCCTGTACGAATGTGAGGGCCGGGGGTCGCCCGAACGGCGGCGCTGGGCCTCTATCACACCCACCGTGCCCTGGCGCTCACGCTATCTGAACGGGCTCTTGCTAGGAATGGGGCCGCCTCTTAAATCCCACAAGAAGGAAAATCAGTTCGGACCCAGCCGCACAACTTCCTTCGAGATGCGGAGTAAGGGGAACTCGCAGAAAACACACGCCTACGGTAATGAAGCAGTGGGATCTGGCGGCCCGGTGAGTGCTTACGGATATCTAGAAAGCAAGCGAGCAGTGCGCCTGCGTCCCTTCAGGGAGAGGCGAAGTTAGAGGTGGGCGGGAACCAGCAGTGACATGACAAAGGGGCGGGGCCTTAAACAGAGAAGAGCTTAGGCGAGGAAAAAAACGCACGGGTCCCCAGTAGCGCGCCGTGATCGTATAGTGGTTAGTACTCTGCGTTGTGGCCGCAGCAACCTCGGTTCGAATCCGAGTCACGGCATTGCGAAAGCAGTGGCACGGCAAGGGGTCGGCTTTTTAACGCTCTCCATTTTTATCTTCAGTTTGTAATAACTTCCTTGAAAATGGATCCCAATCCCCTTGTGACAGTTGGAAACAATGTTTACGCCAGGTCTCGCTAAATTGGACTTAGGAAGCATATAGGCTTCCGCTTACCCTGGTCTACGCACGTTATCCTGCCCAGCCCAGACAAAGCACAGAACACTCACAAGGCGAAGAAGTGGTATAATTGACATATGTACCAATGTCCACGGCAACACTAAAAACGGGCTCCCAATAATAGGAAGAGAACGCTTCTTAGAGGAGGTGACTTTTGAAGTAGCTCTTAAAGGCAGAAAGGGAATTTGTCAAACAGCCAGGATTGTCAAGCAACCAGGATTATCTCGTGTGCTAAGGGCTCCAAAAGAAACAATCATAATTCCTCTTTGTAAGTCTTCTCTCTTCCCCACCCCCACTACGCCCACAGGCCCTGGTCTGACAGGTAGCAGGCGCCTCTCAAGGACTTGTTGAGTGAATGAAAGCAAGTAACTAGGGAATGAGAAACGACACTGAGGGAAGGCCACAGGATGAGCTGGAAAAGGGGGACAAATTTTCCGCAGTCTCGGGGGTGGGGATGAGAGGCGGAGGAGTGAGAGGATTCTATTCGTGTTTAGCAAGATCCCTCTGGCGGCTCTGAAGGGGGGCAGCGATTAGAGCAGACAACACTGAAGAGACCGGTGGTCTCTCTGCATTCACTTGTTAGAACCAGGGGTATGTTCTCATTTTAGCAAAAAGCCACTGCCTACTGTGGACTCGGCCTGGTTCTAGGCGCCATGGAGACGAGAGCGCTGATGTACAAGAAGAAAAATCAGACCCAGTCCCTGCTGCGCCCAGGGACGCAACAGAGGAGGGCACCGGGTCCGGCGGGAGCCCTGCGGAGGGACGAGTCAGGGCCGTCGCGGGAATAAGAGAAACAAGGAAGCGGGTGCTGGAGGCGGGGAGAATGGCAGGGTGTGTTCACTGAGTTCCTTCTAAGTGGACAGCCCAGTTCTGCGGGCATCTACATTATCCGTAGAGAGAAGCCCTGAGGAGCGCACCCCGGCAGGTTTGGGGTCGCTGGAAGGGTCTCCGGGACAGAGAAGATGGGCGTCCTCCAAGGAATGAGAGTTACACAGCTCGTGAACACTCAGCTCCGACCAGTCCCGTCTCTGGATGCCCAAGTGGTACCCCCTAAACTCTTACATGGAACCCACCCTTTCCCACTGCATCATCCCCACCTCCCGTGGCTAATGGGCCAAAACAGGAGAGAACCAGACCAACTGACAAGAGAGCAATGCGCCTGCGCATTCTCAGACCCGGCCTTAGGCCGGAACCCGCCCCATAGGTGGACCTTTTGGTGACGTGCAGAATGGGAAGGCCTTTAACTGTTGAAGAAGACAATCAGAAAAAGCCGCCGACAGGTCCCCGGTAGCTCGCCGTGATCGTATAGTGGTTAGTACTCTGCGTTGTGGCCGCAGCAACCTCGGTTCGAATCCGAGTCACGGCATTGTGGGAACAATGGCACGGCAAGGGGCTTGTCTTTTCTAATTCCTTTTTTTCCCCCCAGCCCATAACACTTTGTATAAATCGTGACTCATTTTTTAAAAATGAAACGCTGCATCTCTCTCCTCTGAAAACTGAAACACCTCTATGATCACCACCTTCAGTAATTCTCATTTAATTATCTGAATACAGCTTTGGATCAAACAGTTGTAACCTCTTACCTCCTGAAAATAAATGGAAAATCAGTGTCTAAATCATTCTCCTACACCAACAAAACAGCGCCCCTGTGGCCTTGCGATTTTTTTCCTTTTCATACATTTATTTTAAAAAATGGTGTATTCATTATCAAATAGAGAATACATATGCACAAGCCAGTGAAAAGTGTCTCCCTCTCATTGTTCACCCTATCTACCAATTATTGCCAGTTTCCAATATATTTTTCTGTGGCAGTCTTTGTATAAATAAATATTTATATATGTATATATGTATGCAAATATATTCCCCCCTTGCTTCTTGCATAACACAGGTGACCTCTTCCCTTCCTCCTCCTCACTCTCAGAAGTCAGGCCTGAAGTGTTAGATTTGCATTGGTAGACAATCTCCCTTTACAGGAAAGAGTATACATACCCAGGGGAATCTCCACCTGATCCAGTCCTTTTTCTCCCCAGGCACTGGCTCGCAGCTAGGGAGGGTGGGACACTATTTGGGGTGATAAGATAAGGGAAAGGAATTCCTTACTGTGCTTGTAAAAAACTTTTGGGAGCCTGGGCTCTGCTGGGAATCAGCCCTATTTTTATTTCAGGTTGGAAAGTCAGGGAAGCCTCCTGGGTTTGGAGTTGGGAAGAGGGACTAGACTTGATAGTTCATTTGGAGACCCTCCACTTCCATCTCTTATCTTATTGTCAGGATCCAACTTAAATCACAAACCACTAAAGTTAGAAAATTCAAGTTCATTGAAGGCAGAACTGAATCCTACTATACTTGTGTTCCAAGAATACAGCCTCTCCATAAATATTTGAAAAGAGATTGCTTGAGTCCATAAATGAGAGAAGTGGCCCCGTTTTCTTTATGGTTGCATCTTAAGTTGTATTCTTGCAACACGGAACCATGTTTTTTTTTGTTTTGTTTTTTAATAAATTTATTTATTTATTTTTGGCTGCGTTGGGTCTTCGTTGCTGCGCGTGGGCTTTCTCTAGCTGCGGCGAGCGGGGGCTACTCTTCGTTGCGGTGCGCAGGCTTCCCATTGCAGTGGCTTCCCTTGTTGCGGAGCACGGGCTCTAGGCGTGAGGGCTTCAGTACTTGTGGCTCACAGGCTTAGTTGCTCCGTGGCATGTGGGATCTTCCCGGACCAGGGCTCGAACCCGTGTTCCCTGCATTGGCAGGCGGATTCTCAATCACTGCGCCACCAGGGAAGTCCCCTATGTTATTTTTAAATTTTTTTAATATATATTTTTAATTAATTTATTTGGCTGCATCAGGTCTCAGTCGCGGCACGCGGGCTCTAGAGCTCGGGCTCAGTTGCCCCACAGCATGTGGGATCCCAGCTTCCCGACCAGGGCTCGAACCCTCATCCCCTGCACTGGAAGGTGGACTCTCAACCACCGGACCACCGGGGAAGTCCCCCCCCCCCCCGCCCCATGTTATTTTATATCAGACAAATAGAAAACACGGCCCAAATGAAGTTCCATTTACATGCAGAATCTCTAAGAACAGAGTGCATATATGAGTATACTGGGATATGTTTGTCCTCTCAAGGTTGTGGACAGAGATGGACCCAAGGCAAGTCTGGAGAGCAAAGCCAAGGGCCAGACTTAGAAGACAAAACCAGAAGGAATGGGAGCTCAGGATGGGACTGGGCATTCAAAGTCAAGCAAATAGAAGGGAGGGACACCCCACTTAGTACCCAGTAAGAAAAGTGAGCTCTAAGGTCTAGGTGTTGGAACATGTGAAAATTTAGGAGGTTAAGGGAGGAAGAGAGGATTTGCCTTAAGAGAAAGGAGAACAGTGTCATTTTAAGGAAAGTTTGGGAGAAGACAGTTGCAAGCACAGAGGAGGTCAGCAGACTCAGGTGCTGCAAAGGAGAAAGAGGAATGAGACAAAATAACTAGGCTTAACATTTAGAAGTCGTTGTTGACTTTTAAAACTTTCTATGAGAGCAGATGGATAACGTGTATCAAGAGTAAGAAAAAAATGTACACTCTTTGCCCCAACAACTCCACTTTTGGGAATCTTGTCAAAGGAAATAATCCTAAACTTGGAAAAGTTATCCACATAAAGATGTTTGTTACAGTTATTTAGAAGGGAGGAGAATGGAAATAGCCTAAATGCTCAACAAATAAAGTGATGAGCTAAACTGAGGTATGCTCATTTGATGAGATATTAAATTGCCATTTTTAAAGTCAATTTTAAAGCACTATTTCCAACTAAAAGGAGTAAGACTCCCTTAAAAAAATGACTGGTTACATTTTGCAGCAGGGTAAGTACAAGTTGAGTCTGGAACATCTCGTGTGAGAATGCAAGTAAGTGTTTAAAGATTGGCGAGACCAAGTCAAAAGAATGCAGAAGCCTCTTGAAAGGGCTCCTGCTGGCCCAGTTTGGGATAGTTTTGAGCATCAAACAGAATGATGATGGTAATGGATTATATCACATTGAATTTTTTTTAAAAAAAAGAGTTTTTGAGACCATGGGGATGGGGGGAGGGGGAGGGAGGAGGAAGAGGAGAAACTCTTCTTTACAGAAATGAATGCCAGATAACAAATGCAGGGACTTCCCTGGTGACGCAGTGGTTAAGAATCCGCCTGCCAATGTAGGGGACGTGGGTTCGAGCCCTGGTCTGGGAAGATCCCACATGCCGCGGAGCAACTAAGCCCGTGCACCACAACTACTGAGCCCGTGCTCTAGAGCCCACGAGCCACAGCTACTGAGCCCGTGTGCCACAACTACTGAAGGCTGTGCGCCTAGAGCCCGTGCTCCACAACAAGAGACGCCACCGCGAAGCCACCGCAATGAGAAGCCCGTGCACCACAAGGAAGAGTAGCCCCCGCTCCCCACAACTAGATAAAGCCCGCGCACAGCAACAAAGACCCAACACAGCCAAACATAAATAAATAAATAAGAAGTTTTAAAAACCCACAAATACAGAATGACAGAGTCATCATTTTGTGATCCCCAGTGTAATAACAAATGTAAGCACAGACCACCAATGGAAGCTAAAACCACTGGATAAAACATGTTGGGAGCTAATAGTCTTAGGTTATCGCACCACAACTTACTTTGTGAAATTGTGAAATGGAGAAATCTGATGGACTCCAACTTAACCAAGTGATCAAGCCTAGCATCACCAATGAAGGACAAATGTGCACTATTGGCTGGCCCGCCAGTGTAACACACTAGAAAGTCCACAACATCCCTCATGTAATGGTCTTTTAAAAACTGTCTAACCTGAATCTAATCATGAGGAAACTATGGAAAAATCCAAAATGTGCGACATTCTACATGACAACTGCCCTGGACATTTCAGAATGATCAATGTCATGAAAAACAAACTAGCAAGAAAAAAATGGGGAACAGTTCAAGATTTAAAGAGATTAAAGAAACAAACAAGTGCAACAGGGGAAGGAACCTTGATAAATCCTGAATCAGGACAAAAAATAAACAAACAAACAAAAACCCCAACTATATATATATGACATTTGGGGGGAAATGGAAAAAAATTAATGTAGACTGCATAATAGACAATACTATTATGGTAATGGTCTAATGGCCCCATGCAAGAATTCCTTATTCTTAGGGAATGGCTGCTGAAGTATTTAGAGCTGAAGTATCATGATACCTGAAACTTGCATCAAATGGTTAAGGGGAAAAAAGTGTGGGGGGATAGAACAAATGTGGCAAAATGTTAAAAAGTAGTGAATCTAGGTGAAGGCTATACAGATTTCCACTGTACTTTCTTTGAATTTTTCTGTAGCTTTGAAATATTTTGAAAAACAATTGGAAGAAAATAAAGCTTACATAATAAAAATGGGGAAAATATGCAATGTTAAGTGGAAAAAATAAGGACATAAAATTGTGTATACCACAATTATAGCTATATAAAAATACGAACAAGAGGAATGATCTTTATTCATTTCAACATTTGTTAAGCTCCTGCCACATGACAGGCTCTGCACTAAGTGATGGGAACACCCCCGGCTCCCTTTCAGAATCCTGAGTCTATGGTACAATGCTTAACTGCAAGACTTTGGTTACAGCAAACTCCACCCAGGTCTTAGAGGAGGCTTGCCGAGAGGGCCTCACCTCTGTATCCTTGGTTCCTAGCAAGCTTCCTGGCCCCATGAGGTGCTCAACAATGCCTGATTCCAGGAGCACACACTCTGGTGGGGGAGGAAAGTGCATTAACAGATAGTTTAAAACAAGAGTAAGTTCATGGTGCACATAAGGTACTACAGCTTTTTAATTATCATTTAAACTCTACCCTTATGATATCCTCCCCACTCTTCATGTGACTTTACTTCCTACCCTTCCTCACTATGAACCCACCCCTTCTTTATGGTAGGCTGGTTCCCACCTCAATCCCTTCACTCAACTCATGCTGACCTCCTGGCTTGGAATGATCTTTCACTCCTTTGCTTCATCTGTCCAAATCCTACCCAGCTCAGGTCTACCCCCTCCATGAAGCCTAACTATCTTTTGTGTAGACTTGATTGATTCCATTCCTCTGAGCTGTCAGCAGCTTAACTCCATATTTCTTAAACATATGTGGCTTCATTTGACATCTACCATGGTAAGCACTTTACAGTTTTTAAATCCTGTTCCATCATTTCCATCATTTCATATCTATCATTTCCCCTAATCCTCACACAACAGTCATCATGCCCTTTGCAGATATAAGGCAAGTGAAAATCAGTGGCATTGAGTATCTTGCCACTGATCCTCAGAGATCTGGCTACAGCCCACAATTATTGTTGTCAGACACCTGGTGATTGAGGAGACCCTCCAATATGCATCAACTGGACAATTCTTCTAGAATTATTATCTCTATGTCCAGCTTTGATTTGTTAGTCAATTTTTTTAAGCTGCACATTTTTACGATGTGCACGTTATTTTCTCTATTATACCTCATGAAACCAGACAAAATATCAGATATTTCAGTATCTCCTACAGTCCTGCTACTCAAAGTGTGGTGGGAGGGCCAGCTGCATCTGTATCACCTGGGAGCCTATTGGAACTACACCGGGACCCCATCCCAGCTAGACCTACAGAATCAGAAACTTCAATTTAACAAATTCCCCAGGAGATTCGTGTGCATATCGCAGTTTGGAAAGCACTGTCCTGTAACACCAAAGAATATGCACAAAGCAGAAACTCAACAAATATTTTGAGACCTGGGGCCCTGGGAATCCTAGGGTATTCTCAGTTTTGCCATCACATCTTACACTGCTCCAGCTTTGAGCTCCCTTCCCTGTGGGGTCTCACGTGGCTCTTCGCTCCCCCACAAGACAGATATGAGCCTAAGAGTGAGGGAGACACTGAGGTAGTGCTCAGAGGGATGCTGGTGAGGTGAAGCTGCTACCTTTCCATCAGAGTCAAAAGCAAATGTTGGCGTTGGCCTCAGGGCTACAACATTCCTGGGGAGAAATTGGTTTTATTTCTAAGACAAAAATGCTTGAGCATCCGAGCCTCTGGAGGATAAGGGGTTTATGATAGACAACACTGGAACTGTTTCTAGACTTGATTTATTGACTTGTCTGTTTCTATTCTGTCACTAAGCTGATTGGCAACGCAACCTGGGACTTGAAGGGATTCCTGTGTATATGCTTGCGCTGCCATCAGGGCCGGGTGGGAGGCGTTTGTGCAAGGGCCGTTTGCCTGTGAGGAGGGCGTGTGTGGAAACCGCTCGGGAGAAGTGGGTGCCTCTAGGGAGATGATTGTCTGTGATGTGAGATGTCTACCTAGAGTGGGTTCGAGTATGTGCACAGAGAGCAGTTGGATGGGAGGAGGTAGGTGGGGCCCCGAAGGCAGCACGCCGGAGCCGGTAGTTCCAGACACATCTTACAGAACAGCCCCTGTCTCGCCCCCACCCCACCCCAGTTTTTCCTCCCAGGATATTATTTCCCAGTTGGGAGGCCTTGGGGAGGGTAAAGGAGGGGCGGAAGGCGCCGGAGGGCCAGGAACCCCGGAGTCCGAAGACTCCCCTCTTGGCGTCTCGCGCGAGGTGGGAGCTGGGGAGGGGGAACAGACGTGCACAGGTGCGTCCCCAGGGGGGCGCGCGTGGCGACACATGGAGGATTCATCCTCAGTGCATCCTCAAGAGTCGCATTCCCTGCCCTAGGGTCGCCACTTCACTTCTCCGTCCACACAGGCTGGAAGCCCCCGCCCGCTCCTCTCCGCCGGGCGGAGGGAGGTCGCCTCCTTTAGGTAGCGGAACCCCGCCCCTCCCTTGTTACTGACGAGCCCCGCCCCCTCTCGCCGCCCCGCCGAGCTCCGCCCCCGCCCCGCCCCCTGCCCGGCCACAGAGCTCCCCACGTTCAGTCTGGCTGGCCTCATGTTACTGAGCGGAGCTGCTCCTGCCGGCTCCGGCCCGGGGCCGCGGGCGCAGGGGAGCGCGGGGGGCGGCCCGGCTGGATCGCGCCGGGGCGCCGGAGGTGCGGGAACCGGCCCAGGAGGGGGCGGCAGCGGCGGAGTGGCCAAGTGGCTCCGGGAGCACCTGGGCTTCCGCGGGGGGGGCGGCGGCGGAGGTGGGGGCAAGCCGGCGCCCCCGGAGCCGGACTACCGCCCCCCCGCACCTTCCCCGGCCGCGCCCCCCGCACCTCCCCCGGACATCTTGGCCGCCTACCGACTTCAGAGGGAGCGCGACTTTGAAGACCCTTACTCCGGGGGGCCGTCCGGCTCCGCTGCTCTAGCCACCCCTGCCGTTCCCGGCCCCACGCCGCCCCCGCGCCACGGCTCGCCACCCCACCGCCTTATTCGGGTCGAGACCCCTGGCCCCCCAGCGCCTCCGCCCGAGGAACGGATCTCTGGACCACCCGCCAGCAGCGACAGGGTGAGTGCCACGCCGGTCGGGGGGTTGCAAGGAGGAGAGGTGGTCGGAGGTCTGGGGCTTTCGAGAGGGACAAAGGTGGCCTGACCGGGGCCGGGCCCCTTGGCGTCACGGTTCCTGGCGGACACGATCTTAGTCCCTGACCCCGGGGCTCGGAGCCTTCATCCACCTTTGTTCAGATTCTCGACCTTCTAATTTGGGACGTGCGCCCCAAACTCTGCCTCTTTCCCTTATTATAGCCCCTGAACTAGTGACCCTCCCCCTCCCAATCTCTGCTCTCCTCATCGCAGACCCCGGAGCCTAATCGGGGAGCCTTTTTCTAACGGGATTTGAGCACGTTTCTCCCCAGTTTATGGCCTTTCAATCCTCTGGGAGCAGCAGCTCACTGCCCTTTGATCTCTGACCCCTCCCCCTCAGGGCAGAGCCAGCACCAAGCTCCACTCCTTCTCCTGTTAAAAAAGCCCAAGCATCCTTGGAGGTGCTGAAGCCCCAGGAAGGAGGTGAAGGCTGGGTTTCTCCCTGTGGACACGGCAAGAGCTGGCCTTTGCCTTACCCAGTGGGACTGGAGCCGGGTGGACTGTTGTTCTCAGGAAGCCAGAACAGGCAGTATGCAGCTCTTCACCAAGGATGCTAACCACTGAGGTCCAGGCACGCCCACTCCTGCACTCCTTCCCTTATCCCCCCAGGTATGCGGACAGTCAGTGCTCAGAACCTGTTGCCCAGAAGGGGCTAAGCAACTGAACCCACTCCTCCTCTCCTCTTGGCCTCCTGCTCCCCGGGTCCACTCTGAGGGTGGCTAGAGCTTTTTGTGGACCTGAAGGCTTGGGGTAGAGAGGCGGGCTGGGCATTCACTGTTTCCAAGAACATCCACTGTGGCTCAAAGGCCCCTGGTAGAGAAGACACCCCCTGCCCAACCTCAGTGCGGCCTTATCCCTCCCTGACAGCTGAAAGTCATCCCCAAGTCCCTGTAGTCCTAAATTCTAGGATGATGACTTGGTGGGCTGCCCTAGCTCTATTGTCCCTCTTCACTTACCCCTGGGAGCTTGCTCTGGGGCTGACTCCCCTCTCCTCAGCAGAGAACACAGTTTTCTTTGATTGGAAAGCAAAGTTGCTGTCTGAATCTGTTGGCTCCAGGGCTGAGGCTTTCAGCTGAGAGTGCGCCACTGTTCTGCCTGATTCTTGGGTAAGAGAGATGTGTCAGGGTCAGAGCAGAAGCCTCAGGAATGTGAATTATTTTTCCCCTAGTTCCTGCCATGGGGCATGGCTACCCATCCTGGGCCAGGACTGTTCGCCTGCAGAAGGAGCCTATGCTTCTTCACATGTCCTTAGGCTCCTCTTCCTAATTTTCCCCGATGGTGGTGGTGGCAGTGAGGCAGAGGGAGCATTAGGCTTTGTTCTTACTATTGATCAGTTAGTCTCCTCCTCCCTGACCACTGCCTGCTGGCATGTGGGCTTGAACTGTCCCTGGCCCTCCTCCTCTCTGTATTGTCTTGGAATGGCCTAACAGGCTGCCCACCAAGCCGTGGGCTCCTCCAGGACAAGGGCCTTATCCTCATATTGTGTCTCCCAAGTGCCTGACACACTGTTTGGCATAAAGAGGGGTGGTGCATAAATATCAATAAGTCCTGAGTGGTGACTCTCCATTGCTAGGGTGACCTGAGGGTCAGAGACTCCCCTAACTGAAGTTCCCCTTGTACACTTCCCCACAGAGACCCCAAGGAAGGGGCTGTGCCCACACAACCATGCAGAAGCCCACAGCCTCTTCTCACCAAGGGCATCCATGCCTCTCCCTGGGTCGTCTCTGTGATCTGTGGGCTGCTCAGACCTTGGATGCTAAGAGGTATCTGACTCCTTTGTCAGCTGCAGGGACAGGAATGAAATCTAGCAGGATTTCCTAGGAGCCACACAATCTGTGGTTTAATGAGTGTGTGAGAAAGACTCAGTATGCCATCTGAGCTGGCCCAAGGGCAGGGAAGCTGACCTGGGGGCTCCCACCATTCAGAGAGAGCAGCTCCACCTCTTCAGGAGCAGAGTTTGGATCTTCTCAGGAAGAGCCCAGACTAGGTACCTGAGCCCCTTAGCCTAAACCCAAGGGTCAGCACCTGCCTGCAGAGCTCACACAGGATTGTGCCTGCTGGATGGTGAGCCAGCCTGGCCCCCGAGGCCCTGCTGAGCTGGTGTTCCTGTCCTGTGTGGCTGCTTTCTCCTTAGTCTCAGCTCCCCCTCCGCTTAGCCTTGCAGGTCCTCTTGGCTTGCTGCTTTTGAGTCTCTTCCTGAGGTGAGATGAGGCTGGGGACCAGGTTTTGCCTTGGGCTGGCTCACTTCTCTCCTTCCACAGGCCAGCAGCTGGTGCTGGGTGGGTCAGAACCCTCTGAGAGGAGCTGGATCATGAGGTTTGATGAAATGGGTGCAAATGCTTCTGTGATGAGCCAGAGAAATTGAAGGGGAATGAGCCCAGTGGATGTAGGGGCTGGAGAGAATAGGCCTCAGACAGGACCCTGAGAGGCCTGGGGGCTCAGGACCATTAGCCTTCTCCCCGTGCAGGGCTCTGGCTGCTGGCCCACCCTGAGACCCACGGCTGCAGTTGGCAGGGGTGCAAGGGTGGCCATCTGGGCAGGCCTGGCAGGGCAGGTGTGGGAGCAGCAGGCAGGCAGAGCCTCGCCATCTGGCTGCAGGAAGACTCCCTCTTGGTACTGGGCCCTGTCTGGCCATCAGGCTATGCTCTGGCAGAGGGGCTAGAGAGCTGTGCCTTCCCTTGCTTTGCTCCCTTTTCTCAGACCTTCAACAGGAAAAACCTGATCTAATTAGGAAAAGGGGATGGGGATGGGAGAGGGGCCCTGGTTGGATGAAGCTTTGAGTTGCCTCTGACCATCTGCACAGTGTGTCCTTTGCCTCCATCATGCCAAGATACGTGTGTGAGAGAAAGAGACAGAGAATGAGAGAGTGAGAGAGCAAAACAGAGAGACAGAGGTGATGTGAACACTAAGACAGTCAGGCACCCTGTATGAATTGAAACTAGGGTTCTTGTTCTTAGCTCACAGAGGGGCTTCTAGGGTTCAAGAACCTCCAGAAATACTGTGCACATATTTGGGGGCATGAGCATTTTTCTGGGAAAAGGCTCACAGCTCTCAGATTCTCACTGGTGTTCACAGGGCCCGAAATATTAAGAACTTTGAAGAATAGATACTGTACCTCATAGATGGTTTTCACATGGACTTGGATCCTCTGGGCCCAAGTTTGGAAACGAGTGAACAGATAGGCGGGAAGAAGAAAGTGAAGGATACATTCCGGATGTCAGAAGATGAACAAGACATGCCTGCCCTGGGATTAGGAGGGCAGGTAGGGGCCCTCCCTGGCCAGTGTTCATTGAGTGTTTTGAGTATCATTAAGTTACACTGGCCTAGGCGCTGAAAGAGACTCGCCACCTAGAAGACCGAGTCCTTACCTTTTTTGAGTTTGTTTCCTTCTTTGCTTTAATTTTCTTTCATATGACTTGCACAGAGTCTAGAGGTCTGGTTCGTTTATCTCACACGTGTCCTTGGGTCCCCTGATGGAGGAAAGGAGGAGGGTTCCGGTCAAAGGATCTGAACTTTGTGGCCTGTGCTGTTGTTGGTGCCACTGCCACTGGTGCTTCGAGGAGGGCTGAGGCCCGCAGGCCAGTCCACCCTATCCACTGCTGCCTCCTCGTGCTGCAGCACTCCCTCCCTCTGGAAGACAACTGCGGCTTGTTGGCTTGGGCAGTGACTCAGTGACACTGCAGCCCTGGTGCTCCACCCTTTGGGAGCCAGGAACAGCTGGGACCCTGTGACCCTGGATGGAGCAGCTGGCTGGGGCCCGGGACTTGGAGGGCTACCTGCAGCCTACTCCCGTTGCCCTGGAGAACCAGTGTGATATGATATGAGAGTGGAGGTGGGGCCCAAACCCTGCATACAGTGAGCCTGTGGGGCTTGCAGAGCCAGGGGCTCAGCCGTGTGGCTTCATAGCACCTCAAGGTGCTTCACTCTTTGGGAAGTTGTTTTGTGTCTGTCACTGTGAGCTCTTGGAGGATCCAGGAATTTGTCCTTTGTATTTAATAATATAATCGTGGACATTTACTGAGCCTCCACCTTGTATCTAGTACAATTTGAAGCAGCTGATGTGTATTAGACCAGTTGATCCTTACAACAACCCTATGAGGACAAATCTGTTATTATTCCAGCATTACGAAAAGGGAGACTGAAGCACAGCAATGTTAAGTCACGCTTGCAAGGTTTCACAGCTAGTTAGAGAGCTGAGGTTCCCAGCTGGGCAGCCTGACTCCAGACTGGCTGCCAGCTCATGTATGGGACCTTTGCACGGGACCTTTGCACCTGCTGAGAGGAGGCCTGCAGAGAGAGGAAGTATCCACTGAGCATTTGCTAATGAACCAGGGGAAGGAGGCTCTTAAGGAAGGAATGAGGATTGCATTCTGTGCTGAGTTCACCATTTCCTGAATGCTGAAGGCCAGCACTTGCCACCCAATCCCAAAGTGGCTTCGGACATGCCTTATAAGGGTCTTAAAAGGTTTGGTAGCATCAATTGCATGTCTGTGATGAATGTTTTACAAGCATGGCATTGCTTTGTTATTAGAAAAGGATAATAACAAATTTGTTTCACGTGAAGGAGTTTCCCTGGCAGATAAAATTGGGAAGGGCATTCTAGTAAGTGGGAACAGAAAGTGCAAAAAGTTCAATCTTGAGGAAGGTAAATATCAATAGTACACCATTTCCCAGACTGACAGACTTTCAGTGGAAAAGGGATTTCATGGTTAAATAGTTTGGAGAAATGCTGAATTAAACAAAATTAAGTTAGTCTTTTGGTTGCAGGACTTCTCAGAGCCTTTAACATGCTAAGGTGTATTTTAAATCTACGAATAGAGGAGAGAAGATGCTACATGTCCCAGTTTTTCTAGAAAATCTGTGGCAAGGCAATGAGACTCAAGAGACCTGGGTCTCTGTCTTTCTTGTCTCTGCTACTGCAAGCTGTGCACCCTGGACAAGCACCTGAACTCTGGGGTCTTAATGCCTGAATAAAAGAGATTATCATCACGGCAAACATTTATTGAGCACTGACTCCTCCTTGCCAGCCTCTGGGCCAAGGACTTTTTACATTCATTGTCCTCTACTCAGTCCTATGAGGTAGGTGCTAATACCATCCCCATTCTACAGATTAAAAAACCAGAGGCTTCCAGACATTAAATATAAACTAAAGAAATGGAGAAAAGGGACAGTGGTAGACTTCGGGTACTTTGCAGAGCCCAAATCCCGTGACATGTGTCTCCTTTGCTCCCCTGGCCTCAAAAGCCCCACAAGTGGGGTGAGAAACTCGTAGCAGGGCCCAGCTGCAGAGTGGAGGGTTCAACCAGATGGTGGGCCTGCCAGCTACCTCAGGAGAGGCCTGGGCAGGAAGGAGAGGCAAGGCCTGACAGCTGCTTTGGGAGGAGCACTGCCCCATTGAACAGGTGCAAGACCAGGGTCCTGGAGGCACCCTGCCACCCTCCTGCAGGAGTGGAGGGAGCCATGGGGCCCTCTGGGCAGAGCTACTTACCTACTAGTTTGGAAGTATTTCAGCATTTCAACAGCGTACCAGAGGATGTGCCTAAATATCAGCCCTGGCTTTAGGTGCCTTCCCTGCCAGTTCCTTCCTTCTGCCCTTGAGCCAAAGGCTTCGATCCCTATCAAATGTGGATTCTCCTGACAGGCTGCTCCTACAGCCCCTACTGGTCGGTCAGGTCAGAGTTAGGATGAATGGGGATCTGAGAGTCTGTGTCACTCCAGAAGATGGAGTCTGGGTAGAAGGAGGCCTTTCGAGCATCCAGTAAATGCGCACTGAGCACCTACTGTGTGCCAGGCCCTCTGATGGATGCCGTATACACAGTGAGCACGGCAGAGTCAGGTAGAGGGCCCATAAACAAAGTAAATCATGATAGAGCAAAGGTGTCAGAAGCCTACAGGGGCAGCTTCCCCACACGGAGCAGTTTTGCCTCTTCACGTGACCTAGAAGCCACTGGGAAAGCAGGTCTGGTCTCTGACACGTCCTCTATGTCCAGGTCGGGTGCCCCAGCAGGTGTCTCTGCTGCTGCTCCCGACCCGGCCCCGTGGGTGGCTTCTCTAGGCGCCCCAGCCCAGGGCGGAGGCCAGGGCTTCCTGGAGCAGGGTGTGGAGCCAGGAATGGAACAGAGGAGCCATTGAGCTGCCCACAGAGCTGCCACCTGGGTGCCCATGGGCCCCGAGCTGCCACGACTGGCCCAGGACTCCAGTGGGAAGGGCGCTGCCTGCAGCTCTGACTGGGCTTGCTAAGGGAAGGCAAGGGGGGCTCTGTGGAGTTGGGGAGGGGGGCCTGGGGCTTGGGCCAGGTGCTTCTACTTATTGAGCAGCTTCCAGGGACTCATACGCCGTGTTTGACTCCCCAGCCAGATTCATGCTTCCTCCTCTCCTGAATGAACAAGGAAAAGTGCTCCCTTTGTCCATTCTTCCTTCCTCTTTTATATGAACTGATTTAACAGATATTTACTGAGCACTTTTAGGTATTGGGAATTTAGCAATGAACGTGGTTCCTGCCCTCAGGAAGTTCACAGTCTGCAGGAAGACAGATAATAAAACAAGTATTTACTACACAGTGTGCTGATAGCCCAGCACAGAGGCCCTAACCAGACCTGGAGGGAGAATGGAAGGCTTTCTAAAGAAAAATAATCTGATCCAGGTAAAGGGAAAGCCTTTGAGAGAAGAAAGAGATTATAGAGCTTTCAGGTAACAAAGTAACCTAGGGTGGGTAGCGAGAACCCAAAGAGCAAAGTGGAATCTTTAAATCCCTTTAACTTTGGACTTGTTCTTTTGGCACTGGAGAGCCATTGCAAGGTTTAAGGGTAGCACATTTGTTGATTCAGTTACTGTTAAGTAGCTGCCACTTATGAGTGTAAGGCTGGGTGCCGACCTGGGTGGGTACCCAATGGGCTGGCTCCAGAGCCCCTTGGTCAGGTGGGTGAGACTGTGGGTGCCCGTTGGCCTGGGGTGAAGCAGCTCGGGGTAGGAGTGGATTCCTTTTCTGCACTTCCTGCAGGAAGGGGGACTCGCAGAGCGGGGGGCGGGGGGCGCTGTAATGGGAAATAGGCAGTGATCTAGCAGTAACATTTTTCTAGTGCCCACTGTGAACCAGGTGCTTACTGGAGCTGGAGGGACAGAAGTGACAAGGAGCCCCAGGCCAGTGGATGTTCTGGTGGAGGTGATGGGATGATCTGAGATGGTGGTCTTCTCAGAAGCAGGCAGAGATTCGAGGGAGGTAAAGGAGCTGGGGGTCTTGACTGGAACAAGGTGAAATGAGTAGGACCTGAAGAACTGATGCATGAGATGGTAGGAGCTGTTGGGACACTCTTGAGACCCCTAGAGGGGCCAGTGGGGGTTCAAGGAACATGCAGAAGGGGGCTCTGAGGTGGGAAGTTTTCTTTCTCCATTTCCGCCTTGGTAGGGGTCCCAGGTCCTGTAACCCAGGACAGGTGGTCATCCCCACAGCCTCCCTGCCCAACTGTCTCCCACAGTCCTGATCTGGACCAGAACCAAAGCCTAGACCGAGAATAGGGGAAAGGCAGGAGTGGCCCCTTCCCCATGCCGCAGGCCCCAGAGCTACCTCTTGTCAACGCCTGGCAACCGGGTGTGCAGTGTTCTCCTGCCCCAAGGTGCAGTTAGCGTGCAGCAGGCTGTGTTCTGTCTCTGCCTCAGCAGGTCCCCCCAAGCCTGTGCCCAGCTTGGAGAAAGGCTTTCTTGCCCTCAGCTGTGCCCCACCCCGAGCACCTTAAGCTCCTCTGCAGGGTGTGCGGCTTGCAGCCTGGGATGAGGAGGGCCAAGACCATACCTTTCCTGTCCCTGTCCTCCAAGAGCCTGGGGGATTTCAGCAGAGCCCAAACCCTGGCTTTCTCAGGGCTATCCTAAGGTGGTCTCTCTCCCAGGACAGCCAAGATGCCCAGTGGTAGCAGGCTGGCAGCATGATTTTGCACAAAGGGCACAGGTTGCAATCCTGGTTTCTCCACTTATGTGGAATGGACTTGGGCGTGTTGTTCCCTACCTGCCCTGAGCCTCCATTTCCTTAAAATGGGGATAATAATTCCCACATGACATTGTGAAGGATGTTGTGAGGATAAACCAGTGAACTGTGGCATAAACTCAGTATCTTCCTTGAAGGTCAGCAAATACTTATTTGTTTAGCATCTGGGAATGCAATGCTAGGCATAGACCAAGCTAATCCCCCAGTTGCCTACTGTTCCCTGCTTATTCTTTGAACTCCAGCACCTTTATAACCATGTCTCTGAATTAATTCCCTCTGTTAGGCCACCTGGTATAGGCTCTGGTCCTGCCTGGACCCTGAATGAGGCAGGCCTTAAAGCCCAGAGCCTCATCCTGTCCATTTAGCCTAAGGAATGGGCCAGAGGCACAAAATTAACAGAAAAGAAAGATGTACCATTCTGTTGGCAGCCTAGTGGGGACCCCTGCAAAGGAACAGCCAGAGCTTCTCCCCATCCAAGCTCCTGGGCAGCCAGCCCAGGACTCCTGCTCCCATGGACAGAGCATCCTGGGAAGAAGCAGAGCTGTCTCTCAGACGTCTGAAGCTTGCTCCCCTCACTCTCTTCCCAAAGCTAGCAATTCTAGAAGACTATGCGGATCCGTTTGATGTTCAGGAGACCGGTGAAGGCCCAATAGGAGCTTCAGGAGCCCCAGAGAAGGTCCCCGAGAATGACGGTTACATGGAGCCCTATGAGGCCCAAAAGATGATGGCCGGTGAGTGATGGAGTTTGGGGTGGGGGTGGGGTTGGGGGTTGCTCCCTGAGGCTTGAGTATCTGCAGAACAGGCTCTGGGACCCACAAGTCTAAGTACTGATTCCTTGGTCCCTAGAAAATATGGAGAAAGCCTTTGCTGGGTCTTTGGGGAGGGTGGCCATTGTCTTCAAGATAGTCATTTTGGAGAAGAAGCTGGGACTTGTGGTGCCTGAGACGTGAGGTGCTAGAGAAGGCCATACAACCAAAGGGCAGACAACAGAAGCATTTGGGATAGTCACGAATGACAAGCTAGTGGTGTGGGCTGGGGGTCGTTGATCCCAAGAAGAGAATCACTAGCTTTAGGGAAGGTGATGGGTCTGAAATGATGGGACCTCGAAGCGAACATCTATGGCAATTGGAAACACATGACTAGAAATGCAGATGCAATGCACATGAGATTGGGCAAGTAGTTCAAGGAGTGAGGGCAGGGAGAAGTGAATGAGACCTGGCCCTGGGGAACAGAGGTCAAGAAAGCATCCAGGGAAAGGGAACAATGTGGGTGATCAGAGAGGAGGCCAGGGGTGAATCAGTGTAAGCCAAGGCCCCAGGGAAGGATGACAGGAAGGTTTGTTCAGGGGCAAATAATCTTAGTGCTGGGCATACAGGAGAGCTAAAATGAGAGAGGCCAAGAGGGGGTAGTGCAGGTCTTGAAGGCTCAAATGAGGCATCTGGACTTGCTCCAAACATGGGAAGGGAGCCATTATGGATTCTTGAGCAAGAAAGGAACAGGATGAATGTGGCATTTTTGGAGGATTACTGAGGCTTTGGTGTACAGAACACACTAGAAGAACTGGGCATCAGAAAGATGAGTTAGGGGGCTTCCCTGGTGGCGCAGTGGTTAAGAATCCGCCTGCCAATTCAGAGGACACAGGTTCGAGCCCTCGTCTGGGAAGATCCCACATGCCGCGGAGCAACTAAGCCCGCGCACCACAACTACTGAGCCTGCGCGCTAGAGCCCGTGAGCCACAACTACTGAAGCCCACGCACCTAGAGCCTGTGCTCTGCAACAAGAGAAGCCACTGCAATGAGAAGCCCGCACACTGCAACGAAGAGTAGCCACCACTCGCCGCAACTAGAGAAAGCCCACGTACATAGACCCAACTCAGCCAATAAATAAATTAATTAATTAAAAAATAAGAAAGATGAGTTAGTAGGCTATCGTGGAAATTGTTGAGGCTTTAAGGGACCAATAATTAACACCCCTTTCTTCCCCTCTGAGCTTGGAAATAACTGAGGAATAGGATTAAGGAAACAGATAGATGGAGATAGCAATGCCAGCTTTATTACTGATAAAGTTGACTGGAGAACATTACTTAGCTATGTCACCAGAATGACATAGCTAAGAATACTTCACCACAGAATTAAACTTGCCTACTCAGGCTTGGGCAACTCAGGACAGCTATAGGCCCCTGCATGGGGGCAGGAGGAGAAAGAACCAGAACGTTCTCTCTCTGCAAGTAGGCAAATCTGGGAAAGAAAGGAAGCTTCCACTGGCCAATCAGATAAGCTGTTCTCCCTCCCTGGGAGAGGTGGGTGAGGGAGCAGAGAGCAGTAGGGAGTGTCATTCCATGGAGCCCCTGAAACATGAGCCTGTAGATTGGAGGTTCACCCTAGCAGTAATCTAGACGTGGAGAGTTGAGGGGGAGAGTCATCAGGTATTGGCACTGAACACATGGGATTCAGAGAATGAAGGAGGGCCAGGACCAAGGAGAGCAGTGTAGTAGACAGAAATGGAGAAAGTGAGAGGGCGGCTACTGTATTTAGATGAGAAGGGTGTAGACCCCCAGGAGGTCCATGAGTGTCGTGGAATTGTATGTGAAAATGCGCACATTTTTCTGGGGAGTAGCTCCATAGCTTTTATCAGATTTTCACTGGGTCAGTGATCCCCAAAAGAGGATCACAGAACAGACTAGAAGAATTTTGGGGGAAAGCAGTGAGTTTGAAACATCAAAGTGAAACATTTTTATGGCAGTTGGAAACATATAGATGCAAAGGGTGCCATGAGACTGGAGAGTGAGAGCAGGGAGAAATGAATAAGATTTGGCCCTGGCGGACAGAGACCAAGAGAGGATCCAGGGAAAGAGACCAAACGGGGGTGATGGGAGAGGAGGACAGTCCATGAAAATGACTTGTCCAAAGGGGACAGTTTCAAGGAGGGGGTGGTCAGCAGTACCTGAGCAACAAAGAAGGATTTTCTGATTGCAAAATGACATAACTTGGGACACAAGGAAATAAATGGATCTGAGTAGCAAGGAGATGGACCCTGCCTCAGTTTCCTAAATGTGTAAGCCTCAGCTCCCCAGCCCTTGTTGGCCATTGCAGGATCTTTTTTCTGTCTTTCACTCTGGTGCTTCTCTGCCCCTGCCTCTGTTGGGTCCCATGCTTTTGGAACCCTAGAGGTGTTCTGAGGGTGAGGGACCCCAGATGTGTGGTCACTGGGCTCCCCCCACAGCCAGCATCTCCTCTGAAGGCTTGTAGCTGGGGAGTGCTACTGGGGGCGCTGAGCCAGGCAGCCAGGACTGCTCACACCTTCCCTCCTGCCTTGCCCTGGCAGAGATCCGGGGCTCCAAGGAGACAGCAGCTCAGCCCTTGCCTCTGTATGACACGCCCTATGAGCCAGAGGAGGAGGAGGGGGCCACCCCGGAAGGTGAGGGGGCCTCCTGGCCCCGGGAGTCCCGCCTGCCAGAGGATGATGAGAGGCCCCCTGAGGAGTATGACCAGCCCTGGGAGTGGAAGAAGGAGCGGATTTCCAAAGCCTTTGCAGGTGAGTCCTGGGTGGAGAGGGCAGGTCTGCTGAGGCCTCTGAGCAGCTTTCCAGGCTCAGGGGGATGGGAGGAGTGGACTTGGGATGGGGGTGGGGGGCAGGAGCTGGGCTCAAGGGAAGTGCAGTTGAGTTGCACCATGGAGAGTGGTGAGTTGGGCGGTGTGGACACAGAACTGTGTGCAGGGTCAGGGATGACTCCCTGCATCACCACCTCTCAGAGGCCAAGAGGCTTGAGCCACTTCCATCTTTTGGGAGGCGGTGTATATTTAAAAATAAAGAAATTCCAAACAAAATGATAAAACTTGTGGCATATGTTAAATACGTACACGTAACAAAGGAAAGCATTGACACTCCAGACAGTGAAAACCCACTGTGTGTATAGCCTAGCCCCAAGGGTATTTCTCAGGAGCAGGAACCAGTGGGGAGAGGGAGAAATCATCAGGTTTCTCCTGTACCAAGCACCCCAGTGTCCATCCCAGGCCCGGAGTCCAACATAGAGAGGGCCTGAGTGGGTGATACAAGAGCCTGGTACAAGAGCCTTGTTCAGTGAGAACATAAAGGACTTCAGTGCCGTTAGACCTCATTCCTACTCCCATGTCTTCCTCAGCCCTCCTTGGGCAAGGAGCTCATCCTGGAGCTGGACCCGGCTCTCCACTCTGTCCTCCCCACCCCAGCAGCCAGACTGGGAAACCACAGGTTCCTAATTTGTTTCCCGTAAAGCGTGCACCATTGAGGATGGGCCGTTTGTCTCCCGAAGTCTCCTTGGAGAATCAATACTGTTTGAGTTGCTTAATGGGAAAATCTATGCTCCTCATTAGGAAACCTGTTAGCAGTCCTGCAGCCGCCAGTGGCATGGCTCTCCTAATTGTCAAGGCTCAGGATTGAGGGTGTGGTGGGTAAATTTCAATAAAACATCTGCTCTGGCTTCTGAGTTTTCCTGACAGCCTGAGGCTGGGCTGTCTCGGTCTCGCTGCACATGAGTTCCCAGGCTGCAGGCGAAAGGGGGAAGGGAGGCAAGGTGGGGCATGCCAGGATGCTGTGTGGGTGTCCAGGTATGATGCTGGGGAGTATGGGCAGCTCCTGGTCCTGCTTTTCCCTCCCTTCCTGGGCCCTTTGGGCCCTGGAGGCTTGTGAGAGGTCAAATAAAGGGGACCTGTGGGGCTGGCAGAGCAAGACCCTGTGTCTGGCTGTTTGCTCCTGGAGCCTCCCACCTGCCATGGTGCAGTCAGTGTGGCTCCGCCCAGTCCTCTGAGAGTCCTTTTCTTCCCTCAGAAGCCACCCCTGCCTCTGCTCTGACCCTCCTTTCTAGGCTGTCCTGTGTCCTGGCTCTGGGTTTTGGTGTCTCAATCTCTGCCTCTCTCTGTCTCTGTCCCTGTCTGTCTCTCTTCTCCCTGCTGCTACTGGCTCCAGTTGACATTAAGGTCATCAAAGACCTACCTTGGCCTCCACCGGTGGGACAGCTGGACAGCAGCCCCTCCCTTCCCGACGGGGACAGGGACATCTCCGGTCCAGCCTCACCCCTCCCTGAGTCCAGCCTGGAGGACGGCAGCGGTGGGTCCTTTGGGGGCTTCTGGCCAGGGTGATGTGTCCTCTCAGCCCTCAGGCCCTGTGGATTGGGTTGGAGAAGCAGAGAGGTGGGGCAGAGTTCAGAGAACCCAGGAGGAATCTCTCTTGCCCTGGAGGAAGATGGAAGGGACAAAGTACATGTTCCTCCCTCCCCTAAAGGGATGGGGAAGGTATCTC
This sequence comes from Orcinus orca, assembly GCF_937001465.1. Classification (NCBI taxonomy): domain Eukaryota; kingdom Metazoa; phylum Chordata; class Mammalia; order Artiodactyla; family Delphinidae; genus Orcinus; species Orcinus orca. The sequence goes on from NC_064560.1 coordinate 113,496,690, forward strand.
CTGAGGGAGGCCCCTTCCAAATATCTTTCCCCCCCATGCCATAAAAATCCATTATTCTAAATTCAGTCTTTTGGGCAGAGCTCTGCCTGACCAGATCCCTCAGCAGTGCAAATAACGCCTGAGGCAGGGGTGATGCTAGCACAGGAAGTTAAAGGAGAGGTTTGATCTTTGTATCTGGTGACTGGAAAGACAATGAGGGCTTGAAAGTGCTAGGGGGCGGAAAAAAGACACTGAACACTTCATCTACTTTCAGTTTTACCCAGAATGGGCAGCCAGGGATGTGCTTGCATCTGTGCATACGCACACGTGCATGAGCACCTGTTTGTACATTTGTGCGTGGGTGTGAGTGGGTATTTTGTAAATACAGGCTGAAGGAGGGTCTCTGTCATCTGTGCATGTGTGCTCGTGCCCATTTGGCTCACTGGCTTCAGCCCTCCCTGGGCAGGCTCAGCGGTCATGCCTGTCCCAGTCTGGGAGGCCAGAGCTGCCTCTGCTGGGCTTCTGTGGGTGGGGGAGGGGAGCCTGTGGGCCGCGACCTTGGGGGCGGGGGAGGGGCGGGCTGGCTGGCGGCTTTGGGCAGGATTAGCCTGTCAGGATGGCACCAAGGGGAGTCAGATAATTGTTCTCAGATCGATAAGTCATTTCTACAGAACGGCTTGGCAGGGTGATTTGGAGAACGGTAATGAACTCTTGAGGAGGAGAAAGAAACAATATTATCAGCACTGAAGCCACCCTGAGGGGGATGGAATAAGGGAAGGCAGTCAGCTCCTCCAGAGGGAGGAGCTTAAGTGGTTTCTCATGTTGCTGTCTTCCCTCTCCTGCCATGGTGTGGGGACTGGGAGGCCCTGTGGCACAGGAGAGCTGAGCCCGCCCCCGCCCCACCCAGGGATGGACCTAGGATACTGTCCCTAGAGCTGGTCAGGCTCATGAGCACGCCCCACCCTTCCAGAACATTCCTTTGCCCCCTTTTGGCTGGAAATGGGGATGGAGCACTGGCTAGTCTATAGGGCTCTATCTCTAGGGTCCTCAGAGTCTATGACTGGTATGTCCCCCACAGCCCAGTTTGAAGGATCTGAGAAGAGCTGCCTGTCACCTGGCCGGGAGGAGAAGGGGCGGCTCCCTCCCCGACTCTCTGCAGGGAACCCCAAGTCAGCCAAGTCCCTAAGCGTGGAGCCCAGCAGCCCCCTGGGGGAGTGGACAGACCCAGCACTGCCTCTGGAAAACCAGGTGTGAGTGTCTGTGTCCAGCTGGGGACTCTCCCCTCCCTTCCCCTCCTGGCACCGGCTTGCCTGCAGGGGACACCCAGAATGGGTGGGCCTGGACAGCGAGGGACCCAGCAGAGATGCCCCCCTTCCTCTCTCTTGTCCTTAGCTGGTACCACGGGGCCATCAGTCGAACAGATGCCGAGAACCTGCTCCGGCTGTGCAAAGAGGCCAGCTACCTGGTGCGCAACAGTGAGACCAGCAAGAACGACTTCTCCCTGTCCCTCAAGTGAGTGGGGCCTGCTGGCTGGTGGCTTTAGGCAGAGTGAGCCTGTCAGGATGACTCCAAGGGGAATCGGTGGGAGGATAACCAGCAGGACAGGAGGAGCCGCCAGTATCTCTCCCATGCCCAGCCAGGCTGGGGAGAACTTCATCCCCTGTGAACATGTGCCAACTCTGTGCCAAGCCCTGGGCATCTGGAGAGGTCTGAGGCTCAGCCCCGGCTCCCAGGGAGCGCAGAGTCCATTGGGGGAAGCAGTCAAGCTATAGAGTGCAGCTTAGAAGGGTTCTGTCACTTTCTAGCTCTGTGGCCTGGGGCCCCCTTAACCTCTCTGGGCCTCAGTTTCCTTATAAAATGGGAGAATAATCATATCTGACTTACAGGGAAGGATTAAATGAAATAAGCACTTAGCATAGTGCCAAGTGCTTAATGAATTATCACTATCATCATTATTAACGGAAGCCCAAGATGTTCTACAAGTACAGGCGAGGAGATAGGAACTTTGCCTGTGGGACTCAACAGGGTGAGATGGAGGCTGGGTGCTGGGAGGAGGATGGAGCAGTGGACACAAAGCTGTTCTTGTTCACTCTGAAGAAGAGGGCAGAAGGTCTGGGTGCTAGCGGCTGACAACTGGGCTTTAAAGGGTCCTGGAAGAGGCAGGGGAGGCAGGGCTCCTCCTCCTCCTCCTTAGCCTGCCACTCTGGGCACAGATACAGAGACCAGCATCAGCCTCCCAGGTTCTACTGGCAGGATGGCTAGTCCTCTCCTCAGTACCTAGGAGTTCTGCCTGGTAGAACCTGCACCCCACATAGCAGCCTGTCAGAGTGCTGTGTCCATTCACATCCCCCATCATTACTGGGGCATCTGTACCACTTCCTGTCACATCTTCTAGGGGGCATTAGAGTACAGGTACACCCCCACTTCAGACATATCCAATATATGGAAATTTGGGAGTATTAAACAGATACACTGGAGGATAATTATTCAACTTCACTGCAAGATAATGGAAAAAATGCCAGACTATAGTCAGATAACCTGAATTTCATTCTTGGTTTTAATAAAACTAGCTGTGTGGGGCTTCCCTGGTGGCACAGTGGTTGAGAGTCCGCCTGCCGATGCAGGGGACACGGGTTCGTGCCCCAGTCTGGGAAGATCCCACATGCCGTGGAGCGGCTAGGCCCGTGAGCCATGGCCACTGAGCCTGCGCGTCCGGAGCCTGTGCTCCGCAACGGGAGAGGCCACAACAGTGAGAGGCCCATGTACGGCAAAAAACAAAAAAAAACAAAAAAAACTAGCTGTGTGACCTTAGCCAAATCACTTAACCTCTCTGGACCTCGGTTTCTACCTTTGCAAAATATGTCAATGGATACCTCTTAGGTTTCTTCCACCTCTTATGCTGGGGGAGTCTGCAAATTATAACATCAAAGGAGCATTTAGGAAAAATTCATTTGTCAGAAATTTGATCTACATAACTTCAGAATGTGTATTGCTTTAAAAATTATAGTTAAGATTCATAGAGCATCTACTATGTGCCAAGCAGCATACATACCATCTCCAAACCAGCTACCATCCTGCAAGATCTCTTTTTTATAGAAAGAAAATCGATTCAAAGAGGTATGTGACTTGCTCAAGGCCACCAGCTAATAAAGTGCCCAGAGCAGGATCTGAACCCAGCTCAGGCCAACTCCAAGAACCACACTGTTCCATTACACAGCTCCACCCCCCATCAAGTCTGGTATGGTCCAAGGCAAGAAGAGACACGAGCAGAGCAGAGCAAAGCAGAGCCTGGGCCCTGCCTTATCCTGAGGAGTGAAAGGGGGAGGCCGGCCTGGACACCGCTCCAGCCCAGGCTGATCAGGCCCTGCCAGCATCTGTCTGCCAGAGCCTCGTTTACATATAAATGGCTTCTCTGAAATACAATTATGGTTTCTCTTCTCTCTGTAATGGAAGGGCTTTCACTGGTAATTAAACAGCTTCCTCCAAAAGCCATGCCAGCCCTAGCCCTGCTGCCCAGCTAGTCCCACCTCAGTTCCCTGAGGGTCAGGCAAGGGCTCTGCTGTGTCTTAATGGACCCTTGGGACTTCGTCCCAGGAGGTCAGTTATCCAGGTGTGGAGGCTGAGCGCTCAGCTGCCAACTCAGTTCTCTGGCCACTTGTTGCCCTTTTTGGCCAGATCTGTCCCTGAAGGAGAAGATACAATGTACAGTTTTCAGGAGAGGGGATTCTGTCAAGTGGACTGTGGGGAGGGGCTGTCCCCAAACTGTGGAAGCACAGGGCCTACCCTGATGCCCATAGCCTTGGGTCTGGGTTTTGGCATAGGGCAGACAGGGGAGGGCAACCACTCACTGCCTCCCCTCTCTACTGCCCCAGGGGCTGTATGTGTTCCTCAGGCCCTTTGCTCTTTTCCCCAGGGCCTTCGTGGTCACTGTCAACTTCAGCCGTTATCTCAGCCCTGCAGATGAAGGATGGTCCCACACCCTGACACACACGCCCAGGCTTTAGGGAACTGTACCCTGGGGGCGGGGGAGGGAAGGATGGTGTTAAGGGCCTGTTTTTTTCCTCCCAACCCTTTCCTCTTTAGTCTCCCCACTCTCTGTGCTTTCTCACTTGTGGCCCTAGTGAAATGGGACCAGTCAGAGCCCTCTTTGTATACAGACAGGGGAAGCAAGTGAGGGGGTTTGCCAGCCTCACCTCTCAAGGGTGGCAAACCTCACGAGGAGGCAGCCCCCTCCCCAGTCCTACCTCCCACACCAGCTTCTGAGCCCTGCTCTTGTCCCCAAGTAAGCTCTGACCAGCAGAAACAAGTACTCGGGCTTCAGGGCTCTCCCAAGCATGGTTTCCCCATTGCCTGTTTGGAGTTTCAGACCTGGGGCCTGGCCGACGAGGCCTGTGGTAGTTTGAACAAACGTTCTTGCTGGGAGCTGGCCAGAGCTCTGAGCAGCAGGGTCCTTGTCTTGTGGGCAGAGCTGGGCACTGATGCTGATTTCCTGGATTGTGGTGGGGAGATGGGAGAGGCAGTGGAGCATGTCCTCTCTGAGGGAGGGGATGGAGCTGCAGCCTCACAGATGATGTCAGCCCAGGCAGAAGAGCTGGATAGATGAGCTGGGGGATTGGCCCAAGGCCCAGTTAGCAGGAGGGTGAAGGGATGTCCCCAGGACAAGGCAGCTGAGTATTCCCAGATTTGGGGGTGATGTCCAGCTCCCTCTCTCCCCTAGTCTCTGCAAGAGAGCCCCAACCAAGATCTGCCTGGTTGGTTGTCGCATGTGTCCACCCACTGTCCTGCCAAGGGTGTCTGTGTTCACGAGGCACCAGGAGCTCCCCCCCCACAGATGTCCTCCCCCACAGCTCAAGGAGGGGGAGGGTAAACTGGCCCTGGTCACATAGGCTGGGGGAGGTGCATAGGCTGAGGCAGGAGCGACTGGATCCCAGGGTTGGGGGGTGGTGCTGATAGCTTGTTTCCACCTGCATATTCTTGGCACACCCAGTGCCCTCACCACAAAGCCAGTACCTACTGCTGCCTACTTACAAAATCCCCTACATCCCCTCCCTGCTTGCTGGACTGACCTCCACCTTTCCTAGTTGCCTCCACTGTCAGCTGGCTTGGAACAACCATGTTTGCAGCGGGTGGTGGGGTGGTAACGATGACCGGAGAGGGCCCCACTCACCAGGGTCTCCCCTCCTCTTCCCAGGAGCAGTCAGGGCTTCATGCACATGAAGCTGTCCCGGACCAAGGAACACAAGTATGTGCTGGGCCAGAACAGCCCGCCCTTCAGCAGCGTCCCTGAAATCGTGCACCACTACGCCAGCCGCAAGCTGCCCATTAAGGGGGCCGAGCACATGTCCCTGCTCTACCCCGTGGCCATCCGGACTCTGTAGGTGTGAGGCCTGGGCATTGTGACAGATCTGGACCCAGCCCTGTGCTCATCCCCTGGCTGAGGGCTGTGGCCCTTCCTGGGCCACATGATCTCTCAAACCTTTCTTGGCCCTCTCCCTGGAATCGAGTGGCAGCTGGAGATTCCTTAATTTATTCTAAAGGGAAGGACTACTGGAGCCTTGGAATAAGAGGTAGTCTGGAGCTGAGGATAGAGGACTCCCTGGGGAGAAAGGATAGCCCCTGGAGGAAGGGATTTCAGAATCGCTGATCTCCTGAGGAGTTTAAGATAGACAGCTCCAGCCTCTTTCTTCCCCTAGGGCAGAGGTGGCGACCTCCACCCTCTTTACCCAGGGGTGGAGGGGTGGATTGGGAATGGAGCTGGACGCGGGCCTTCGGGGTGCTCTAACCACCTCTCCGCCTACACCCCCAAACCATCGGCGGGCTCCGCCGGAGTCTGGTGCGGGGCTTCGGGGAGACGGCATTGGGCGGGGGGAAGGAGGGGAAGGGCTCGGCCGGAGGGAACTTGTACAGGCCCGGGGCCGCCCCGGCTCTGGGCCAGAGGCAATAAATAAACCCAGTCCTGCCAGGCACAGCCGCTTCCGCGCCTCCAGCGCCGCAGCTCCCTCCTGCCCCCTCCTCCATTCCCCCCCCCCCCCCCCGGGCTGACGGGGGAGGGAGTTGAGCGAGCACAGATTCTGTTTATAAATCAGCTCTGGAGCGGACACAGGCGGCTGTGAAAAGCACTTTCGAAGCATCAAGTTCCTTCCTTTGACGAGATGTCAAAACATCCCCCCTCGCCCCCACCCCGGCTTGGGGCACCAGAGCCGGCCTGCCGCGCGGCGCCCCCTCCCCGCCGCCCCGACGAGCGCGGCTCCCAGAGAGCGCATCTAATTTCCTGCCAACAGCCATTTGTCTGGGAGGAGGGGAGCCACGGAGAGACAAAGAGGCAGCGCGCCAGGCGGGAGGGAGCGGGGCGCCCCTGCCACGCGGAAGCCGCACGCCGGCGGAGGCGGGAAAGCTGGCGGGCCGACTGCGTTTCCTTTCCAGAGGAAGCGGGGGCCTGCCGCGCCTCCCGCGGCCCCGGGCCGATGGGTCCGACCCCGAGACCTGAAGCCGGCCAGCCTGGGCCCGGATCTCCCTCGTGGCTGTGGCGCCTGGCGGGGCCGTCCGCGCGCGCCCCCTGATGGCCGCGCCTCTACCGGAGGGGCCACACCGCCCGCGGCCCTGGCGGCCCCCCAGCCCGCGCCCGCAGCTGGAACTCGCCGAGACCTGGGGCCCAGTCCCTGGGGAATACCACCGGGCCGCCAGGCGGAGCTGCTGTCAAACCACTCCAGGCCCGCCCTCCCGCTCCCGTGAGCAAGCTGAACAGAAGCTCCCAATGACCGATGACCCGCTGAACTAACACCCTCGGGTCGGCTGCCCAGTCTGAGAGCCTCCTCCAGAACGGATACCTGCAACTCCCAAGCGTGGTGTGAAGCACGGGAATTTGGATTTTCTAATCCAGTGGCTCGTTTCTCGAAATCGAGGATATGTGATCTGACGAATGCAAGAATTCTGTGGGGACAGTGGAAAGGATCACTTGAAATTGAGTCCTGCTTCAAACATTCCATCATAGAGGTTGCCCTATGCTTAAGTAGACTTGGAGGGCATTCAGTTATTTTGCAGATGAGAAAACAGAGGCCCAAAGAGGTTAGGTGATGTGCTCATCAGTCTCCTTGCTGTCATCTCACTACACAGAAGACTCATACAGGCACTCATACAGGTGCTCCACCCTCCCATGGCTCAGAGGACCAGGAGTAACTGAGGTCCTGGGGCAAGCCAGTGAACTCTGGCTCCCTGTAGACTCCTGCTGTGTCTTGCTACGCTGCTCCCTTCTTTGTGCCCAGCCCACCATCACCAGAAGCCCTCACACCTCCCTCTGCCCCTCCTGACCAGGCCTCAGGAGTCCCACACTAGCCACCCTGAGAGGCCCTCTGTCAGGAAAGGTGCCCCTGAGCAGGGGAAGGGGTCTCTAGCTGGGGCGCTTGGCCTTGGAGGGGTTCCCTTAGTCAGTGGGTACAGGCAAGCTCAAAGAGAACGTGTGGACCAGCCTCGGTGAGCTGGCTGCGTGAGGACCCCACCCTGCAGCAGAATAAAGAAACCCTAAGGCAGGAAAGTGGCTTATTTATAAAAGGCTATTAGAGCAGGAAGAGGAGAGAAGAGCTGAGGAGCACTGAGGCCTGTTGGGGCAAGTTTTGACTACAGTACACGTTTAAAAAGTTGGCAGAAAAGATCAACTGTGCTGTTAGAATGGGGTGCTGAGGGGGTCCTGTAAATTGCTCTCTGTGGGTCTACCCTCTACCCTCTCTAAGGCATTTGCCAGCCGTTTTGACAGTGGGGAGCTCAGAGGAGGGGAGATTTGGGGGAAGGGGTTTTAGGATGCCAGCATCTGTGCTCCCACTTCATCCTTAGGCTCACAGTCCCCTAAACACACACACACACACACACACACACACACACACACAATTTTTCTGCTCCAGTTTTTTGATTTTTTTTCTTATTTTGGAAGAAGAGGTGTCACTTTGCCCCAAAGCAATAATAGCTCTCCTACCTCCCAACATCTAGTCCCCACACAGTGCCTTGCATTTCTCCAGGCTGAGAGCTTCCAGGCCTGGGAGTCCCTGAACCCGCATGAGGTGACTAACCATGGCCACCTGGACCAAGGTTGGGAGGTGCGAATGGGGAGACGGCTGAGGGAGCCAGAAACAGGAAAGCTACAGGTGAGGTATGGGGCCAAACCTCTGCTCAGCTGGGCAGTGGGCAGAGGCCCTGGGCAGGAGGCCTAGAAGTTCTCATGATGGTAGGAGAAATGAATCCCATCCTGCCTGTTGATGAGCTGACAGGCCTTTTCCACATTCTTGGTCATGCCACGGGGGTCACAGCTAAACACCCCGATCTTCTGGACCTGTTGGAGGAAGAAGTGAAGGCTAGCTCAGTGTTCAGAGGGAGGGCTAGTCCTTGGTGAGGACCATTCCGTGTTCCTGATGAAGGTTTGCTTTGTACCATGCATGGTGAGGGCTGCCTCAATGTTTATAAAACTAACTCAATTTTGGTAGACTTGCTCTCTGTGCATCCAGCCTTTACCGTTTTCCAACGCATTTGCTAGCTTCAGGTGCAAGATCAGTGTTTCCAATAGGGGCCAGGTTAATCAATGTCCAAGTTGAGGACAGTTTAGTGTCTCATTGAGGGCTAGCCCAGTTTTTATGAGAGTGTGGCTAGCATAGTGTTCGTGGTGAAGGTTAGCTTGGTGTCCAAGGTGAGGGCTGGACAGCATTAGTGGTAAGGATAATTCTGAGTCTATGGTGAGGACCAGCCCAACCACCAAGCCTTTCCTTCTGGACAAGGCATCACGGCTTCAGAGGTGGCAAGTCCCTGCTGCCTGATTCCTCCCTTTGCCCCTCAGGGTGACCCACACCTCTCCCCTTCCATTCCATTACCCCACCAATATCCCTGGGGGTGGATTCTCCTTCCCCTATGGAGCAGGTTTGGGAGCTTTGCTCAGACCCCAAACAAAGGTGAAGAAAACCTGAATATGGGGTGGGACTGACCTTTGGGTGGACCTCCTGCAGAGAGTCGAAGAAGGGTTCGAAGGGGGGTCAAAGTGGGTGATGGAGCGCAAGCCCGTGAACAGACTCCGGTTCAGCACCTTCTGGAAGTGCCGCTCACAGATGTACTGGGGGAGGGAGTAGAGGAGGAAGGTCACAGCCAGGCAGAGCCAGGGTCAGCTCCTAGTCCAGATGGCGGTCCACCCACCTGCCTTGGCCATCCTTACCCTCAACCCACATACCCACTGAGCTGCCCTGCCTGGCCGGCCCTGATGTACCAGCATGGTGGTCCTGAGGTCAAACTTCTCAGCCAGCTGGGTGATGTAGATGTGCACGGACACCAGGTCCTGGTGGTCATTCTCCTCCACCCCCCAGATGATGTCAGCCAGCCACTCAAACCGCCGCTGGGTCCGTGTCACCCAGATGAAGTAGATCTGGGGACAGGGCTAGAGCTTGGGACCCAGCTCATCTCAGGCTCCCTACACCCCAGGAATCATCACACCAATAGAAGTCTTCTGGTCTCTAGCAGCTTGTGCCTCTCCCAAGATAGTCTGGGGAGGTGGAAATGTATGGGGCCACAGGGCCGTGCTCTGAGGCAGAAGATGGTGTTGCCCCAGGGCACAGAGCAGTGGAAGTGAGCAATAGACTGGGGCCATGAGAAAGGAGCCTGTCAAGTGAGCTGAAGGTCTGTTGGGGTGGGAAGCAGCTTTCTCTTGCCGAGCCTGACCTTCCACTCCCTCCAGTGGGCCCTGCTCAGGCTGCTAGGCTCCCAACCTACAGGCTGCCCAGAGGCAGAGGGTCCCGCTAAGGGGTATGTCACAGAACAGCCTCTGGAAAGACCCAGCTGGCTGCCTGGAGTGGATGGGCATGGGCTCAAAGAGAGACCAGGGGAATGGAAGCTGCCCCGGGGGGTACCCACCTCCAGCTTCTGATGGGGAGAAAAGGGGCTGTGTGAGTTAAGAGGCAGAGACAGAGCTGGTACGGACAGAGTGGCAGGGGAGCTGTCACCCTCTGAGTGCTGACAGCATACAGGCTGGGCCTCTGCCTGCTGCATTCCTGTGGCCCTGACTCACCTGCCAGGCCCAGAGAGACAAGCAGGGGCCTGCCACCAGGGCCAGGGTGAGGCGAAGGGGCCTGGTGTGGAGGAGCCTCAGGGCCTGGGCTGTGCTCCTAGAGCCATCCAGGCCCGCCAGCCCTGCCTTGCTGCCTCCCCTCCTCTTCCTCTTGAGAGCAGAGCCAGTTTCACTTGTGCCCCACCCCAAGTATGCCCTTCCCTCTCCCGACCGGACCGGACAGTGCTTCAAGTGCTGGCTTCCTCTCCAATGCTGCCTGGAGGGACTCTCAGAAGCACATCGTACGTGGGGCACCCCCTAACTGAGGGAAGAGCCTGGAAGGCATCAGCAAAACAACTCTGTCCCTTAGGGTCCAGGAATACCCCGAGTCCCTTGGGGTCAGGCCAACTCAGCCTTTCCCAGACCAGGGAGGCCAAGGACAGAGGCAGGAGACAGGTTCAGATGGACACAGTGATAGGGAGCAGGGGGCCAGGGGCTGGTGGGAGGAGGGGACACTCACCTTCCTACAGAACACTTGGCAGCTGACCGATGACTTGGTCTTTGAGGATGGAGGCAAAGGGGGTGACCCCAATGCCCCCTCCCACCAGCACGGACACCTCAAACTTACGCCACTCCTGGTGGCCCTCTCCAAATGGTCCATCAAGGCACAGCTGCAGGGAGGGGAGTGTGTTTGAGTTAAGTTCGGCTACCACCATAGTTCTGAAGCCAGAAATGGGAGGCAGGGAAATGCAGGTAGGTGTATGGAGTGGGGAGTAGTGGGGGGCTTGTAGCATCATCTGGAAGAATCGGTCTCTGGATAGGGGAAGGGAGGAACACAGTGGGGAGTCTGGGGCAGCAGGACCGAGGCCTGCTAAGGGACTGTGGGAGCATGTGGTGCATCCGGCCTGGGTCTGGGCACCTTTGGATGTTTGGCACAGCTGTCACCCGTCGGGGGTGAGTAGATCTCCCTGAGGCGGGTGGTCCAGGGCCCTGCTGCCCGGATGTGCAGGCTAAGCGTGTCCTCGTGGGGCGCAGAAGTCAGGGTGAAAGGGTGGCACTCTGTGGTCCCCAGAGCCAGGCAGGCGATCCGCACCCACTGTCCTGACTTGTACTCAAAGCCTTGGGGCCGCTGGAACTCGAGGCGGGTCACTCCTGAGGAGGGAAGGTGGGTGGGAGGTGGCTGTCCTGAACCCAGCAACAATGTGACCCCTAGAGAGTTCCCCAACCTGTAGCCTCAGCTCTGCTTTTGGAATATGACAGAGGAGGCCTCCCGCGATCAGAGATCATTACTCCCCTCAGGCCACGTCTACCCTGAGCGGGTGCTGGGCAGCACTGGGGTTGGTGGTCAGCCTGGCCTGGGCTCCTCCTCTCTCTGTTGTGAGAGAGGCTCAATTCCCCTGGCAAAGAGCCTCTCTTACCAGCTCCCTCATCCCTACCACCTCAAGGACCCTGCTAACTCCACTGGGCCAGGCCAGGAGATTTCAAGGTCCAGGCTCTGCCCCTGGCCTGTCAGCTTCCTCAGTACCACCAGCCTGCTCCCCTGACAGCCTCTACGTTGGTACCTGAAGGCAGCAGCTCCGCCTTCACCACACTGATCTCCACCTTCTTTCCGGCTCAGGCTCACCAGCTTGTCCCCCATATAGGTAAGTACTGGGACCAGGTAGAAGATGTGGAAACGGGGCAGCTGGATCAGAGCGAAGCTGCCATGGATGATGAGCTGGATAGAGCAAAGAGTATAGCTGAGATCCAAGCCACACTCACAACAGGGTCTGACCCCTGCATCCCTTCCCAATTGGCCCATCCAATTCTCACCTCACCAGGTGCCATGTTCCTTCCAGGCTCCAAAACTTAACCTCTCCCAACCCATCCTCCAAAGCATTTATGTTAATGAGACTATTTGCATCTTCCTGACACCATCCTTGACCAAGCCACCTGCACTCATGTGGTAGCCTCCTACTTGGTCTTCCACTGGGTTGCCCCACTGTGATCCATTCTCTCCAAGACAGCCAGTGTGACATTTTAAAGTTTGTTTTATCACGTCATTCCCAGCTCAAAAGGCCTTAGATGATTTCCCATTGCACCACAAGGCCTTGCAATGTTCTGGCCTCTACCTGCCAGCATTTCCCCCTCCCTGTTCTTCAAACACGGCAAGTCCTTTCTGCTTCAGGACTTTGCACCTGCTGCTCCCTCTGCTGGGAATGCCTTTCCCCTACTTCTTCCCATCCATCTCACTTTTCAGGTCTCAGCAGAAATGCCACCTCCTCAGGCCTTCACCCAGCCCTCTCTATCCCTTCTCCCTGTAACTCCCTTCAGAGCATTGTCGTCATCCACGATACTTGTGTTCCTTCATCCATGGACATGTTTACTGTTGTTCTCCCCACTGGACTAGAGGAGTAGGGACTGTATCCATTTCATCTGCCATGACACTCTCAGCTCCAATCAGTTTCTGCCTGGCACATGGTAGGTGCTCAGTAATTACTGAGTTAATGGAAGGAGTTTCCCCAATTTACCCTGTCCCTTTGGAGACTAAGAACACCTAACTAGTCCTCCTTTTCCATGAAATAACTGACAGGTATTGTCCAGCTCCGGTCCTTTCCCCAACAAGCTGGTCTAATGTGGTCAGACACGACTTGCCCCCTTCTTCCCACTTGCTTGGTCCTGAGTATGGTCAGCCTGGCTCCCGCCTCCACGTCTTCTCAGGACCTGCTCACAGAGGGCTCACAAGTGACCAAACCCCAAGGTCTCCCTTCAGACTGCATTCGCTCCCGTGCTTGGCAGCCTGTGGCCCTAGTGACCACCCCCGCCTTGCCACTTCTGCAACAGTGCTCTACTGGTTCTCCCTCTTTCCCTCTCTGGCTGTTTACTTTCTATCTCCTGCACCGGCTCTGCTCCTTCTCCCACCCCCAATCCTGTGTGTTGCCCAAGCCTGATTTCCTCACCCTCTGCTCTTCTCTTTCTATGATCTCCCACCTGGCGCAGCCTCTCATCTGAGCCACAGCCCTTCAGCTGCAGCTGCAGCCTGCACAGGTCCGCCATGTCCTGCCACCACCTACAGCCCTGTTGGCCACTCATAGCCAGGCCCATCTCCTCTGTGCCCCGAATATTCTACCATCATTCCCACCTCTGCACCACTGTTCGTGCCTTTCTCCTTCTTCTTTTTTTTTTTTTTTTTGGTCCAACCAGGGATTGAACCTCGACCCTCGGCAGTGAAAGCACAGAGTCCTAACCACTGGACCTCCAGGGAAGTCCCTCATGCCCTTCCTTCCACCTGGAATGCTCTTCAGTTTCCACTCTGCCCTGTCAAACCTTAGCTTATCTCTCCTTAAGCTTAGCACAAGTTCCACCTTCTCCCCAAAGTCTTCTCTAACCAGTTTGGCCCAAACGAAACTCCCTTCAATGAGCTCTTCTAACTGACTGACTGGAACACTCAGCTCAGCAATTAATCCTGTATTATCTGTTCATTTTGATCATTTCACATGCATGGCACTTATCTCTGCAGCAAATCCTCAGTTCCTGAGGGCAGAGCTTAGAGTCTGCCCCTCCTCTGCTGGGCCTAGCACAGAGCAAGTATATACTAGACCCTCAACACATAACAGTTAAAGTGAACTCTGGTTCCTCATTCAGCTCTCCATTCCTCCAGCTGAGTGTTACCCAATTCTTGAAACTTTCCCCACAGAGCTAACTCAAACCTCCTTGGGCTCTTCTCTCAATTGGCTCCAGTTTTCCCAAGTTCCTCTTTCATTAAGGAGCCCACGCCCACCCCCAAGGCTTTCTGAGAATCCAACCAGGCTGAGAACAATGTCAAGGTGACTTCATACTCCTTTGTTTACACACCTTGCTTGGTGTTGGCTCTACCTTTAAACCACAAAGCTGCTGCAGGGTCATGGTTGACTGAGGAGCCTGGGGAACAGCCTGCCAGCTCAGTTTCTGCTGTGCTAACTCCACCCTCTACAGCCTGGATCAGGAGCCTGGACACCCTTCCCCAGGGTCTGCTCCACACTGGGGTCGTTTACTTGTAACTTCTCTTTCTGCCAGAGGTCAAGTGGCCATACCTGAGATAAACAGGAAGGCAGCAGGTGCTTTGGCTCTGATCTCCCCCCAGATGAGATGCTCCCAAGCTGCAGGGGCTAGGACTTCCCAGCAGAGTGGCCTGCACCTTTCTGAGCTGCTAACTTCCCTTCTGGATCCCCCAGTCATCCCCACAACCGGGGATAAATCAGAAACCGGTCTTGGTCTCAGGGTACCAGGCTGGCCACTCTTCTGGGTCTCCCATCTAGTTCAAAAAAGCTGCTTTATCACCAGAAACAAGACCATCATTTCCACCCCTAACAGAAACAGTAACCCAGATGCTAGGGCTCTACCCATTATCAGGAACGTTGGGAGGGAGGCATAAATTAGCCACAATTTCCAGAGAAACTAACGTCATCGGTTCTAGGAAACATCCTAAGCCCAGGCTGGATAGTCATCTTCAGAACCATGAAGTGCTGAGCAGGTTGGAAGCAGACCCTCCTACCTACCAGTGAAGACAGACTGCACCCCAGCACCAGCCTGACCCAGGCAATGATGACCTTTCTCCCTTGTCTCAGGACAAAGGAGACCCCTGTGTGCAGTTCTGCCTGGAGCCAGGTGATAGGGCAGCCATCTGGGCTCTGCACTTCTTGAATGCTGGAAGCCAAGCTATCATCAATGGGGACATCAGAGCATTGGGACTTTAACTCCTCAGCAAGGCCCTCAGGGTGCCCTTCGGGGAAATGCCTGTGTCTGTGAGAAAGGCAGGCCAAGTAGAGCCATGACATAGGGGCACAGATCAGAGTCATCTCTGGAAATAGCCAGCTGAAGCAGCTGAGGACAAAGCCAGGGAAAGGTGAAAAGGGAACAGGAGAGAAGAAGGGAGGGAATGTGAAGGAAGGGAGGCAGGGGCCCAGGTTAAGAAGGAAAGGGGAGAGGTGGAGTCTTAAAAATCCATTTTATCAACAGTCCAATGAAGACATTTTGAGCAAGTTCATTAACTTTACAGGTGGCATTTAGCTAGCTGGATGGATGTAGCTAACACCCCAGAAAACAGGATCAGAACAAAAGTGGCAGAACCTATTTAAGGTAAGTTTCTCTTTAAGAAGGTGACGCTCCCTTGAATGCAGACAGTCCACCCAAGAGCCCAAACCACCACCCAAAGGTAGGGAAAGACTGACTGGGCAGAAATGATGTGGGGTGTCTGGAAGGAATGCAGATCAGCCAGGTAAGGCTGCTACTACAAATCCCATGCCAGGGAGTCAGTCTTCCAAGTGCCGCATATTGCGTCAGCCTACCTGAGAGCCCCATACTATATAAGCTCCACCTTTTGAGAGAGATACGGAGAAGTGAAGAGGATACTTGAAATAACTAAGGGGATGGAGAACTGATGTCTCAGGCATCACTGCCTCCCTGGGAACATCTGCCCAGACTCCGCTGGCCTGGTTCACAGCAAAAAGCCCTCACCAGCACGTAGAGCAGGATGTAGAGGTGGTGGGTCAGCCAGAAGCCCCGGAAGCTGCGGCGCTGGAAGTGGTGGGAGGCGAAGACGTACATGATGGCGAGAGCCAGGAGCAGCATGACCCCCGTGAGACCTGCAAATGAACATGGGGTGAAGGGCAGAGGCGCAGGGCCTCACAGAGGGGGCTGTTCTGAGGCTGCCAGGGTCCCCTCTCCACTCCACAGCTCCAGGCAGGGGGCGGAAAGCCCAGCATCCTTCCCTCTTCCTCTCTCCGACACCACTGATCACAGGTACCTTTCATCTCAACAGATCCTACTTGTCCTTCGCGGACCTTGTCATGATGGTTATTTTTCAAGCACCTGTGTCATTACTTGTTTTACGTCTGTCACTTTCTTGACTCTCAGGTCCACAAGAACAGGGACCAGGCTAGGCTAGTTCACCACTGCACCTGAGTGCCTAGTGCAGGGCCTGGCACACCATGGGCCTTATGGACATGTGTGCTGAATGAATGAATGTACAGGGCAGCTGCTCTGAGCCCTCTGTGGAACTCTGGACATCGTAGGCCCTGCCATCAGGGAGTCGAGGCTTGGCCAGCATTCCAGCTGCACTGTACCTGGCAGCCACAGCACCAAGCATGAGCACTGGCACTGTTAGTGAGCGAGTGGGACCACACTGTCGCTGCTCATCACCAGAGCCCCCATGGATCTGGCCCAGACCTGGTGGGAGACCCCTCCTCTCAAAGGGGATCCCAGGCTAGGGGTGCACAGGAGGGCAATACTGGAGCCATTCCAGATAACGGCCCCTTAAGTGATCAAGGAGAGAGGCAGAAGTGAAGAAGATTAGAGCCCTGTAGTGTGGAAAAGCAGAGGTTAAGAAGGGATCTAGCCAAAGCCTGTAAAGTCCTGAATGGAGAGAAGGGCATAAACGCGGCCTGATCCAGTAAACCCCAGTGTGCAGGAGTTAGCAAGCATTCCCTGAAGTTCAAAGCCGATCGTTTTAGGATTTAAAGAAAAATGAAAAACAACACGCTGTGTTTCACAGAAAGGAGTGTAGAAAACGTCTTACCCCAAGGAGGGAACAGAGTGAAAATATAAATAGCTTCAAGAAGCATTTGAATAGATTCACAGCTAATAGCTCTAAAATGGGTGATTATGGGGAGTTAGGAATATGCCCCTAAACAGCTCTTGTCAAGACAGACTACAGAATGGAGGGGGAGAAGGGGAGGGGGCGTCCACCAGGCTCCACAAAGAGCCTGGTCCCTCCCGCATGCAGCTGGGGCATAGCATTCCTCAAAGTCACTGTCACGGTAGCTGTGTGTGTCGGGGGTGGAGGGGTGCACTCCCATTCCTCAGAGGGAGGGACTAGTTCAGAACCAGGGCAGAAGCCCAGCTAAGCTCCTGAGAGAAGGCCTGGAATGCAGTCTCCTACTGCCCAGGAGAGCGCTCGGGGCAAGGGCAGAGCCTGGCTCACCGTGAAGGCTATGAGGGCTGAGTGAGAGCGACTGGGCTGCCTGTGGCAGACAGAACCCAGAGCCTGGAACTCAGAGGCAGGCCCAGAAATTCACGGAGCAGAGAGGGCTCTCACCTGGCATGGTCTGGAAGAACCACCAGTAACACTTCTGGGGGAACTCAGACCTGAGGGTTAGGGAAAGCAAGGACGGATCCTGTGAGGAGATGTCTGGGACCTCCAGAAAGGATCCTCCAGAGGAAGCACCCCACACCAGTCACCAGTCTCCCTTTCTGTGACTTGGGATTGGGGACTCAGGCTGGTCATTGTCCTGTAACTTGGAGGGTGACACACTCCTCTGAACCAAGAGAATTTCTGCAAAGAATTCCACCCCCTTCACCCCTGAGCCAGGCCACACACACGCACACACACACACACATATACACACTCACTCACCCGTTGTCATGGAAGAGGCCAGGTAAGAGGCAGGAAAGGATGCTGAGCGGGCTGATGGAGAAGAGGTAGACATTCACCACACGGCCTGCACTGTGTTAAGGCTAAGGAAGACCAGACAGGGTGGGGTTGAGCCTGGGACCAGCCCACTGGGGGTGCTCAACCCATTCAGCCCAAGCTCTAGGACTCCAGCCAGCCAGAGTTGGGGGCCTGAAAAAGGACCCTAGGGATCTGGACTTCTATTCTTTAATAAACCTCCTGTTCCTCCCCTGCCCCATATACACACCATCCATGAAAATAGCCACATGCGTCTGAAATTATACCATTAGAAGTTCATTCCTTTGGTTTCTCTGTTTTTGTTTGTTTGGCTCACCAAGAGGCTTGTGGCATCTTAGTTCCCCGACTAGGGATAGAACCCGGGGCCCTGGCAGTGAGAGCATCCAGTCCTAACCACTGGACCACCAGGGAAGTCCAAAGTTAAAGATTTGCTACCTTTGGCATAGCTGGTGATTCCTATCTACCTACTGATTTTATAAAAGGTTACAAGTCTCATGTACATATCACTTCTTTATAGCCTTTCAATTCTCCACTTTCCAACAATGTTATAAAATAGTAAGGGCAAACACAATAAAATAGGCACCCACTTGTAGAAACAATGCTGTGCCAAGATGTTAAGGCAGCCAAAACTGGTCTGTTGGCTGGCAGGCAATGCCATTTGTCCAGCAGGTAGCTCAGGGTATGACAGCTGACTCCTCAAAAGCAGCTCGAATATTGGTGCATGAAAGTATAGCTTGTTCCTGAGTCAAGGACCTTCTAAACCCATTTAGGGAGTTGTTGGGAAGAGTAAATGAGATGAACCCTATTAAGTGCTTGGCATGCAACAAATGCTCAATAAACATTCGCTGGATCTGCGCAGTCACAGAGTCTAAAGCCTAATCCTGCTGGTCTGGTAACCTCCAGCCTGGTGTGTGATACTGGGAAAAGCGACCTGTGTGAGCCCTGCCCCTCTCACAAGGTGCTTGTCTCTGATGCATGTGTTTCGCCGCCCATCTTCCGTGTCTCAAGCCAGTGTGCCCTGGACCTCCCACCCTGCCCTCTGGGTCCTGACCCCTCCTCACAGTGCCATCACTCCGGAAGAGTGCAGGGTTGACGTCCTGCCATCTGGTAACTGGAGGCAGGCCCAGTGTTGCCCTGGCCTTTGTGTAAGAGGGCAGGCCCAGATCCCGGCCTGGCTGCAGGCAACTGGCCAGGTCGTCTGTGCGGAAAAACTTCAGTGGCCCAGGCAAGAAATCGGGATGAGATACCAAGTCTGAGGGAGCTCCTCTGGCCCATGCCCCAGGCTCCAATCAGCCCCAGGGGGACCTAAGCCATACAGAGGGAGCCATGGTCAGCAGGTCAGAAGCTCTCTTAGCAGCGAGAGAGTGTAGGCTCCCAGCCCTGGGCACCCCTCCCTGCCCAACTCTGGAGCTCCAGCTGAACTTCTTCCCGGGGGCCAGGCATACACAGCCTGCAGGGACAGCCTCAGCCTCACCTCATGCATCCTCAACCACCACATGGTCCTCTCACTCAGTGATCTGGGAGGCCATGCCCAGCAGCGGGTCCACATCTTCAGCTCTTTGTAGGTTTGCGTGCTTTGGGGGTAGGGAGAAGAGAGGGGCATGGCTAATGAGGCCAGCGGTTCGGCAGCCAGGCTCCCTCAACCCCACAGTTCATGTCCTGGGCCCACCCAGTCCTGCTATTTGCTCCCAAACTGCGGGGCCATTGCTTCTCTACAGGTTGATTCCCCACTCAGGGTGCGCAATGTCCCCATCCAAAGCTCATGCTGCTAGGACACAGGTCTCCACAAGCACAAGGAACCGAAAACTTTGCTTCTATTTTAGGAAACTCGACGGTATGGTTGACAAAGGCACTAGATCTAGGTCTTGGTCCTTGCTCGGTTAGTAACCAGCTGTGTGACAGGACCTCTCTGAACTCAGTGTCCTGCCCTTAATAAAAAGGCCCTTAGGGATTAATAAATAAAATAATAAACAGGTATTAGCAGACACTGAGGTCTCTTTCAGCTCAGCTCCATGACTCTGATTCTATGCTTGCCTCTTCCCTCTTTCCTCCCACCGCCTTCCCCTTTTATGAACACTCTACACAAAGTATCTGATTTTGCTTTAAATTAATGGTCAATGGTCTTTACCCATACTGGCCTGGACAGATGATGCCTGGTAATCTCTCAGAATTCCTTTCTCCACCTTGCCCTCCCCATATGTTCACATTCACACACTGCCCTGGTGTGTCTAACTGGGAAGCTTCCTTGGGGGCTGGGATGGCTGGGGTACTCCATTGCCTACAGGGGACCCAGAGTTGTCAAGGGAGAAGGAAAACCTGGAAGGAAGTGATAGATGTAGAGCCACATCTGCACAGGCCCCTGCTGTGCCTCACACAGCCCTGAGGTGGGCATGGAGGACTGACGTTTGACGGTGTATAGCTACCTGGTCATCTCAGACAGTTGGTAGGGGAGATGGCTGGGGTGCCCCAGGCTGCTTCCTCTACCCCAGCCCATCCCAGCTGGCTGCCTCAGTCCTACTGCCCCCCTTCACCACACACCCTCAGACACAAACACACACACACCACAACACACACACACCCACATATGTGCCCCCAGCCCTGACCTCTCAGCTCCAGTAGCTATTGCAGACCCGGAGAGCTCTGGAGACACTTGAGTTCCTATTGATGACCCCCTGGAAGTGGCAGCTGGCATTTCTGAAATGCAAGGAGGTTAGTGGTGACCGAGGCTATGAAGCCCCAATGTCAGGCATCAGCTCTAGTATCCAAGGCTAGAGCCAAGGGTCCAGGCTATTGCTTCCTTGAGGTGGTGTGTGGTCAGGGTAGGTCCTGAACAACCTGAATTTTTGGAAGCAATAAAAAATAAAAATAAAGAAAACATCAGACCAAACGTCTAAAAGTGTATCCCTTATTTCACCATGTTTCATTCTCTCTCTCTTCTTCTCTCTCTCAATAGAGAAAGAGACAGAGACAGATAAACTGTCAACTGAAAGAAAAAATGCACAACATAAGAGTTGTGAGTTTCAATTTTATTCAGGAAACTTACTGAGGACTATAGGCCAGGAAACAGCCTCTTAGTAGCTCTGAGGGGACTGCTCCAAAGAGGGAGGGGGAGAACCCAGTACATATAGGATTTGGGCTAGGGAATGGGTGCAGTCAAACATACATTTCTGTAAAAGGTTACTGCTAGTCACAAGGATCAGGTACCTCAGTAAATGGTTTTTGTGTTTTTCTGTGTATGGGAAGGTGCAACAATCTGGGTCCATTAAAATTTCTTCCTGAGATATCTCTAACTATCTAAGGGGTTTGTTTGCCCAAAGCACTGAGTGTCTTATCCTGTTTTTTGTCCCGAATTCCTTTTCAGGGTGTACTGTTAGAAGGCGACTGCAGTGGCTAATGACCTGATCCTTGTAGAGCTGGATGGTGGGCAACATTCTTTATATATCTTTTTATATATGTAAATTAAAACATTTAAAAAAGGATTAGTATTCGTTCTTTTGAAATTACTTGTCTATGTATAACTCAATTACTACGATTTCTTGTCCATCATAAGCCATATCCAGAAATTGGTCCGGAGTAAAAA
This sequence comes from Orcinus orca, assembly GCF_937001465.1. Lineage (NCBI taxonomy): Eukaryota > Metazoa > Chordata > Mammalia > Artiodactyla > Delphinidae > Orcinus > Orcinus orca. Next base: position 113,517,687 of record NC_064560.1, read on the forward strand.
TAATCTAATCCATGAACTGTTTTAACTTATAACGCAATTGTAAAAAAAAATAGACTGCATGCTTTATTTTATATACTTTTAATTTAATATGTATATTTTTAAGTTTATTTTTCATTATTTTGGAGTCAATACTTTTCTTCAGCTCTCACACATTTTTATTGTAATTCCCTCCAAAGGCTTATAAGCCCCACTTCCTGTCCTTATAGCTAAAAATATCCCCAGTGTAGTGTCAACACCTGAGGTTCAGACCTGCGGGCTTTGTGACTCACCCTCTGAACCTCAATTAGCCCGTCTTTAATTGGAGGATTAATATCTAAACCAGCTGCAGAAAAGTGGACATTAAGGTGCTCAAAAACCACAATGATGTATCTTTTTAAACAACTGTTGCTCTTCTTTCCCTCCATATTCACTGTTCCCTGGGGAATGGGCACAATTCTGATTGATAAGCCTGTCCTGAGGTCTCCTGAGGCAGATTTTTCTCAATATACACCTCCACCCCTCCAAACACACAAACATCTGAGCCCCTCCCTCACCTCATGTAGACGCCAGGGGGCACCATGGTGGAGAAGAACCGCTCAGAGGCCGCCAGGAACTCCGGAGAGATGCTGGGGTCCAGGAAAGGGCGGTACTCTGTCCACAGGGGTAAGAAGAGAAATAGGCTCTTTACCCTCACACACTCGTCACACGAACCCACCTGTCTTCTTTGTCCTATGGATCCTGACCCCCTCCCCCTGCCCAAACCCCCCCTCAGCCCAGGTGTTCCCCAAACTCCCTCACCTGTGTAATTCGGCGGTGCTTGCTGCAGGAAGCTGGGCAGCCACTCATACATCGCGATGTTCTGAGGGTCAAGAGCGGGGGAAATGGGAGGTCAGCGCTGGAGCAGCCAGGCCGGGAAGGATCTGAGCTTAAGGAAGGCTTAGGTGTGAGACGAGGACCAGGCAGGGCAGTCACGGGAGAGACACTCAAACAGGAGAGGGGCGGAGGTTCCCGTTGCCCACGAGGAACGAGGGCAGGGGGGAGGGGCAGCTAAATAACAATCACGAGAAAACCTCTGGTATAACTAGCGCTTTGCCTCCTTCTCACTCTCAGGGGCTTTCCCTAGACGGTAGCTGTCTGGGGAGGGGTGTTTCTGGGTGGGCTTGTCCAAGGAGGAGGGCTCTGCGGGGCAGCGGAGTCTCCCAGGGACAAGGACGTGGGGGCAGGGCCGCGCGACCGACCTGGTAGGTGGCGATGACCCTCTTGCGCGCGTGCTGGAACAGCTCCTCGTCCCCCCAGAGCGGGTGCTGGCGGGCCAGCCTCTGCGCCCACAGGTTGTGGTAGCGGAACCAGAGCAGGCCCAGCGCCTGCAGGAAGGGCTCGCGGTTCCCTCGCTCCGCCCCGAAGGCTGCCCGCGCGGTGGGGACACAGGGGAGGAGTTGAGCGCGGGTGGGCCCGAGGGGGGCGCACCTCGTCGGCCCCAAGCCCGCGCCCCCGCCGCCTCACCGTACAGCCCCCGGGGCCCGCGCCGTCCCGTGGCGGGGTCGGGCGCAGTCCACATGCGCAGCGGGTCCTGCGCGTTCTGGGGGAAGGCGGGGTCGGGCCCCGACGCCAGCTGCCCACCGGAGAAGCTGCGCAGCTCGTCGCTCCAGGAGTGCGAGGAGCCATAGATGGCGCTGCCGTCCAGCCAGCCCGTCGCCTCGTTGGTCTGCGGGGACAGCGGGAGGCTGAGCCGGGGGTCGGGTGGCCGAGGCGGCTCAGGGCGGGCGAGGGCCGGGTGACCGTTGCGGGTGGTGGGAGCCTCTCCACAGCTGCCTCAGGTCCCGCCCCCCCCCCCCAGCCGCCTGCCCCGCCCACCAGGTCCCGGGGGTTGCTGGGGCTCTGTCCGGTCTCGGGGTCCCAGCGGCTCCTCTGGAAGGGCAGCACCACGTCCCCGCTCTGGTCGCGATCGAACACGGGGTCTCCGGGCGGGATGTGGATGTTGAGGAACTCAGCTGGGCAGCCAGGCTTTTTCACGCTCACCAGGTCCGAGGGCACGTGGTAGCCTGCCTGCAATGGGGGAAGGCGTGGGAGGGCCAGCTGAGGGCCGCTGAGCAGTCTATCTAGACCCGCCACCCGCTTCCCCTGAAGCTTCAAAAGACTCAGAAGCCATTACGGTCAAGTGTAAGCCTTGACCTCCCCACCCCTTCCCAAGCCTTCATCCAAACTGTTTTCGTTGTAAGTTTGGTCTTCTCCTTGGTAACTGGGAGGTGCCCAGTGAATGCGCCTAAGCAGTAGGGCTGGCAGCACCGGCTCCAAAATGCAGCTGGGAGCAGGCTGCCCAAAGGGCCTGCCAGACTCAGTGGGACACTGGACACTGGATAGCAAGTGTGGGCACCATGGATGGCCAGCAGGAGCTGAGCATTCCTGCTGGGAGCCAACAACCCACAGGCACTGCAGTCAGGCCCACTTGGCACCCCCATTTTGCTGGCCCACCCCCCCAGCCCTCTTACCAGAATCAGAACCCTGCCCTGAACCTGTCCTAGGAGCCACAGGGGCAGAGTGAGAACAGAGTCCCCCCAAGAGTACCTACCAGATTATTTCCATGCTCCTCTAACCCCACTCCCATCAACAACTCAAGGTGACACAGATTTATGCCTCCCCCAAGCAGACGTTCTCCCCCTGCTCCGACCCCTACCCCACCCCATTGCCTCCTCTTCCATCTCTCACCCCCTCTCTCAGACCCTCCATCACTCTCTCCCTTCATTCCCTGACTCCCCGCCTCAGACACAGAGGTGTCCAGCTGACCCCACTGGCTTCCCTTCCCCAGAGGTTGAGGCTCTCGTGGAAGAACACTCCCAGCACTGTGCGGTTTCGCAGGGAGGCCTGCCCTGCGGGGCCCCTCATGGCTGTGTTGCTAAGTGCCCGGGGGTTGGGCAAATGAGGCTCTCGGAAGGGCTGGTACACACCAACTGCATAGCTGGCTGGGATGAGGCGCTGCAGCCGGGAGCCTAGAGTAGGAGGGGTAGGGGCAAGGATGAATCCTCAGGGGGCTCCCTGACCTCTCTGCCAGGCTCCCTTCCACACCACAGATCCTAAAACCTTAGGAATGGGTGAGCCTTTGCTGGTACCTGCCAGCCCTTGCCCCTTAGCGGTGGCTACCTCCCTGACCCTGGGGCTCCATCTCCACTTGGCTCTCACCTACCTTTGCTGCCCCATCTGTGCTCCATGAGGTTGTTGTACCACCCATCAAATCGCTGCACCTCCCATGAAATGGGGTTCTGAGCTCCTGTGTGAGAACAGAGGGAAGGGGTAGCTGAGCAAATCAGTGCATGAGAGGACAGGCCAGCAGCAGAAAGTGGATACCCAGCACAGTGCAGGAGGTAGGGTACGGAGGGAGTTTACCCAGGGTATGTCCAAACTCAAGCCCAGTCTTTAAGCTGCTCACTGGACAACTATGGCAGGGAGCACTAAAGTGGTGTAGCCAGTGTGTGCTGATAAATGGCCTCAGAGAGGAAGAGGAGGGTGAAAGAGAACAGTGGCGGTGGCGCAAGGGATGTAGGAGCCTTCTACTGCCCTCACACCCCAACTCCCTGGGGGACAGGACAGAAACTGTTCCCAGCCCTAAAACATCATACAGTGCAAGAGTCAGCCACTCTTCCACCCAGTGAAGGACATGTCATTCTGTGACTCACCCCTGGGCAGGGGAAATATGGAGAGGGGCTTGGCTCTCTCTCGTTGAGCCGCTCTCAGAGCAAGGGTATGGGCCATGGGGCTGTGGCTTTGGGGCCTATTGTTACCCCTATCTTTTCCCCAGTTTCTTGGGTGAGATCAGGGACTGACTGGTCATGTGGATAACCTTGCTGCCTCCTCTTCTGGGGCATTATGTTCCCCATATGATTCCTCTATTGACCCTATTTTATTCTCCAAAAACTAGGGTCTAGGAGGAAGCACTCAGCTGTTGAGGAAAGAACTCAGGCAGTGGGGGCAGAAGGAAGGGTCTAGAATCAGAAGTGGAGCAAGGATCCTTCTGGTCAGTAGATCAGATGAACAGCCAGAGTCCTTTCCCCAAACTAGGAGGCTACAGGGCTTAGGCTCCCTGTCTGCTCACCTCAGAGAACAGAGAAAAGAAAAGGACTCTCATCAGCCAGAGAGAGACCCATTCCTCCGGTTGTCTCTCCACTCAGACCAAGGACAGGATCTCAGAGCTACTTTCCTGCCCCATGCCCTGGGAGCACGCACGTCAGCACACATCATACGTACACTCGCCAGGGCGTCTGAGAAGGTAGATGACTCAGGCCCTGATGTTTGAGCAAAGAACTCAACTAAGGATCCAGGACATGGGGCAGGAACTAGGGCAGCCACATACATGTGGTCTCTAAAATAAGATGAACCGGTGGCAGAACAAGGAGGCCGCCTCTTGGGTAGGGTATGGGGGAGAATACCTCTGGGAATAAGAGTTAAAAGCCGGGGGAAAAAAGGAAAATCCAAGGCCAAGGCAAGGAGAGGACTGGGAGGAAAGGGAACGTGAGCAGCTTTGGCAAGGGAGAAACTGCACGGGCTGCCTCACCATGCTATCGCCTCCAGCCAAGACCAATCACGCCACAGATTCTCTCTGCTTTCTCCTGGTGCATCCCCCACCCCGATGATCAGAGACTTGCTCTTTTAACCTAATTTGTGGCACCTTAAGCTCACTTTTCTCCTCAGAGACCCAGACTACAGAGAATGGCCTCAGATTCTAATAAGAGACTGTCCAAAGCTGAAGTAACAAACGCTTATGGATATATTTTTTTTTCATTTTTATTTTTTTGCCATGCCATCAGGTCCCCGACCAGGGATTGAATTCAGGCCACGGCAGTGAAAGCCCAGAATTCTAACCACTAGGCCACCAGGAAACTCCCGGATCTTATTGATTTTTGTTTTTGTTTTTATCACATTGTGTTAAAACACTGGCGACTTCCCTTTAGCTTTGGGTCCAGTCCGATACCAAGATCCTTTATTGTTTCGTGTGTCTGATCAGTCTTTTCCTCTATGGGGTGTCAGGGGTCCTTACTGCGTGAAGAAAGAGGGAAGACAGAAGAGAGAGAAAAGGCCCCCAGTTTGTAAGGAATAAAACAGGAAGTGCTGACACAGCAGATGAAGGCTCCCTAATTCTGTGTATTTGGGGAAATTTTTCATTCCATTATCCATTCATCTAGTCAAAAAGCTTGAAATGAGCACCTACCATGTGCAGCGTGCTGGGTTAGCTAGGGACTAGGGATACAGAGGTGAATATGACACAGCTTCTGTCCTTGGAGGACCCCAGAGGATGCTGGGTTCCTCTGCTCCTAGCTGTGCTTCTCCTCCAATCTGTACTCACCCATGGGCACCCATGGCCCAACCAGGAGTGTCCATGCCAGAGCCAAGCGGAAGCCCATGATGAAAATGTTAATAGGGCTCAGTTGTTAGAACACCCTAAATGGAGACCCTAGAAAAAAGACAAAGGACAGAGAGAATGAGCTCCAGCAGTTCAGGAGAGTCAGGGCCTCTTGAGGCCCCTATGAATCAAGGCCTGGGGCTGGGCTAAGACCAGAGTGTGTAGCAAATGGCAGGAGACTGACTCTCTCCCAAGAATCTTTCATTCACTCAACAAACACTTGATAAGCACCCACTACATAGTGGGCACTGACCTAGGCACTGGAGATTAAGTGATAAACAAAGCAGACAGAAATCTCTGCTTTCCTGGACTTTACTTTCTCAGATTAATTGGAAACCTTGCTTTGACTCAGCTTCCTACCGTGTGTGTGTGTGTGTGTGTGTGTGTGTGTGTGTGTGTGTGTTCCTTGGACAGAGTCTTGCTTGGGGGCCAGAACACTGGGTTGAGGCCAGGATACTGTGCGGCTGACAGTCCACTAGTGTGATCTTAGGCAGGTCACTTATCTGCTCTGGACCTTGGTTTCCTCTTCTGGCTATGGGAGTACACATGCCTGAACTGTCTACCTCCTAGCCTGGTTGCCAGAATCAAATGTGAGAATGAGGTTGAATTCCAAGCAAGAAAAGTGACAGATGTTATGTAAATGTGATATAGAGAGGGTAGGCTGGAACTTGGCTTCTCTGGGCAGACTCAGAAAGGATGCAGCCCCCGGTGCTTATGTGTTTGGGGCTGGCTTCCTGCTCTCTCTCCCAGGCCAACAAATCACCTAGGGATGACAGGGAAACAGAGGCAGCAGGGGACTCAGGCTGGGACTCCTGAGTGGCGCAAGGAGTGCCTAAGGCCAGTGAAGACCTCCTAAAGGCAATATGGAGAAGGGGGTGGGGCGGGGCTGGGGAACTGTCTAGCAGAGGAAGGTAGGAGCTCAGGGAAAGCCTCATCCCTAGCCAAACCCTCAGGGCTCCTGGACAGGTTGTCGTCTAGTCACAGAGGAGGGAACCCAGAGGATGATCTCCTCCCCGACTTGACATCTCCCATTAAACAAATGAAAAAAATGTAGGCCCAGCATAATTCAAAAGCTCAGCATTCCACTCACTCCACCCCAGTGAAGGGCTTTGGATGGTTAAAGGCAAAAGGCTGGACATGCTGAAGTGGCCACAGTGGTTCTTCCCTGATCCAGGATGTCTTGCCCCTTCCCCCCACCACTATGTCTTCAGGAGTCTGGGCCCCAGCCAGGTGTACCACTCAACCGGTAAAAGCATGCGGTGAGCTTTCAGGCCAGGCTGTGGGGAGAAACTGAAGGGGAAGGTGGACGTGCTTCATAACCACTCCTTTTGGGTGGGTAGCCACAACCATTTACGCAGCATCGCTGGTTCCGTAACTTCCCAACAGCCTTGAAAAGAAAGCACAGCCTCATGACAAGGCAGTGAAGCCCCCGGGGCTGTGGTAGAACCAGGAGGGAACACAGGTTGCCTGGTTCTTTCCCTACATGGCTGCTTTCCAGGCCCAAAGCCCTAGTGTGGTGACCCTGGGCTAGGGAAAAGATGAGTCAGCTCCATAGGTAGTCCAACGTGGTCCCAAGCGAGGGCTGAAGGGGAAAGCCTGGACTCTAAATGCCCAAAGTTCCCTTTTTGGCATGATGTGCTGGAACCAGGAGGAACTCCAGAGAGAGCCCCTAGGCCCAGGCAAACTAGGCCACCCAACATTCCCAGTTCCCAAAGCATCCAGTCTCTCCAAACAGTCGTTGAGGGGGGTGGGGGCGGAGGATAGGACCTCACAGGCTCATTTTAGCCTCAGGTTAAGAACGGAGGCGCAGGGGGGCCAAAGCTAGAATTCCCCTTCCCTCAAAAACGTGGCGGCGCTGGGGCACACGCCACCGCAGTCACCTTCCCCGGAGCGCCCGGGCCCGCGGGCGGGGGATGCCCTCCTGGGTCTGACCTGCGGCCGCGGCGTCTCTCGAGCGCGGACGGCGGATTGTCTCCCGCCGGGCTCACAGCTGGGCCCGCGACTTGCGCTCGGGTCCGTCTCCCTCTCCAGCTCTGCGCCGGGGCTGCCGGGGCTGCCGGGGCTGGGAGGTGAAGAAGGTACCACACGTCCCAGTTCTCAGGCGGGGCGAGGCGGGGCGGGGCGGGGCTGGGCGAGGCGGGGCGGGGCGGGGTGGAGCGGAAAAAAGCGGGCGCGCCGGGAACCGCCGAGGGGCTCCGAGGGGACCCAGGCGCGCAAGGTGAGACCGCACGGGTTCGCAAGGCTCAGATGGGGTAGATGTCCAGTCCGTGGCGAGGCTCGGCTAATGCGGCCGAGTGAACGGCGAAAAGTGCAAGTCCGCCTCTACCGGTCTGCTGGGGCTGGGGAGAGGGCAGAAGAGGGGGAGAGGGTGCGAGGAGACGGGGGAGGCGTCCCCCAGATCCTCTCCACGCGGGCGGATCTGGGCTCTAAGACCAAGAGGATCGGTCAGCGCCTGCAGACCAGGCCACGCGTTCGAGCAAGGCATCCGTCCTAACACCCTTTAAGAGTCCGTGGTAACACCCACCCCCCGGAGGTCCTCGTGAGATCTCGGGGGTCTCACCGCCCTCGAGCGCCTCCCGCGCCCTGCCGGACCCCGGATTGCATCGCTAGGTTTGTACTAGAACTGCCCTGGGTTGTGGGCAAGGGGCGAGGAGAAGCAGGGGTCCGAGGGATGGCTGCGTAGGACACGGTTCTCGTGCACCCGTCCTTTTTCTATCCCAGGCTGGGTGGGGGCGGGCGCAGCGCCTCAGAGCCTCGGGTGCGGTCTGAGTAGGTTGAGGCTATTTGGAGTGGGGGGCTGGGGGAAGGGCGGGAAAGCATCCCGGACCTGGTTTGTCTGGTCATAGTCTAGTACTTAAGTGAGTTAGAAGAGTGGGGGGTGGAAGAGAGCCCCGCCAGGAGAAAGGGCGTGCGCTTTGGGCGACAGAACGTCCATACCTAGTTCCTTCTCTATCCCATCCCTGGGGGCGCTGCGTGTGAGGTTCCACCACGAGGAGGAGAGCTGCGCGTGCTGCGAGGCACGCAGTGTTTAGAAGAGGCGAAGGTAGGAAACAGCGGTCCGGGTTTGAGTGTCGGGGATGCGCCTGCTGGGGTCTGTGCGGTCCGGGTGGGTTTTGGAGGGTACCTTGAAGTGTTGTCCCCGCCCCGGCCCCTAGAGGCGCACTTCCTGCATCCGCCCAGACCAAGTTCAGATCTAGTGGGAGTTCAAAAACAAAGTACGGTGAGAAACTCAGAACAGGCAAACAAACAAAACAACAACAACAAACTTAATAAGGTCCCAAGGTTTATCTCTGATTAACTGGAGTCTAGATAGTTTGACGGGCGTGATTCAGCACCCCAAGGCTCTTCACACACCACAGCCCTTATTAGGGATTCCTACCCCAACGTGCTTTTCAGATCTTGTTCTCTTTCTCCACTTAACTCCCACTTTGGTGCAAAAGCACACATACACACGCCCACACACCTTCTTGAAGAAAAGAGACTGGGACAGGAGTTCTGGACAGGGTCCCCTTAGCCATCCAGAGCCATAAACTTTGAATGGGGTCCACCCTAACCAGAGAAATAAACCATCACATTCTAGTAGGTTTGTATCACCAATAAGAGCTCTTGGCAACTCCAGGAATGTCACCCACTCCCCCTTTGTAGAGAATTAGTAGTCTTTATGGGTTCTAGAAGAAGGGGAAGGCAGTCAGGGGAAGACTTCAGGAAGAAATCCCTGTGAAGTTACCAGAGGCCACAGAGCATTAAGAAAGTACATAAGAACTTTGAATGCTGAAGTCTGGAGCTTGTACTAGGCTATATTTCCTTAAAAGATTGTAGCCTTATTTCTTGGTCATCCCTCATACACACACAGGAACCCCACTTCTCCTGTGGTAGGTAAGGAATGGGTAACTGTATCTGAAATGCAACTGAGTATGAGAAATGCTTTAGTATTTCAAGGGAGTTCAGAAAGGGAAAAGGTGTCCCTTACCTCTCCAGGCCAGGTGAGAAAGGAGAACCCCCAAAGTGTAGGGATTGGCCCACCCTGTGAGAAAGCACCTCAGTTTTGTCACAGGAGCCTCTGATGCAGCGTTTTTGTGTCTAGAGGTCTGTTACTGGGAACTCCTTCCTTCTTGTGTCTGTATTTCTGTTTATATGAACCTGCAGGTGTATGTCTGACTATATTCTGTGCTTATTTATATTAGTATGTATTTATATCAATATAACAATCATGGTAGTCAGCTAGGGGAGAAGTGGTGGAGTGAAGATTGACATGAGATTTCTCTCAGATTAGAAAAATTCTACTGTCAGACCCTCCTTGGCAAGCCAGGGAGGAAGATGTTCCCAAGGAAAACTACAAGCTTTGTAGGAAAAGCAGGATTATTGGGTGTGGGAACTTTTCATTTCAGTCCCACCTCTTCATGCAGGAGGCCTCTTAGCTTAATAATTAAAACCAAATTAGGATCAGGGTCAATAAAAATTAACTTTAAATTGGGCAATGTAGATTAAAGAAGACCTAATTCATTAAACTGAACAAGAAGGAATTAAGGTAAATTTTATTCACCAACTGTCTTTTTGCTTTAGTCAATTTTAATGTTTTGGAGAATTGGAGATAAGTTAACATGTTCTTCTGTGCTTAAGATACAGAAACCCTTTTGTTGGTGTTTCTTTGAATCATCATGTTAATAGAGATGAGCCATTCTTATAAAATATTTTATAACCTCTCTTTGAAATAAATGCAGGAATAATGCTAATACATGACCCTGATCAAAATACATTGCACCTTTATTATTTGCCTATGTTGCAAATATTTGTTTTTGAAATTCCAGCATATAACATTTACTCTTACTTGAATACTATGTATTCAGACTTGCTTTATCTTCCTATATTAACCAAGATATTCTACATTTTATAGCCTTTCCTAAATCATATAGCCTTCCATCAAAATTGTAACGGCTTCAGTCTAGGTGTCATAAATAAAAAATTCTTAGACCAATAAATATCTGCTTTAAAATAATTATCATTGGGACTTCCTTGGTGGTCCAGGGGTTAAGACTCCACGCTCCCAATGCAGGGGGCCCGGGTTTGATGCCTGGTCAGGGAACTAGATCCCACATGCATGCCGCAACTAAGAGCCTGCATGCTGCAACTAAAAAGATCCCACATGCCGCAACTAAGACCCGGCGCAGCCAAATAAATAAATAAACAATAAAATAAAATAAATATTAAAAAGATAAGTATCACTATCACATATTTTACAAAATAATTTAATCCTCAGATTCTTACTTATCTTCAGCTGGAGTTGAAATTTATGTTTCAGATTCAATTAAACATGAACATTCATGCTTTGGAGACTCCAGCTGTTGGAAGAGGCTTTCTGAAAATTTTGTGAAAGCACTAAAAATTGACAGGGTTGGTCAAATCCCTTCCTGTCCAGTCCTTAGCCCTATGTTGGTGATAGTTAATGTTGAATGATTATGATAGAGGGCAGTGAGGGAGCACAGCTCCCTCTTGTGTGCAAAACAGAAGATGCCTCTAGCAGGGATAGGGACCCGTTCGTTCATATATTCATCCATTCCATCCACAAACTGATTGGTAAGTATATGCTGCATGCAGGGGATGCAAAAATGGAAAGACAAAGTCGTCGCCCTTTAGGAGATTAGAAGCTAATGGGTTCTAAACATTCAAACAGTTAGAGTGCAGTGTAATTATTGTGATTGTGAAGGTATGTTCAAAATGCAGTCAGAACATTAGAGGTGGGAACATCTACACTGGCCTGATGACGTCAGAGGAAACTTCACAGAGGTGGTAACACAAGCTGAGACTTGATGGGTGAAGAGTTTGCCATGGGAGTACGAGCATTCCAGACAGAGGAAATAGCATATACAAAGGCACGAAGGCTTGAAAGAGCGTGTCAGATTCAGGGAGAGGCCAGTAGTTTAGTATGGCTAGAGATTAGATTGCACAAAAGATGGAGATGGAAGTGCAGGTGGGACCAGATCACAAAGGACTTTGCATGTGATGGTGAGAAGATTAGATTTAACCCAGAGCAAAGAAGTGAAATGATTATATTTGCTTGTTAGAAGAATTGTTGTGGCACTGGGCCAGATAGGATGAGGCTGAATTAGGGCAGAGGCAGTAGGGAAGGAAATGCCTGGGTGGTTTCAAGAAATATTTAGGAGGTAAGATGGTTCAGCTCTCTGGCTTATTTGATTGGTGAGGTGGTGATGCCACCAAAGAGACAAATAAAACAGAAGAAAAAGCAGAGTGGAGACCGTGAATTCAGTTTGGGACCTGTTAAATCCAAGGCATCCTTGGAACAGCCAAGTGAAATGTCCAGAGGATAGCTGGCCCTTTTGTGTTTGGAGCCCAAGTAGGGGGTCTACGTGGAGACATAGATTTGAGAAGCATCAGCCATGGGAATGGATGCACCTGCCGAGGGAATCATGAAGAGTGCTGGAAGAAGAGAGTCAAGACAGAATCCTAGGGAGCATAAATGTTTAAGAGGGGAGAAAGAACTAGCAAAGGAGCCACAGAAGGGTTGGCCAAAGGCAGGAGACCCAGGAGAACATGGTGTCATTGAGGCCCAGGGAGGAAGCCTGAAGAAAGAGCAATTACTACAGAGAGATCAAGAATGATGAAAAGTGAAAATTTCCCTTTAGATTTAGCGCTTGGTAACCTAAAGGAGAGAAGTTGGGGATGGGAAGAAGCCAGATTCACTGAGGAAATAAGGCAGTGGACATACATAGACTATTCTTCTTCCCAAAAGCCTGGCTGTGAAAGGGAGAGAGTGGCATAAGATAGTAGCTGGAGGGGACCCAAAAGGTCAAGAGAAAGAGTTCCTTTTCTTTGTGTTCTTAAGATGGGAGAAATGTAAGCATATCCTTGAGAGAAAGAGCCAGCAGAGAAAGAGAAGCTGAAAAGTCACCAAGAGAAAGGGGGAGAACTGATGAGAAAGGTGGTGGTGAAGGCAGGCAGGATTGGAGTCAGAGCCCAAGAAGAAAGGAGATACACATTCCTCTGGAATGGGAGAGTTGAAGAGTTAAGGGAAAAAAGCAAAACTTCATGTTAAAACTGAGACAGTGTTTATTTCTCTTGCCCCAAAGACAGAATAAACATTTAAACTGTCTCTTTGTCTTTGCCTGATACCATGCTACTCCCCAGAGACAGCACCAGGAGGTGGCCAGCCTAGAAGGAGAGAGAGAGGTTGGGAGCTCCGATGTGTCATAGAGAATCACAGAATTTAGAACTAGAATGGGTCCTGGAGATCATCATATCCAACTGTAGAGGAGGAAGCCAAGAAACAGGGAGGTTGTCATTTGCCTGTCCAGTTATAAAATCAGTCAGTGAATGGGACTTTCCTGTCGGTCCAATGGTTAAGACCCCAGGATTCCAATGCAGGGGTGCAGGTTCAATCCCTGATCTGGGAACCTAGATCCCACACGCCGTGCAGTGTGGCCAAAAAAAATTTTAAATTAAAGAAAAAAAAGTCAGTGAAGAACCGGAACTAGACCCAGAACTGATTCCTGCCCAGGGTTCCCATCAAGAAGGATTGGTGAAAGAGAGAAATGGAGTAATGAAATGTCCCCTCCTTCCCAATCTGGTAGCTTCCATTTATTAATATTATTCTGTTCCAGGTACTATTCTTAACACTTTACAGACACAATCTTGTTTCATATTCACAATGACCCTATGAAGTAAACATTATCATCATCATCCCTATTTTTAAAATACACCCAAGTCTCTGTAACTTGAAGAGGCAAAGGCAGAATTCAAACACAGAGCTGCTAAACTTCTAAGCTTATTCTTTCACTGTATCACTTAACGAGACACTACCTGGTCAGACTGTAACTTACAGAGCCTCCTGGGTACCAAGGCCCCAGTACAGATTATACACAGGGAAATGAGCAGAGCTGGGTTCGTTGATTGTAAGATGCATTTTTTTTTCACATTTTGACATCTCTGAAATTGAGGTGTGTTTTACCAGCGATGGCTGTCATTGTTTAATTGGCAGTGTTTTTTCCTCTTTCTTTCTGTGTGGTACTTAAAATAATGGCATGTCTTGCAATCATTCTGTCTGGATTTAACAAAGCACAGTAAATTTAGGTGCCATTTCCCCAATATCCTGTCTGCAAAGAGACAAACTAGAGCCAAAATAGCTCTGAGATCAGGGGACAGACAGAAAAGAGCTAAGCCAGGGTTTGACCTGAAATGAAGCCTAGGAACTTAAATCAAGGAGGAAGGCTGCTGTTGATGATGTGTGGGGTAGAAGGACATCTGGCCCCAGCACTGTGCCCTAGTGGAGGGCAGGCTCCTTCAGTGCCTATTGAGGTGAGCTCAGTTCAGCTCGATTGCTCTCGAGCTGCCAGAACAGGAGCCAGGGTGCCCAAGAAAGCTTGTCAGACCAGCCTGGGCAGTGCCAGGTCTGGGAATCAGCCCTCTGATGATGTAGTTGGATTATATACTTAGCAGAGCTATCTTGCCTTTGTTCTTTGGGGAGTGAGGAGGAAAGCCAACCTTTTTGTATCTGTACCATCTTTCAGCCTTATGCCTTCTCTTGACAGAAAATATAGCTCTTTCCATGTTCTGTGATCCGTCTGCTTGTGCTGGAGGCCTGAGGGAGATAAAAGAGAATTACATTTCTTAAGACAGTCCCAGAGGAAGCAGAGAAGCCTGGAGGGTAGTGGTGGCACTGGTTTAGGGGACCTGGGGGTTAGCAAGGGAGCATGGAGTGACAGACTGATTGCCAAGACCCTTATTCTCTCACAGCTAAAAACACGTGGAGATGGATGGCTGAGGGGTAGCAGAAATGGCAGTAACAGTGGCGTCTGGTGAGCACCAGAGAAGAAGGGTGTGGTTTATTCTCTACTGGATCTCTGGCCCCAAGAACAGTGTGTGGCACATAGAGGGCACTCAGTAAACACCTGTTGTTGTAGAGCATCCGCCTCCCCTGAACAACCCCACCAGAATGGCTGCTTTGGGACACACATTCCCCTTCTACGCTGGCCCCAAGCCGAACTTCCCAATGGTCACCACCTTGGCCATCATCATCACCATCTTTATGACTTCACTGGTCACCTTCATCATCATCCTGCCAGGCATTCGGGGCAAGATGGTGAGAAACAAAACCAGCCCTGGAGACCCCAGCCCCAGAGAGACCTCGGCCTCGAGGTGAGGGGGCCAGACTTTCTGATTACAATCAGATTCAGGAAAGAGATTCTAGTCCCGAGAAAGCGTCACCCACCCTCCCAGCAGAGAGCTCCCTGCTCATTGATTCAACAGATAATTACTGAGTATCTATTATGGGCCGGGCACTTTGATCTCTGGTGACCAAGGGACCTCAGTTCTAGAACACCCTTCCCGAGTCTGGAAAGAGAAAGGGTGGATTTGGAAGGAGGGTGCTCCATCCTAAACCTGCCCACCCTGTGATGCAGAGGCTGTTCCGGATCCTGCGAGTAGTGACCAGCTTATTCATTGGAGCTGTGATCCTGGGTGAGTGTGGAGTGTAGCTGACTTGGGCAGCTGCCTGCATCCCATCTCTTCTATCCTGGCTCCCTCACAGAGGCTCTGCTTCAGGGTGGGCTTCTAGACCTCCCTGCCCGCACGCCTCCCTCACCCTGGCCTTATCCCCTCACATCTACCTTTGCCCTGACAGGTGCAAGCCTCCTGGATGCATCTCTCCGACCTTCCTAACATATTTATTCAGAGGAAAGCAGGTCAAAATGAATGCCTTTGGGGACAGGGTCTGCGGAGGCTGGAGGGAGAGAATGGTGGAGGGCTGCTTGCTTTGCTTTGGGGATTAGGCGATAGGAAACACAGAAAGTCTCTATGTTGAAGCTCTCTGTGTTTGCCCAGCATGGTTTATTATGTTAATGTTTCCTGCCCCAGCTTCTTGAGTAGTTCTCCCTATATGGGGGCAGGAAGGGAGGACAGGGGGAAGAGGATTCTGACCAGGGGAGATATTAGATTCTGACCCATTTATTCATTTATTCATCCCATACCTATTGTTGGCAAACTTACCATGAGCCAGGTCCTAGGCGGGTTAATGGATACACAGCTATGAGCAAAACTGACATGGTCCCCTTGCAGCTCTCCCTCTGGCTAACCCAGCAATGCCCAGACCTCCCTGAGTTCCTGAACATCAAACTCCCCAACCCCAGCCATGAATTTCAGTTCTGAGTGGTCTGTGGGCCAGGTCAGCACCACCACATCATACAAGGCCTTCAGTTCGGAATGCATCAGCACCGCTGTTGGGCTGCTGCAGATTGGGCTGGGAGGAGTCAACATCACGCTCACAGGTGAGGGGGGGCTCTTGCCTGGGAGGAAGGGAAAGCCTCTGCTCTGCGGCTTTGGGATCTATGTTGGGTGTGGTCTAAAGAGCTCTAGGATCCGGGCCGGGGGAGGTAGGAAGGGAAGTTCTCAGGCCTCAGAAGCTGCCTTCTCTCACTTGAGACCAGAGCCTGGTCCTCTTCCAGTGTGATAAGCCTCTGCCCAGGTAAATACCCACTCTGGCCCTCGGGTCCCTGCTGGGCACAGCTGCTCCATTCCCCAGGGACCCCAAGGCAGCAGCTGAACGGAGACCGGCTATTACAACAAGGAGTCCACCTGGCGCCTGGGGGAGAACTACGCCGAGGAGTATGCCAAGGCACTGGAGAAGGGGCTGCCAGACCCCGTGCTCTACCTGGCCGAGAAGTTCACCCAACACAGCCCGTGCGGCCTGCATGGCCAGTACCGCCTGGCGGGACACTACACCCCGGCCACACTGTGGTGAGGGTGGGACGGAGGCCCTGCTGGCCTAGACCCAGGAGTGGGGTTCCTACCCATCTCTCCCCCACTCATGTGGAGACCCCTAGTGGGACAGTCTGGCACCAGTCACCACGGTGCTTGGTTGGGAAGCCCACAGGCAGGAATCCCTACCTCACCTCTTTGGGGTGTCCTCCACCTGGGCCCCTCCAGGTAGAAGTTCACCCCAAACAAGGTAGAGGTGCCTGGGCCAGCCTTCCCCTGGCTCTCCAGGGTGGCATTCCTCTGCTGGCTGCTGGCGGATGTGATGCTGTCCATGCCTGTGCTGGTCTACGGTGGCCACGTGCTGCTGGCCACGGGTGTCTTCCAGCTGTTGGGACTGCTCTTCTTCTCCACGGCCATGTCACTCACCCTGCCCTGTCCCCTACGCTTGGGCACTGCCACACTGCACACTCACCGTGGGCCTGCCTACTGGATCACATTGACCACAGGTGAGGCCCAATCCTGAAGGCAGGGATGGGAGGACTCAGGGCTGGGGCCCGTCAGGTCCGTGGGGTTGAGCGTCTGCCTCCAGGGACCGAGAGGCACTTCTGGGGACCTTTCCCCTCTTTAAAGCCCCCTCCGTCTTAGATCCCTCATCGCTGGGTTTCCCCTTCTCAGACCCACAGCCCCTCCCTCCTCATATGTCCCTACTCCCCTGTGTCTTATCTCTGTCTCTGTCATGTCCCTCATCCCTTAACTCTCTGTTCACCCAGCTCTTCCCCAGATCTTACGATTTCATGTCCTCCCTTCCCCCAAACACTCTTCTCTGTGTCCCCCATTCCTAGAACACTTCTCTGTGCCTATTTCACATAGCCTTAAATTGCCCTGCAGTTTTATTGTCCTCTCCTGTCCCACTGTGTCCTGCCCTCCCCCCAGGGTTTCTCTGTTTTCAGAGTTCTCTCTCTCTCTCTCTCTCTCTCCTGGGATGTAATTGAAGGAGCACTGGGTTTAGAGTCCAAAAACTCAGAGCAACAGAGCCACACCAGCCATATGACCCTATGCCAGTCACTTCTCGGAGCCTAAGTTGCCCTGAAGCAGGGACGATATAGGCTTCCCTTAAGAGGGGTTCTAATGCTCTTAGCAGAAGATATCCTTGGGAAGGTGTTACTATCACTAAGGCGGGATACTTGTTGCCTCATCCCCAGGCCTGCTCTGTGTGCTGCTGGGCCTGGCCATGGTGGTGGCCCACAGGCTGCAGGCTTTCTTCGGCCACTGTGGGAGAGGACCCTGTCCTGGAGTGGGATCCTGAGGAAGGGGGACTCCTGAGCCCTCGCTACAGGTCCACAGCTGAGAGTCTCGAGCCCCAGGACATTCCTCTGTCAGAGGCTTCCTCTGAGGTGCCCTGTGAGGAGTCTGACTTGCCCTGGAAAGTTCATCTCCCTGGTGGCCACCCGGACTTCCAATCTGGCTCCAGCCTTCACTGGAACCCCCCCTCCAAAACACCACCAGAACTGCCTGCAGGATGGGTTGTATCAGGTTCCCAGCCCCAATGTGTAGGTGGAGTAGGAAAAGAGGCTCTACCTATTGATGATAAAACATGAAACAAAACAAAAAGCCCTAAGGCAGATGTTGGGGCTGCCATAAACCCTGCTGCCATGCGTGATGAGACCAAGCAGGGGCTGCCCCTCCTTCTGCCCAGCTACCCTGCCCTCCCTTGGGGCTTTGCCTCTTCGAGGTGCCATTTACTGAAACCCAGCTCCACCCACATGATGACAAACGTGTACGGGGGGCTTACAGTGCGATTCTCCCATGTTCCCTCTCATCCCTCTGCATCTCTTGTTTTCCTTTTTCCTGGCTCCCTTTTGTTCTCCCTTCACTTCCCCAGCTTGTGTGATCTCTTGGTGCAATGAATGTACTGCGAGGGAGGAGAGACCAAACTTCTTGTTCTAGATCTAATATTAACCGATTGTGCCCCATTCTCTCTGAGCTTCAGTTCTCAAATCTGCCAAATAAGACTGTAGGACTTGCCAAGGACCTAAAACAAACAAACAAAAAATCCCGGGGTTTACAGCTTTATGCCTTGCTGACATTTACCTCGGCCCTCAGACACCACCCCTTTAATGAATAAAGTGAAGCTAGTGAATAAATTCCAAAATGCCATTTCTTCTTAGCCCCCCTCAGCTGGGCCAGCGGAGGGGGATCCCACAGGGCCAGCGGGGGTGGAGGTGTGGGGGAATGACCTGCCTGGTCACTGCTACCATCCACTTGGGGTAGCTCAGGAAGATGCAGGCTCTGATTGTTCTTCTCTGGGCTCACTAGAGGGCACCCTCTCCCAGACCCTTTCCCGGGTTACTCTGCATTCTTCAGACACAGAGAATCCGGTGTCTGTGGCAAAGCAGAGAAAGAGTGTACTAGGCTGCCTCCAACCCAGGGAAGTCTCCCCAGAACTCGTATCCCGAAAAGCCTTGAAAAGCCATGGAAAATAATGGGAGAAAGTTTAAAAAAAAAAGAAGAAAGTTTATTTACAGCTCACGCTGGGAGACTCTTTCCCGGGTGCAGGCGGCACATCTGAGGCCACTGGCCCTTTCCCCCCGCGCCCCCAGCGCAGTGCCCTCCCGGAGCTCCCCAGGCCCGGTGGGCACTGCTCCCCGGCCTGCGGGGGACCAAGGCAGAGTAGGAGTCCGAGGTTGAGTCCCTTTCACAGGTTAGTACTGATGGTTAAGTCTGAGCCCCAGAACTGCTTATGCAGTGGGTTGTTGAGGATGAGAGAAGAGCTCCCTTTCGCCTGACTTTCGAGGCCCTTGACGCTTCCATCCAAGAAGGTGCGAAGAGCGCTGGTCCGAGCGTAGTGGAGACTCAGCACCGCAACTCCGAGGAGGAGGCACAGGATGCCTGTGTTAGCGCAGTCGCGGGTAAAGAGGGCGGTCAGGGCTCCAGAACCCGGCCGCCCGACTCCATCTATTGGAGGTATTTGCGTTTCTTCCCCAGACACACGCACCACGGAAAGACCTCTAATATGGCATACATGATACACGGGTTCGCACGCCACTGGGGCAAGATACCGAACCCTTCCGAACTCCCTTCCCCTCCTCTGTAAAATAGGCACAACAGTGCCTGCCTCTACGAACTACTGAGAGGGGCAAATTAGATAATATATGTGAACTCATTATGCAAACCGGAAAGCTCACGCTGGGATAAATCTCGTCTCTGCCCCCAGACACCCGGGGGCCGGTTCCCTCGGTCCTCACCCGTGGCCAGTGTGATCCAAAAGGCGGCACCGTAGTGAGTGGTGAGCTCGGAGGAGCCAAGGCGGAGCTGGCAGAGAGACACGCTGGAGATGGAGGCGAAGGCGAAGACGGAGAAGAGTACGAAGGCGCCGGTGATCAGGAGAGCCAGGCCTCCGTAGTGCGGGGCCGGCATGGAGAGCAGCACGTTGGAGAGGAGCCAGAAGCAGAACGCCACCCTGCGGGGAGGGGACCAGCGGAGCTGTGAGCCGGATTCCCCCAGCCCGCTCGGGTTCCCACGGGCTCGCCTCCCCTACCTCCCGGCCCCAGAACAAAAGCCCGGGGCTGGGATGGCGGAGGCGCAGGGAAACACTGGAGGGGAGTAGCCGGCGCCCAGCCATTGCTGGGTCTCTTCGGATTCCCACGGTCTGTACGGACCTCGTGACCATCTGCTCGCGAGGCGGCAACTCTCACCCCAAGCGCGTCGGTCTGTAACTGTAGCTCACATCCTCCGGCTCACATGCCCCCACCCCGACCCCCGCCACACACACGCACGCGCGCGCGCAAGTACGCAAAGTGTCTTCTTTCCGCGCTCACCACAGCGTGGCCGAGGCGTAGTGTCCCGCCAAGCGGTATTGGCGGTAAACCCCGCAGGGGCTGCTCGGAGTGAACTTCTCCGCCAGATAGAGAACTGGATCCGGCAGCCCCTTCTGCAATGCCTCCGTGTACGCCCCAGCATAGTTTTCGCCGATCCGCCAAATGAACTGCTCGTTGTAGTCGATGGTCTCGTTCAACTGCTGCACTGGGTTCCCTGCGGAGGGCGGCGTCGTCACCCGGCTGCGTACAGCGAGGACCGGGCAACTAAGCGGATTCGGATAGGAGAGTGAGAATCTTGAGAGAAATAGGTTTGGCAGCGGTTGGGGAAAACACAAATCAATGAGAGCCAAAAGCTATTCTATATGAGCTTGTGGGAGCTGTCCTCACAGGTCCTCCAGCTGCCCCTGCCTGCCACACCCCCCCAACCATGGTGTCTGTCAACCTCAGGAGTTCACTTCGCCGCAGCTCCTCACCTGTGAGTGTAACATTAACGCCCGCCAGGCCCACGTGTAGACCGACGTGGGCTCGGACGCGTGCCGCGCTGAAGGCCTTGTAGGATGTATTGGTGCTAACTCTGCCCACTGACCATTCTGTGCTGAAGCATACCGCTGTGGGGAGAGGCAAACCGTGGGGGAGGGGAAAGGTTAGGGAGAAGATTGGGGAGACGGGATTGGGAGGGTGGTGATGGGAGTTGGGACACTGCACAGAGATGGGGGGGTCTAGGAGTCCAA
Source organism: Orcinus orca (assembly GCF_937001465.1). NCBI lineage: Eukaryota > Metazoa > Chordata > Mammalia > Artiodactyla > Delphinidae > Orcinus > Orcinus orca. Next base: position 113,538,314 of record NC_064560.1, read on the forward strand.
AGGGATATACACGGTAAGGGTGGAAGAGTGGGCACTAGAAGGAGCCCACTAGAAAGAGAATGGGAACAGGGAGCGGGAACCCATCCCCAGTTCTCCATTTTCCCAGGTGCCCTCAGGCCACCTCCTTCCTCACCCCAGGTCCTCTCCCCCTCTGCTGCATCACACACTCACCCACAATTTCTGCTCCTATGAACAGGCTGAGGAGAACTCTCACCAACCAGAACCAGCGCTGCAGGAACAGGAACCGGGTCAGGCCTGGGTACTGCCCAACCAGAGTCCCCAAGCTCTCCATTGACCCCATGCCACCCGGGCCTTTAGTGCTTCTGCAACTTCCCTCTCTTGCCCACTTTTCCCAGTTACATTCCTGACCTTTAAAGGCTGAAGGCAAGTCATGCAAGTCCCTCTGAGCCACTGGCATTTTCTAATGTTTTCTGGCTGCATGATTCTGCCTCCCAGCCCCATTTTCCAGTCCACCCTGCAACTGGGCTGTCTCTATCTGCTGCTCTCCCACCACCTTCATCCCCTTTCCTCTTCAGCCCTGGTCCCACCTCCTGCTTGGGTCACTGCCATGATGAGGCTCAGTGAGTCCAGAAGTGCTAGGCAGGCAGCGGTCACCTCCCTCAGGAGAGGGAGGCCTCAAGGTCTGGTCACCAAGTAGAGGAGGTGTGAACACAACCTCTCAGATATTACTAGGTGTGCCAGTTTCCCAGAAAACAAACACAAGACTCAGGGAGGCTAGGTCCTCCTAGACTTGAAAAACAGACAACTTAGGCTCTGGGAGAGGAGGGAATCTAAGAAAAAGTGCCCAGTCTGCTACAACTTCGAAGAAATTTCTGTGGAGATATCTCTGTCCCACACACATGACTCAACCCAGTGCACAGGTGAAACACAGCAGTATGAGTTGCTGGTTTCTGTCCTCTTGGCCAGAAGGTCATCACCTGAGGTCAGGATGGGAGTGGGATGGGAGTGGAGGTGCAGCCTGAGGAGAGGCAGGAGACCCCTGCAGCATGTGAAGACTAGAATCGGCACCAGGATTACTGGACTGGGCACCCACTCTCTGCAGCAGCCTCCTGAATGTTCCAGCTGGGGTCAGCCTCCGGATGTCTTGTATGGGACCTCTCCCTAACCTTGGGAAGGGGTGCTTGCTGGGCCAGACTTCTGCCTATGCTCCACCTGTCTGGTTCAGTGCTTCAGTGCATGGAAGATCTTGCCGCCGTCTTAACTGTCCTATCCTCCAGAGACATGCTATCCTTGACGCCCTCCACCCCCAGACCTAAACTTCTAGTACCCCCTTACCGAGTGGCCACGAATCCCGGGTAAGATGAGTAGGAAGCTGGCAGCCAAGGCCAAGAACACCAGAATGACAATGAGTAGCGGGACGCTGATGCCGGCGGCATGCCGGGGCTGAGGGTAGAAGGGCAGCACACCGTTCCACAGAGTCATGCTGCAACCCGGCCGAGCTGGGTCTGTTCCAACGGGGAGAGCGGTCACTGGCGTCCGAGCCCGGATCCCACTTCCCTTTACCCCGTTCCCTGCGTGCGAGGACTGGACTCAATAGACAAGTCAAGTCTGAGCGCCTCGGCTTGCCCCTAAGGAAGCGCAGAAGCTAGCTGCCCTCAGACGCTCTGGGTTGGCCGGGACGGAGTTAGGTAGGTGGGAGGGCCAGCTCTGCGTGTTCACTCTGCGTTTGGAAGTCGCACAAGACCTGAAATCCTTTTTATAGCAGCCTGGGCAGCGTGCCGAGCCATGTCGGGGCTTTGCAGCCAGGTCCCAGAGGGATAAGGTCATGCAAATGAGAGGCGGAGGTTGCTATGCAAATGAGAGGAGCCCCAACTGCATAGCAAGAGGGTGAATTCCAGTCCAGATGCTCACATCTGGTGCTGGTCTGGCTTGAGTGGACACCTGCACAGCTGGCCTCAGAGGACCCAGAGAGGAGGGTGAGAATGAAGCCGGGGAGGCTGAGGATCTGCGGAGCTGGGGAGGAGTGGTGGGGGAGAGGCAGAGAGCAGAGCAGAGAAGCAAAGATTCCAAGAAAAAGAAGACTTCTGACCCCGATGGGGGCCCTAAGCCAGAGGTCTGAGTGGGACTTGGGACCTGATCTTCCCATCCCTCATGTCCATGCACAGGCATTCACTGAGGGGTACGAGGGACTGCAGGTTCCAGATTCCCAGCTCACTAGCCACGTTCCTTTCCCTGCCTCCTCTAGGAGAAGCAGTTCCTGAGGGGTAGGACTCGAGGCTTTGTTCGGGACCTGGGAGGCTGGAGGTAAAGTCCTGCCAGGGACTGACAAGCCCCAGAGGATTTGTGCCTCCCGGGTTCCTGTGTGTGATCGGGGTTAGTTCTTCCACGGGGTGGAGGGTGGGGACCAGTGTCACTGCCTTGAGGGCTGCTTATGCGTTTAAAAAAGTGCCCCGCAGGTGCGGGTACTTGGTGACGTTTCTAAAAGCTTCGATCCAGAAGTGGACACGGCTGGTGCCTCCTCCTCCTGTGCCAACTGTCGGTGTGGGGGACGCCTGCTCCGTGTCTCTATGTACCACCTCCCACCCTTTTGGCCACAGGGTCAGCATGGTCCGTGCAAGGCCAGAGGCCCTGGTGCTCCTGGGAGCTCTGCTGACTGCACTCCTGGACCCAGCGGGTAAGTACCAGGCGCCCCTAGTTCGGGATGTCTCCCAGTTTCCCTTGGGAGTTGGGGAAGGGAGACGTGCAGGCAAGCGGCTTCCTGAGGCTGGAATATCGGGTGAGATGGCTGAGCGGCTCAGCCAGATGGGAAACTTCCTGGCGCAGCCTAGACGCCGGGCGAGTATCGCCACTTGGGTCGGGTTGGGGGCGCTCGGCGGTCTGGAGAAGCACGGGCCGAGGCCGTCGGGTCCCAGAGGGGTCGCAGGGAGGCTAGCACTGAGTGGACCACCCTCTGACCCACAGGAGGCCAGGACTCAGTCTCGCTGACCTGGGAAGTGCAGCGCTATGACGGCTGGTTCAACAACCTGAGGCACCACGAGCGTGGCGCTGCCGGTGCGTCCCGTGGTCTGGGGTGGAGAACGGCTAGTGGAGGGCAGGGTCGCGGGAGACCCGGCGCGGAGAAGCCGAGAGAGCGAGCCGCCAGCCGCCCGGCTGCCTGCGCCGCGAATTCCTGTACACCCCTGGGGACAGAAGAAGTGGTCTCGTCAGTGGGAGTGGGGAGTTGGAGGGAGGAGTAGAGCGAGTTTCGTGGGCTTGTTGGAGACGGAGTGCTCAGACAGAGCCCGGCTCCCTGCTTCCCACAGGCTCCCGACTGCGGCGCCTTGTACCTGCTAATTACGCGGACGGCGTGTATCAGGCTCTGGGGGAGCCGCTGCTGCCCAACCCGCGCCAACTCAGCAACGCCGCCATGCGGGGCAAAGATGGGCTGTCATCCAGCCGCAATCGCACAGTGCTGGGGGTCTTCTTCGGTGAGAGCAAAGTGGGAGAACGCGTCTTCGGTGAGGGTTGACCTGGCGCTCAGCTCAGAGCCTGGGGAGAGGGGCCCTGAGGCCTCTCTGCAAGTCCACAGGAGACCGATACAAGACCCCGAACCACTTCCTCTCCCCACCAAGCCTCACTTCAAGCCTTTCTTCCTTTTGGAGGGATTTGGGGGTGTTGATTTGGGGGTATTTGCTCTCCTAATCTTTCTCTTATCACTGACTACAAACCCAGGAGTGCCATTAACCCTCATTATAGCTCTTAGAAGCTGATTCCACTACCGCCCCTCTCCTGTTGTGATTATATCTTCTTTCCCCCGAAGAGGGAGGGAGAGGCAGGATCTGTTAGGAGAGGGGGACTGGCTTGGGGGAGCCCTTACATTAATTATATTATTTTGATTCTCCCAACAACATTATGGGGTGGGCGAGGAGGGTACTATAACCCCACTTTGCAAATTAGAAAAATGTTTTAGAGCTGGTGGCGCGGAATTTGCCTTGGAACATCTGCCTTCAGGCTCTTCAGAAATTGGCGTCAGCCTTGGCGGTGGGGAGTAGCAATTCTCACCAGTTTGCCCCCCGACGCCCGCAGGCTACCACGTGCTCTCGGACCTGGTGAGCGTGGAAAAGCCTGGCTGCCCAGCCGAGTTCCTCAACATCCACATCCCGCCCGGAGACCCCGTGTTCGATCGCGACCAGAGCGGGGACGTGGTGCTGCCCTTCCAGAGGAGCCGCTGGGACCCCGAGACCGGACAGAGCCCCAGCAACCCCCGGGACCTGGTGGGCGGGGCAGGCGGCTGGGGGGGGGGTGGGGCGGGACCTGAGGCAGCTGTGGAGAGGCTCCCACCACCCGCATGGGCCGCCCGGCCCTCGCCCGCCCTGAGCCGCCTCGGCCACCCGACCCCCGGCTCAGCCTCCCGCTGTCCCCGCAGACCAACGAGGCGACGGGCTGGCTGGACGGCAGCGCCATCTATGGCTCCTCGCACTCCTGGAGCGACGAGCTGCGCAGCTTCTCCGGTGGGCAGCTGGCGTCGGGGCCCGACCCCGCCTTCCCCCGGAACGCGCAGGACCCGCTGCGCATGTGGACTGCGCCCGACCCCGCCACGGGACGGCGCGGGCCCCGGGGGCTGTACGGTGAGGCGGCGGGGGCGCGGGCTTGGGGCCGACGAGGTGCGCCCCCCTCGGGCCCACCCGCGCTCAACTCCTCCCCTGTGTCCCCACCGCGCGGGCAGCCTTCGGGGCGGAGCGAGGGAACCGCGAGCCCTTCCTGCAGGCGCTGGGCCTGCTCTGGTTCCGCTACCACAACCTGTGGGCGCAGAAGCTGGCCCGCCAGCACCCGCTCTGGGAGGACGAGGAGCTGTTCCAGCACGCGCGCAAGAGGGTCATCGCCACCTACCAGGTAGGTCGCGCGGCCCTGCCCCCACGTCCTTGTCCCCGGGAGACTCCGCTGCCCCGCAGAGCCCTCCATCCTTGGACAAGCCCACCCAGAAACACCCCTCCCCAGACAGCTACCGTCTAGGGAAAGCCCCTGAGAGTGATGAGGCAAAGCGCTAGTTATACCAGAGGTTTTCTCGTGATTGTTATTTAGCTGCCCCTCCCCCCTGCCCTCGTTCCTCGTGGGCAACGGGAACCTCCTCCCCTCTCCTGTTTGAGTGTCTCTCCCGTGACTGCCCTGCCTGGTCCTCGTCTCACACCTAAGCCTTCCTTGAGCTCAGATCCTTCCTGGCCTGGCTGCTCCAGCGCTGACCTCCCATTTCCCCCGCTCTTGACCCTCAGAACATCGCGATGTATGAGTGGCTGCCCAGCTTCCTGCAGCAAGCACCGCCGAATTACACAGGTGAGGGAGTTTGGGGAACACCTGGGCTGAGGAGGGGTTTGAGGAGGGGGAGGGGGTCAGGATCTATAGACAAAGAAGACAGGTGGGTTCGTGTGACGAGTGTGTGAGGGTAAAGAGCCTATTTCTCTTCTTACCCCTGTGGACAGAGTACCGCCCTTTCCTGGACCCCAGCATCTCTCCGGAGTTCCTGGTGGCCTCTGAGCAGTTCTTCTCCACCATGGTGCCCCCTGGCGTCTACATGAGGTGAGGGAGGGTCTGGCTGAGCATCACACTGGCAGAGGTGAAGAATTAGTGGTCTTGTGGGCCTGGGGCCTTTTTTACACCCCTACAGTTTCATGGGGGAAAAGAAGCAGAATTTGGTGCCCTGAAACAGCACCCTGGGGTAGGAAGTTCAGTCTTAACAGGAAAATCTCCCCATTTCCTCCTAATGGCTGAACTTCAGTTGTTGAGAGCAGGATTTGTCCAGCAGCTGGGTCACTCTCTTCCCTCCTTCCCTTCCTACCCTGTGTGGACAAAGAGCAACCTCTACCTTCAATCCGCACTCATTGCCAAACCCCTGCCATGTTCAAGGAAGTTCCGAGGACACCTCTTAGTACTGGCCAGGCCGCCTCTGAATCCCTCACCCCACTCAACTCCACCTCAACTTCTCTGAATTCTCTTACTGCATCCTTGATTCCCCATTTCAGAAACACCAGCTGTCATTTCCAGATGGTCCTGAATGAGGGTTTTGGCAGCTCCCCAGCTCTCAGAGTCTGCAACAGCTACTGGATTCGGGAGGTCAGCCTGGGGTCAGGGGCAAGGGGAGGTGGGTCAAGGTCAGTCTCATCACACAGGCTGGGAAAAGCAACAATTCCAATTCTTAGGTGTTGCAGCTCCAGGGTGGTAGGAGTTGAAGGGTAGAGTGATCAGAAAATTATCTGGGGACAACAGCTCAAGAGAGTCTAGGACTGGCCAAGGGCCCTTTATCCTGAGGTGCTGCAGTGGTCCTGAGAAGGACCTGGCTTTAGGGAGGGGCCTGAGAACCTACCTTGAATGTGTTGTTTTATTCCAGAACCCCAATCTGAACAGTGCCGATGCAGTGAATCATCTGCTGCTGGGAATGGCCTCCCAGATTTCGGAGCGGGAGGACAACATAGTAGTTGAAGATCTGAGGGGTAAGCACTGGAGGCAGAGGGGATGAGGGCCCAGAGGTCCGGGAGCCTGGGGACCCTTCTGGGTTAAGCATCAGGCAGACCTAGGGTACCTATAAAGCAGGAACATAGATAAACGAACAGCAAACAGCCATTAGAAGAAAACAAGCTTTATTCTAAATTACCAACATCTGAGGGTGTGGGGGAAGGGTGGCACCACAATCTCTGGTGCTTAGGTCGCTAAAGGTTTTTGTCCAGCCCTATGCTGAGGTTAAGGAGGTGGGACGGGGAATTTACTGCTTGGTGACTAGAACAGTCCTGAGTCTTAGGGGAAGAGTTTTGCCAGAAAAATTGCCCCTGGTCACACATGATGACAGTGACCCTGCACCAAGGCAGGGCACATGTTGAGGAGTGCTGAGTGTGGGTAATGCCAACAGCCCAATTCAAGGCTGCTGGGCGAAGAAGGGTTAGAGGGACTGAGCCTAGAGCCTGGTCCTCTCTCCTCCTCAGATTACTGGCCTGGCCCTGGCAAGTTCTCCCGCACTGACTATGTGGCCAGCAGCATCCAACGTGGCCGAGATATGGGGCTGCCCAGCTATAGCCAAGCCCGACAGGCCTTGGGGCTGGAGACCCCAGGGAGCTGGAGTGACCTCAACACCACCGTGGACCGTCAGGTCAGGAATAGTGATGATGATAATGGCAGCTAAAGCTTTCTTGTGGTGATACTGTTCTAAGTCCTTTACACATGTAACACATTTAATCTATGTCAAGAACGTTACAGAGTAGAGACCATAATTATCGCCATTTTACTGATGACATAATTGGTAAGTCAGTCTTGGAAGCAGGATTTAAATTCAGCCATCTGATTCCAGAGTATCCTCACCACTGTGTTGTACCATTACTGCAGAGTGGCCCCTGGGTTGGGTGCCATTGTCCTATTCCTGCAGGATCTCGCCCCATGAGTTGGGTGACCCTGAAGCTGCTGATCACTGGGGATAGGCGGTCTGGGTAGTGACACACTGGTCCTCCCACCAGACTTGTCACCACCTGAGGAGTGCTGCCTAGATAGAGGACACTTCCTCAGGCCTGAGCAGCAAGCCAGGCAGCTGATGGGGTCCTGTGTTTGAGGGATGGGGCAATAGTGGCTGCCCTCCCAACACAAAACCGTATCCACGCTCACACGCTCCTCACTTCCTGTGTGGCCCCAGGTGCTGGAGGCCATAGCCGCCCTGTACAACCAGGACGTGTCCCGGCTGGAGCTACTCCCCGGGGGGCTCCTGGAGAGCCATGGGGGCCCTGGACCCCTCTTCAGCACCATCGTCCTCGATCAGTTTGTGCGACTGCGGGATGGCGACCGCTACTGGTTTGAGAACAGCAGGAATGGGTGAGGCCTGCCTGGGTTCCCACTTCAGACTCTACCTCGGCCTGGGCCCCAGACCCTCTGCCTGTAAACAGCACCCGGATGTCCCAGCACCCCTCCCCAACCCCTCTCGATCTCTTTTCTCATCTGAGTCCCTGGGCCTGAGTTTGCTGGAGACCTGTGTCCCCTTCCCATCCCAACAATTCCTGGCTTTCTCTAACTTAGGCTATTCTCCACGGAGGAAATTGCAGAAATCAGAAACACCACTCTTCGGGACGTGCTGGTGGCTGTCACCAGCGTGAACCATAGTGCCCTGCAGCCCAATGTCTTTATTTGGCAACAAGGTGGGTGGCCTGGGAGAACACAAGTAATGGTGGCAGAGAAGAGACAGAGGTTGTGTGGGGATCACTTGGTGCTGTCCAGGGAGCTGGGCACCAGGCAGCTCCTTCTGTGTTGGTCTGGGAGGCCTGCATTAGGCCACCTCCCCCAGTAGAGACTAGACTGGTTTGCAGGCTGAACCTTGTGGTCAAGTTGGGATAGATGCTGAGAGATGGGATGTGGAAGAGGAAATTTTGACGGGAACAAGTTCCAGGGAGGAGGGTTTGGGAGGGAGTGGGTACCTGGTCCTTTATAGGACAGAAGGGAAGGCTGCCTGGCCAAGGAGTGGGATCCTCAGGCCCTGAGATCTTCTGTGTCTTTCCCTCAGGTGCACCCTGCCCTCAGCCCCAGCAGCTCACAAGTGAAGGCTTGCCCCCCTGTGTGCCCCTGACTGTGACTCATTTCTTCGAGGGCAGTGGTCCTGGTTTTGGCATCACCATCGTGGCTCTGTGCTGTCTCCCCCTAGGTGAGCCCTTTACCCCTTCGCCCATTTCTCTTCTGGCTCCCCTCCTCCTCACAGACTGTCCCTGCCCCTCATTACCTGCTGGCCTGTAAGGCTAGCTCCTAGGTACATTTGAAGCCAGGCTCAAGGGGCCTTGGGAAGGGAGGGGCGGCAGCCAAAGCCTCAGTGAAGCTGTAGGCGAGGCCGCGCCCCCCCCACCCAGTGTCTCCTTCTGACCCCCTTCAGTGAGCCTGCTTATCTCTGGGGTTGTGGCCTATTTCCGGGGCCAAGAGCTCAAGAAGCTACAAAAGAAAGGCAGAGAGAGTGTGAAGAAAGAAGCAGCCAAAGATGGAATGTCAGGTGAGATGGGGCCAAGGGGCGGGAAGAGGGAAGGGGACAGATGGGGGGGCGGTGCTGGGAGAAAGAACCAGGTTACAGATGTGGGGAGAGAGCCAGGCTTTGGGGGTGCCTGCTCAGACTGGCAGAGTGGAGCTAGCCTGAGGGCAGGGGCCTGGGGACCTCTGCTGAACCACTCTGCCCCATTGTCCCTTCCCTAGCGATGGAGTGGCCGGGACCCAGGGAGAGGAGCTATCCCATCACCATCCAGCTGCTCCCAGACAGGCGTCTGCAGGTCCTGGACAGGCGTCTCTCTGTGCTCCGCACCATCCAGCTGAGGCCCCCGCAGCAGGTCCACCTCATCCTGTCCAGCAACAGCGGACGCCGCACCCTGCTGCTCAAGATCCCCAAGGAGTATGACCTGGTATGGCCCATCCTGCCTCCCCAGCTTGGGGTGCCCTCGCACATCTCCCCTCTCACGGCGAGTCCTCTCCGGCCACCCCGTCCTCAGCTACAGAGCTCAGTTGTGAAGGCTGATGCTGGGAGGAGCCACTCCTTTCAGAGGTCCCCAGCCCCACCACACTCTCCCTCTGATCCCCTTTGAGCCTCTCACCTGGCCCCAGCCGGGATGGAATGGGGGACAGCTTTTTTGTCCATCCCCCAACCCAAGACCCTCTGAGGGGAGGCTGAACCAGAAGCTTGAGCCATCCTCCCACCAGGTGATGCTGTTTAACTCCGAGGAAGAGCGAGGCACCTTCGTGCAGCAGCTGCAGGGCTTCTGTGAGAGCTGGACTCTGGGCCTTGATGTGGCTGAGATGAGTGAGAATGAGCTGTTCAGGAAGGCTGTGACCAAGCAGCAGCGGGGCCGCATCCTGGAGGTCTTCTTCAGACACCTCTTTGCCCAGGTGCCTGACTGTGCCTTTTGGAGGCAGGACCGGGCCCAGGGGTTGAAGGGACCCTGGGCTGGACAGGACCCTATGTGGGGTGATCTAAGCTTCTGCTCTGCGGGCTGGAGATTTCAGTTTCCTCATCTATGAAACAGTGATTAAAATAGGATCCATCCCTCTAGGTTGCTGTGAGGATTCAGGGAGATGGTCTACATCAGTGGTTCTCAAAGTGTGGCCCCTGGACCAGCAGCAGCAGGCTCATCTGGGAATTTGTTAGAAATTCAAGTCCTCAGGCCCTTCCCCAAGACCTAGGAAATCAGGAACTCTGGGGTTGGGGCCCACAAGCCCACCAGAGGCTTCTGATTCACTCTAAAGTTTGATAAACACTGTTCTATGTACAGGGTTTAGCCCAAGTGCTTGCTTCGTTATAGGCATTTAACAAATGGTAGTTACATGTATATGACTTTTAAAATCAGGCACATGACAGCCCTGTCTGAATTGACAAGAGAATGTATCTTTAGCCCCTTCCTCCCTGTCCACTTAATGTCTGCTGCAGCTTCTGTCCCCAGCGTAGGCTCTCTCACTTTGCATTCCCAAACCGTGCCCCTCCCCATTCCCACCCCATCCCCTGCTACAGTCACCCCCTCTGCAGGAAAGCAGAAGCCCAAGTCAGAAGTTTATCTAATGACCGGGAGCAGCCACCAGGACTCACCCTTTCTGAGCTGGACTTTGGGGAGATGTGAGAGGTCACTGAACTGCTTCCAGCCTCACCTCCTTCTCTCCTTCCCTCTGCTGCTGCCCGAGTGCAGGTGCTGGACATCGACCAGGCAGACGCCGGGACCCTGCCCCTGGATTCGTCACAGAAGGTGCGGGAGGCCCTGACGTGTGAGCTGAGCCGGGCCGAGTTTGCCGAGTCCCTGGGCCTCAAGCCCCAGGACATGTTTGTGGAGTCCATGTTTTCTCTGGCCGACAAGGACGGCAATGGCTACCTGTCCTTCCGGGAGTTCCTGGACGTCCTGGTGGTCTTCATGAAAGGTAGGGGGGGGGTGGACCATCCCAGGAGTCAGGTGTCTTTCAGCAGAGAGTTGACGGGCATCCCCCTATGTCTTGCCAGGCTCCCCAGAGGACAAGTCCCGCTTGATGTTCACCATGTATGACCTTGATGGGAATGGCTTCCTCTCCAAGGACGAGTTCTTTACCATGATGCGGTATGGGGTGGGCCCCTCCAGTCCTGAGACTTCCTGATATTTTAAACAGGAAAACAGGTCAGGTCAGAGGAGGGTAGGCGAGGAGGTTATGAGTCCATCTACATTGAGAGGTGGCCTAGGTACTATATCCTAGACGCTCAGAGCATCCAGCTTCAGAAGTTTATCTGGCCAGGCCCCTGCCTCCAGGAGAGTCTGTATTTGCAGTGCCAACACCACCAGAAAATTCTCCCTAGTTACAAAAGACAACCAACATCAAGATGACCAGTAACAAAGCCCACTAACCCCTTCTGGATGCCTTTGGGTCTTTGCTAACTCTTCAAATGCTGTGCTTTACACAGTGAGATAATGAATCATGGAGGACGGATGCCCTGGGTTACTGCCAGTATTAATCACCATGACAGGCAGGAGGAGAAACATGGAAAGTTCTTCTATATTCCAACCCTTCTCTCCTCCTGCTTCTTAAGCCATTTCTGGTTGTGGTGTGCCGATAAAGACCAGTTTTGAGCTCACAGGCTTATTCCTGAAGACCGTGCTCCACAGCTGCCTACAGCTCTATAAGGACAGGGTTCATATCTCTCTTTGTTCCCTGCTGAATCCCCTCCTCCGCACTGTGATTGGCACATAGCAGGCATTCAATACATAGTTAACTGAATCAGATGAAACAAATAAGTAAATGAATAAACAGAATGCGTAGAACAGCCCAGACCCTTTTAACTCTTCTACCCCTGTAAGCCTCCTCATTGCTTTCAGCTTTCACCTTAACTGCCACATTCTTTACAGTCCAGATACCACAACTGGACATGGGCTTCTGAAAGGGCTAGGGCGAGGCGCATTGCAGTTGTCCCTCGCTGGGCGTGCTGCTGCAGGACCCTCTAGGAGACGGTCTCTGCCCCCAGGGGCTGAGGTCCACCTCCTTGGCCTGTACTCAGTGTGGCTCTTGCTCAGTCTCACCCTGAGCCAGTGGGATGATGTGTTTTTTAATGTGATGGCAGTGCTTGCTGTGCTGTGCACACAAAGGTCTTTTTCTGCTGGACTCACACAAACTTGCATGTTTGTTTGCTTTTGTCCCAAAGCACAGTCTAAGAAAAGAGTTATGGCCACTGTAGCTGCCACTGTGGGTGCTGTAACATTGGGTGCGGAGATACTCCTGCCTATGCCCCAGGCTGTTGGCACAAGGAAGCAGCAGCCAGTGCAGCTACATCTCCTCTCCCAACCCCCCACTGGACCACGAACGGGGTGCCCAGCGGTGGTGTGGGAGGTATCAACGTAAGAGCCTGCCACGTGAGAGAGCCATGGCATACCTGGACAAGTCCCTACACTAAGTGGACATTCATCCCAGCTGTAGATGCCCCCCTGTTTGGGGACTGCTTTCTTTAACTGGTCAAGGTCACTTTGAATTTTGTTCTGCCTTTTGAGCCCTTGGCCACCCCACCCAGCTTAGCGTCAGCAGCAGGCTGGATGAACACCTTCTCAGTGCCATTTCCTGGGTCACTGGTAACCACATTAGATAGGCCGGGACCCACCCCACCCAGCTCCTGCCTGAACCTGACCTTGCCAGGTGACAGGCTGCGTTCGTCTCTCCTCCCTCCCCCTGCCCAGGTCCTTCATCGAGATCTCCAACAACTGCCTGTCCAAGGCCCAGCTGGCTGAGGTGGTGGAGTCCATGTTCCGGGAGTCGGGCTTCCAGGACAAGCAGGAGCTGACGTGGGAGGACTTCCACTTCATGCTGCGGGACCATGACAACGAGCTCCGCGGCACCCAGCTCTGTGTCAAGGGTGGAGGTGGAGGTGTGTGAGTTTGGAAGGTGTCAGGAATGGGCGTGTCTTCAAAGTGAGAGTTCCTGGTGCATAGCACTCAGGTCTTATTTCTCTTTTAGTCCTTGGTGCCTGGTAGAGAGCCAGGCACGTGTAATCAAGGGCATCACATACACCTGCGCAATTTATGCACAAAGATACCCACTGAGGGGTCAGGGCAGGCTGAAGTCCAGCCTACATTCTACACACCAACCATGTGCATTGGTCTGGGGTGTGTCTGGCCAGAGGAAGAGGCCCTATTTTCTCTACACAAAGGACCTGCAGGGTTGCATCCGCCTGGAGGGGGGCCCCTTTTCTAATTGCACTCAGTTGCCACATTGTCTAGCAGTGGCCGCCGCCCTGTGTACAGTGGGTGCTCGGTGTGGGCAGTGAGGGGAGCAAGGCTGGGGAAAGAGATGGGGACACGACCAAGTCACTGGCAAGTGCCACGGCAGCCTTCCTAGGACAGTCTCCTCCCTCGTGGGGAAGCCCGTCCAGCTTCTTGTTCTCCCCAGGTACTGGAGACATTCTTAAACCAAACGTCAGCTGTCGAGTGTCATTCATCACTCGGACTTCTGGGGAACGGTGAGTGGGAATGGGGCACTGGGAGGTGCCCCGGCTGGGTCCCCTGCAGAGAAATGAAGGAGTAGGGCTGGTGGAATCAGCCCCTGGGCCAGACATTTGCTCTGAAAGTAGCTTTCAGCGCACGGTTGTTCTAGCCCAAGTTCCAGCTGCCTCACACACATAACCCCTTACTGCTCAGGAGCCTGGCTCTCTCCCTGCCCCTCCAGGACAGAATCATTCTACAGAACATGTGATCAGATCATGTTCATTCCTTCTGTCTTGCCTTCTGCCTGGCTTCTTTCTGACCGGTTTTATGGGCAGGTTCTGTGGACAGAAATGAGTCCCAGGATCTATCCCCTCCCACACCAGCCCCAACTCTGACTTGGCAGTTCTTCTCCTGGCTGCAAAGACAAGGGGAGAATGAAACCCATTTTTCTCTTCTCAGTTCTTGCCCTCAGGGAGTGGGGCTCCCTGTCTCAGAAGCCCCAGAGTTGGGAGGCCCTGGGTTGAAGAAGAGGTTTGGCAAAAAGTAAGTGTTTCCCAGACCCTTGACCCAAGGAGACATGGGGAGAAGTCTCAGGGTCTCTGGTCTGCGCACACCCCCACACACAAGGAACCATCCTGAGACTCATTCCAGGTGTCCCTGACCGGATTGGCAGGCTATTGAGTTAATGACTCTTCAACCTCTTCCAACCTCTGCACCCTAATCTTCAGGCAGGGGGCCTGGCACTCGGATGCAACACCAGGCAGTGAGGGGTCTCCTGGCTCCTGCCTGCTTTGGGCACAGCAGTGAGGCCTGTGCAGGGAGCAGGAAGAAGGAAGCACAGAACAGAGAGGAGGAGGTGGAGATGGAGTCGTGGGGAGATGGAGGAGTGGGTGGAGAGGGCAAATAAAGCTGAGAGGTAAAGGCTTGGCAGAGTGGATTCTACCCTCCAAAAGCTTTTTCTTTCATCTGTTGTGGCCCATCCTGACCGCTACCAGATCACCAGGTCTCCTTCATAGGGTGGCATTTAGGGGAGTACAGGGTGCCCTGATCTCGGGCCACCTGCCTCCCATTGCTGCAGGGCAGTGGTGCCCCCTCCCCGGCTATACACAGAGGCGCTGCAGGAGAAGATGCAGCGGGGCTTCCTGGCCCAGAAGCTGCAGCAGTACAAGCGCTTCGTGGAGAACTACCGGCGGCACATCGTGGTCGTGGCAATCTTCTCAGCCATCTGTGCCGGACTGTTTGTGGAGCGTGCTTACTGTAAGGAGAGTTCCAGGTTGTGGGCAGTGGGAGGGGAGACGTGAGAGCCTTCTGGTTGTTATTCTTGATCCTCAGGCTTCTGGATAGGGGCGCCCAGCTGTTCTGACTGGGGTCCAGGCTTCTGTGCTGTGCTGATCCACCCCCACTGTGCCCCCAGACTATGCCTTTGCCTCGCCACCCTCGGGCATTGCAGAGACCACCCTCGTGGGCATCATCCTGTCGCGGGGCACGGCGGCCAGCGTCTCCTTCATGTTCTCCTACATCCTGCTCACCATGTGCCGCAACCTCATCACCTTCCTGCGAGAGACCTTCCTCAACCGCTACGTGCCCTTCGATGCCGCCGTGGACTTCCATCGCTGGATCGCCATGGCTGCTGTCGTCCTGGCCAGTATGTGGCTCCTGGGCACGCTCGCCACTGCTGCAGTCCCCTGGGTCGAGCTGTGGGGGAGGCAGTGGGGAGACTGGAGCTACTTATACTTCCTGTTCTCCTCGGGGCTGGAGGTAGAGTTGGCCCTGGAGGCGTCTCTAACAGGATGTGTCTCTTTCAGTTTTGCACAGTGCTGGCCACGTGGTGAATGTCTACATCTTCTCAGTCAGCCCCCTCAGCCTGCTGGCCTGCATCTTCCCCAGCGTCTTTGTGAATGATGGGTCAGTTTTGGGGAGGGTCCCCCTTGGGAATCCTGGGGCAGGCCTCAGGGTACAACAGAAAAGAGGTAGATGGCCCTAGACCCTCCACTCTCTCACTAAGTGAGGGCGAGAAGCTAGCATCCTTGGGGAAGCTGAGAGATGACTTCCTTGCCCTCAGGAAGGAAGCAGGCCGTAATTGGCCAGGAAAGGAGTTTGGGAGATGAAGTCGGAGCCTCTTTCTCACGTGTACCTGACACATAGCTTGCTATCTCAGCCTACTGTCCATTCACTGGGCAAATATTTGTGGAATACGTCCTGTGTGTCCATCCAGGAGCCAAAGAGTAGGGATGCCAAGATACATGCAGTCGTTCAACAACTATTTATTGAGCATTTACTCTGTGCTGGGCATTGTTTGAGCATAGGGATAGAGCATGGAGGTAAGCTCCCTGCCCTCATGGAGCTTACAGAATATGAACCAAGCACTTCAAGGAAGCAAAGGTCAGCTGTAGTAGGAGAATTCAAGATAACACAGGAGGAAGAATTGCTTTGAGATCAGAGGGTGGAACTGCAGGAAGCTGGGTGCCATGTTCTTTGGAAGGACCCTTGGCCATCTGGGTTGAGGCCCAGTAACCTCCGCATTCAAGGCCGTCAGGAACAGAGTCACATTGCAACAGTGGTGGAGCCCCTCCTGCCCCAGCCTGAGGCTCTGGGTGTCTTTGTCCTACAGGTCCAAGCTTCCCCAGAAGTTCTACTGGTGGTTCTTCCAGACAGTCCCAGGTAAAGAGTAGACTGTATGTGGAGTCTGGGGTTTCTGTCTGAGGACTTTTGCTTTTGTCCTCCCTCATCTTCCCATGAATACACACTTGTCTATAGTGGTCATAGGATCCCTTTGCAGCCTCCAGCACAAGCCTCAGCTCCAGCTTCTTTGGGCAAGCTGTTCTGGGAGCCAGGGAGGGATGAGAGAGGTCAGGGAAGAAGAGCGGAATGGGGAAATGCCCTCTGGCATTCTCAGCCCAGGCTGAGGTCCCGAGGCCAGGGGCTCTCTGACCCTGTCCCCGCTGCCCCCAGGTATGACAGGGGTGCTCCTGCTCCTGGTTCTCGCCATCATGTACGTCTTCGCCTCCCACCACTTCCGGCGCCGCAGCTTCCGGGGCTTCTGGCTGACCCACCACCTCTACATTCTGCTCTACGTGCTGGTGAGGGACTTCTCTGGGCAGGGCCAGGCCACAAGGCAGAGATGAGCACTCATGATGTGGGGAGGGAGCAGGGTGAATTGGACGCGAGATCTCAGACCGAGACCCCAGACCCGAGACCACAGCCTATGGAGCCTATGCCAGCCCCACCTACCCTGCCCAGGCCCAGGGCCCAGGCAGGAAGTATCTGGGTAGGGTGGGTGCAGGAAGGGGGCCAGCTGGGCCTGAGCTATACTAACTGGCCATGTCTCCAGCTCATCATTCACGGCAGCTTCGCTCTGATCCAACTGCCCCGTTTCCACATCTACTTCCTGGTGCCAGCACTTATCTATGTGGGGGACAAGCTGGTGAGCCTGAGCCGGAAGAAGGTGGAGATAGGCGTGGTGAAAGCAGAACTGCTGCCTTCAGGTACCAGGCCTGGCCTGACCCTCGGTGGGCAGCATTGGAGGTCAACTCATGGGACGTGGGAAGACAGCTCCCCAGGCCTCCTCATCCCATTGCTGCCTCTGTTAGCCTCTCAGGGACCCCTGCAGCTTTCCTGATGGAACTACAGCCCCCAAAAGAGCTGTGCTTAGTTCCCAGGAGGACTTACAGACAGTGAGAAGTGACTATGAGAAGAGGAGGCTGAAAGTGCATTCAGAGGGGTTTAAGGACAAGAAAGACCCGCGCTTTTGTGGCCTGGGTGCAGGGTGGGGAACCATACACCCCTCTCCCATTCCTTCACTCAGAATAACCTCTCTTCAGAGACAGATAAATGGCCCAGACTGCAAGAGTCTGTTGTTGATAGTCAATGTTGGCCAGAGTGGGGATTCACATCAATGTAAAGGGTGGTGGAAGATGACTTAAGTGACAAGGGGCCAGCTAACCTTCAGGACTCACATAGTAAGAAAATTAACCTCACTTCAACTGTATTTCAATCAAGATTATTTAAGAACAAAGTCTCAGCATGGTATTAGCATGCCTTCTGCATCCTCCAGTACTTGCGAATCTCCTTTTTCCACAAAGAGAGAACAAGCCTGAGGCTCAGCTGTGGTCAGGCAACAAACAGTATCCAGCTAAAATTTGATAAAACATGGTACCTTCTGTTTAGACCACATGATACTTAGGCAAGGCAATGTAGGGTATTGGTTAAGAGCTTGGACTCTGGAGCTAGATAGAGCACAGCCTCTGGAGCTAGATAGAGCACATGATGCTGGTTTTCTACTCACCTTAGTGACCTAAATGTTCTTCTCAAGGTAAATTGAATTGAAAAAGTAAGTCAATTTAAAGAAAAATGTTAGATAAATGATAGTGCAGCAGGTGTGCTGATATGGCCCACCATAAAGGTAACCCTCATATGGTGGAGGTTTGGCAAACACTGAGATGGTAACCTGGGGAGCCTGAGGTCCCCTGACCTAGTAGGCTGGTATCCAGGACAGTGGTATCAGGCCTGGGCCCTTAGTGGGAAGAAGCAGCAAAGAGGAGGGGAGGGGCTGGAACAGGAGAGCAGAGAAGCCCAGCTCTTGAGTTACCCAGGAAACAGAGAAGGGCACCCTCCAACTCCCAGCCCCAGAAGCCATACTCGCTCAGATCATGTTACTACTCCCTGTGCCTCAGGTGTGTGGAGAGGACAGGGTACCTGCCAGTCCTCAGGTACCAGGAGCAAGCCCTCTGATCCCTGCCCCTCCCTGCCCATGACCCCCAGGAGTGACCCACCTTGAGTTCCAGCGGCCCCAAGACTTTGAGTACAAGTCAGGACAGTGGGTGCGGATCGCCTGCCTGGCTCTGGGGACCAACGAGTACCACCCCTTCACCCTGACTTCTGCGCCCCACGAGGACACGCTTAGCCTGCACATCCGGGCAGCAGGGCCCTGGACCACCCGCCTCAGGGAGATCTACTCACCCCCGACGGGTGACAGCTGTGCCAAACATCCAAAGGTGCTCATCACTGGGAACCACTTTTGGGGTTCTGGCATTGATAGAAGGTCCCCACCCTCCCCGACCTTGGGATAAGATGCTCCAGCCACCCCAAAGCCAGATTGGGAGAGGGCTGGGGTGCCTCAAAGAAACTAGTTCTCCCGGTCCTCCCCGCCCCCCCCATTTCTAACCTCAGAGCTGGGGAAGGGCCAGGCTCATCTCATCTTCCTCTTCTGTTGGCAGCTGTACCTCGATGGACCATTTGGAGAGGGCCACCAGGAGTGGCATAAGTTTGAGGTGTCCGTGCTGGTGGGAGGGGGCATTGGGGTCACCCCCTTTGCCTCCATCCTCAAAGACCTGGTCTTCAAGTCATCCTTAGGCAGCCAAATGCTCTGTAAAAAGGTGAGTGTCCCTCTCCCATTCTTCAAAGAAATGGGGACAGACAGCCTGATTGTGTCCCCACATCCCAGCAGAGTAGCATGATAAAAAGTCCCTGGCTCCTAGGCAACTGGTTCTGCTGGGACCATTCATACCCAGTTGCCCAGTTGGCAAACATTTGAGGGAGGGTAGGAGGTGTAGCCAGAAGAGCCTCTGCTGGGATCTGTGGCTAAGAAGCCTTGGATCAGGCCTGTGGGTCCTGCCAGAGGTTTGGTGCCTGTGGGGGGTCCAGGGCTTCCCACCATCTCAGTATAAGCATCTGGGTAGACGAATCTTGAGCTGAGCTGAATCAGAGCTTTAGTTGTGTGTCCCCAGATCTACTTCATCTGGGTGACACGGACCCAGCGGCAGTTTGAGTGGCTGGCTGACATCATCCGGGAGGTGGAGGAGAATGACCACCAGGACCTGGTGTCCGTGCACATCTACATCACCCAGCTGGCTGAGAAGTTTGACCTCAGGACCACCATGCTGGTACGTCAGGGCCGGCCAGGCAGGGTAGCTCAGTGGGTATGTGGGTTGAGGGTAAGGATGGCCAAGGCAGGTGGGTGGACCGCCATCTGGACTAGGAGCTGACCCTGGCTCTGCCTGGCTGTGACCTTCCTCCTCTACTCCCTCCCCCAGTACATCTGTGAGCGGCACTTCCAGAAGGTGCTGAACCGGAGTCTGTTCACGGGCTTGCGCTCCATCACCCACTTTGGCCGACCCCCCTTCGAACCCTTCTTCGACTCTCTGCAGGAGGTCCACCCAAAGGTCAGTCCCACCCCGACCCATCCTTCCCCTGCCAGGACTTCCTGGCCCTCAAGCAGCCTGCAGCTGGGTACTGAGCAGAGGACCTCAGGATGGGGTCAAGCATTGGAGAAGGGCTTCAAACCCCACCCCCTGCCTCCCCAACTCAAGCCGCCTTCTCAGGGCCTGGGGTCAATGGCCTGGTCATTCCAGCCAGGCTTGAGAAGCAGCTCCCTCCTGGGGAGGAAGCCCACAGGCCTCTGATTCTCTGCAACCACTGCCCCCACACACACTTGACAGGTGAGGAAGATTGGGGTGTTTAGCTGCGGCCCTCCAGGAATGACCAAGAATGTAGAGAAGGCCTGTCAGCTCATCAACAGGAAGGACCAGGCCCACTTTGTGCACCACTATGAGAACTTCTGAGCCCTCCCTCCCTGGTTCCTGATCCCTCCGTGGACCAGCCCTGCCAGCAGTTTCTGTCAGAATTCACCTCAGGCATCAGCTGGAGAGCTGGAAGAGCCTCTCCCTCATTGCCCCATCTGTCCCAGGCTCTGAGAAGATAGAGGAGACCCTTCTAGCTTAAGCCACAGCAGGCTGTGGCAGACAAAGTGGGGAGGGGACAGTCCCTGCCTTGTGACAACTATGGAGGTGAAGAGATACAACCGCATTTTCCTCTGATAGGTCCCCATGTCTGTTTTCCTTCCAGAAAATCAATGTATTGCTTTGGTATTTTCTTGGCCTAGGCATTTGAGGGAGGACAGGGTGGGGACACCTGGTGTGAAGAGAGGGTTCAGAGTGAGAATCTCCTAAGAGCCCAGCTCAGAAGTTGCGATGCTAAACCTGGATGGCCTGCCTGCCTCAATTCAGTCTCCGAGGCCTTTTCCCTCCAGCTCTACCCCCCAACCTATTCCTGCTCTGAGAGGATCAGGAACCCTGAGGAGCAACCAGCAACGCCCGCTGCCCTCACCTCTTGGCTGGCCCTTCTCTTAGCCTGCTGGAGCAGCCCCTCAGCTCTGGTACCAAGGGAGTCCAGCCTTTCTGCCAATCATCCAGAGTTCCCACTCAGCTCCCCTCCTCCACAGGACTTGGATGACCAACTGTCCCAGTTTGCCCAGGACTCCCCCAGTCTTGGCACTGAAAGTCTCTTGTCCTAGGAAACCCCTCAGTCCCAGGCAAATCAGGGCAGTTGGTCACCTTCCACAGGAGCCAATCTGGGACATCACCTCCATACTCTTTAAGACCCTTCCTTTTCCTTCTTCAACTGGCTCTTTCCTCAAAAGCTAAGCTGTAATTTAAAAAAAACAAAAGGTATAATTTGCATAAAGTGTACAGATCTTAAAGTTACCATGTACTACATATGTTACTACTACCCAAATCAAGATATAGAACATTTCCATCACCCCAGAAACTTCCCTGTACCCCTTCCAGTCAGTCTCCCCAAGCCTTAGAAGCAACCACAGATGTGATTTTTTGTTATTACTCCAGATTCATTTGGTCATACTGAATGTACTCTTTTGAAACTGGCTTGTCTTACTTAGCACAATGTCTCTGTGATTCATCCATGTTGTATATATCAGTAGTTTGTTCCTTTTTATTGATGTGTCGTATTCCATTGTAGAGATTACCACAGTTTATCCAATCTTCTGTTAATAGACATTTAGATTGTTTCTGGTTTTTGATAATTATGAATAAAGCTGCTATGAACTTTCTTAGGACTTATCTTTTGGTGAACATAATGCACTCATTCCTCTTGGGTATGTATCTAGGAGTAAAATTGCTGGGTAATAGCGTCCTCCAGCCAATAGGATCTGTGGCAGGGAGAGTTTCAGGCCATCTCCACATTCCTGCCCCAGGCTTCTGTCCTCATTGGTCATACTCTACCTCTTCTGACAGGTCAGATGCCTTTAGCTCCCTACCCTCTGTACTGAAGGAATCTCTGTGACAGAACTGGAAGAGCACCAGATCAGGAGCTAAGAGACCTGGATACGAGTGCCAACTTTGCCTATATGTAGCTACCGAGGAAAATCCCTCAACTTCTCTGAGCCTGTTTTCTCATGTATTAAAATGTCTGTGTGGGTATTAGGAAGACAGATAGTGATACTGGCCCAGAAAATTACACAGATGAGAAAATTTATGAGAATATATTATACAATTGCAATGTATTTTGATTATTAATCTACCTATTTCCTAACAGCATCAGGCCTCCAGGCCTCCAGCCCTCCTGCCCCTCACTGGGTCTACAACCAGTCACTAATCCCAAACTCCAGCCCCTTAAGTCTCAGCCTTAGCTGTATTCCCAAATCTGGCCCATCAATTCCTTCCTTGTTCCTTTCTAAAGACCACTCAAAATATTTATCTGTCTCATCCTAATTCATCTACCCTTGCTAGACCAGATGATATTGTTAACATGGCTGTCATGACTGTCCATAATATTCTCTACTCAGCCCTATCCTCCCTACCATTTCTGAGCCTGAGTGAGGGTCTCCTGAAGACTCCATGATCACTTTTTCCCAGAGCCCAGACAATGTCAATTGCCTGTCCAGCTGGACAGAAGGATGTGCCATCATGATCCTGAGTAGCCTCGGGTGGCTCTTAGGCTGCCTGGCGTTGACTCCAAACCCCAGCCAAGTTCTAGATATCAGCTATAAGCATGCATTCATATGATCTGACTGCTATCCAATCTTGCTCAATTTCCAGAAACCCACTTGTTGCTGTGATAAAAGTCAAGGACTTGCAGAGAGGATAGAAGTGTTTTCAGCCTGGTCATTCACCAAAACCTCAGTGGGCCCCACCCTTCCTGGAACTTTGTAGCCAAGTCTTCTTGGGAAGTGGATTGAAAGGGAAGATCAGGTAGCCAGCAGGTGATATGCCTTTGGACTGAGAAGATGAAGTCACTGCACAAATGGGTACAGGGGAGAGGTTAGACTCTGGAAAATATGTAAACATGGGAGGCCACAAAATGTCTCATAAAAAGAGGACTAGGGAAAGGTGACTCAGAAAAACTTCACGGAAACTGTTATGTTGACACTGAGAAAGAAAGCAAACCTTTTCTACTCCAGGTCACAAATATAGGTCTCAGGCCCTAGGACAGAGCCCAACCCAAGCCCTGCCTCATAGACATAGGAACGCGGATGAGAATGGAACAGGGATGGAAAAGGAATCCGGTGGGATTAGATGGAGATAGGATTGGAGATTGAGAAGATGAGGATGAGACTGGATGGAAGGGCTTCAGGGTCTGGTGGGAAGGGAGTGCACAAGGATGGGGAGGTGCTGAGACCGAGCTGTAGAAGAAAGAAGTGAAGGCTAGCTCTTTGTCTTTTTTTCGAACTTTCCAGATCCAGCACCATTTGAGAGGGGAGAAAGTTAATAAGATGTGGCAACCTTCCCACCCACTTGCTAAGAATTTCTGAGTAAGAGGAGCCAATCTAGCATAATCATTAAGAGTGAGGGCTCTTGACAACACAGCCAGAAATAATAAATAAATATATATATATATAAAAAGAGTGAGGGCTCTTGAGTCAAACTGGGTTTGACCTGAGTCAAACTGGGCCACCAGCTGGGTGACCCTGAGCAAACAAAGGAGCTCTCAGTGCCTCATGTTGCTTCTTCATAAAGGGGGGAATAACAGGAGTATCTGCTTCCAGGAGTTTGGGAAGACCCCAATGATATAATTCAATTCAATTCAACAAATGTGTGCTGAGCGTCTATTCGATCCCAGGCGAGGTCCTGCTCCCATGAAACTTAGCTGTTAGTGGGAGCAAACAGACAAGAAACAAGTAAAAGAAAAAAAGGAAGATAATTCCAGATCATGATAAAGAACTTTGAAAATAATAAAACAATAATCTGATAGTGAGTCACTAAAGGGGACCCTTTAGATAAGATGATTAAGGGAAGGCCCCTGAAGTGACTCTAAGATATTAACAACTAATGCACACAGAGCTTGCTGTGTGCCCAGTGCTATTGTGAATGCTTCATATGTATTAACTCACTTAATCTTTAGAACAACCTATGCAGTAGATATTACCATTCTTCCCATTTTATAGATAAGGAAGCTGAAGCACAAAGAAGGCTTAAATAACTTGCCCAATATTGCCCAGAATGTAAGTTGAGAGGTCTAGATTTGAGCCCAGAAAGTTTTAATCAGAGACCAAGCCCTTAACTACTGCTTTATCTTGCCTCTCAAAAACAGGCTGCAAGTGTGCAGGCAAAGATAATGTATGATAGCCTTTAACTGTGCCTGGCACTTCATAATATTATTGTTGTTGTCATCGTTATTATTGTTATTAAGAGAAATTGAGGTTCCAGGAGGCAGAGCTCCATATTTTGAGGAGTTTGGAGTGTTTGGGGCTTGAGTGATGCTAAGTGGCGTGTTCTGACTGTCCTGTGCTGACTGCTCCCTTCCCTTCCCATCTCCCCAGGAAGGGGGAGGAGGAGGCCTGCCTTATCCTCTAGGGACATCAGGCCCCCAGATCATCTGGAAGTCACTCTATCCTGGCCTTTCCTGGAATGCAACAAGGAGAGCTGACCACCTTCCCACCCAGTCTCCAGGAAGTTGTAAAGGGTCTGGGAACTTCTCCAGCTGACTTCTCAGGAATTATCTTCCTCCCTGGAAGGAGACTTCAGATGAACTGTAACATGAAGGCATTCCCTTTTCTGAGATTGAGAGACTGGCAATAAAATTCTAGGAGAAACTGCCCAAAATGCACTGGATGCTGGGTCGGGACCTGGGTTCTGTTTCCAGCCCTACTACTAAAATCATTGTGCGACCCTAGGGAAATCACCTGAGTTCTATGGGCCTCAATTTCCTCACCAAGAAAATAAAGGGATTAGGCTAAGACCCCATCCAGACCTAAAATTTGACTGTTCCCCTCTGCACTTATTATCCTAAATGAATGGAAGTTCTATATTAGGAAAACAGCTTCTTTGGCCTCCCATCCAAGGTTCAATTGGCTAGGGGAAGGAAACCAACATTTAAAAATTTGTATGTGTTTTAGATCCTATACCACATTTACATAAATTGCCTCATTTAATCTTCACAATAACTCTTTGGAGAAGGTATTGTTGCTTTCATTTTACAGAGAAGGCACCTGAGGCTCAGAGAGCAAATTGCCCATAAACATCCAAGAAGTAACAAGTAAAACCAGGATTTGAAGCCAGGTCCCATGAAATCTCAGAATCTCTGCTCTTTCCATCCTGGTGCCTCTAATGGTATAGAAAGAGAAGACAATCAAGAAGCAAACTATAGCGTGGCAACTCTAGTTAATAATACTGTATTGCATATTTGAAAGTTGCTAAGAGAGTAGATTTTTAAAGTTCTCATTACAAGAAAAAAATTTTGTAACTATATAAGGTGACAGATATTAGTTAGACTTACTGTGGTGATCTCACGATACTGGATCATTACATTGCACACCTGAAACTAATATAAATGTTATATGTCAATTATACCTAAATTAAGAAAAGAAACAAACATTTTCATAATCTGTTTCTCATTGTTAATTATTCAAATAATATTTATTGAGCAACTGCTGTGACAGATCACGTTAGAGCCCACAGGACCCAAAAGGAATGCAAGATGTTGGGCTGGCCAAAAGGCTCATTCCGTTTTTTCCATAAGATGGCTCTAGTAGCACTTAGTTGTCTTTAACTTCATTTGAAACAATTTTGTTAGATTGTATGTGACAGCTGTCATGTCAGCGTGCATTTAAAAAAAAGACATCAAAATTGGTGAATTTTTGTGTAGCCATTTTAATATTGAAGATGGAAGGAAAAAAAGCAACATTTTTCAGCATATTATGCTTTATTATTTCAAGAAAGGTAAAAACGCAAAAAAAGATTTGTGTAGTGTATGGAGAAGGTGCTGTGATGGATTGAACGTGTCAAAAGTGGTTTGTGAAGTTCCATGCTGGAGATTTCTCGCTGGACAATGCTCCATGGTCAGGCAGACCAGCTGAAGTTGATAGCGACAAAATGGAGACATTAATTAAGAACAATCAACGTTATACCACGCCGGAGATAACCAACATACTCAAAATATCCAAAGCAAGCACTGAAAATCATTTGCACCAGCCTGGTTATGTTAATGAAGTTTGGGTTCCACATAAGTTAAGCGAAAAAAACCTTGACTATTTCCACACGTAATTCTCTATTGAAATGTAATGAAAATGTTCCGTTTTTAAAACAAATTGTGACAGGTGATGAAAAGTGGATACTGTACAATAATGTGGAATGGAAGAGATCGTGGGGCAAGCAAAATGAACCACCACCAACCACACCAAAGGCCAGTCTTTATCCAAAGACGGTGACATTGTATACATGGTGGGACTGGAAGGGAATCCTCTATTATGAGCTCCTTCCAGAAAACCAAACAATTAATTGTAACTATCAATTAATTAATTAATTGCAATTATCCAATTCCATTAGGATAACGGCAAGATCACATGTTTCTTTGATCACCAGGCAAAAATTGTTACAGCTTGGCTGGGAAGTTCTGATTCATCCTCCACATTCACCAGATATTGCACCTCTGGATTTCCATTTGTTTCAGTCTTTATAAAATTCTCTTAATGGAAAAAATTTCAATTCCCTGGAAGACTATAAAAGGCACCTGGAACAGTTCTTTGCTCAAAGAGATAAAAAATCTTGGGAAGACAGAATTATGAAGTTGCCTGAAAAATGGCAGAAGGTAGTGGAACAAAAGGGTGAATACGTTGTTCAATAAAGTTCTTAGTGAAAATGGAAAATGTGTCTTTTATGTTTACTTAAAAACCGGAGGCACTTTTTGGCCAACCCAATATATCCCAGCCCTCTGGGAGTGGAAAATTAGCCCAGCTCTGGGGAAAAAGTGCAGTAATTCATCACACTTGCAAGCACAGTGCTTGTTCAAGGTCCGTCTTTCCTGTTATGCTGTAAGCTTCTAGAGGGTAGGGCCTGGGCCCTTGCTGTTTCACTGTTGTTTCTCCACTGCCTAGCAGAGTGCCGGGCACAGAGCAGATTCTCGCGGGCTTTTTGGTGCATAAGTTACATTACACAATAAGTAATTGATTAAATGCCAAGATGAGTGGGTGAGCCATGAGGGAGTTCAGGAAACATCTCTGGAGGAAGGAGCTAAACCTTGAAGGATAAAGGTCAATTGTACAAACTCATCTCTGGGCTGGAGTCCACATTCTACTGGTCCAGACTTGAGCTATATTCCCCTTTCACAATCAGACCTTCCTAAAGATGGCATCTTCATAAGGAAAGAACATCTCTGAATTCCTATTACCTTCGGATCTGCTGACATCCAGTGTGATATGGCTACGTCATCAGTGTCAGTGACCCCAATGAAGGATTGTCACCTTATGACATCACTTTATAAGAAACAAGAGTCTTACCTGGTCTGGGTTTAGGAGAGGCTGACACTCTTGGAAGGCACAGACTTTTGAGGATGTGATGCAATGGCCCCCAGATGAGGAGGGGAGGCAGTTACGGCTGTTTTCTGGGGGACAGGAATGCCATTACCTGGAATGGCTGAAGGAGGGGGTCAGCAGACAAAGAAATGGAGTTCCCCTCTGAGTCAGGCCCAGGACTAGTTCCCTAATATGCTTTCTCAATTCTCTCAGCAACCCTATGAGGAAGCCATAATCTGGATGTCCAATGGGAAGGGAGTAGTTCAGTAAACTACATAACCAAATGGAATATGATCTGAAAGACTTAACTGAGGTCCTGTTTAACAGCATGAGGTCTCATTAAATGGTGTATCAGATACGATATCGTGAGAACCACTAGGGGAGTAAATAGGGAGGTTTGACAGGGTTTTTTCGACAGCTATATAATACCAAGGGCTGAGTAAGACTGGGGAGGAAACACTTAAATCCACAATTCTCTGAAGCAAGATGAAAATATAACTTAATTGTTCATAGAAATTAATAGCAGGAATGATAAAAAGCATTCTGTTAAAGGTTTTTAAGGTAAAAACCAGTTTTAAAAGCTAGAAAGATGAGGTAATGTTCTTCTCTGACCTAACTTAAAAGGATCCAGAAAACACAAAGTCCTCTACAGAAATCAAATATGGGAGAATGGAAGCAAAAGAATTATGTAACCAAGGCAGGTCCAAGGGATAACGAAAGACAGACACCATAATCAGAGGCATAAATGAGTACTAGCTGAATTCTTCTGAAAATGGAAAGGGCCTTGACTCGATTCAAAAATAGAACTCAGTGTCATGGAGTCCACAAAACACGGCTAAGACCAAAAGATGCAGGCATGCAGAACTAAAGGGAGGACTGCCAATGACTGCCCAGCTGTGAGAGGTTACTCCCCTAGTCATCAGATAAAGCACATGATTTACTTAAGAAGACCAAGAGATAGCTCAAGGATGCAAACAGCTCACTTCTCAGAGCCAGTGGTTCCACCCCATAGTCCTGAGACTTCACAAGTGATCCTTGGGCCCATGATGTAACAGATCACCCTGCCCAGGCTGCCGGGGGTCTTCTAGGGGTGAGGGTTGAGGTTGTAATTGAGCTTGGGTGGCTCCTTTCCTCTCCCTGCTCCTGGGAACTGGCTGCAGCCAAAGGATTTCTGGGAATGGAGAGTGTCCTCTGCCTTGGGAGCCTGTGCCACTGCTTATGCACTTCTGCATTTGAGTCTGAAAGCTACAGTGAGTTTTGACATCCTTATTCATTTTCTTAAATTTCTTAAATGATAATGGTAAAAACTTTTTTCGATCAATAGAGGAATTTATACAGTAAAAAAATGAAAGTCCTCGGGTTCCCCTACCCTCAAACACCACAAAACCCCCAAATCCTCTCCTCCAGAGTTAACTACTATTAACAGTTTGGTGTCTATCCTACTAGACAATTTTCCCACACATACTCAAACATATGTATGTATGGGAGGGGCATCTGGAGCAATTATTTAATCTCTGTACCTCAGTTTTCTCAGCTTTAAAATGGGGGAAATACTAATCCCATGGGGTTGTTGTGAGGGTGAAATGAGTTAAGATATCTAGCATTCTCAGAAAAGGGCCTGGTCCGTAGTTAGCACTCAGAGGTTAGCTGTTATGATTATTCCCTCATTCTTTTTCACAGCAGCTTAGTATCCTACTGTACAGATGTCATTACTGAGAGAGGTTTTACTGTCCCCATCACAGATGCCCAAGAACACACACAAATTAAATGGCTCTACTAAAATTAGTGGGGGGCTGGGCCCAGAACCTAGGATTCTGCCTGTGGCCCAGAGTTGTTCTTATCATACCACAGGGTCCCCCACAAGCCCCCTTAAAGCCAAAGAGGTCTGAAAGGGGCAGCTGGTCTCACTCCTTGTCCCCCAGTGAGATCCAGCTTGGTTGCCCCATCTTATTTGGACCCCAGGCTGTCTCTGACGAGTTTCCACAGTGAATCATGCTGAGCACTCCCAGCTGCTCTGGGGTTAGCTCAGGCTGATTGGCAAGAAGGCAATGGCTCAGAGCTGAGAGTAAGATCAGGCTGCTTATCAGGCTACAGACATTTCCAGAGCTCCCTCTGTGTATGCCAGGCACTGCACCAGCCACTGAGGGATACCTCCATAATGTAGGTGTGAGGCACAGCCATGGCCTCAGGGAGGCCCTGTCCAGCAGGGTCCAATCACTTACTTAGGGCTCCTGGGTGCAGGGGCTCCTCTGGGTGGTCACAGGGGCAGAGCAGTGCAGGCAGATAACAGGGAGCTCCTGAGAGCAATTCCTGGTCCCCACTTCTCCTACCTGCCTGGCCTCCACGTCTACCTCTGGTGCTATCTCCCTTGCCCTGACAGGTTTATGGAAAAGCAGAGGCTACTGAGTCATGGACAGGCTGAGCCTTTCCTGTCACCCTGAGAACTTCTTTGAAGCACCTTTGCAGACTCGAGGCTCAGAGCTAGAAAAGTCTTGGGGATCATCCACTCTGCTCACTTACCACCTGAAGAGAGGTTTGGTGAGGAAGGGGCAGGGGTACAAGCACTTACTGAGCATAATCACGGTGCTATTCACCATGCTAAGGACTTAAAAATCTCTTTATTCTGCCCCTGTGACAACACTGAGGTAGGTATTATCTTTCCCACTTAAAGAATGAGGAAGCTGACGCTTGAAGAATTTGAGTTGCTCAAAGTCATAAGAAAATGGAGTAGCCTAACGTGTACCTACCTCTTTCTTACTATAGGGAGCCCAAGATGTCCAAACACCCCACTGGCCTCTTCCTTTATTGCCTCTTCCAAATGCAGGAGAGCTTTTCCTCTAGTCAGGCCAATGACAAGATGCATGTTGGATGGACAGAATACTCTTCCTCAGCCAACCACCTCAGCAATGTCTGTCTTACCCCTGGAAGATTCACTCCCTTTGGAACCCTATTCTGGGAAAGGCAGTATGGGTTTAGGGACCAGTAAACAGAGCAATGGTGTTCCTCAGGTTCTAGTTTTTTTGGGTGTACAGCAAGATGTGGGAATTTTGTATGTGGTAGCAGGGGAAGCCAAGTCCAGGGTGCTCAGGAGAGCTCTGACTAGAGCCTGTCTGTCCCTGTGCTGTACTGAAAGCTCAGCTCTTTTTCCCCAGAACAAGCAGCCCCAGTCTACAAAGGTCACAGCTGAGTCACTTTCTTCACCCTGCCCTAGATTACTAGTTCCTTCTTCTCTGAGCTTTTTCCTCATTCACTCCCTCTAAGGTCATATGTTGTGCTTCATTCTGCTTACTGATAACAGTTTATCCAGAAGTCCCTTAGAATCATCAGTCCTTGAGACTATCAATGTTGGTAGTCCTATCTCATCCCATATAATGGGTAACAAGGGAGATGATTAACTTTCGTGTTCCTGAAAGCACATGGCACAAATATGCAAGCACGAGAGACCTTCAAGATGGTGGAGGAGTAAGACGTGGAGATCACCTTCCTCCCCACAAATAGATCAGAAATACATCTACATGTGGAACAACTCCTACAGAACACTTACTGAATGCTGGCAGAAGATCTCAGACTTCCCAAAAGGCAAGAAACTCTCCACGTACCTAGCCGTGTAGCTGACAGGGTCTTGGTGCTCTGACCAGGTGTCAGGCCTGTGCCTCTGAGGTGGGAGAGCTGAGTTCAGGACACTTGTACACCAGAGACCTCCCAGCTCCACGTAATATCAAACGGTAAAAGCTCTCCCAGAGATCTCCATCTCAACACTAAGACCCAGCTCTACGCAACGACCAGCAAGCTACAGCGCTAGACACCCTATGCCAAACAACTAGCAAGACAGGAACACAACCCCACCCATTAGCAGAAAGGCTGCCTAAAATCATAAGGTCACAGACACCCCAAAACACACCATAAGACACTGTCCTGCCTACGAGGAAGACAAGATCCAGCCTCATCCAACAGAACACAGAAACCAGTTCCCTCCACCAGGAAGCCTACACAACCCACTGAACCAACCTTAGCCACTGGGGGCAGGCACCAAAAACAACCCGAACTACGAACCTGCAGCCTGCGAAAAGGAGACCCCAAACACAGTAAGTTAAGCAAAATGAGAAGGCAGAGAAACACACAGCAGATGAAGGAGCAAGGGTAAAAACCCACCAGGCCAAACAAATGAAGAGGAACTAGGCCGTCTACCTGAAAAAGAATTCAGAGTAATGATAGTATAGATGGTCCAAAATCTTGGAAATAGAATGGAGAAGTACAAGAAACATTTAATAAGTACCTAGAAGAAATAAAGAGCAAACAAACAATGATGAAAAACACAATAAATGAAACTAAAAATTCTCTAGAAGGACTCAATAGAGAATAACTGAGGCAGAAGAATGGATAAGTGACCTGGAAGATAAAATAGTGCCAATAACTACCACAGAGCAGAATAAAGAAAAAAGAATGAAAAGAACTGAGGACAGTCTCAGAGACCTCTGGGACAACATTAAACAGACCAATATTTGAATTATAGGGGTCCCAGAAGAAGAAGAGAAAAAGAAAGGGACTGAGAAAATATTTGAAGAGATTATAGTTGAAAACTTCCCTAATATGGGAAAGGAAATAGTCAGTCAAGTCCAGGAAGCGCAGAGAGTCCCATACAGGATAAATCCAAGGAGAAACATGCCAAGACACATATTAATCAAACTGTCAAAAATTAGATACAAAGAAAACACATTAAAAGCAGCAAGGGAAAAACAACAAATAACATACAAGGGAATCCCCATAAGGTTAACAGCTGATCTTTCAGCAGAAACTCTGCAAGCCAGAAGGGACTGGCAGGACATATTTAAGGTGATGAAAGGGAAAAACCTACAACCAAGATTACTCTACCCAGCAAGGATCTCATTCAGAATCGACAGAGAAATTAAAACCTTTACAGACAAGCAAAAGCTAAGAGAATTCAGCACCACCAAACCAGCTTTACAACAAATGCCAAAGGAACTTCTCTAGGCAGGAAACACAAGAGAAGGAAAAGACCTACAATAACAAACCCAAAACAATTAAGAAAATGGGAATAGGAACATACATATCAATAACTACCTTAAATGTAAATGGATTAAATGCTCTAACAAAAAGAAATAGACTGGCTGAATGGATACAAAAACAAGACCTGTATATATGCTGTCTACAAGAGACCCATTCAGACCTAGGGACACATACACACTGAAAGTGAGGGGATGGGAAAAGATATTCCATGAAAATGGAAATGAAAAGAAAGCTGGACTAGCAATTGTTATACCAGACACAATAGACTTTAAATAAAGACTATTACAAGAGACAAAGAAGGACAGTACCTAATGATCAAGGGATCAGTCCAAGAAGAAGATATAACAATTGTAAATATTTATGCATCCAACATAGGAGCACCTCAATATATAAGGCAAATAAATGCTAACAGTCATAAAAGGGGAACTCAACAGCAGCACAATAATAGTATGGGACTTTAACACCCCACTTTCACCAATGGACAGATCATCCAAAATGAAAATAAATAAGGAAACACAAGCTTTAAATGATGCATGAAACAAGATGGACTTAATTAATATTTCTAGGACATTCCATCCAAAAATAACAGAATATGTTTTCTTCTCAAGTGCTCATGGAACATTGCCCAGAATAGGTCATATCTTGGGTCACAAATCAAGCCTTGGTAAATTTAAGGAAACTGAAATTGTATCAAGTAACTTTTCTGACCACAACGCTATGAGACTAGATATCAATTACAGGAAAAAAATCTGTAAAAAATACAAACACATGGAGGCTAAACAATACACTACTAAATAACCAAGAGATCACTGAAGAAATCAAAGAGGAAATCAAAAAATACCTAGAAACAGATGACAATGAAAACACGACAACCCAAAGCCTATGGGATGCAGCAAAATCAGTTCTAAGAGGGAAGTTTATAGCAATACAATCTTACCTCAAGAAACAAGAAACATCTCAAATAAACAACCTAACCTTATGCCTAAAGCAATTAGAGAAAGAAGAACAAACAAACAAACAAAACCCAGAGTTAGCAGAAGGAAAGAAATCATAAATATCAGATTAGAAATAATGAAAATGAAATGAAGGAAACAATACCAAAGACCAATAAGACTAAAACCTGGTTCTTTGAGAAGATAAACAAAATTGATAAACCATTATCCAGACTCATCAAGAAAAAAAGAGAGAAGACTCAAATCAATAGAATTAGAAATGAAAACGGAGAAGTAACAACTGACACTGTAGAAATATGAAGGATCATGAGAGATTACTACAAGCAACTCTATGCCAATAAAATGGACAACCTGGAAGAAATGGACAGATTCTTAGAAAAGCACAACCTTCCGAGACTAAACCAGGAAGAAATAGAAAATATAAACAGACCAATCACAAGCACTGAAATTGAGACTGTGATTAAAAATCTTCCAACAAACAAAAGCCCAGGACCAGATGGCTTCACAGGCTAATTCTATCAAACATTTAGAGAAGAGCTAACACCTACTCTTTTCAAACTCTTCCAAAATATAGCAGAGGGAGAAACACTCCCAAACTCATTCTATGAGGCCACCATCACCCTGATACCAAAACCAGACAAAGATGTCACAAAGAAAGAAAACTACAGGACAATATCACCGATGAACACAGATGCAAAAATCCTCAACAAAATAGTAGCAAACGCTATCAAACTACCACTGGCATTTTTCACAGAACTAGAACAAAAAATTTCACAATTTGCATGGAAACACAAAAGACCCCGAATAGCCAAAGCAATCTTGAGAAAGAAAAATGGAGCTGGAGGAATAAGGCTCCCTGACTTCAGACTATACTACAAAGCTACAGTAATCAAGACAGTATGGTACTGGCACAAAAACAGAAAGATAGATCAATGGAACAGGATAGAAAGCCCAGAGATACACCCACACACATATGGTCACCTTATCTTTGATAAAGGGGGCAAGAATATACAGTGGAGAAAAGACAGCCTCTTCAATAAGTGGTGCTGGGAAAACTGGACAGCTACATGTAAAAGAATGAAATTAGAACACTCCCTAACACCATACACAAAAATAAACTCAAAATGGATTAAAGACCTAAATGTAAGGCCAGACACTATAAAACTGTTAGAGGAAAACATGGGCAGAACACTCTATGACATAAATCACAGCAAGATCCTTTTTGACCCACTTCCTAGAGAAATGGAAATAAAAACAAAAATAAACAAATGGGACCTAATGAAACTTAAAAGCTTTTGCACAGTAAAGGAAACCATAAAAAAGGTGAAAAGACAACCCTCAGAATGGGAGAAAATATTTCCAAATGAAGCAACTGACAAAGGATTAATCTCCAAAATTTACAAGCACCTCATGTAGCTCAATATCAAAAAAACAAACAATCCAATCTAAAAATGGTCAGAAGACCTAAATAGACATTTCTCCAAAGAAGATATACAGATTGCCAACAAACACATGAAAGGATGCTCAACATCACGAATCATTAAAGAAATGCAAATCAAAACTACAATGAGGTATCACCTCACAGCGGTCAGATGGCCATCATCAAAAAATCTAGAAACAATAAATGCTGGAGAGGGTGTGGAGAAAAGGGAACACTCTTGCACTGTTGGTGGGAATGTAAATTGATACAGCCACTATGGAGAACAGTATGGAGGTTCCTCAAAAAACTAAAAATAGAACTACCATACAACCCAGCAATCCCACTACTGGCCATATACCCTGAGAAAACCATAATTCAAAAAGATACATGTACCACAATGTTCATTGCAGCACTATTTACAATAGCCAGGACATGGAAGCAACCTAAGTGTCCATCGACAGATGAATGGATAAAGAAGATGTGGTACATATATACAATGGAATATTACTCAGCCATAAAAAGAAGCAGAGCTGAGTTATTTGTAGTGAGGTTAATGGACCTAGAGTCTGTCATACAGAGTGAAGTAAGTCAGAGAGAGAAAAACAAATACCGTATGCTAACACATATATATGGAATCTAAAAGAAAAAAAGGTTCTGAAGAACCTAGGGGCAGGACAGGAATAAAGACGCAGACGTAGAGAATGGACTTGAGCACATGGGGAGTGGGATGGGTAAGCTGGGACTAAGTGAGAGAGTGGCATGGACATATATACACTACCAAATGTAAAATACATAACGAGTGGGAAGCAGCCGCATAGCACAGGGAGATCACCTAGAGGGGTGGGATAGGGAGGGTGGGAGGGAGATGCAAGAGGGAGGAGATATGGGGATATATGTATATGTATAGCTGATTCACTTTTTTATAAAGGAGAAACTAACACACCATTGTAAAGCAATTATTCTTCAATAAAAATGTTAAAAAAATATGCAAACACACTTGAAAATCTACATTGTTAAGCTATATAAGCAGAGCATTAAATATATATGTGACAAGAGATTAAAATAGCAATATGACGATTGTATTTTAGTCACTCGCTCAGAAATTCCTTAAGAGTATTACAAACTGTCCATCTCTAGGGTCTGAGAATCCAAGATTTGCATCTTATTAACTATTCCAATTCATTCTATACCACATTGATTTGAATATATAAGAGAAGCCAGAGGCAAAAAGGAACATTCTATATACACCACCCTCACTTCCTCCTAATGACTTCCAGTATAAGTTTTTTTATGGGGTCCACTGCTCCACAGTAATCCAGCCACAGTTCCCCATGAATCCTATGCCAGCCCTTTACAGGGGCTGTTTGTTCTCATGTCCTACTAGAAGCAACCACTGAGTTTACTAATAAGAACACTAATGCCTGAAGAAATTGTGACCTGTCCAAGTTATAGATGGTGAGGCCGAAGCCTCCAGCTTTCCCAGGGTTGGCCTGAAGCCAGAGAGCCAGTGGCTTCATGGCCCCATCCCTGAAAGCTCTCCCACTCCCCAGCGTCCTCCGACATTGAACATGGACCGGGGCACACCCAATCTCAGATTTTCGTAGATAGTCTCAATATTTTGTTTTCTTGTCTAACCAAGTCACCTTTAAAATGTGTATACTCTTCAATCCAGCTATTGTCATTATAAAACATAACTTCATGAAAGAATAAGTCAGAAGTACAAAAATGCATGTACAAGGATAGTCATTGCAACTTTATCTTAAGCCCCAAACCCTGTAGACTACCCAAATATCCAAACTACTGTGATTTGCTTTATAAATAATGGTATATCCATACAGTGGGATATGGTGATATAAAATGATGATGTGTGACGTAGTTATGGGAGTGGCCAAGACGGTGGAGTAGGAAGACCCTGAGCTTACCTTCTCCCACAGGCACACCAAAATTACAAGTATTTACAGAGCAACTATTAATGAGAAAAACCTGAAGACTAGCAGAAAAGATCTACAAATAAAGATATAAAGAAGGAATCACAGCAAGATGGGTAGGAGGAGCAGAGATGCAGTATAGTCAAGTCCCATACCTCCCAATGGATGACCCACAAATGGGAGGATAATTACAATTGCAGAGGCTCTCCCCAAGAAGCAGGGGGAACCCCACATCAGGCTCCCCATCCTGGGGGTTCTGCATGGAAAAGACAAGTCCCTAGAACATTTGGCTTTGAAGGCCAGCAGGGCTTACTTTCAGGAAAGCTGGAGGAAATAGAGACTCCACTCTGAAAGGGCACACAAAAATCTCACATGCTCCAAGACCCAGGGCAAAAGCAGTAATTTGAAAGAAGCCTGGGTCAGACCCAACTGCTGATTTTGGAAAGAGCCTCCTAGAAAGGCAGGAGGCAACTGGGAACATATTGGCGGCAGCAATTTTGGGGAGCTCATTCTACCATGAGGACACTGGTGCTGGCAAGCGCCATTTTTGAATCCTCCCTCTAGCTTATTAGTGCCAGCCCCACACACCAGAGGGACTAGAACCTGGACCCACCCTCCAGTGCACTAGCACTAGACCTGGGACCACTGGGACCCTGCAGGAAGCCATTGGGATCAGGCCCCACCCACCAGTGAGCCAACACCAACTCTGGGACCTGGGGGGCCATGCAGTCAGGGACCGTGGGACCCAACTCTGCCCACCAGTGGACCCACACTAGCCCCAGGATAAACCTCACCCACCAGCAGGCTGACACCAGCTCTGAGACACCTTGGGCTACTCAGCCAGCCATTCCAGTATCCAGTCCCACTCACCAGTGGGCCAATATCAGCACTGGGACATCCCAGACCCTGCAGCTAGCCATGTCAGGAATTGGCCCTGCCCACCAGCAGGTTGACACTAGATCTGGGATACCTGGCCCTGCAACCAGCCACCACCTCAGGACCCGGCTCCTCCAATCAGTGGGCCAGCACTAGCCCTGGGACTCCCTGGGGCTCCACAGCCAGTTGATTCATGACCCGGATCCATTCACTAACAGTTGGCAGCCTCCGCACAAGGCAGGGCACAGTAGCCAACTGGACTAAAGGCCAGCAACACCTATCAGACCACCCATATTAGTTAGCCTAAGGACCCACAGAGTACAGCTAGAGAGTACAGCTCTGGTGACCAGAGGGGAGTGCACTGCTGGGACACCAAGGATGTCTCCTACAAAAGGCCACTTCTCCAAGATTGGGACACACAACCAACCTACCAAATACATAGAAATAAAAACAGTGAATTAGCCAAAATGAGGCAACAGAGGAATGTGTTCCAAATGAAGGAACAAGATAAAACCCCAGGATAAGAACTAAGTGAAGTGGAGATAAGCAACCTACCTGATAAAGAGTTCAAGGTCATAATTAAAAGATACTCAAAGAAGTGAGGAGAAGAATGGATAAACACACTGAAAAGTTTAACAAAGAGTTAGAAAATATAAAGAAGAACCAGAGCTGAAGAATACAATAACTGAAATTTTAAAAATACAGTAGAAGAAATCAACAGTAGATTAGATGATATAGAGGGACAGATCAGCAAACTGAAAGACAAAGTAGTGGAAATCACTCAACCTGAACAGAAAAAGGAATCTTAAAAAGTAAGGACAGTTTTAAGAGACCTCTGGGACAACATAAAGCATACTAACATTTGCATTATAAGGGTCCAAGAAAGAGAAGAGTGAGAGAGGCAGAGAACATATTTGAAGATGTAATAGCTAAAAATTCCCCTAAACTAAAAAAGAAAACAGACAGCCAGGTCCAGGAATCACAGAGAGTCCCAAGTAGGATCAATGCAAAGAGGCCCAAGCCAAGACACATTATAACTAAAATGGCAACAATTAAATATAAAGAGAGAATCATAAAAGCAGCAAGGGAAAAACAATTAGTGACATACAAGGGAACTCTCATAGGATATCAGCTGACTTTTCAGCAGAAACTCTGTAGGCCAGAAGGGAGTGGCACCATATATTGAAAGTAATGAAAGGGAAAAACCTATAAGCAAGAATACTCTACACAGCAAAGCTATCATTCAGATTTGAAGGAGAGACCAAAAGTAAAGCTAAAAGAGTTCAGCACCATGGAACAAACTTTACAAGAA
The DNA here is from genome assembly GCF_937001465.1 of Orcinus orca. NCBI lineage: Eukaryota > Metazoa > Chordata > Mammalia > Artiodactyla > Delphinidae > Orcinus > Orcinus orca. Next base: position 113,576,711 of record NC_064560.1, read on the forward strand.
AAGTTAAAGGGACTTACCTAAGTGAAAAAGAAAAGGCCACAACTAGAAATATGAAAATTACAAAAGGAAAAAGCTCATTAGTAAAGGCAAATTTACAGTAAAGGTATTAGATCACTTATAAAGTTAGTAGGATGGTTAAAAGACAAAAGTAGTAAAATTGTCTATATCCACAGAAGCAGTTAAGGGATACACAAAACAAAAAGATGTAAAATATGATGTCAAAAACAGTAAACATGAGGGGTGGAGAGTAATAATGCAGGATTGTTAAAAATGTGTGTGAACTTCAACTTAACAGATCAGTAACTTAAAAAAAATAATCAGGGCTTCCCTGGTGGCGCAGTGGTTGAGAGTCCACCTGCCGATGCAGGGCACATGGGTTCGTGCCCCAGTCCGGGAAGATCCCACATGCCGTGGAGCAGCTGGGCTGCTGAGCTTGGCCACTGAGCTTGCACGTCCGGAGTCTGTGCTCCACAATGGGAGAGGCCACGACAGTTAGAGGCCTGCGTACCGCAAAAAAAAAAAAAAAAAAATCAGATAGACTGATAGATAGATGATAGATAGATAGATAGATAGAGATATATAGACTGTTAAATATAAATCCCTTGGTAACCATAAACCAAAAATCTACAATACATACACATACAAAAAAGAGAAAGGAATCCAAACATAATACTAAAGATAGTCATCAAATCAAAAGGGAAGAGAGCAAAAGAAGAAGAAAGGAACAAAAATGAATTACAAAAACAACCAGGAAACAATTAACAAAAGTGGCAACAAGTACATACCTATCAGTAATTACTTTAAATGTAAACGGACTAAACGATCCAATCAAAAGGCACAGAGTGGATGAATGGCTACAAAAGCATGACACATATATATATGCTTCATACAAAAGACTTAGTTCAGATCTAAAGACACACAGACTGAAAGTGAGGGGAAGGAAAAAGGTATTCCATGCAAATGGAAATGAAAAGAGCCAGGGTAGCAATACTTATATCAGAAAAAATAGACTTTAAAACAAAGACTGTACCAAACACAAAGAAGGATATTACATAATGATAAAGGATCAATCCATCAAGAAGATATAACAATTGTAAATACATATGCAACCAACATAGGAGTACCTAAATGCATAAAAGCAAATATTAAAAGATATAAAGGGAGAATTTGATAGTAACACCATCATAGGAGGGGACATTAACACCCCACTTACATAAATGGACAGATCATCCAGACAGAAAATCAACAAGGAAACCTTAAACAACACATTAGGCCAGATGAATGTAATAGATATACATAGAACATTCTATCCAAAAGCAGCACAACACACATCCTTTTCAAGTGCACATGGAACATTCTCCAGGAGGGATCACATGCTAGGTCACAAAACAAGTCTCAGTAAATTTTAGACTGAAATCTTATCAATCATCTTTTCTAACCAAAATGCTAAGAGACTACAACACAAAACAAATGAACAAACAAAAAACAACAACAAAAAACCCCACAAAACCTCTGGGGAAGGGTGGGAGGAGGGATAAACTAGGAGTTTGGGATTAACATATACACACTACTATATATAAAATAGATAACCAACAAGGACCTACTGTATAGCACAGGGAACTAACTATATTCAGTATTTTATAATACCCTATAAGGGAAAAGAATTTGAAATATATATATATATATAATTGAATCACTTTGCTGTACACATGAAACAAACACATTTTAAATCAACTATACTTCAATTAAAAAAACAACTGCAGAAATATACACACATAGAGGCTAAACAAAACAACCAATGAGAAAAAAACAACCAACTGAAAAAATCAAAGAGGAAATAAAAAAACTACCTGTAGACAAATGAAAATGAAAAAACAGTAATCCAAAATCTATGGGATTCAGCAAAAATAGTTTTAAGAGGGAAGAAGACAAGAAAAATTTCAAATAAACAACCAAACATTACACCAAAAGGAAGTAGAAAAAGCAGAACAAATAAAACCCATAGTCAGTAGAAGGAAGGAAATCATAAAGCTCAGAGCAGAAATAAATGAAATAGAGAATTTTAAAAATACAAAAGAACAATAAAACTAAGAGCTGATTCTTTGAAAAGATAACCCAAATTGATAAACTTTTGGCCAGACTCATCAAGAAAAAAAGAGGGCTCAAATAAATCAGAAATGAAAGAGAAGTTACAGCTGACACCATGGATATACAAAGGATCACAAGAGACTACTTCAAACAATTATATGCCAATATAATTGAACTCCCTAGAAGAAATGGATACATTCCTAGAAATGTACAATTTTCCAAGACTGAATCAGGAAGAAATAGAAAACATGAGCAGACCAGTTACCAGTAATGATATTGAATCAGTAATTTAAAAAAAAAAAGAAAAGAAAACTCCCAACAAACAAAAGTCCAGGACCAGATGGCTTCATGGGTGAATTCTCCCAACATTTAGAAAATAGTTAACACCTATCCTCAAACTATTCCAAAAAATTGCAGAGGAAGGAATGGTTCTGAACTCAGGCCAGTATCACCTTGATACCAAAACCAGACAAAGATATCACAAAAAAGAAGATTATAGGCCAGTATCACTGATGAACATAGATGCAAAAGTCCTCAACAAAATATTAGAAAACAAATTCAACAATACAGTAAAAGGATCATACATCATGCCCAAGTGAGATTTATTCCAGGGATGCAAGGAGGATTCAACATCCACAAATCAATCAATGTGATACACCACATTAACATACTGAAGAATAAACATCATATAATCATCTCAACAGAGCAGAAAAAGCATTTGAAAAAAATTCAACATCATTTAATAAAACTCTCAAAAAAGTAGGTATAAAGGGAACATAACTCAACATAATAAAGGCCATATATGAGAAGCCCGCAGCTAATATCATACTCAACTGTGAAAAGTTGAAAAGTTTTCCTATAAATTAGGAAAAGATAAGGATGCCCATTTTTGCCACTTTTATTCAACATAGTATTGGAAGTCCTAGCCACAGCAATCAGACAAGAAAAAAATAAAAGGAATCCAAGTTGGAAAGGAAGAATTAAAACTGTCACTGTTTGCAGATGACATGATACTATACATAGAAAATCCTAAAGACACCATCAAAAAACTTCTAGAACTCATCAATAAATTCGATAAAGTTGCAGGATACAAAATTAATATAAAGAAATCTGTTGTGTTTCTATATGCTAACAATGAACTATCATATACCCTGAGAAAACCAAAATTCAAAAAGAGTCATGTACCAAAATGTTCATTGCAGCTCTATTTACAATAGCCCGGAGATGGAAACAACCTAAATGCCCATCATTGGATGAATGGATAAAGAAGATGTGGCACATATATACAATGGAATATTACTCAGCCATAAAAAGAAACGAAATTGAGCTATTTGTAATGAGGTGGATAGACCTAGAGTCTGTCATACAGAGTGAAGTAAGTCAGAAAGAAAAAGACAAATACCGTATGCTAACACATATATATTGAATTTAAGAAAAAAAATGTCATGAAGAACCTAGGGGTAAGACAGGAATAAAGACACAGACCTACTGGAGAACGGACTTGAGGATATGGGGAGGGGGAAGGGTGAGCTGTGACAGGGCGAGAGCGAGGCATGGACATAGATACACTAACAAACACAAGGTAGATAGCTAGTGGGAAGCAGCCGCATGGCACAGGGATATCAGCTCGGTGCTTTGTGACCGCCTGGAGGGGTGGGATAGGGAGGGTGGGAGGGAGGGAGACGCAAGAGGGAAGAGATATGGGAACATTTGTATATGTATAACTGATTCACTTTGTTATAAAGCAGAAACTAACACACCATTGTAAAACAATTATACCCCAATAAAGATGTAAAAAAAAAAAACACCAAAAAAAAACAATGAACTATCAGAAAGAGAAATTACGAAGACAGGGACTTCCCCGGTGGCGCAGTGGTTAAGAATCTGCCTGCCAATGCAGGGGACATGGGTTCGATCCCTGGTCCGTGAGGATCCAACATGCCACAGAGCAGCTAAGCCCATGCACCACAACTACTGAGCCTGCGCTCTAGAGCCCACGAGTCACAACTGCTGAGCCCATGCGCCACAACTACTGAAGCCTGCATGCCTAAAGCCTGTGTTCCGCAACAAGAGAAGCCACTGCAATGATAAACCCGTTCACTGCATCGAAGAGTAGCCCCTGCTTGCCGCAACTAGAGAAAGCCCTCATGCAGCAATGAAGATCCAACGTAGCCAAAAATTAAATAAATAAATACATTTATTTAAAAAAAGAATACAATCCCATTTATCATTGCATCAAAAATAATAAAATAACTAGGAATAAATCTAACCAAGGAAATAAAAGACCTGTACTCAGAAAACTGTAAGACAATGATGAAAGAAATTGAAGACAACACAGATGGAAAGATATACCATGCTCATGGATTGGAAGAAGTAATATTGTGAAAATGACCATACTACCCAAGGCAATCTACAGATTCAATGCAATCCCTATCAAAATACCAATGGCATTTTTCACAGAACTAGAACAAATTTAAAGTTTGTATGGAAACATGAGAGACCCTGAATAGCCAAAAGAATCTTGAGAAAGAAGAACAAATCTGGAGGTATTACACTCCCTGATTTCAAATTATACTGGAAAGCTACAGTCATCAAAACAGTATGGTGTCTTATGAAATATTTTCTGTTAATTTCTTTACTTGAGTCCTTATGCCTCAGTTTTTGTTGAATAATAAATTATCTGTCATTGTAAACAATTAAAAAATAAATAAAAAGTGATTTACTTCCTAGTGATAAAAAAAAGTTATATTGAAAACAAAATGTAAAAAAGTTCAACACTACTAACATTTAAAGAAACAGAAATTAAGTATTGGTCTGTTTAATTAGTGATATTTTTAAAGAATTATAATGCCTTATGCTGAAAAAGAATAATGTTGTGAGTCTGATATACATTCTTACCTTGACACCAGTACTAACTGACAAAATGAATTTATCACAAGATTCCAAAAGCCATAAAAGTATTTATATCCTTTGATTAAATAATATAATTTCTATATATGTCAATTATATCTCAATTAAAAAAAATAATAAAAAATATCTAAACAGTATGGTGGCACAAAAAAGGACACATAGATCAATGGAACAGTATAAAGAGCCCAGAAATGAACTTACTCTTATATGGGCAACTAATCTATGACAAAGGAGACAAGCATATAAAGTGGGGAAAAGGAAGCCTCTTCAATAAATGGTACTGGCAAAACTGGACAGCTGCATGCAAAATAATCATACTGGACTACTTTCTCACACTGTTCACAAAAATAAATTCAAAATGGATTAAAGACTTAAATGTAAAAATGAAACCATAAAACTTATAGAAGAAAATATAGGCAGTATGCTCTTTGACATCAATCTTAGTAATATTCTTTTTATGGATACAGCTCATCAGGCAAGGGAAGCAAAAGCAAAAATAAACAAATGGGGCTGCATCAAACTAAAAAGCTTTTGGACAGCAAAGGAAACTACCAACAAAATGAAAAAGCCACCTACTGAATGGGAGAAGATATTTGCAAACAATATATCTGATAAGGATCTAATATCCAAAATATATAAAGAACACATACAATTCATCATCAAAAAAAGAAACAACCTGATTTAAAATGGGCAGAGGATCTGAATAGACATTTTTCCCAAAGAAGACATATAGATGGCTAATAGACATATGAAAAAATACTCAACATCACTAATCATCAGAGAAATGCAAATGAAATCCACCATGAGATATTACCTCATATTTGTCAGAATGGGTATTAACAAAAAGGCAACAAATAACAAGTGTTGGGGAGGATGTGGAGAAAGGGGAACCTCTGTGAACTGTTGGTGGGAATGTAAATTGATACAGCAACTATGCAAAACAGTATGAAGATTCTCCCCAAAATTAAAAATAGAACTACCATGCAATCCAACAATTCCACTCCTGGGTACTTATTCCAAGAAAACAAACAAACAAAAACTAATTCGAAAAGATATATGCACCCTTATGTTCAATGCAGCATTGTTTTCAATATCCAAGATATGGAAGCAACCTAAGTGCCTATCCATAGTTAAATGGATAAAGAAGTTGTGGAATGTACATACAATGGAATATTACTTGGCCATAAAAAAGAATGAAATCTTGCCATTTGCAACAAAATGGATGGAACTAGAGGGTATTATGCTAAGTGAAATAAGTCAGACAGAGAAAGACAAATACTGTATGATTTCACTTATCTGTGGAATCTAAAAAAACAAAACAAATGAACAAACATAACAAAACAGAAACAGAGTCACAGATACAGAGAACAAACAGGTGGCTGCCAGAATGGAGGGTGGTGGGGGATGAAGAGAAATAGTTGAGGGAGATTAAGAGGTATACACTTTCAGTTGAAAAAATAAATGTGTCACGGTACGAAATGTACAGCAACTATCAATATAGTCAATAATTACTTAATATCTTTGTATGGTGATAGATCATACCTAGAAATCATGGTGATTATTTTGAAATGTATAGAAATATAGAAACACTATGCTGTGTAACGGGAACTAAAATAGTGTTGTAGATCAATTATACTTCAAAAACAAACTCATAGAAAAAGAGATCAGATTTGTGGTTACCAGAGGCAGGTGTTTGGGGGAGAGGGAGTTGGATAAGATAAAGGCAGTCAAAAGGTACAAACTTCCAGTTATCAGATAAATAAGTACCTTGGGATGGAAGGTACAACATGATAAATATAATTAACACTGCTGTATATTATATATGAAACTTGTTAAGAAAGTAAATTTTGAATTCTCATCACAAGGACAAAATAATTTCTTCTACTCCAATAAAGATGTTAAAAAAAAAAGTAAAAAGGAATAGAAAAAATTTTTTTCCATTCCTTTTTTATCTATATGCGATGATGGATGTTCACTAAACTTATTCTGGTAACCATTTTATGAGGTATGTAAGTCAAATCATTATGCTGTACACCTTAAACTTATACGGTGCTATATGTCAATTATATCTCAATAAAACTGGAAGAAAAAAAGAAAAAAGAAAAAAAAGAAAATTATGATGTGTACAATTACTGACATAGAAGGAATTTAATAATTTATTAAGTGAAAAAAATTGATTAAATGAAAACAAATGCAAAACAGTATGGAGGACAAATGACCCACTTTTGTCAACATAATAATGGATGGTATTTAGGGAATTCCCTGGTGGTCCAGTGGTTAGGACTCGGTCCTCTCATTGCTTGGGCCCCAGGTTTGATCCCTGGTAGGGGAAATTAGGTCCTGCAAGCCACATGGTGTGGCCAAAGAAAGAAAAAACAATGGCATTTAAACAAAAATGGAGGGGGAACTATAAGAGATTAAGAGAGACTTACAAGACATATCTACAAAACAGAAATAGACTCAAAGACATGGAAAGCAAACTTATGGTTACCAGTGGGGATGGCAGGGTGTGGGGAGGTGAGATGAATTGCGAGCTTGAGACTGACATAAACACACCACTGTATATGGAGTAGATGGACAGCAGGGACGTACTGTATGGCACAGGGAACTATATTCAATATCTCTTTTTTTTTTAGTAGTTTTTTTGGGACTTCCCTGGTGTCACAGTGGTTAAGAATCTGCCTGCCAATGCAGGGGATACGGGTTCGAGCCCTGGTCCGGGAAGACCCAACAAGCCACGGAGTAGCTAAGCCTGTGCGCCACAACTACTGAACCTGTGCTCTAGAGCCTGTAAGCCACAACTACTGAGCCCTTGTGCCACAACTACTGAAGCCCATGCACCTAGACCCCGTGCTCTGCAACAAGAGAAGCCACTGCAATGAGAAGCCCACGCACCCAACGAAGAGTAGCCCCCGTTTGCTGCAACTAGAGAAAGCCCGCACGCAGCAACGAAGACCCAAAGCAGCCCAAAATAAATTAAAATAAATAAAAAATTTTAAACCTTTAAAAATAATTTTTAAAATATTTATTTAATTTATTTATTTGGTTGTGCTGGGTCTTTGTTACGGCAGGCAGGCTCCTTAGTTGTGGTTCATGGGCTCCTTAGTGTGGAATGCTAACTCTTAGTTGCGGCATGCATGTGGGATCTAGTTCCCTGACCAGGGATCAAACCCGGGCCCCCTGCATTGGAAGCACAGAGTCTTAACCACTGCACCTCCAGGGAAGTCCCTCAATATCTTGTAATAACCTATAATGGAAAACAATCTGAAAAAGAATTTATATAAAACTGAATCACTTTGCTGTACACCTGGAACTAACACAACAATTGCAAATTAACTATACCTCAGTAAAAATAATGGTTGGACTTCCCTGGTGGTGCAGTGGTTAAGAATCCACCTGCCAATGCAGGGGACACGGGTTCAATCCCCCGTCCAGGAAGATCCCACGTGCCGCTGAGCGACTAAGCCCGTGCACCACAACTACTGAGCCTGCTCTCTAGATCCCACAAGCCACAACTACTGAGCCTGCGTGCCACAACTACTGAAGCCCGCGTGCCTAGAGCCTGTGCTCCACAACAAGAGAAGCCACCACAATGAGAAGCCCGCACACCGCAACGAAGAGTAGCCCCCACTCGCCGCAACTAGAGAAAGCCCGCACACAGCAACGAAGACCCAGTGCAGCCAAAAAATAAAAAATAAATTAAAAAAAAAAGAGACCAACTCACTAAAAAAAAAACAAAAGTTAAAAAAAAAGACATATCAACCACGTGCAATGTGTCTGGATCCTGACTCAGGCAAACCAAGTGGAAAAGGTCTTTTTTTTTTTTTTAAATAACTAGGGAAAGTTGCACTTCGATTTATTGGGTGTTAGATGATTTGAAGAAATTGTTAATTTCATTAATGAGAATTGTGATGGTTAAAAAAGTCCTTGTCTGTTATGGGTGAAAATGGGAAAAAAAAAGTAAGTAAAATATATTGCCATTTCTGATTATAAATACACGTACATGTTTTATATGTATAGAAATGCAGGGGGTGGGGAGTTGGAAGGAAGTACTCCAACTTATTAGCATCCTTGGAGAACACATATGGCTGGTTTTCTTTTTTTTTTACTTATCTGACTTTATTTTCTTATCAATGTACAACCTTGTGTGATAAGGGAAAGTTCAGTCACCGTCATCTCCTAGTGACTAGGGCACTGCAAACAGCTGACCCAAGGAGCCTCTTGGGATTCCTGCCAGGGAGGAGGAGCTGAGACAGGGCTGTGTGAGAGGTGCCCTGGACTGGAGAACCCAAGCGTGCCTGTAGCTGGCAGTCCAGTGCATACAGAGCTGTGAGGTCAGGGCAGGACCCACGGGACTTCAGCATCACACACCTGAAGCCTGGAGCTGGCCCCAAGGGAGCTACTCCACCACTGTGCCTCAGTGGTGCTAGACCCAGAATAGGCCCACCTTTGGCCCAGGCCCACCTTCTTCCCACAGCTCCCTCCTCACTATGGATGAACTGCTGGGCTCCCCCACCCGCAGCCAGGCTGTGCCTCTGCCTGCAGTCCTACATGTACCACAGAAAGGCCAACTGGTGATCACACACAGGCAAGTCACTGATGGGGCCAGACCTCCCCAGGCCCAGCTCTGGGTGTGCAAACCCCCTGATGATCATACCTAAGAGCCCAGAGGACAGAGGCTTCTCTCCAACCCGTCACCCCCAAGAAGCTGCCACGGATGGTGAGATCCACTAAGAAACCTCTTGGCAGGAACACCTTGCATACATCCTGTACCACTTTCAGGTGCCCAAGGAAGGAACTCAGTATCTGACTCAGCCAAGGCTTTAAGAGAGGAAAGCCAGGAGTGAGAAGTGGAGGCCGTCGGAGTATTGATATGCTGCTTCACTACAGCAGTGGCTGCACCAGAGTACCTCTGGTGTCTTCGAGGCACTTCCCTTGGGTGATGAGCTCCTGGCCAAACCACTTCACTGCTGCCCTCCCTGAGCCCTCAAGGACCTCAGTGTGTGGAGGCAGACAGCGAAGTTGGAGACCTGCCTACTACCCAGGGATGTGGGTCCTATATTTTGGCTTCTGTACTCCAAACTCAGACTTAGATCATGTGCAGAGGACAGTTCTGGGAAAAGGCAAATATCCAATAAATCCTATCTGTCTCCCCCACACCTAACCTCTGGCCCAACCAAGTTCCCATGGGCCTCCCTTGCTCTCCCAATGGGAGCAAAATAGGAACCAGGAAGGAAGAGGTAGGACTGTGCTACACAGAAATGAGACTGGGATGGCCTGAGGACCAGGGACTGGGGATCCAGAAGTGACTTCATATCAACATCCACTGTAGCCAAATGTGAATGGCAAGAGGAAGTGGCTGGAGCTGTGTCCCCTCTCTCCTTTGACATCTGTGGGGCAGCCTCCCCTCTGCCTGCAGGATTCTTCTTCCCAGCTCTCCACCCAAGCTGGGAGTGCTGGCTGGGTGGGGTCCTCAGTACTGACTGCTGCCACACGTGAGTGACAGAGCACACAAAGGCCGGCAAAGCCACCCAAGCTTGTAGAGCTCGTGGGGAATTCATATTCTTGTTTCCGGAACTGATTCACTGAATCAACACTTACTGAACACTCAGTGGAGGTAGCGAGAGAACTGAATTACTGGGCTTCCTGCAGCCCCTTCCAAACAGTGGAGGGAACATTTCAACAAGGATGCAGAGGTGGGGGAGCCGCAGGGCCGGCTCAGTGCCACAGACTTGGGCCCTCTCGCCACCTGGAGGACTTGCTGGCAGCTCACCCACACCACTCCCTCTTCCACCAACCATGCTCTCTGCCCGTGCTTGGGAAGCTGTGAAACATCACAGTAGGTTGAGAGCGTGGAGGGATTTGGAAATGGAGTGTTCCCTGAACTGCTGTTTTCAATCAGCCCATTCACTCTTTGTAATTGCCCTCATGGAGGTATCATGAAGCCCATTTAACAGGCCAGGGAGTGGAAGCTCCAAGACACTGACTTAGAAGATCCAATCACCATTGTGAAATGTGTCACATGTTTTTTGTCCTTGATAGCCCTACCTTTCCAGGAGTCCCCACTGCAACTCCTCTTTTTCAGGCTCAGTGGCTTCCTCGCTCCACCAAATCACAATCAGAGGGAGAGTGGCTACTTGTGAATTTAACATAGTGAGTCCACCTCCTTCAGGGGCATTTCTATTGGAAGACTTCCAATCTAGAAAGGGAAGAGTCTTTCTCATTCCACATTCAAGGAACTTTGGGCATCACTGAGCTGGAAAGAGTTTCAAGAAAAGGGAGCTGGCAAGTTTGGCCCTACCTAAACAGGACTCAGAGAAGGAAGCAGTGTGGCTCCTGAGTGTGTATTTGTGTTGTGTGTGGACTCAAGATCCCACCCCCCTCCAAAGATAACATGAGAAAAGAAAAGCAGTGTGTGACCTTGAGCAAGTTACTTGATTTCTCTATTTCCTTAGTGGTAAAATAATTATATTTGGCTTGCTGTGAGGATTAGAGATCATTAAAGTAAAATTTCAACAGTCAGTGAAAATTGTACTTGATGCAGAAAATGCATCACTCTCAAAAATCCCAGATGCTTCCTTTTGTGAAATGGGTAACCTAAGTGATTCCTCCCTAAACAGGGCCACAAATGGTGGCAGCAGTCGAGTACCACAAGCAGAATTTGTTACCCAAACCAATTTGAGGAATCCCAGGCACTGGTTACAGCCTTCCCTGGTCACAAGAAAACCAGAACCTCTTCAAACTCACCCTCCACCCCCGGCAGAAATGAGGGATTAGACTGTAGCCCAAGTCATGTCACAGCTACTATATCCTCATTCTTGACTAGTAATCTCAAAGTCACAAATGGCATGATGTGATTTGGATCCAAATCTTACCCAGGAAAACCCCATGATTAAAATAGACAAGGTTGGAACTATCATTCAAACGACAGAAAGGTACAAAGACCCTTAACTGGCTCTGAGAAGGGAAAAGGTTTTTCGCTCATAATGACCAGAACTAAACAGATTGTCTAATAATCATCAGTGAGCTTTGAGCCTAGGAGGGCATGCTAACCCTGTGGGGTGGGTAAGACAGATATACTGACCAAAACCTCCTGGGCTAGTCAGAAGCGTGATTTAAGGTCTCCCATGGGGATTCCCCGTGGCTGTCCTTACGTAGGCGCCTCCTGGTTGCCTAGTGACAAAGGAGCCTGCAGTGGCTGCCTCTGAATGTGCAGAAGAGTGGGGGTGTGGCGCGTTAGGAAGGCAATTCTTCACCTTGCAAAATAAGTCACAAAGAATTCTCAAGAGTTGAAGAGGCAATTCTTCAAGCAGCGCTGAAAAGTTCCTTGTCTACTTCTACATTTGAGGGATGCAAGCTAGCTGTATCTCACATGGGATTTCAGTTTTATTTGCTTGGTTTTTAAATTATCCTAGAGTCCCTTATTCTTTTATCATCATACCAAATAGCACTTATGTCTAGAAGCACTGTATCCTAAAGTAAAACTGTTCACAACCTTTCATCCCCAACCCTGAGCTGCAGATTTTTGTGAAAATCAGGTTCTGGGCCAGTTAAGTCTTGATAAAGTTGCAAATGGTCTCTTCATAACTGAGCCCTCATCCCCCATCTGGCCACAGTCACAGTAGAACCAGGAACCCAATGGGCAGATTTCTCTCCTTACACAACTTCCAGGCACTCCAGGAAGAAGGGGAGTCCTGGCACCTACCTGCCAAGCTCTGCTCTACTTGCCGAACTTTGATCAGCACGAACAGGTCATTTTGGCTACAAGTTCTCCCAAATTCTCCCTACCTGTGTGTTTCTTTTTTAAAGTAATAATTTATTTATTTATTTATTTTGGCTGCACTGGGTCTCTGTTGCTGCACACGGGCTTTTCTCTAGTTGCGGTGAGTGGGGGCTACTCTTTGTTGCAGTGCATGGGCTTCTCATTGCAGTGGCTTCTCTTGTTGTGGAGCACGGGCTCTAGGCACATGGGCTTCAGTAGTTGCAGCACATGGGCTCAGTAGTTGTAGTTTGTGGGCTCTAGAGCACAGGCTCAGTAGTTGCGGTGCACGGGCTTAGTTGCTCTGCAGCATGTGGGATCTTCCCAGACCAGGGATTGAACCCATGTCCCCTACACTGGCAGGCGGATTCTTAACCACTGCGCTGCCAGGGAAGTCCCTCCCTACTTGTGGGTTTTTTGTTTTGTTTTGTTTTGTTTTTATTTATTTTTTGGCTGCGTTGGGTCTTCGCTGCTGTGCGCAGGCTTTCTCTAGTTGTGGAGAGTGGGGGCTACTCTTCATTGTGGTACGCGGGCTTCTCATTGCGGTGGCTTCTCTTGTTGCGGAGCACGGGCTCTAGGTGCGTGGGCTTCAGTAGTTGTGGCATGCGGGCTCAATAGTTGTGGCTCGTGGGCTCTAGAGCGCAGGCTCAGTAGTTGCGGTGCACGGGCTTAGTTGCTCTGCAGCATGTGGGATCTTCCCGGACCAGGGCTTGAACCCCTGTCCCCTGCATTGGCAGGCAGATTCTTAACTAGTGCGCCACCAGGGAAGTCCCCCTACTTGTGTTTTTAAGGCACACCAACTCCTCTGTGTAAGCCTCTCTTTTTATAATGAATTATTTTAATTATTCTTACTACTCAAAAGAAACTTCCACCACTGCCCAGCCAACCACTCAACCCCAAGATGCTGAGAGTGGGGACAAGGACAGAGCCCAATTCATATCATGGATTCTGGTCCTTGGGGTCGCACTTGATCATGACTTTCAACCCCAATCCCTTTTTGGATGTTTCAAAGGCCTCCAGAGCTTTCTCCAGAGGAAACCGATGGGTTACCAAGGGCTTTACATTCACAGACTTGGATGCAAGCATTGAAATCGCCATCGGCCACCTGGAAAAAATCACAAGCATCACACTCAACCTTCAGGAGGAAAGAAGGAGGTCCCCAAAACTACCCAGCACAAGATAAGTTTGGCCACATTTGTTTGTAGCTCTGTGGTTCTGCAAGGTCACTTCTACAGGCCAACAATGGAGAAAGGATCTTATGACTTATAATTCAGGAGTACAGAGTCTGTTCCCAAATGTCCCCTGTCCGTCTGCAATGTCTGCCATGAAGCCTAGAATTCCTTTGGCATGAAGGCATAAGGCATATGGAAGCCACTGTGAAAAGGCAGATAAGCCTCCAGTGGGGAAACCCAGGATGATCCAATCATACCCTTTAGCAGCTTGGCTTGGCAGAGTTTATTGGAAAACTAGCACTCTGCTGAGGGAATGGTTACAGACTCTAAAGATGGGAGAAAGGGCCACTGGTGGGGAAGGTGGTCCTGGACAGAGTGCCCCAGCAGGGGAGAGGATGGACCCACAGAACATGAGGTGGGATTTATTAAGACCCTCTCACTTCCCAGGGTGGGACCTGGGGATCTGGAGTGAGAACCAAGGAACTTGAGTTCTTGCGGTTGTCCTGTTTCTCTCCTTCTTCCCTTTAAAGGGGGAAAATGGAGATCTGGCCACTTAAAGAAATGGAAAAGAGAGGGCCTAGACAATGAGTGGCAGACACCCAAGAAGAGCATGTTTCAAAATCCCGCTCCCTCCCTCTTTCCCTACAGCCCTCTCAGCTCTGCCCTCCCATTCTTTAACCACAAGTGAGTGCTCTATCTTTGGATCCTTATCATAACACACGGATGTCAGTGTGGCCAGGGAGTGCCCCTCATGAATAAACAGGCAGAGACTCTTGGTCCCAGAGGCCACCTAGGGCCTTCCCTGGAGTTGCTGGCCACTCGCCACCCTGGCTCACCCACAACATACTCACGTGTTGCAGTATCGAAACACACCCTTGATGTCCACCTCCCTGGTAGCTGCGTGCACTAGGGGCACACTGGTCATCTCAGAGCCCAGCCCCACAAGCACCAGCGTCCCACCAGATTGAGTGGCCTGAAGAAGAGGTAAGAACAAGAAAACCAAGAAGATGAGAAAATGCAGACCCCACTCACAGTAGCACTGTTGCCATACAAACAGGTAAGTATCCAAAAATTTCAGAGTATGACTCTTTCTATACTGCTGGACTCTTCAGCATGTTAACCAAACTCAACAGAGCAGCAGAGTAGACAATGTCTCCTTTAAAGATCCTGAAACAATACACTTACCAGTGGAGGCACAGTGGGAGCATCTTCTGCTGTCCACAACATCCCAGGAAACAGCAAAGGTTCTCCAGAGAGCAATGAGAATCTCCCCTACAACCATCGCTGACCCTTCAGCAGCCACTGAGCATCTTTCAAATGTTTACTAATTCAGGGGGCATCTCTGGTGGCGCAGTGGTTAAGAATCTGCCTGCCAATGCAGGGGACACGGGTTCGAGCCCTGGTCCGGGAAGATCCCACATGCCGCGGAGCAACTAAGCCCATGCGCCACAACTACTGAGCCTGTGATCTAGAGCCTGTGAGCCACAACTACTGAGCCCAAGTGCCACAACAACTGAAGCCCACGTGCCTAGAGCCCGTACTCCACAACAAGAGAAGCCACCGCAATGAGAAGCCCGCACACCGCAACGAAGAGTAGCCCCGTCTCGCCGCAACCAGAGAGAAGCGCGCATGAGACAACAAAGATGCAACGCAGCAAAAATAAAATAAATAATAATTAAGGAAAAAAAAAAAGCTTTACTAATTCAGTACCAGACGTTGGTGTCAGCCACTTCCTCCTCCAGAGTGCTCCCCACAAGACAGAGTGCCAAACCTCTAACGGACCACCTTCTTGGTTAAAAAAAAACAACTACCAAGCACTATACCAATGGGGAGGGCTATAGGACTTCTGTGGTTTAAAAACTGCCTTATATGTGCACGCTGGCAATTAGAAATTTTTGTTCCAGAGACATTCTCCCAATGGTATCAGTCATAATGGATTCATCAGTTTCCTCTTTGAGTGGGCAGAGAGCAAAATTTTCCCCAACAATCTTCACATAACTTCACATGAGTGCTAGGCCTGCTCCAGAGATTTTGGGGGGTCATTGTGCTCGATGATGTGAGGGACAGAAAAATAGGCAATTCATTCATGCTAAGTTTTCATTACAGTTAACAGCAGAAAGCACTTACTGGGACCATTCTAAGTGCTGAGCAATGGAGCAGTAAGACAGCAAACATCACAGCTTCTACCTCCGAGGGGAAGGATACACCCTGGAGAGAGGGCTGTAGTGTGGAGGTGACTCCCAGCATTTGTACTTTTGAGCTCTGGGACCCTAGACGGTGCTCTGTCAGCCATGGGTTCCTCATGTGTGAGAACAGGACGATGCCTCCCCCTCAGCAGGGCTCTTAGGGGTGACAGTCACAGTGGCTGGCACTAGGATGGGCTCAACGTTTTTATTGAAGCACAGTCACTTACAAATCACCTGTGACATATAAACACTGTCAGTAAGGGGGAGGGTATCTCACAACTGAAAAACATTGCTGTCCTCATTGGAAAAGTGTTGGGGGAGGTGTTCAGAATCGTGAGGGAGCCACAGAATACACTAAGAAATTTTCCAGGAAAACTGTTGCCCATTCAGCACTTCCTCTCCACCTGGTAAGGAGGAAGAGGAACCTCTTCCAAACTGGTCATCCCAGGCTGCCAGGAGGCCAGTAGCTTATTGACCACAGGCAAAGGAAATCTCAGACCACTGTTTTGTTGTTGTGACTTCCACACCAAGGAGATGACATCAATTCTACCCTAAGCATTTGCTATGTCTCCTCACGAACATTATCTAGACATCACATGGCAGAAAGGTGACTCTCAGGTATGTCCATAAGGTGCCTCTGCCTAACCTGCCCCTTGGCAGAGTGAACTGTAGCATTCTACAGCACCTGTCATGCATGATGCTCCACTCCCCACTCAGGACAGGCACCGGCTTCAGGCTGGTGAAGGCCCTTGTGTCACATTTACCTCCACGCCCACCTCAGGTAGCCTGGCAACTGGGCCCCCACCATCAATAGTTGGAGATATCAACTTGTTCTCAGATGCCCTCCAGCCAGGGCACAAGAAGAAGGAAGAACTTGTACTAGGAAGCCATGTCTTCTACTGCCTCTCTCTTGAGTGGGGGTCACTGACCTGCTGACAACTTGAGAACAGTAGACACACCTTACTGGTCAAGCCCTCAAGGTGTCTGGCACAAAGCCAGGCACGAGGCAGGAACCCAAGACCTGCCATGGGTTGAACATAGCTCCACTGATCACACACACATGCATCGCCCTCTGGGTTTTGGTTTCTCTTTGCCCCTTCCCACGTGGTGACCACTGACTGTCTCGGACAGTGGAGCAGAGAGCTGGCTGATTCCAGCTGGAACAAGGTTAGGGCAAAAGTGGCACCTGCTCCTGCCTCTCCCGCTGCTTCCTTGGCCCCCGGTGCCATATGCATCTTGGTAGGAGGAGGGGAAGGCAGCTCTGCCTGGGTGTGCCAGGCTTGAGGGCCGTGCCACACAGCTCGAGGGATCAGGTTTTCCCAGAATGTCTTGCACGGTGGACAGTGCCCTTGTGTGTGACTGGCTGTGACTCAGAAGGAAGAAGCATGTGCTGCTGTGGGAAAGCAGTTTGGGAGACAGGGCAGGAGTGCCCAGCAGTGGCAGCTACCGATGCTCTCCCCAGCCCAGCCCCTCCCACCCTAGCACTGGTTCCTTGTCCCCTCTATCCCTTCCTCTCCAGAGGAGCCAGATGGAGTAAGGAAAGCCCAGGCACTGGAGCAGTGCGCTCAAGGTGAGTCACTGGGCCGCTCTCCTTGTAAAATGTGGAAAACGAGAACTCATTTTCAGGGCTATTATACAGATTAAGCATCATGTTTATAAAGCACACAGCAGAGGACACAGCCCACGGTAGAGCTTGGAATCTAGTTCTTATTCTTTTCTTCCTTCTTTTCCTCATACTTTGATTTCTCAATTTTACTCCTCCCTGCCCCTCCCCCTTCAACATCCCATAAATTACTGGTGGGTTGCTGAGGGGTAACTCAGGTATTGGCAGCTTATCTGTTCCTAATTCTGGGAAAGGACAGTAGTAGACAACCGTGATACTGAAATATCACCTCACCTTTGTGACTAGCTGAATTAACGACTGTTAGTTTGTATCAATGACTCAAAGACTACAGTTTTCCTCAATAAAGCAAGATAGGGATTTCCCACACTCAACTAAGGCATGCTTCCTTGTTCCTTCTGTTGATTTTTTTTTTTTACCAGGAGCACTATTTTCATGATCACAGATGTGATCATAACAGAAATTCCATCCTAAAGATATGGGTCACTTAACATCTTTCAAGGCCCATGTATATCTGTTACCTAGTTCGAAGTTCACAATAACCCAATGAAGGTGTTAGGGAAATGTCACTACCTCCACAAGAGAGATAAGAAAGCAGTTATCAAGGAATTACCTGGTGGGGGGAGGGGTGGTCAACACAGCAAATCAGTGGAGAAGCTTGATCCTAGGAATCCTACTTGGTTCACTACCCTGGGCTGATTCCCTGAAGCTGCCTACCAGCTTAGCTACCCTTATTCTACTCACATATATGCCCGCCTGGATGGAGGTCTCCACCCCTGTGCACTCGATGGTAACTTCTGGCTTGCACCCCAGCAGGCCTTCCACTTTATTGGCAATTTCCTGCGGGCTCTCGTTGGAGATCTGGAGGAGGAAATCAGCTCCAACTTCCTTGGCTTTAGACAACCGAGAGGCTGACAGATCTAAAGTTGAACAAAAGTTTCTTTCAAACTGAGAAACTGGATGGTGGATTAGGGAGAAAAAATGAAGGTGCAGATTCCAATGGCAAGGAAGCTCTGGTGTAGTGATGGTGTCGCTGAGCCCAACACACACACTCTCTAAACACACCCTCACACATAATCTCTTAGATAACTTCTCAAACATCCACATCCTTCTACAACCCCATACACCCCCATACATACCACACAGCTCTACACAGCTACACACATACTCTCTTACCTTTTCACACAAAACACGCAATGACACCCTTCTGCATCCCCACTCCCCTCATATATCCCCAACACCCCATACACCACACAACTCTACATGCTCACTCATACACTCTCACATATAACCTCTCCTCATACATACAAACACTCTCAGATACATTATACACACACACATTCTTTCTCACAGATACCTTCTCCACACACACGCACCCTTCTATACCCCACACGCTTCCATCATACCATGCTGCTCCACACACACATACCCACATGTCCTGTCAGAGAACCTCTCCTCACACACACATGAGTGTCTCACTCATATCACATACCTCACACATAAACATCCTCTTATAAACACATCACATACCCCACTAACACCACATCACACACACACACCACACACACCCTCTGAGCTTGGTCAAACAACCCAAGGGCTGAAACTCTTCTTAGGACCAGGTGGGCAGTATAAGCATCTGAGGTCCACACATAAAGAGCCAGGTCCTCTTCTCTGCAGCAGCCACCCTCTCCCAGGAGCTTCAAAAGAGTCTCCTCCTCAGCCCTGACTTGGTCATCTCCTGGGTGGGCTTTTCAACCCTGGAACCCAGAAGAAAAGAGCAGGAGCCTCGTTAGAAACCCACTACACCAGGAAGGGAACAGGTCTCATGCCCCTGCTCCAAAACTGTAGGCCCAGCTGCTTCTATCCCAAGGCGATTTAAAAAGAAGAAAACCTTACCAGTCACCACCACTTGAGATGCACCCATTGCTTTGGCCACGAGCAAACTGACCAGTCCAATTGGCCCTAAATAAAGCAAGAAATAGGAGACATTTGTGAAATATCAAACACCAGCTCTCCCCCTTGTCTAGGCCATGGACAGGAACTGTATCTTTTGAGTACCTCTAGCATCTATCCCAGTGCCTAACATATAGTGAGACCTTAACAACTGTTTGTTGAATGCATGAGTAAATGAGTGCATGAGGGATTGTCCTCTACCTGGAATCTGCTCCCAGTGCTGGGCTCCTGTTCTCTCTTTGACCCCCTACCTTCTTAGAACCCAACATGCCTCCCCAAGGTGAGACGTGTCCTTTCAGGTGCCCTCTGAGGACCACCTTGGAGGGTGTCCTAGGTTGACCCAGCTGCTCAGGCAGCTCCAGGATGTCCAGGTGCCTGAGAATCAGCCCAAAGACCACCTGCTTCCCCACTTTATAGGCACACTAGATGGTTTTAACACAAAAACCAGACCACAAATAAGGCTATGCAGAATATCTTTGAGGACTTGCTTTTCGGACACTCCCCTTGAGAATAATTTAGTGAGTTCGCCCAGAAAGCAAAACACTGAGAAATACCTGAAATAACCAACAAAGGGCTGATTAGTTAAGTAAACTACAGAAGGATACCAAACAGCTATTAAAAATTATGTGTCTAACTCTTTTACCTAATGACATAGAAAAATGTTCACAGTATATTAATTTTTTGAAAGAGTAGGTAAAATGAAGCATATTCAGGATGATCTCATGAATTAAACAAACAAAAACAAAAACCAAACTGAAATATTCTACACCAAAATGTTAACAGTGGTTCTCTCAGGCTGATGGGTTGTGTGAGTGCACATGCGTGCAGGTGTGGTATGTATGTGGTATGTATGATTTAGCTCCTTTTTCTATAGCAAAAAAGTATTACTTATGCAGAGTTTTTTTAAAAAAAAATCTGTCACGTGAATCCTACAGTCTGCTGGCTCATTGACGCAAATCTTCTATACCCATCACCCTGCTTAGGAAGCCCTGTAGTCACTTATTTGGCCCTGCCAAAGAAAATCAGTCACAAAGTGTATGAGGATTAACTCAAAATGGATTAATGACTTGAATATAAGACCTGAAACCATAAAACTCCTAGAAGAAAACATAGGCAGTAAGCTCCTTGACATCAGTCTTGAGTTTTTGGATTTGACACCAAAAGGAAAGGCAATAAAAGCAAAAATAAACAAGTGGGACTGTATCAAACTAAAAAGCTTCTGCACAGCAAAGGAAACATCAACAAAATGAAAAAGGCAACATGTTGAGTAGGAGAAAAATATTTGCAAATCATATATTTGATATGGGTTAATATCCAAAATATATATAAGAACTTGCACAACTCAATAGCAAAAAGCAATCTGATTGAAAATTGAGCAGAGGACATGACTAGACATTTTTCCAAAGAATATATACAGATTGCCAAAATAAACATGAAAGGATGCTTGACACCACTAATCAGAGAAATGTAAATCAATACCACAAAGAGATATCACTGTACACCTGTTAGCATGGCTATTATCAAAAAGACAACAAGTAACAATTATTGGTGAGGATGCAGAGAAAAGGAAACCCCTATGCACTGTTGGTGGGAATGTAAATTGGTACAGACACTACAGAAAACAGTGTGGAGATTCCTCAAAAATGATCCAGTAATTCTACTTCTATTCAGAAGTGGAATTTTATCCAAAGAAAATAAAAACTTACTCAAAATGTTATCTCCACCCCCATATTCACTGCAGCATTATTTACAATAGCCCAGACATGGAAGCCACCTAAGTGTTCACCAATGGATGAATAGGCAGAGAAAATGTGGTGTGTGTGTGTGTGTGTGTGTGTGTGTGTGTGTGTGTGTATAAAATATTCCATAGATATGAAGAATAGATATGGAGCTGAGCTCATAGATATGGAGAATAGATTGATTGCCAGAGGTGGTGGTGGCAGCAGTGAAATGGATGAAGAGGGTCAAAAGGTACAAACTTCCAGTTATAAAATAAATAAGTCCTGGTTATCTAATGTACAGCATGGTGACTATAGTTAATACTGTATTGCATATATGAAAGTTGCTAAGAGAATAGATCTTAAAAGTTCTTATCATAAGAAAAAAATTTTATAACTGTGTGATGACATGTTAGCTAGATTTACTGTGGTGATCATTTTGCAATATATACAAATATCAAATCATTATGTTGTACACCTGAAACTAATATAATGTTATACGTCAGTTATACCTCCATAAAAAAATAAAAGTGTATGAGGAATACCAGATCACACCCACAAGGAGTGAAGCATGTTGTTTGGGTCACCAGAAGCAGTTAGAAGCCTAGATGATTCAGTCTGAGGCTGCTAGGCTTGTTCAAGCGACTGGAAGCAGGGGAGGAAGAAGGCAGCTAGCTGCAAGCCAATGTGGGCAGAGTGCTGACTCACAGTGGGCTGGACCCCACTCCTTCTGCTGGTCATAAGCATGGGCCGCCTCATTCTGGAAGGACCAGGAGACCAGTTCTCCAGGATGATTTGAAAGTCCAAAAGTTGCCCTTCCCTTTACTACCAAAAATATTTCCCTAGTTTCCTGTCAAGGGTTGAAAAATAATCCCAAATTGCATTCTTTAAGTGAACAAAAGGGTTATGTTGCCTAGGAAATAACATTGGTTACTACCATGCCTGCAGATATTTATCTAGCAAAGTGCGTGTCATTGAAGGAATGGGACACTGTGATCCTCCCTAACCCGGAAAGATTCTATGACCAATTTCAGCCCTTGGAGGGAGAATGAAATGGGCAGAGGGATCCCCACATTCCCCTTTAATAAACTCACAACCAGGGTGTCATCTGTTTCTTACCAGCTCCGCACACAAAGACCTTGTGCCCCAGGGTGACTCCAGCTCGCCGGCAGGCATGGATCCCCACAGACAGTGGCTCAATCAGGGCCCCTTCCTCAAAGGTGACATTGTCAGGAAGTCTGAGGAGTCATTCAACACACTTAGTTAGTCCCTCCGGGTTAACAGCAATAACAATAGCTAATATTTATTGAGCTTTAATTTATGTGCTGGGCAATGTGCTAAGCAATTTACATACATTCACTCATGTAAATCCTCAGAATAGTTCTGTGGTAGATATTATTATTCCCATTTTACAGACGAGGAAACCAAGCCTTGGAGGATTAAATGACTTGCTCCAAAAATTCAAAACCAGTGAGTACTGAGAGGCTTAAAGGGTTTGAACTAGAAGCCAGATATGTCTGATTCCAGAGCCCATATCATACTGCTCCCCCCTGAAAATGCTATCCAAGATAAAGTGTGGTGTGGCTGTCATTCATAAATGAAAAGTTCATTTCACAAGGGTTTAACTTAACACCATTCCAGCATTTCATCTGCTTCTCAAATTTATAACCTTTCTGGTTTCGTTTAAGCAAACAATCCAGACTATCAGCAGCTTTGCGAAACAGTGATTAGAAGCTGACTTCACTCTGTACGTTGTCTCCCATAGTACACACTTCAGAAGAACCATATCTGATAGCAGCAGCTGCCTGGCTGTCCCTGGATTGGTTAAGCAGATTAAATGCTGTGTTACCTTTGCCACTGGGTTCTTGGTTTTCACTTCCCTGTCCACTGGCACCTTGACCCTCTTAACCATCCCACTGATGAAGGCAGCAAATATTTGCATAATGCTTTACAGATTTAGAGAGCTTTCTCCTCCATATCTCATTTAATCCTCACCATGAACTTGTCAGGCAGGAAGGGCAGGCTTTGTTGTTGGTGGTGGTTTTTTTTTTTTTTTTTTGGCCACAAGGCTTGCAGAATCGTAGTTCCCAGACCAGGGATTGAACCCAGGCCCTTGGCAGTGGAAGTCCAGAGTCCTAACCACTGGACTACCAGGGAATTCCCGGACAGGCTTTGTTTTAACCTTTATTCTACAGAAGCAGAACTGAAGCTGAAGACATTGAGCGACCTGCCCAAGGTTACAAGGCTAGTGAGCAGAAGAGCAAGACTTAAACCCAGATCTCCTGATTCCATATCCTCTGCCTGTCCCGCATCAGCTGCTTCTTGGTACAAGCAGCTCCGTAGTTAATATCTAACTTCTGCTACCTCCCCACTGCCCAGTATTTATTCAGCACATCCACAACCTCCACATGCAAGAACGTGAAAACCCTCAAGTTCCAAAAAGAGAAAAAAGTGGCAGCCAAACCATGTGCTGATCCCCATGATCCTTCTGTTCCTGATCCTCCACAGAATAAATAACAAGGCCTGCATTCGGCCTGACTGGTGCCCACCACCCCTTTTATCTCCCCTCCCCTCTGCTTCTCTCATATCATTTCCCACACGCCAATCCACTCTCTTGCTCTGACTGTTGTCGTCATCCCTTCTACCCACCAAACCTACCCCATCAATTCCAAATAAGGGGGAAGAGTTTGAAGTGAAATAATGAAGATTCCCAAACTCTCTCAAGGACCCCCAGTCACACACACTCTCTCCAACAGCCCTGCCTCTTCACATTTGGGCCTCCCCCAAAGCTGGTGCTGGGGCTAAACAGAGGGTGGCCTGTGGTCAGGAACTGTGTGCTCCTCTCATCTTCTGCTCTGACTTCCCTTTGGAATAAGAATACCAGGGAGAAATGGGATTGGGGATGGTGATGAGAGAGGATTGTTACGTGGGAGATTATTCCACTGATTAGGCAGATGCTGCCTTATCACACATGCAGCCGTTGCCAGAGTCCTGGGGTCCAGCCCTTTTGCCACTGACCTGGAGAGAGTTACTGGGTCCTCCTTCCCCAACCTTGTTCAGTGGAGGTTAAGGGAAAGGGGATGAGTTTCTTCCTGGCCCTAATTGTTCATGATTTTATAAACACCAGAAAATGACAAAGCAACTTGGTGGTTTTCACAATGGGATCCAGGAAATAGGAAAAAGGGTTAAAGAATGATCAAGGGCTTCCCTGGTGGCGCAGTGGTTGAGAGTCCACCTGCCGATGCAGGGGACATGGGTTCGTGCCCCGGTCCGGGAAGATCCCACATGTCATGGAGCGGCTGGGCCTGTGAGCCATGGCCGCTGAGCCTGTGCTGCGCAACGGGAGAGAGGCCCGCGTACCGCAAAAAAAAAAAAAAAGAATGATCAAGAAGCCAAGGGGGAAGAAGGAAGACAGAAAGAAAATAAGGTGGGTCGGAAAATAAAGAAGGTGTGGCAGTGTACAAATCTGCACAAAGAGAAACCAGAGAGAAGGGTGTAGATCCAGGGCTGGGCTAAGGACATAGATACAAAGTACCCCAGGAGAAGAGGAAAGGTAGGGGTCGCATGTCCCCTAGAGGCCCTCCACAGCCCTCCCCTTGCCATTGCCAACCAGAACACCTCCTCCCACACCATTCCCTGCAAACCACTTGCGCCCCCGCCCCCCGACCCAGATTCCCAGTGCAAGGCTCCTTTTCAGGCCTATCCCGGTAACATCCACCAGATACAAGGCCATAGCTATGACACATCATGGCACTGTTTACTGAGCTCCTCTTCAGTGCCAGGCCTCGTGCTGAGTACTCGATATGCTTTTCCCACTGAATCACATCACTAATTCTATGCATTTCATCATGGCGATGCTATTATTTCCATTGCACAGGAGACGGAGGTTACAAAGTTTAAGTATCTTGTTCAAGATCACACAGTTGGCAAATGGGAGAGACCAGTGGTTAGTCTCAAGTTTTACCGCCATGCTCTTCTGCCTTCCACGAAACACTTGTTTGCCACTTTGACTTGGAAAGGACCCAGAAAAAGTGGGAAGATTCAAGAACCACTTGCCCAAAGGTGGACTCTGCGTAGGTAAACTGCTCTCTCCTAGAGTGCTGACTTAAACTCATCACGAGGTCCCTGGCCTGTGACTCCTCTCAAGGCTTCCAGTAGACACTAGAAAACTCAGATCTGTCAGACTGCCCCTGTGACTGGCACCTGGACTTCAAAGACAAGCCCCATCCTAGCCAAAAGAGTCACTGCCGGGGCCAGGCTGGGGTAGGAGGAAAATGTGCCTGGTCGGTTCAGAAGGAAAGCAGCATCCCAGAGCTCCATGGGCTGGGGCCCATGCAGAAGGTATAGCCCTCTGCTTCTGCCAGACACAACTTCCCCAAATCACTTTGAGAGTTGAGGTAGGGTAGTGAGCACAGGGCAGGAGCTTGAGAATCACAGCCACCCCAGCTTGACTCCTGGTTCTGTTCTGTGTTCAAGCCAATTAGCCAGTTAGCCTTCTCCTGCCTCTGCTGACTCTCACACAATACTGTAATACTGGTGCCCACCTCGCCATTACAGTTATGAAAGTTAAATAAGACACGCAAAGCACTTATTAGCACAAGATCAGGCACGTAGTAACAATAATTGTGGGGACATCCCTGGTGGCACAGTGGTTAGGAATCCATCTGCCAATGCAGGGGACAAGGGTTCGAGCCCTGGTCTGGGAAGATCCCACATGCCGCAGAACAACTAAGCCCGTGTGCCACAACTACTGAGCCTGTGTGCCACAACTACTGAAGCCCATGCGCCTAGAGCCAGTGCTCCACAACAAGAGAAGCCACCACAATGAGAAGCCCATGCACTGCAACGAAGAGTGGTTCCCGCTCGACACAACTAGAGAAAGCCCACGCACAGCAACGAAGACCCAACGCAACCAAAAATAAATAAAAAAACAAACAATAATTGTGACTTTATGTGCATTGCCTTATTTAATCTCCAAGTGATTAAAAGAGACTGAAGCAGGGCTTCCCTGGTGGCGCAGTGGTTGAGAGTCCACCTGCCGATGCGGGGGACACAGGTTCATGCCCCAGTCCGGGAAGATCCCACATGCCGCGGAGTGGCTGGGCCCGTGAGCCATGGCCGCTGAGCCTGTGTGTCCAGAGCCTGTGCTCTGCAACGGGAGAGGCCACAACATTGAGAGGGGCCCGCATACCGCAAAAAAAAAAAAAAAAGAGACTGAAGCAGAAGAAGGTTAAGTCATTTCCTCAAAGTCACTCACTAGGAGGCAGTGGATCCAGGGTCCCAAAGCTCAAATTGCCCTGGCTCCACGCCACAGTAAATCCTAGTTGTTGCCGAGGTTTCTACTGTTACAAGATCTCTTTCTCGTCGCTACAGTGGAAACCAATAATGGAGGACAACTACAATAAATTATCTCCAAGATGGCTGGAGAGGAGTGAGTGATTTCAGCAATGGTTTTCTATTATGGCTCTAGGTGAGGGAAAGTTAGAGTGAAAGACTAAAAAGCAAGCACTGTGAGTCAGTCTTAGCCCTAGTCAGGCTACCCTCCCTCAATGCCTCCAAGAAGGGCAGGCCTGCCAAGGGATGCCTCATGTCTAGAATTATGAGCTAAAAAGAATGAAGAAACCACTATAGGAAACTAGAAGAGCACCAAACAAACATTGGAGAAGAGGTCCCAGGTGGCACAGCTGGGCCATGGGCACTAACTTGTAGCAGAAGTTAGCATTGTGCTTGTAGAACCGGCAGAGGTTCCCGTCATCAGGGGGCGTGGCACAGAAGAAGATGGTTGGTGACAGATTGTATCGGCCAATCTTGCAGAATTCATCAGCTTCTCGGGGAGCACCAGGCTCGATGGCAACACGATCACCTGGGGGAAAAAAACACACAGGCAGGGGCAGAGATGCTGTGAAGAGACACGTGCTCATGGACAGTTGCCAGCAGGGGAATCTGGCCGAATGAGCCTCCCTCCCCACTGGGGACCCAGGGTACGCCAGGCAAGCCCAGCCCATTAGTGCCTGCAAAGGAAATACCAAACGCAGCACATACACTCTGGAAGAAAATGACCAGTCCGCCTCTTCACAGGCTAGTTTGGCCTGCCTGCTCTTTTATTGGCTCATGGAACAAGCCAACTTGCCCCTCCAGCTCCACAGCCACCTCCCAGCTTGGGAAACACACAACCAGTCCCATCAAGCCAGGTTTAGTTCCCATTTCAAACTGCTGTGAAAGAGGTGGCTAGTGTGTGGAATTTGCAGGCATTTTTTTCTTCACCTGTTTTGATAATATGCTGAAGGGAGTCATAATGATGGCATGTTTTATGTTCAGTCTCCTAGACAATAACTGATTCCTGGTTAGCAGAACCACTAAGGCAAATGACCCACAGAGGCCTCAGACTCGGGTACAGCAGAGTAACTTTCAGGTTTGTGAATGGCCAGCTCTATTGTACTTCTATTCTGTGTCTCACTACGCCCACTTGGAAACCCAGCTTTAGAATTGGCTCTTGCAACTTCTTAGTATGAAAATTTTCAAATGTACAGCAAAGTTGAAAGAACTGTATGGTGAGCACCCAGATGTTCTCAACTTGGTTTCTTCAATTAACATTTAGCTACAAATTAATCTGAAACTTAACCTTCAAGGTAACTGGGACAATATGCTTGTAGAAGTGTTTGCTCCCCTTTGCTTTTATCATCATCAGTGTACCTCCTTAATCCCTTCTAGCCTGATTCACTTATCTTGTTATGAGAATAATGTGTAACTTTGTGGCTGAAGACTTGCAAAGAATGAAGATAACGAGAAATTTTATTCTCAAAATAGTGACATATTACCTGCAACCACAGATTCAATATCAGCCCTGAGAATAAAGATCCTTGGTACTTAAAAAAAAAAAAAATTAGCTACATTCACTTTATCACATATCCATCCCTTCTATCCATCTCTCTTCCATCCATCAATTCATCTTCTTTTCTAATGCATTTCAAAGTAGGTTGCACACATGGGTACACATCACTCAGCTTCCTATCATTATACTTCAGCTTGCATATCATTAGACTTCAAAACTTGTTTATGGTTCCTTATTAAGGTAAAGTTTAGATGCTGACAAAATGCACAAATATTAAGTAGATCATTAGACGAAGCTGATAAAGGCATTCACTTGTGTAATGTAAACTCCCATCAAGACAAAGAACATTAACACTACCTCAGAAATTTCATTCCTTCAAGTCCCTTCCCAGCCAATCCCCACCCTACCCCCAGAGGGTGTACTAACAGAGTTAGGGCCCACCTGTGCCTGAGGACTGTGTTAGGAGCCTGAGAAGAACCTGTGAGAGGTCTGCCCTTCACCAAGCAGAGACATGTTAAGCTATTTTTATAAGTCTTTTGTGTTCAAAGGACTTACTGGATAGTGTAGTCCTGGTATGTAGTAAGTACACATTAAAAGTACCAGTATTGATGGTGATTGTAGTAGTAGTAATATATAGTAGCATTAATAACAATCTTTATTGAATTTATCATTGTTATAATTATCTGAGCTGGTACTATCACAGAGGAAATTCAAATAATAAGATAAAAAGGCAGGAGGATGTGACCAAGATGGCAGAGTAAGAAGAACCTAAGCTCACCATCTCCCATAGGAACACCAAAATTACATTTACAGAGTAACTATCAATGAGAACTAGCAGAAAAGATTTTCCACAACGAAAGATATGAAGAAGGAACTACAACAGATGGGTAGGAGGGGCAGAGATACAGTATAGTCAAGACCCACACCTCTGGGTAGGCAACCCACAAACAGGAGAATAATTACAAATGCAGAGGTTCTCCTCCAAGAGAATCCAAGGTCAGAGCCCCACATCGGGCTCCCCAGCCCAGGGGTCATACACTGGGAAAACGAATCCCCAAAACATCTGCTTTGATGGCCAACAAGACTTTTGTACAAGAGAGCCAGAGGGGGCTGTAGGAAACAGAGACTTCACTATTAAAGGGCACTCACAAAATCTCACACACTGAGACCCAGCACAGAAGCAGTAATTTTTTTTTTTTTTTTTTTTTTTTTGTGGTACGCGGGCCTCTCACTGTTGTGGCCTCTCCCGTTGCGGAGCACAGGCTCCGGACGTGCAGGCTCAGCGGCCATGGCTCACAGGCCCAGGTGCTCCGCGGCATGTGGGATCTTCCTGGACCGGGGCACGAACCCGTGTCCCCTGCATCGGCAGGCGGACTCTCAACCACTGCGCCACCAGGGAAGCCCAGAGGCAGTAATTTAAAAGGCAGCTGGGTCAGAACCACTTGCTAATCTTGGAGAGCTTCCCAGAGAGGCAGGAGGTAAATGGGACTCCTTCTGGGAGCATAGATGGTGGCGGCAGCAATTTGGGGGAGCCTGTTCTACCACAAGAACACTGGTGCTAACAAGTGCCATTTTGGAGTTCTCCCTCTTGCCTATTAGTGCAAAGGGCTTACGTGCCCACCAACCAGTCAGAACCAGTCCCAGGACCCCACAGGCTGCACAGCCAGCCATGCCAGGACTCAGCCTCAGCTACCAGTGGCTGGCAGCCTTGGCACAAAGCAGGGCATGGCCGCCAACTAGGCCAGGAACCAGACCCACCAACCCACAGTAGTCAGCATGCCACAACAGAAGGCCCCATGCTGCCCACATAGGTGATACCCCTCTGGTGACCAGAGGGAGCGTGCTGCTGGCCCCACAGTATATCTCCTACATCAGTCTAATTCTCTAAGATTGGGAAATGAAACTGATCTAACTAATGTATAGGAATAAAAACAGAATTGGGCAAAATGAGGCGATAGAAGATTATGTTCTAAACAAAGGAACAAGATAAAACCTCAGAAGAACTAAGTGAAGTGGAGATAAGCATCTACCCAATAAAGAGTTAGCTCAAGGTAATGATCATAAAGTTGCTCAATGAACTTGGGAGACGAATGGATGAACACAGTGAGAAGTTTAACAAAGAGTTAGAAAATATGAAGAAGAACCAAACAGAGCTGAAGAATACAATAACTGAAATTAAAAATAAATACACTAGAGACTCTGGTGGGGCTAATGGCGGACTCTGGGAGGGCTCACGCCAAGGAGTACTTTCCAGAACTTCTGCTGCCAGTGTCCTTGTCCCCGCGGTGAGCCACAGCCGCCCCCTGCCTCTGCAGGAGACTCTCCAACACTAGCAGGGTAATATGGAAAATCAAAAACTGTGCTGTACCCCTACAATCTTCCCTTGAGCTCCCTCCCAAATTTCCTTATAATAGTTTTAGAAGATTTGCCTTTCTGAATAAAGTTATTTACTACTCCATCTGACTTTTATTTTCATGTAGGATACGAGGTGGAAGTATACATCACTGAGTTGGGACTTTTCTTATTTTTAATATAAGAATTGAATGCTATAAACTTCCCCCAGACACTACTTTAGTCACATCCCACAACTGTCATTGTTTTTTTATTACCTTTCATTTCAAAAAAATTTCTTTTAGTTTACTTAGTGACTTCTTCTTAGACATGTGGTTTATTTAGATGAGTGTCATTTAACTTCCACATATTTGGGAGTTTTCCAGATATCCTTCTGTTATTGATTTCTAGTTTAATTCCATTATGATCAGAAAATGTATTTTGTATGACTTAAATTCTTCTAAATTTGTTGAGGTTTTATTTCCCAAAACATGTTCTATCATGGTGAATGTTCTATGTGTACTTGAAAAAAAATGTGCATTCTGTTGCTTTTAGGTGGTATGTTCTAAAAATGGCAATTAGGTCAAGTTGACTTTAGTATTATTCAGGTGTTCTGTATCCTTTCTGATTTTTCCATCTTCCTGTTTTATCAGTTTTTTAGAGAGGAATACTGAAGTCTCCAACTATAAATATAGATGTGTCTATTTCTCCTTTCATTCTGTAAGTCCTTCCTTGGTATATTTTGAAGTTTTACTGTTAGGTACATCAATATAGAATTATTATGTCTTTCTGGTGAATTTTTGTAATACTTCTCTTTATCCCTTGTAATATTCTTTGCTCTGAATTACATGTTTTATGATATTAATATAGTCACTGGCTTTCTCTTGAGTAGTGTGTGCATGCTAACATTTTATATATTTTTATTTGTAATCTATTTAAATATTTATATTTTAAAAGGGGTTCCCTATAGACAACATTTTTTAATATGATCTGACAATGTTGAAACAGAGCAGGACCCTACTATGGTCCTTCTCCCCATGTCCTCAGCCTGCCTTTTGTCTGTGGAAAAACTTCAGCCAAAGAATAAGTTTAATGAGAGAAGTGAGAAAATGCAGAAACAAAGGAAAACAGTCAAAGGAGAACAAATAATAATAATTTAGTCATTAAGCATACTCAAGGAACTTTAGTTCCTTCTCAAGGGCTATAGGTAATATTCTGAGCCATATCCTGTGAGCTGTCTTATAGATACTGAAACCCCCTTCCAGGTGGAAAATATTAACTACATGATGACCAGACTGAAGCCATGACATAAGCTGCCACAACTCTGAGAACTGGCTTCAAGGAAATGGGAACAAACCGACCCTGGAACTGAAGCCTAAATGTACTTAAATCAAGATGACCCTGATCAGACCACCTCATGATTAGTTTCAAGATGACTGTCAGAGCCGACTGTGCTGTTTTTGCATGTAGCCCCCTCCCTCTGTCTATAAAAGCTGTAGCCAACTGATTGTCAGAGGGAGGAGTCGGCCTTTGGACAGGCGTCCGCCCTCCCCCCCCCTCCCCGCACCTTGGTTGCCCGCATCCAAAATAAAGCAAGCTTTCCTTTCCACCAAAAAGAAAACAAAACAAAACCAAAAAACACTAGAAGTAATCAACAAATTAGATGATACAGAGGAATGGATCAGTGAGCTGGAAGACAGAGTAGTAGAAGAAAAAAAAATTCTTTAAAACAAGGATAGTTTGGGACTTTCCAGGTGGCACAGTGGTTAAGAATCTGCCTTCCAATGAAGGGGACACAGGTTCGAGCCCTGGTCCGGGAAGATCCCACATGCTGTGGAGCAACTAAGCCCGTGTGCCACAGCTACTGGGCCTGCGCTCTAGAGCCCACGAGCCACAACTACTGAGCCTGCATGCCTAGAGGCTGTGCTCCGCAACAAGAGAAACCACTGCAATGAGAAGCCCATGCACCGCAACAAAGAGTAGCCCCCACTCGCCACAACTAGAGAAAGCCCCTGTGCATCAACGAAGACCCAATGCAGCCCAAAATAAATAAATAAATAAATTTATTTATTTATTTTAAAAAACAAGGATAGTTTAAGAGATCTCTGGAACATCAAGCATACTAACATTCACATTATAAAGGTCCTAGAAAAAGAAGAGAGAGAGAAAAAGGCAGAGAACTTATTTGAATAAATGATAGCTGAAAACTTCCTTAACATGGGAAAGGAAACAGATATGCAGGTCCAGAAAGTACAGACTCTCAAACAAGATCAACCCAAAGCAAAACTTAAAGAGAAAAGGAACTAGTGACATACAAGGGAACTCCTATGAAACTATCAGCTAGCTGACTTTTCAGCAGAAACTCTGCAGACCAGAGAGGAGTGACATGATATATTGAAAGTAATGAAAGGGAAAAATCTACAACCAGGAATAAGAATATTCTACCTGGCAAGACTATCATTCAGATTTGAAACAGAGATCAAGAGTCTTCCAAACAAGCAAAAGCTAAAAGAGTTCAGCACTACTAAAATGGCTTTACAAGAAATGTTACAGGGACTTCATTAAGTGGAAAATAAAACCACAACTAGAAATTTGAAAATTATGAAAGGAAAAATGTTATTGTTAAAGGCAAATATACAGTAAAGATAGTAGATCAATCACTCATAAAGATAGGAGGAAGGTTAAAAGACAAAAGTAGTAAAATCATCTATATCCATAATGAGAAATTAAGGGATACACAAAACAAAAATATGTAAAATATGATGTTGAAAACATTGAACATTGGATTGGGGGAGTAAAAATGAAGGATTGTTAAAATGCATTTAAACTTAAGAGATCAGCAACTTAAAATAATCACGTGTATATATATATAGGTTTTTATGTATATAAGTATTTATGTATATCCTGATATCTGGTCTCCTCAACTAAACTGAAGCATCCAGGGATCATACCTTCTCAATTTTCTATATCCTCCAAAGCACTGGGCACAAGGCTGGACCCATTGTAGATGCTGATTAAGCACTTGTTATAACTTAAATTTAGAGAAGCCCACTTCCTATTACGACTTCTATTTAGAGACCTTGTCCCACAGGTAAGAACCAATCAGTGGCTGTTGGAAGCTATGAACCTTCCATTTTGGGATAACCCTGCAAAACTTCAGGGGCTTTCTCGACTTCACTGATGACAAATGAAGGGCCTGACTTAACATTCCCAAATGAGACACATGTCTAGCTTCTTCAGAGCTAGTGGATCCCTCACCATGCAGCCAGGCTCAGAGAGCCTTATAACACAGGACGGCACCTCCTGAGAACTCCCTCCTTCCCCCAAATAATCCATCATCCCCAGGCTATTAAGTGGCCTCATCAGGAAAGGAAGGTTAAAGTCAACAGCTGGCTATTCTAAGACAGCTTGGATTTAATTCACTGAGTTGGGGAACATCACAATCTGCCACAGCTGAGAATTCCTCCCTGAATTAAGCAAATCTAGAAACATATTGGTGGTTTCCCAGTCATCCAATAAGATCAATGCTGCGTAGAAGGCCCTGGTTCTTAGCATGTAGAGGCATTCTGTCGTTCCTGTGGCTGGAACGTTTTTCCCCTCCCCTTTACTTGGCTTATTTCTTACTTGCCTTCAGGTGTTGAACTAATTGTCCTTCCTCAGACAAGCCAGGGGTCTGGAGGGTAGTATACACTGATCGCACCCTGTATTCTCCTCTGCTGCCCTCAACACAATTTTGATTAATTTACTGTCTGTCCCAGCTGCCTTCTCCTGTGGAACATAAGATCCATGTGTGTAGGAACTGAGACTGTCTTGTTCACTGCTGTATCCCCAGTGTTTAACAGAGGGCCTGACCCTGAGAAATCACGTACAGATATTTGTGTTGAATGAATAAACAAATCCATTGGCTGAAGGGCTTTGCTGACCTGGTTTTAGGTGTTTGACCAATGATCCCACTTTTACGACTGTTCCTGAGGCTTCATGCCCCAGCACCATTGGCTTTTTCACAACAAAATCTCCAATTCGACCATGCTGCCAGTAGTGGACATCTGAGCCGCAGATTCCAACAGAATGCATCTTCAGCAGCACCTCTGATAAGATAAAGGAGAAGGAAAAAACAAGTGAGGGAGGGAAGGACCTCTCTGCCCCTCCGAGGCACCCTGGAGTTTTTCCTCTGGATGAAGGAGAGGGCTTGGTTTCAAAGGCCAGGTACAAGATTTAGATCACAGAGAAAAACAAGCTAAACAGCAACCTTGATTAAGTCTTGTAAGGCAAGAAAGCTTCCACAGAGCAAAATAATTGCATGTGAGGGCGAATTCTATGCATCAGCTTGGCTTGGATACGGTGCCCAGTTGTTTGGTCAAATGCTAGATGTTGCTGTGAAGGTGTTTTTTAGATGTGATTAACATTTAAGCACATCCATGTTCATTGCAGCTTTACAATAGTCAAGATATGGAAACAATCTAAGGGTCCACTGATGGATGAATGGACAAAGTAAATGTGGCATATATACACAATGGACTATTAGTCATAAGAAAAGGAAATCTTGGGACTTCCCTGGTGGTGCAGTGGTTAAGAATCCACCTGCCAATGCAGGGGACACAGGTTCGAGTGCTGGTCTGGGAAGATCCCACATGCTGCGGAGCAACTAAGCCTGTGTGCCACAACTACTGAGCCTGCACTCTACAGCCCGCGAGCCACAACTACTGAAGCCCACGCACCTAGAGCCCATGCTCCTCAACAAGAGAAGCCACCGCAATGAGAAGCCCGCGCACCGCAACGAAGAGTAGCCCCTGCTTGCTGCAACTAGAGAAAGCCCGTGCACAGCAACTAAGACCCAATGCAGCCAAAAATAAATAAATAAATTTTAAAAAAAAAAGGAAAAAAAAAAGCAACAACATGGATGGACCTTGAGAGCATTATGCTAAGTGAGTAAGTCAGAGAAAGACAAATACCTTATGATCTCACTTACATGCGGAATCTAAAACCAAAACCCAAACCAAAACAAAACAAAAATGTACCAAGCTCCATAGATACAGAAAACGGTGGTTGCCAGAGGCAGGGAGTGGAGGGTGGGTGAAATGGGTGAAGGAGGTCAAAGGGAACAAACTTCCAGTTATAAAATAAATCAGTCATAGGGAGGTAATATACAGCATAGTGACTATAGTTAATAATACTGTGTTGCATATTTGAAAGTTGCTAAGAGAATAGATCTTAAAAGTTCTCGTCGGGACTTCCCTGGCGGTCCAATGGTTAAGACTCTGCACTCCCAGTGCAGGGGGCACAGGTTCAACCCTGGTCGGGGAACTAAAATCCCACATGCCGCACAATGCAGCCAAAAAAAAAAGTCCTCATCACAGGTAAAGAAATTTGTAACTATTTGTGATGACAAATGTTAACTAGACATTGTGGTGATCACGTCACAATATATAGATATCAAATCATTATGTTGTGCACCTGAAGCTAATATAACGTTATATGTCAATTATACCTCAATAAAACAAACATTTAGACCAGTAGATTTTGAGTAAAGCAGATTACCCTCCACACTGTGGATAAGCCTCCTCCAATCAGTTGAAGGGCTGAAAAGAATTCTGAGGTTTCCTGAAGGAGATGGAATTCTCCACAAGACTTACCTTAAGTTTCAACCTGCTGGTTATCTCTACAAATTTCAGACTAGGCAGCTTCCCCCACCCTGTCTCTCTCTATATCAAAGTAAATCTATATATAAATAAATATAAATAATAACTTTTCTCTCAGTTCTGTTTCTCTGGAGAACTCTGATTAGTACCGAATGAAAGATATTATTAGTAGGAAGAAGTGTGTCAACTACCTAAGAGAAAAAAACTGTTTTCTAGGAGATAACTGTTTCCAGACAATTAATATGCTATGCTTGATTCTTAACCATTCATGAGAGGTTGGCACAATCTAGGCTTGCCAATACTTTGTGTGCTATCAGGCTGAGTTCTTCATGCCTGTTATTTTGTTCAAAAGTGCACCTTTAATTTAAACCATCCAAAGATTTCAACTGGCATTTCTCCTTCACAGCTTTGAATACAGTGAGATTTGGTGATATTGTTTTTGTCAGTTTTCCAAGTTTACAATAATGATGCTACTGAGCCCCTTTGCTGAATTAAATCCCAAAGGATTACTGGTCTAGTCTGACTGAGTTTACCACATTACAAAATATCTCCCCGAGAAAAAGTTCTGCCTTAGAAAGACAAAGATACCCAAAGCTCTGCTCTGCACTCAGATATCTTACACACTGCCCTTGCCACAAACCATGGGAGATCCAACAGGTGTGGCTCTGTAGAACTTCCTTCATCCTTGGCTTTGGTGAACAGAGTAAGAAGTGGCAGGGTGGATCCTGAGTTCAAAGGTAGGGAAAAGTCATCCAAGTTAGGAAAATTACCTCAGAGTTTCCTCTTGTGAAGTTACCAATTTATAATAAGAGATTAAATTTGAGTTGCTAGAACTCTAGCTGAAATTTACCATCATTTCCCCTTCCAATTCAAGGACGGCAAGAAAGAGAGAAGAATGCTGCTCCAGAGAGAGAAACAGTAAAGGATCCTTTGGATCCAAAACAGCCACACACACCCCTTTTTTTTTGCCACCTCTGGAATCCACACCAACTTTTCAGAACACAATGAAGTGTCTCTTTCATTTCTCTGAATGTAATATCTCAGTAAAAACACTGAGCCTTAAATATACATTACTTGGTAAACACTGATAGAAACAGCTATTGTCTGTATTCTTATTGCTATAGATCAGTAACCCAACTGGTCTTTGAGTAGCAAAGCTCTAGAGGCTCTAAGAAAGCTGCCTTCAATCTGACGTTCACACAGAAGCCACAGTTCTGGGGTAAGGTGGGACAAGGTGGGGAAGCACACCCCCAACTCATCAAGGACAGAAAGAGAACCGAGTGGCTGGGTGTGGGATGAGCTATCTATAGACACTTTGCCCCTTACCACCAGCCTCACTTCCTGCTGTGGGACTCCAGAGATGGAAGGAATTAGAGAACTGTCAGTTGTGATCTGCCATAGCTAAGAGGGTGGCATGACCTCCAAAAGTACAGGAAACGTGCATGTCAGCTCAGCTCAGCAGGTTCGGCCAGAAGGAGTGGAGCAAAGGCGAAGGGAACCCTGCCCCAGTGTGCTCACCCGATTTCTGCTCCTGGTTGATTAGGGTAGTAGGGTAGGGCTGCATGGAGCCCCTCCCATCCCCACTGGACAGAAGGTCCTGGTCTTCCTGGACCTTCCTGGGTGTTCCCTTTTGTAATTAAAAGATTAAGATCTATAGACTCACTCCATTTCAAAGTTTGGATTAGGGTTAGGACATGATTCAGCCACCCAAATATAAGCCACACAAATATAAGCCAACCTCTGGCTTAAAGAGGACAGAGTAACTCTGTCATTAGTTCAAAACAGGAATAATTCTGCCTTTGGTCCATAAATTGAAGAATTTTATGTCAAAAACTCTTTGGGAGAAGTCAGCAGATTGATACGGTAACTCTCTTGGTTCTACCACTGTTTCTTTTATTTCACGTAGCAGCCAGATTGAATCTATCCAGTCACGCTGGGGACAATGGACTACGTTGAAAGCCTAACAAAAGCATAGTTTTTTTTTGTTTTTGTTTTTTGCAGTATCCGGGCCTCTCACTGTTGTGGCCTCTCCTGTTGCGGAGCACAGGTTCCAGACGTGCAGGCTCAGCAGCCATGACTCACGGGCCCAGCCGCTCCGCGGCATGTGGGATCTTCCCGGACCGGGGCACGAACCTGTGTCCCCTGCATCGGCAGACGGACTCTCAACCACTGCGTCACCAGGGAAGCCCAAAAGCATAGTTTTTAATGGAGGCTTTTAAGTAATAAACAGTAGGAAAAGAGGGCTAAATGAGCAATGCACATGTGTCTCCAGGGTAAACAATAAGGAACAATAAAATATAAGGCAAGTATTCCCAGGACCTACCATTTGGGCCTGGTTCAGGGATAGGATAGTTCTCCTAAAGGAAACAAAATAGAAAAACCATTTAGTATGCATAACAACTTTACCTTATGAACATTTTCAATCTTTTTTTAAATTAAAGTTTCATTCAAATAATTCTTCTTATAATTAACACAGACTCAGACCATACTGCTGCTGGGTGGATGCCTGAGGGGCTACCCTGAATACTGCTGACTCTAACTTCTGACCTCATCCCACCCACTGGTGCAATTTGCCGTGGACCAAGAAAAAGTATACTACTTGCACACCCTGGGAGAAAGGATGCTTCTGGGTCTCTAATATGGAATGTGGAAAATACATCCTTAAATACAGATCTGTTTGGTCTGGCAAACTCATACAGGGCAAGGATGAGGTGTTTCTGGCAGTTGCACAGGAGGGTTTTTGTCTCTAGACAGGTTGGAGAAAGTGTGTGTGCTCCGCTCATTCACATCAGTGCACAGACCAATAGTTGTTACTTACTCTCTTCCAAAACCTCCCATGTGGTGTTTTAGAGGCCCCTTGGGAACACATAGGACCTGCATTTTGCCCACTCTCACTGAGTTAAAAAGCAATCTAGTGTTCACAGCTATTTATGATGAGGATGATGATAATTTACCAAGCTTTTTTCCCACTGCCAACTGGCTAGGAAATTCCTGGTGACAGGGAGGAAGGGCAGTGAGTAGCCAAATCCAAGTGTTCATTTTATTAATTCTTTGAAGGCAGCCAAGCAAGAAGAGGGAGAAGGGATGTAAAAAAGTGTTCACTGTACATACTGTGCCAGACAGTCTACTGGGCTTTACATACATCATGGCACATGGCCACCATTTGTAGATGAGAAACCTGAGGCTAGGAAGTTAAATAACTTGGTCAAGGTCACATGGCCAGAGTGGATAAACCAGGTCTAATCCCAGGTGTGTCTGACTCCCAAGTCTGCCTCACTGCATCCCACTGCACCCCCAAGGTAGAATCTGCCTTTTCTCCTTCAGTGGTGATGTAAGGAAAGTCAATCAGGGGATGAGTATTTTGGAACTGGGCCTAATGCACAGTGCTCTGGGAGGAAGCACTGCTCAAACCTTGCCTCCTTCAGAAGGCCTCCCCCAGATACTTTTATGGGTAGCAATAAATAATCCTAGGGCTGGGAAGGGATAGTTAGGGAGTTTGAGATCGACATGTACACTAAAATGGTTAACCAACAAGGACCTACTGTATAGCACAGGGAACTCTGCTCAGTGTTATGTGGCAGCCTGGATGGGATGGGAGTTTGGGGGAGAATGGATACATCTATAGGTATGGCTGAGTCGCTCTGCTGTGCACCTGAAACTATCACAACATGTCAATCGGCTATACTCCAAAATAAAAAAATAATAATAATCCTAGGGCTATTTTGCTAGCAAGATAAGTACCTAGTTGCCAAAGACTATGCCTTCCATCTCTGGCACCAGGTACAGTGCCCTGCTCCAAACCTGGGGGGCTTGCACTGGTTAAATAATCACCCTCCATAACAGTATTTCCATAGGAAGTCTGAGGTTCTTGCTCATTGGAGATTACCAGCCCTTTCTGTTGTAACAGCTCAATGCTTATCTGAACTCCCTGTCTCCAGTGAAACAAAGGTCAAAGGGATAATGCTAATGCTGATTAGCTAACACTGACCAACTTCCTTTTGTCAGGTCCTGTGCTAAGTGCTGTGTATGCATCACCTCAGCTCATCCGTAGGACAATCCCATGTAGTGCCTTTATTATTACCCCATTTTTTGTATGATGAGGCTGAGGAATGGGGAGATTTAGCAATTTGTCTATAGTAACACTAAGGTAGTAAATGATGGAGCTGCATCCAAAGCAGCATCACGTGGGGTCAAGAGGCAGCTTTTTCATCTCTTAATAAATTTGGAAGGCAGAGAGGAAAGAAGGAAGGAAGGAAAGGAGGGAGGGAAGGAGGGAATCCATCTAGGACCGGCAACTCCGGATAGCTGGCTGTCACCAAAACCTTTCTCAAAATTGCTGGTTCCACATCTGGCATTACACAGTATCAGGGACTGCTGTGTAAAGTTCTGCTTCTGTTACACAGAGTAAAATTTTAAATTGCAGGTTAAATTGAAACTAAAGAGTAAGTAAGGCCTTTTGTTTCAAACATGGAACTATACTCTCCCCCACCCTCATAGCCCCCTAAAGACACTAGTAGGCAGCTTCCCGGGCACTGGGAATTCCACAGCATACTCTTCACATCCTTGGCTCCAACCAGGCCAGGCCCAAACACCCCATTTGGGGTGGAAAGGTGGTAAGATCCAAACTCAAAGCCACAGTTGGGGACACCAAGTTGCCCTTGGGTCACTAGAGATTACTACTGTAATCTAGTGGAATTAACGGAGCTGACCAACTTTGCCCTTACCACCTGGGCAAAGCTGCAGCGTCTCTCCTGGACACCAGAGGGTGCTGTGCCGATAACCTGGTTTTTCCTTAGTAGCAGAACACACATTATGGAGAACTTAAATACCTCTCCCTGAAAACCAACTTTTTTTTCTCTTTCTTGTTGATTCTAATCACCCTTACAGCTCAGCTTGGCTCCTGTCTCCCTTCTCTGCAGGAGACATGCCACCTAAGCACTAGACCATGTTAAGACCAGTCTCTAAGTTTGTAAATATTATCCTAAGCGTGGCTGCAGGGCTCACAAGGTCTTCAAAAGTTATTACAGCATGGTTACTAAAAAAACCCTGCTTTTCATTTATGGTTCCTTGGTATGATGTTGGCTAAATCCTGTTTACTTAATCTCCTTTTCTGTCTCAGATTACGGTGGTGATATTCTTTCATTTATCCTATTTTTCATGTATCAAAATTTCTTAGCTCCTCTGAGATCGGGAACTTTCACTTTTAACCCCCTGCCCCCTTTCTTCATTCCCAAAGGTTTTGTAATCAGGCATATTCATAGTTTCCTGAACAGGATTTCTTATCTTTCTGTGAGTGATAGTGACAAGGGGATAAAGAGGAGTTGAGTAACTGTTCTTTACTGAGTTATGTAAGTTTTACAGCATTTTTCACTGAAATACTTAACTTACATACTCTCCTTTCCATGACCTTCAGGTCTCCCCACCACTGGCACCACCACCACAAATAAATCACGGAAATACTTCAGGAAGAACTCTCTGTGGGAACACAGAATCATCTCAAGTGCCTCTCACATCCTAAATGTTATCTTGCCTTTCCTAAATATATTTTCTCAAATTAGCTTAAATATATATTTCCTGAATATACACTATTGGCCCCCTTTCCTCAACTTCCAGCTGCACATCTGAATTCACACCCTCAGTACATCTTGCCTGGATTGCAGCAATGGCCTCAACATGAGGAGAAATTAGAAGATGCCCTTTCCCTCCTCCAGACAACATAGCTGGTACAGTGGTGAAGAACTCAGACTCTGGAATCGCTGTCTGTGCTGAAACCCAGGCTCCCCTCCAGGAGCTGTGTGACCTCGGGGCAGTTACATAACCTCTTTGTGCCTTCAATTTCCTCCCCTGTATAATGAAGATAATCATAAAATAGAGTGCCCTTGGGAATTCCCCACCAGTCCACTGGTTAGGATTCCTCGCTCTCACTGCCAAGGGCCAGGGTTCAATACCTGGTCAGGGAACTAAGATCCCACAAGCCATGCAGCACGGCCAAAACAAAACAAAAACAGTGCCCGACTCAAAGTAAATAAATTAGCTCTTATTATAAAAGAAATAAAATCAAAATCCTTTCTGTATAATCAGCTCACAATGCGGTTGAACCAGCTCTGGACAACCCTGTCCGTTTCCTCTTGAAAAGGGTAGTTTTTAAAAATTGTTTTGGGGAAAAGCTGTATTTCTCTTGTTTTCACGTCTATATTAAGAGAACTTGACTGCTCCTTAAAAGGCTGGAATTCAGAAGAAAGTCAAGTAGGATTCCAGCAGTGTTTTTAGGCTTGATTCTATCAGTTGAGTGTAAAAGCCGTACTCCCTGCCTTAGAGTAAGGGACAACAGGCAGGGCTAGGAGAAAGCGGCCAGTTTTGCCCTAGGTCCTTGCAGCCCACCTTTGCCACCTGCTCTGCCTGCCAGGTCTCCTGTCAACCTGTTGGCTGGCTGCCCTACACCCTTAAGGAGAGCGGAGCAGACAATCTTACTTTTGCTTCCCTCCCTCCTCAACTTTCCCCCTCCCTTCAGGGCTTGAAGGGTGTTTTGAGGATGGGAGGAAAATCCAAAGGTTTCCCATTTGGCCACTTTATCCTAAAAGGCTTTGTTCTAGCCGCATTGGTCCTGTCCTGGCAAACTCGGGGTCAAAGTAGAAGGGTCAGACACTCTCCCAAAGTTCACTGAGCCAGTCTCCAGCCTCCAGCCCAGGCTCTCTGGGCTCCAA
Source organism: Orcinus orca (assembly GCF_937001465.1). Lineage (NCBI taxonomy): Eukaryota > Metazoa > Chordata > Mammalia > Artiodactyla > Delphinidae > Orcinus > Orcinus orca. The sequence continues at coordinate 113,619,624 of NC_064560.1, forward strand.
TCAGCCTCCTGCTGATAACAATCTTTCTAAAATGCAAATTCATTTAAAGTGCCCAGTGGCCCTGCAAAATCCTAAACCCCTCATTTTGCGGGCTACCTGCCTCCTTGCAAACCTCCTGCAATTCCCAAACCACCGCACACTCACTCCCTCACCTCAAGGGGGCCATTTCTCCACTGGCCAATTCCCCTCCTTCTTCACTGAGATCGCACAGGAGGTGGGAAGTGAGGGGAAGGGAGACATCTAGAATGACTTTCTAATTCCTGTGGGAACTCAGGGAGATTTTAGGTTTGGGTGTGTTGGGATTGTGGTGTCGGGGGACATCCAGGTGGGGTTGTCCAATAGGTCGCTGTACTCCTGGGACTGGGGATCAGGCATGGGTCAGGGACAGAGACTCATGAACATGAATCATGAACATGGAGAGAAACAATGACTTCCTGAAAAAGGCCTTCCCTATCCTCACCATCCTTCCTCTCCTGAGTTTCCCCAGCACCTACAATTGAATCCATATGGGATGGTTAAAGGATTATTTCTCAGCTGTGATAAATAAACTACAAAAAAATTCTTCCTAATTCAAAATGTATGAAAATAACTATACATGAACCTATTAGATGCTTCTTTATTTAAAGCAAAAATATGAAGACTCTGAGCTTGGTTGGATGCTCTAGCCTATTAGTATCACTGATTAAGTGCTCATTGTGTTCAGGTCTATGTAACTGAACATTTACATTTCTAAAACATTATGGAGCTGAATATCACTTCACAAAATCCAACCATATTTTCTCCAACAATTAATGTTCTTCTTGTAAATCTGGTTTGGGGAAAACTGCCAGCTTTAACAGCCACACTAAAAGACTTAACAAGTGGACGCCAATACGGTATACATGAGTACGTATTTTTCCTCCGTAATTTCTCTATCATGCAATTTTAAAAGAAAGTTTCCCCACATCCATCCATAATTTTAGTTTTCCCCACAGAACAGGGTTACTTTTACCAGGTCTCTTAGTAGTGCTAGGACTTATTACATAAAATGTTAAAATCCTATTTGTGGTATTGTTTACTGTTCCTCCTGCTTTTAGGGGAAAATGTTAGCTTTCTACATCTTGGCCTTTTGCAGACAAAGGCACTGCCCTTCCACAGGAGTTGGCAGAGATGGCAGTATTTGCTGGATTTAACTGCCTATTGTTTATCTGGTTGGGTTTTGTTTTATTGTTGAAACATAATTAAGATAAAAGTGAAAGGAGGCATTTCTTTAGGCTATTTGCTACTACCTAGTTTTCTCTTTTTCTGAAGGAGTTTTAGATTCTGTTTTCAGCCTCAACTGCCTCTGACTTATAAGTCTAGCTCAGGTATTAAAGGGTTAAGCGGCCTGCATTTCCTCACTCACAGTAATCTCCCAGTTTAACCCAGCTTTTCCTTGAAGACTTTCAGGGCCCTTTAATTTGATTCTATAGAAGCAAGCAGCTCTGTCTACTAGTAGCAAAACCAGGGAGAGACCTGACATTTAGGACCATTCCTCTTTCTACAATCCCCTCCTCCTCACCCAAAATCTTAACAGCAATGTGTATATGCAAGGAGGGGATGCCTTGAATGTGCTGTATTACAGATACAGAATTATCTTACTTTTTGAAATATCATTACAGATTCAAAGCAATTCTTTTGACACCTGGCATAATACATTTCCTCACAGAGCAAAACCTCTAAGAAATATCTTCATGGTACTCTGATTAATGTTTAAACTTGATGCTGACACACTATTTTCTCTGCCCTTTGTAATTAAACAACATTAACCCATCACTCTGAAATGATTCTTTTCCCTTTAACTTGTTCTCTTCTCATGCAGCTAATCATAAAACAAAAATGTGACTACATCCCCTGCATGGTGTCCACCTCACTGCTCCTGTTCTCCCTGTCCAGATGCCTGGAATCGGATAGAGCTGGCCATCAAGAATAAGGGAGATAACGTGTACTCAGTATGCTCCATGGACTGGCCCTGATAGGTGATGCAATATGCACAGAAATTGATAGGAGCATTTAGAAATGTTTACAGCATTCTGACATTGCTGCAGCATCCAAATGTTGGTACAAACATATTGGTCTATGGCCAACTGGAAATAAAAATAAAATTGGTCCTTCATCTCTGATACTTTGTGAAGCACAAACTATCCCATCAAACAGCTTCTTCAAAGAAAAACTAATTTGACTATTTGATATCCCAACTCTATGAACTAGTAATTCAGAGAGAGAATTCTGTAGGGGAGCAGAATTTGCCATCCCAAAATATGTCTCTAGGGCATATTAATTATTTTAAGCTGGCTATTTTTTTTAAGAAACAGCAGATTTGGGAAAAGCTCGAAAAACCCAAGTGACACATTTGTAAGGGAAATCTCCACTTATAAGGGTGTCTCCCTCAAAGTACCAAAAAGAGGAGTATGACCTAATCTCTAGAAACTCATCAGTGGAGAAGGCAATGACTTAAAACTGTATAACAACCTTACCCTTGTTTTCTGTGCTTTTCCTGGCAACCTCCCATAAGTGACTCACCCCGCCCTCAACATCTTCTTTTCTCTTTAGCTGAGGATGGTATTTAGGGTGAGGGCTTTGGCCATTTTGGCAACTTTCTCAGTTTTCCTGGGCCTCTCCCATGTATACATGTTAATAAATTTTTGTTTTTCCCCTGTCTCATGTCAATTTAATTCTTAGACCTGCCAGAAGAACCTAGAAAGGTAGAAGAAAATTTCTTACTCCCCGATACTATCTAATCCTCACACAACCCAGAGGTGAGTACTACTATCATCCCCATTATACAGACAGAAAACTGAAGCAGAAAGTAATTTGGCAAGTCATACAACCAGAAGCAGTAGAGCTGGGGCTAAACTCCACTCTGGCCCCAACCTGGCTTGTGACCTCGTTACTGTTTCCATTTGAAGAGATCTCAGCCAGCTGACACTGTTTGCTGATAGGCTGTTCGTCTCTATGCATCAGCTTGGTCACCTCTTCCACTGCTCCTTAAAAGTCCACATGTTCTCTATTTAAAATGGTGTGTGTGTGGGGAAGAGGGGATATAGGAGTCCTAAGTCCTCATGATAAGGAATGATATAAAGAAACGGACAGTCTCTCAGTATATACATGTGTATATACACTCCCACCCTCTCTGATTTACCACCCAACTTATAAATGCCCCAAAGCCCAAACCACTGTGCAGGCCCAAGTCCCCAGGCCACGGGGCACTGCCTCCACCCTTGCTGGGACTGTGGTGATCACTAGCTACCTAGTAGTGAAGGAGTTTAATTTTTCCTTCCCTGCAGCCACAGCTTGGAGAAAGAAAAGGGAATCCTGCCTTCTCCACAGGCAGGTAGGAGGAAGGCTGGGTGTCAGGTTTCCTTCCTGGTAGGTAGGGGACAAGTTTCAAGTGGCCCAGGTCTAACCCCATTTCAACCCCAAACCACTTAGCCTATTTGCTTTAAGGAAGGGGGTGCAAGGGCAGAGATACCCTACCAGGGAGTTCCCTATGGAGGCGCTGGGGGACGACCATGCTCAGGAAGGAGTGGTGAGGGCCAGAAGGGTCTGTGTTGGGTTGCAAGTGTCTCCAGATCCCTAGAACCAAGGTAATTTCTCAGAGATCCCAAAATGTCCTGTCCCAGAGACATCTTAAATTCAAGCCTGATCTCATCATTTTAATCTACTCTCCTTTGTCTAGTAAATGAACCCCATCACCTCCAACAGAGCTGGGGTCCTCCTGAATCCACCCTGAATGAACCCTTTCACCCAGTTAGCGTACAATATCCCACAACCATAAGCTACATTCTCCAGCCTATCACATTCTCATCTCTTTAGGATACACTCACCCCAACCCAGCGCCTAATTCAGTCAGGAGGGGATTCTAAGGCACAACTGATAAGACCAACTGTAGGTGAGCCTCCCCACCCTCCCTCTTCTTTATTCAAGGCTTTGTTCTACTGAGCCACATAAACAGTGGCTGAGCAGTGGGAGAGCCTGAGTTTAGGAATTAAGGTAAAGCAGATACTGGGGTTGTAATTACAGTTCTGCTCATTATTAGGTACATGACTTTGAGGCAGGCCCTGAGCAGATGGAGAGGCAGGGCCTATCTACCTCTCCAGCTTCACCACCGGTGCATTCAGTGCATCACACTATTTACAGGACCGGTAAACAAGACTCGCGATTTTGCACTTCACTTAGTTTGCACTTGCTCTTCCACTTACATGAATGACCCCCAGTTTCCGTCCAAGAAACAGCTAAGTAGCATCCATCTCTTCCAGAGCCTCTACCCTGGGCCAAGGGCACCCTGTGAGGCCTTTACTCTCTATGCTCCATCAAAGCCCTCACACAGTTTTATTGTTTACAGCACCTGTCTGACTCCCTAGAGCAGCTTGGGGGTAGGGGCTGTGTCCTCCTCCTCCTCTCTGGACCCCCAGCCCAGTGCTTGGCACATGGCAGGCACCCTCTCATCTAGTAAATGTTTGTAGAATGCAGGACTGAGCTTGAAATCACTCTGTAAGCTGTGTAGAGCTGTCACTTTCCTTTCTTCATAATACCATCTGGCATTTGCAGCAATAAAAACTAATAGTGTCACTTTAATTCAGGACCTTGGGTGGAAGCTCCAAGGGGAGTAGAAAGAACACTGGAATGGGAGTCTGAACTTCTGGGTTCTTTTCTGGGCTCTGTTAACTAATGAAGCCTGTCAGCTTGGAGATGGCACTTTCCTCAGCTGAGGAAATGATGAGTTGGCTCTGGGCAGGAGTTCTTAGTCTGGGGTTCACAGACCTCTAGAGGGTCTATGAAGGAGAGGCTTAAAGGAAGTCCATGAACTCTCTGAAACTGCTGCCAAACTCCATCTGTTTGCATTCTGTGGGGAGAGAGACCACAGATTCTCAAACAGTCAAGAACTGCTAATCTGGATACTTTTCTGAGTCTCTCCAATCTAGACCTTGGCGCATGTTCTCTGTGAGGGGGAAGGAAGTGCTAGGGAACAGCAGAGATGGCCGGCACTGGTCCCACATACCCACTGCCCAGGCCCGCCTGCGAAGGGCTCTGTCAAGGGAGCCCTGGCACAACCACAGGGCTGACTCTGCAGCTCCCAGAACTTTGGCCCCATGAGCCACTGAGCAGAGGCAGGATCTGGAGTGGAGAAGACACACACATAATGCTCTTAAAGGGACAGGGGAGCAGCATCAGGAAGGAAAATGGCTGGAACATGAACCAGATGTGGACTACGGGAGGTAAGGAGGAAAGGAGCTTTAGAACATGAAGACTATCAAGATCCAGAAATCTGGAACAGGCATGGCGAACACCAAGAGTCTTGGAGATGGAGGCCTGTGCTGGCAGGAAAGTGGAAGGAGCTCGCACTTTCTGAGTATCTATTAAGTGCTAGGTACTCCGCTGATCATAATAATCCTGCAAAGGAGGTTTTATCTGCCCCAAGCATGAAAGATTAAATACGAGTTCCACAGCTTTTAAATGTCCCTATGGCCCCCCTTTCTGCCCTGCACTGTCTACTCAGAGAAGTTCAGTACGTGTCCTCTAAACCAGGCAGCCTCTCTGGTGTCTCTTCTGCGAAGTGCAATGACAAGAGGCTGGACTATGTATGAATCTGCAGCTGGCAAAGGAGGGAGAAGGCTTCAATCATTTTGCAACCTTCCTGGGTTCTGGCCACGTGCCGGCCACTGGGCTCGGTTCCAGAAGGCCACGCGACAAGAACCCTGCTCTTAGCACCTTAAAACTAACCGCCTACCGTGCCCCTCCCCCCAACATGGTAACCAGATCCTATCTGGGCGGCCTGGGCGCGCAGTGTGGGGCCCGCACCGCGCTGGAATTGGCCAGCTCAGACCGCGGCTGCGCTTGGAAGTGAATAGGGCAGGAACGGGCAAGACTTCCCACTCCCATTCCAGTTTTACCAAGCGCAGGTCTCCGGGTCCGTGTACCACCAGGGAGAGGTTCTCGGGCTTGGCCGCCGCCATGTCGCTCTCTACCTCTTGGGTCCGCCGAGGCTGCAATCCGCAGCTCTTGAGGTGGTTCGGTTGGCGACCCCGTGCAGAGCTGGGGATAAGGGGCGGTAGGCTGGGCTTTGCCTGGGAGCGCGCGCCCGGCCCGGGGCGGGGTTTCCTAGTCCCTGACAGCCGGGGCGGGGCTTGCGTGGAGGGGCGGGGCGGGGCGGGACTGCCCTGCTCCCTCCCCATGGCAAGCCAGGGAAGGGCGTGGGGTGGGGGATTGGGGGTAGGGGATTGGGAGAGGGGGGCCGGGGGCTGGGGAGGAGGGGGTAAGGAGGGGTAGAGAGTGTAGGGAGGGAGTAGGGAGTGGGTGGGGAGGGGTAGGGAGGGGTGGCAAAGGCCAACCCAGATCCACCTGCACTGTTTGTCTGTCTCACATCCAAGGGGTCCAATCTGCCCTGAAGGTAGTCTGCAGAGGCAACCCCCCCCAGACCAGAGTTCTGAAACTTTAGCTGCAGAATAAGGGGGATGGGCAATGTGGGGCAGTTTCTCAGGACCAGCACTGAGATTTTGATGCAGTAAAGTCTAGTCGCAGCTGAGGCCTGAGGGTCAGTATTATTAGCATTGATAATGCTGAGGCTGCAGGTGGGGCACGGTCTACAAGTGGGAAACAGGCCCTGCATTGATGCAGTGTCCATGTTGGCCCCATGTCCCCAGCATCCACAAAGTGCCTGGCACCAGAAGTGAATGAACGAGTTGGTGCGTCATCCCACGGGCCTGACACATCAGTGTAAAGGAGCTGTGAAATGAAATCTGTGAGCCACTTTCTCTTAACCAGCTCTGCTTCTTATATTAGAAGCAGGATTTCTGCCCAGATTTTTTCTTGAAGCCTCTCTCCCCTTCAACAAATAGTGAAGTTTTACTCTAAGGGGAGTGAGCTGCCCTCTGGAAAGGCCTAAGTCTGCAAAGGCCCCACCCTCCTTTTCAGACTTTGAAGACAGTGTAGGGATTTCATTCCCTACAGCCTTTCCTCCTCCTCCAGACACTCTACCAGATCCTCTGACCTCCTCCTGGACACTTTCCCCAGCACCTCATTCCTTGAAGATGTCTCAGTGCGGCACCTACTGCAGGCCTCACATATGGGACACAGCCTGTATTTTCACCAGTACTCATCCCTTCCGAAGATGCACTGGAAGACCACTGAGGCTAAGGCCTCATATCTTTCTTTCTTTTCTTTTTTTTTAATATTTTATTTATTTATTTACTTATTTGGCTGCCCTGGGTCTTAGTTTCAGCATGTGGGATCTTTAGTCACGGTATGTGAACTCTTAGTTGCAGCATATGGGATCTAGTTTCCTGACCAGGTATCGAAACCGGGACCCCTGCACTGGAAGCACAGAGTCTTAGCCAATGGACCACCAGGGAAGTCCCAGGCCTCATTTCTTAAACAGAACCTGGTAAAGTGTTCTGTACAGTGTAGGATCTCAAAAACAAAATTGTTTTTTGGATGATGAACATGGATCAAGCTCTGGAATGCCAATAACGACAAAAAGGGAAGTGGCGGGGGGAGCGGGGGGCGTATTACAAGGTATAACAGGCAGTGGGATGGATTTTGCAGGGGACTTGCAGAGTTAGTCCTGTTTTTGCTTTGAGACGCCTCCCACAAGGTGTGGCTGTGCTTGGCTTGTTCCCCAGGTTGTTCCTGCACTCAGCTCCTGAGCAGGCCTCGGGGAGATGACTGACTAGGAGTTGCCTGCCTTCGCTCATGCACCTGAATTTAAAATTCAGCCTCCCCTCCTTGTCTTGAGGAGTTTCATCACAGTCTCCCAGAATGTGTTTCCAATGAAAGCTGAAGATGGAGAAAGCCCCAGGAATGGCTTAAGAGCTGAGGGCTACTTGAAGTAGACACTTCTTGAGTTTTAAATTAAGAAAACAGAACACCAGAACCAAAGCAAGATCACTAAAATAATGACACAACTGCCACACTTGGAGTGGTATTTGTTTTCTCCTGAGCAATAGGACTTTGAAACTCTCTTGAAGGTTGTTGGCTGAGGACCAAGAGATTTGGAAGGGCAGGAGATACCTTTAAAAATATATTCTATGACTAGGGCCCTTTATAGAAAAATTAACATGGTGAGTTGATAAGGATTCTTAAGAAACTGACATTTTTAAAACAAAAAAGCAAGTTGTTATTATAGTATTTAAACTTGTTGTGATATTTCTACATAATTTCCTAACAAAGACCAGCATCCACAATGGTGAGCAACAGGTTTTTTAGGCATTTTACTGAATAAGGGATAAAATGCTGGCTTTGCCTTTGCTGGTGGCCTGCTTAGCACAGCTTCTCTGGGCTTCTGCCTAACTTTCCCAAACAGTACGGCACTTTTAGGCACTCTCTCCACTGAATAACTTCAACAACTTGTCAGTAAAATTCTGCTGTGAAAACGTATTTGGAATTTAAAAATTAAATCACAGGATGCATATCTTCTGGGGGCACATATCCAGAAAAAGGGACACATTAGCCCACGGAACATCCTATCACTGATACAGGGTTACTTCAGATCTGGAATTTTACACAGTATACCAACAAGAAAAATCAGTGTGCTAAGGCGCCTTAGTGTTCCAAAGATCAGAACAGTTATAAAACTCTGATTTCCGGATTTCTCCATTTGGTCATCAACTATTCAATTACTCAAACCTGGCTATTTATAACAAAAGAAAGAAAGAAACAACAACAACAAAAAAAACCCCAAAAAGAAACCATGAGGTTTCCTGCAGACCTTGGAAATAAGGTTACCAATGAGAGTTAAACTAGTAAAATCCATATGTAATGGATGAGATTAATGGGCTTCCCCAAGGAACTAGTAATATACCTGCCTTTAGCAGATCTCAAGAAAGGATTAAGAAGGGTTAGAAAAAGGAACTAAGAGGGCAGGAATTTTAATCTAGAACTATCCAGGGGAGAGAGGCGCTTGGTGGTAGTGGTGGCCGTGCTGCTGGCACAGAAGAGTGCAAGCAAGCGGACATGGAGTTAAAGGTTACTCCCACATGTCAGCTGAGGATGATAACTTGGACTTAGACAAATGGTAGAAGTAGAGATGGAGTGAAGAGGATAGATTTATTTTTGAGGTAGGTTCCATGGGACTTGGTAGGGGATTGGCTTATAGAAGTTGAGGAGAATGTAGTGGAAAGGTCTACTCTCAGATTTCTGACATGATTAACTGGAGGGATGAGATATAATTATCTGATACAGACAGCACTGAGGGAGGAGAAGTTTTGGGAGAAAGATCAGGCAGGTAATTTTGGATAGGCCAAGTCTGAGATGCCTATGAGACATCCAGGTGAAATGACCACGTGATATAAGAGCATGTTTAATATAAGGGTCTGGGAAAGTCTAGGCTTGAAAAGTCTAGACTAAATTTGGAATCACTGATATATAGACTATATTTAAAGCAATAAGAGAAATGAGATAACATAGTGAGAGGGTGTAGCATGAAAAAAGAGACAGCTCAGGTCTAAGCTCTGAGCATCCAACACTGAGGGATGAGGAAAAGAAAGCAGGACCAGCAAAGGATCCTGAGAATTAGTGAAGCCCTAATAGGAAAAGGCAGTGTTTTAAGAAGGAAGTGGCCAACTGTTGAATACTTATGAGAAGTCAAGGTAGAAACCAAAAAGTATCTCGTGGATTTAGCAACAAGGAAGTTATTGGTGATCATGGAAAATGGTTTTAGTGCAAAGATGGGAATAGGAGCCATAATAGGTTGGGATCATTCATCCATTCATTCAGCAAATATGTAATAAATATCTACGACATGCCAGGTACAAGGTGTTCGGGAGACAATGAACAAGACAAACACAATCCCCACTTCAGGGAGGGGAAGCTATTAAATAGATAATCACAAAAGTAATGACTCATCCATAATAATGGTAAAAGCTATGAAGAAAAAGGTAAGCATACCACAAAAGTGTGTAACAGGGAAACTCAGTCTAGCTTGAGAGCAAGGAAAGTTTGCTCCAAGACAGTGAATGTATAAGCTGTACTTGAAAGAATTAGGTAGTCACAGCAGTGAGACAAAGGAGAGAGTGTATATTCCCTGCTGAAGGAACCACACACATGGAATCCTCAAGGGGGAGGAGACCATCATTAAATGTCAACAGTGGGGGAGGGCCACATTGAGCAAGGGGACCCAACCCAGGGGTATATATAGGTCTTCCAGTGTTTCACATTGTTAAAAATGCAGAAGTGCAAGAAGAAATGTGAGAACGTCTGTGGCTGAAGACCTCAGGGAAAAAGCTGGAAAATTATACTTCTCTAAGGTGAGGAGTTCACTTTAAGGTACAAAGTCTATTTTGCAGCAAGAACAGGGAGCATAGCTTAGTGGTGGAAGCTCCAGAACTGGTTTGGTTCTGAGAATCAGAGAAGATGGGTTGAATAAGGAATCCTGTTGACAAGGAGGCAATGGGAAAGAACTGGTAGGTTCTGTTATAAACATCTCAACAGCTGCCTATCTTTGTGGCTGGGAGAAGTAGGAGCTAAAAGAGCTCTTATAGACAATCTGGGTCATAGGGGAAATTCCTGTTAGCCTAGAACTTAGCCTTGTCCTCTTCCTTCATGTCATGTCTACAAATAGCTGGTCAGGAATAATTTACTTCATTCAGAAATTAGTTATCCATAAAGGATTGTAATAGGAACTATACAAACATCATACAGGAAAAAAGGAAAGGGAAAAAATGAAAAGAACATTCACCAGAAAAATATTGTTGGGGGGCAAATGAAACTTGTGATAGAAGAGTTTGTCATAAAACTGAGGGCATCTAATGTGGACATACTACACACTGGAGGTAAGGAGGGGGTAAATGAGGGGGTGGCAGCTTGAGTGGGATGAGAAGGGCATCCTCACAGGGGAGTGGTAGTAACATGGAGTGTCAAAGCCCTAGAAAGGTGAGGAGGAGTCCATCTGGGGGGAGCACAGCTCAGGGTGAGGTGAGGGAGACTGAGTATGATGAAGAGGATGACCATGAGGAGGAGCCAGTGTGGGGTGTGGGAGCCTGGGTAAGTTGGGGACAGCATGTGCTTTGGTGAGGGGGCAAATAAGTAAATATATCAAGGATGATGGGAGCAAGGTTTCACTGTTAGAGAAGGAAGTTACAAGTATGGAAAGACAGGGAATTCCCTGGAGGTCCAGTGGTTAGGACTCTGGGCTTTCACTGCTGAGGGCACAGGTTCAGTCCCTGGTTGGGGAGCTAAGATCCCGCAAGCCGCGTGGTGTGGCCAAAAAAACAACAACAAAAACAAATACAGAAAGAGAGAAAAACAGAATGAACCCTGTGTGGTGTTGGATAAAATTGAAGAGATCAGTGTGAACTTATGGTTTTCAATACAGACAGACAAATAAATATAAATATCTGTATGTGTACACACACACTCCATAGTTCTGTCTACTGAAAGAGCTTGGGAACAGTGATACTCAACAGCAAAAAGCACATGTAACACCAAATCTTGGCTTCTAAATACCATTCTCCACTAACAGAAACTAGGTCTCCTTGAAGAAATGACTTAATCTAGGGCTGAGAAAGGAAAAGTATGCTGAGAAAGGAACATACAGGATGAACCTGTGAACTTGTTGTGGCAGAAAGTAAGGAAGTATTCCAAGAATGATGAAATATATTAAAGGTCACAGAAGCCAGCCTGAAGACACTTCTACTGGTCAAATTAGAGAAAAATTGAGCATAAAAATAAATAATAATAGTAACAGATCATAACCCATTGAATAAAATAGGAAACCACAACTCCATAATGATAAAAATTAATTAACACTTTGAAAGTTTGACAAAGAATGGGTAGTTACATAATCCAAAGCACTTACCCACAAAGTGTTAATTAATTATACAGGGAAAAGAGTAACTTTATAATGGAGAAGACTGGCATATATCACCTTAATCAAGTGATCAAAGTTGGTACCATAAGGAATGGGGCAAATTGCAATTCTATACCACTTGATAGGACACAATGAGAAGAAAACATTAGTAGTAGCATTACTACTGAGATATTCATGCCCAAAATGCATAAAATGAATCTAATAATGAGAAAGCATTAGACAAGACCAAACTAAGCAACATCCTACAATAACTGGTCTTTAATCTTTAAACATGTCAATGTCATGGAAGTCAAAGAAAGCCTGAGGAAATGTTTCAGACTGAGGGAAACTAAAAAGATATGACACTTAAATGCAACACAGGATTCTGAATTGGATCCTTTTGCTATAAAGGACATTATTGGGACAACTGGTAAAATCTGAATGAGGTCTGAGGGTTAGCTGATAGTAATACTATATATCAATGTTAATATCCTAATTTTGAGGGGGCATCATGTTGGCAATTTATACTCCATGGGTTAGGAAATAAAGTACTTTGTATTGTACTTGTAACTTTTCCAGAAATAAAAATTTAAAAATAAAGATGAAGGGAAATTTAATAATGCACTTGCCTTTATAAGAAAATAGCATAAAGCAGAGATGAAAAGCTCAGGGAAGCAATCCTGAAATATTAGAAAGAAATGAAGTGTGAGCTGGAAGACCTCAGGAAGGAAAGTAGAATAAAACAAGAACATAAATTAAAAAAAAAAAGAAAGAAAGTAAAATTGGAAGTATCACAAAGGAGAAAGACCCTGCCAAAAACACAGCAAAGGACATAGAGGACAGGATTGAGGACAGTAAGCAAAATGAAATGGAAATGAGAAGTTTAAAGGGATTAAAGCTTAAATGATAGATACGAAAGATAGGCAAAAGAGATCCAATAGTTGCATAATGGATTTCCTGATAAAGAAAACCAAAATAACAGAACAGAAAATCATTTCAATGTATAATTCAAGAATATGTTCCAAAAATAAAAGAACATTTGAATCTACAAAGATCACACCATATCCAAGTTAAAGTTAACATGGAAAGGTCAACTCTGAGAAGCAGTTACTTGGTCTCACAGATAAATAAAGAATCCTTTTGCACCTAGGCAAATAATCAAGTCATTTAAAAGGGGGGAAAAATTCAGGCTTAGCTTAGACATTTCCATAGAAATATTCATTGCTAGAAGCAATGCCTAGGAAGTCCTCAAGGAAAGTAAGTGTCGCCCATATATTTTATACCCAGCCAACTGTGGTTTACCCAAAAAGGCATAGTGAGACACTTTTGAACATGCAAGAACTCAAGAAATATTGTTTCCATGAGCCTTTCTTGAAGTAACTACTAGAAGATGAACTTAAGCCAACCGAGTGATGAATGAGAAAACTATGGCAAAAAGAAAAGGGCTATAGAGGGCAGGAGAAGGAGAAGAAAAGAAAATATACTAATTTCAGGGACTTCCCTGGTGGTCCAGTGGTTAAGAATCTGCCTTCTAATGCAGGGGACATGGGTTTGATCCCTGGTCAGGGAACTAAGATCCCACATGCCACGGAGCAACTAAGCCCACACGCCACAAATAGAGAGTCTGCGCGCCACAACTATTGAGCCTGTGCTCTTTGAACCCCACATGCCACAACAAGAGAGAAGCCCACGTGCCACAACAAACAGCCCACATGCCACAACAAAAAAAGATCCTGCATGCTGCACTGAAGATCACATGTGCTGCAACTAAGACCTGATGCAGCCAAATAAATAATAAAATAAATTAATTAAAAAAAAGAAAATATACTAATTTTATTATTTGTTCAAATTAGGGAATTGATAAAATAATGACTAAGAAATGAAGATTAGGTGTATAAGTTATAAAGACACCCACTGAAACAAAAATATAAGCCTTCCAAATTTTCAGAAAAAATAAAAACACATACCACATTTTCAGAGTTTTTAAAGAATCTATGAATAGAAGGCGTCATATCAAATAATGTGACAGAACTAAGACTAACTATATGTCAATTTGATAAATATAAATGGACCAAAATAATTTACTAAAAGAAATTTACTGAATCAAAGCAAAATCCAATTTTATTCCGTATACAAGGGATCCAAAACAAAATAATTTAGAAATCTTTGCAATTGCAAACAAGAAGAAAGCAGAGGTTGTAATTTTAACATCAGGCAAGGTTAACATCAGGACAAACAGGTGTTAAAGGTGACAAATAATAGTCATTTATAATGATAAAGAATGCAATTCACATTAAGTTTACAAAGTTATGAATATATGTACCAAAAAATATAGCATCAACATGAATATTAATTAAATCATAAAACCACAGGATATACAAGGAAAAATAGAAACACAGTAGTAGGAGCCTTAAAGACTTTGGTCTAAAATGCATAATTAATAACATAGATAACATTTTCTAAAAGAAAATACACTTTCCTTTAAGTATCTATGAATAATTCACAAAAACTGACCATATATTAGACCAAAAAGAAAATCTGTGTAAAGTACAAATGGTACAAATAGTATAGATAACATTTTCCAAACACAGGCAATAAAAAAAGAGGGAACCCTTTCTAATTTGTTTTATGAGGCCAGCATAACCTTAATACCCAAATCAGACAAGGACATTACAAGAAAGGAAAATTACAGGCCAATCTCTCTCATAAATGTAGATGCAAAAATACTGAACAAAATATTAGCAAATTTAATTTCAATAATACATTAAAAGCATGTGTGGTTCTTAAAAGCTCAACATGAGTTGATATGCAGTCAGGTTTGAACCACTGTTTACGTGGTATAAGATGTTGTCACCAGGCAACATAATAGTAAATTTCCAATTGAAATGTCAGTTTGGAAGCTTGACTTTTCACAGTCATTTTTCATAGTTACTTCATATTATGTAGGAAGAGGCTGAACTTTGAAATCAGACTTATCTGGAATGGAGTCACAATTCTATAATTTACCAGTTATGTTATTTTGGACAAGTCTTAGAGTCAGTTTTTTCAGCTTTAAAATGAGAATAACACTACTCCATAATGATCATTTGTGGAATCAATGAGACAGTACTTATATGGACAGTATGTTGGGTTGACATCCCAGTGTATCCTCGAACTTAGGATAAAATCAATAAGATCCAGATAAAAGGGATGAGATCAGACACCAGGAGAAACGACACAAAGGGATTATTTGTGAATGTGTAATAGATGAGTCTCACCCAGATCAAATTAAAGTGACATGGGTATATTGTCATTTCAGAAAAATAGGATGGGACTCGATTAGGTTAAATTTAAACCTAAATCAGTTGCATAGTAATGTGAGAAGAAAAAAAAATGTGCTAGCAGAAGGGGTACTTTGTTTCCAAAAACACCCTAGAAAGATAGTTTCCTGACCTGAAAGTATGAGGAGCCAGTCTCTATAGATGGGACATCCCCATGACAGATGTAGAGGCATCAGGCCACAAAGCAGGCTGGCATCAGCCACTGGAACCATCCCCTCCCCCACTCCCTGGTTTCATGCTTCTGAAACCATCTTTTGGTGACGTTTTGACTTCCACACAGATTTGCCCACAGGAAGGGGAGGTACTGGTGAGCCAACAGTGTATCCAATCAACTCCCTTAGAGCTGTATGGGTGGAAATCTAAACATCCTAGACCAGGACCTTGTCCACCTCACTTCCCCTAGTGCCTTGGAGTTGCTGGTGAGGATACTTGGTTACCGTTTGTAGTTTCCATCTTTTCCTCCCACCCCAATCTACTCAAGTTACATGAAAATAAGGAGGGAAGAGGAGGCTTTGGTGATTCAGGTTTCTGGGGTGGCTGCTACATGATTCATCAAAGACAAGGTTGTGATGATGATTTTTCAGAGTTACCAAATACTAACTAGCCCTTACCCCTTCTGAAGGAAAACCGGATTATTAATTTTTATATGGTCACTGCTGGTTCCTTCTCTAATGTTTTAGATAAAAATCTTGTATTAACCAAGTTCTTTCTCCTTCTCATTGCCTAGTTCTAAGCCTCTCTTTTCTTCTCTTTCTTCATGTTTCATTATCTCCTGGGAATGCAGTTCCAACATCACATACTTCCATTACCTTTCTTCTCCTTCACACAGTGCTTTTCCCCACTGTCACTCAGAATACTTATCACGTTGATCTTGTGGATACCTCTTTCTTCATAGTTCATTTCCTGGTTTGACCGTCTTCTGTCGAACGATGTCCATCTCCTACCCAGCCCCATGCTATACTGAGTTAACCACAGTCCCAACATGCCAGAGAGACCAGAACATGCTGCATTAACAAAACACCATGTAGGACTTCCCTGGTGGTGTAGTGGTTAAGAATCTGCCTGCCAATGAAGGGGACACGGGTTCGGGCCCTGGTCCAGGAAGATCCCACATGCCACGGAACAACTAAGCCCATGCGCCACAACTACTGAAGCCCACGTGCCTAGAGCCCATGCTCTGCAACGAGAAGCCACTGCAATGAGAAGCCCGCACACCACAACGAAGAGTAGCCCCTGCTCACTGCAAGTACAGAAAGCCTGTGCAACAATGAAGACCCAACGCAGCCAAAAATAAATAAATAAATTTATTTTTTACAAAACCACTATGTATTCTTCATAGAACAAAATGAGAAGATGTTTTCCTGAAGAGTGGTTGTTCTAATTTCTACATGTCCCAGACACCAATATACCTGCTGACTTTTAGAAGATGAAAATAAACTTCTCAGTTTCAACTCCCTCCATCACTATGTCAGCTTCTAAGGGTGGCACAATAAGGATGTAGATTTTGTTCTGTTTGATCAGTATTGTTTGCACTTAATCATCTTCATGGTCTCCAGCTTTAGCAGTTACACCAACATTGATTTGTTTTCAGTACATGCAGAGCACCAACCACAAGACAAGGTGCATGACAGACTCCCTTGTCCTGAAAAAGATGACAGTCCATAGGGAAGGATCTCCCTTCCCCAAGAAAATATGCATCAACTCAAATGACTCAAATAGAAAAGTAGGCTGGAGCTTCACTGTTATTGCAAGAGGAGTAATAGAAATGCTCCTCAAAGCCAGCCTGTGATAGAAGCCAAGAGCATGGGCTCTGGAGTTAGTCTCTTGCATTGGAATTCCACTTACCATTTGATTTTAGGAACTATATAAGCTCTCAAACCTCTTCTCTGTAAGATAGGGATAAATATAGTTTCTACCTCATAGGATTGTACTGAGGATTAAATGAGATAATACATTATGAAGTGCTTAGCACAGTAATAATAATAGCTAATGTTTCTTAAGCATTTACTTTATGCCAATGTGGCAGGCTGAATAATGGCCCCCAAATATATCCAGGTGCTAATCCCTGGAACCTGTGGATGTTACTTCATATGGCAAACAGACTTTGCAGATGTGATTAAACTGAGGATTTTGAGATGGGGGAAATTATCCTGGATTAAATTGGTAGACAGTAAATGTAATTGTAGGTGTCCTTAAGAGAGGGAAGTTGAGGGAGATTTTACCATCAGTGTGAGGACTGAAGCAATATGCTACACTGCTGGCTTTCAGAATGGAGGAATGTGCCACCAAAGATACAGCTCTAGATCCTGGAAAAGATGAGGGCATAGATTCTTCCATAGAGCCTCAGGAGGAAGTGTGGCATTGCAGACACCTTGATTTTGGCCCAGAGAAACTGATTTCATACTACTGACCTTCAGAACTGTTAAGAGAATAAATGTGTGTTGGTGTTGGTGTTTTTTTCCAGCTTTATTGAGATGTAATTGGCATATAACACTGTGTAAGTTTAAGGTATACAATGTGATGATTTGATACATGTTTATATTATGAGATGTTTACCACAATAGGGTTAATTCAGCTTTAGCTCATCCTTTAGCTCATATAATTACCATTTTGTTGTTGTTATAGTGAGAACATTAAAGCTCTACTCTCATAGCAACTTTCAAGTATACTTCAAGTTACTTGCTGTAGTCACCAAGCTGTATATTAAGATCTCCAAAACTTATTCATTTTGATTTGCATTATGTTTAATATGCTGTTGAATTTGGTTTGCTAGTATCTTGTTGAGAAGTTTTGCATCTATATTCATCTGGTCTGTAGGGATATTGGTCTATAGGTTTCATATCCTGTAATGTCTTTTTTCTTTTTTTTCTTAATTTGTCCGTGCGGCTTGCGGGATCTTAGTTCCCCAACCAGGGATCGAACCTGGGCCCCGGGAGTGAAAGCCCAGAGTCCTAACCACTGGACCGCCAGGGAATTCCCTCCTGCAATGTCTTTATCTGGTTTTGACATCATAGTAATGTAAGCCTTGTAAAATGAGTTTGGAAGTGTACCCCCTTCTTCAAGTTTTTGGAAGATTTTGAGAAGATTATTAATTCTTTTTTGAATGTTTGGAAGAATTCACCTGTGAAGCCATCTGGTCCTAGGCTTTTCTTTGTTGAGAGGTTTCGACTACTGATTCAGTTCCCTTACTTGTTATTGGTCTATTCAGATTTTCTATTTCTTCATGATTCAGACTTGGTAGATTGCATATTCCTAGGAATTTATCCATTTCTCCTAAGTTATCCAATTTTTTGGTGTATAATTTTTCATAGTAGTCTCTTATGATCCTTTGTATTTCTGTGGTATCAGTTGCAGTGTCTCATTTTCCTTTTATAGTTCAATTTATTTGAGTCCTCTCTCTTTTTTTCTCGGTAAATCTAGCTAAAGTTTTCTCAGTTTTGTTTATCCTTTTTTTTTTTTTTTTTTGCTGCACTGCACAGCTTGTGGGATCTTAATTCCCTGACCAGGTAAACCTGTGCCCTCAGCAGTGAAAGTGCATAGTCCTAACCAGTTGACCGCCAGGGAATTCCCAGTTATGTTTATCTTTTAAAATAAAAAACAACTCATTTTTGTTGATCTTTTCTATTGTTTTTCTATTCTCTATTTCACTTATTTCTGCTCTGATCTTTGTTATCTCCTTCCTTTTGCTAACTGTGTGTTTAGTTTGTTTTTCTTTTTCTAGTTCCTTGAGGTATAAAGTTAGATTGTTTATTTGAGATCTTTCTTTTTTCTTAATGTAGGCATTTATGCCTATAAACTTTCCTCTTTGCACTGCTTTTGCTGCATCTCATAAGTTTTGGCATTCTGTGTTTGTTTCAATTTATCTTTTGATTTCCCTTTTGATTTTATCTTTGACCCACTGGTTGTTCAGGACTCTTATTTAATTTCCATGTATTTGTGAATTTTCCAGTTTCCTCCTATTATTTCTAGTTTCATACCATTGCAGTTGGAAAAGATATTTGGTATAATTTCAGTCTTTTTTAGTTTGATGAGACTTGTTCTGTGACCTAATGTATGATCTTGGAGAATGTTCCAAGTGTGCTTGAAATGAATGTGCATTCTGTTGCTACTGGATGGATTGTTCTATACATGTCCTCTATGTTCACTTGGTCTAAAATATAGTTCAAGTCCAATGTTTCCTTATTGATTTTCTGTCTGAATGATCTATTTAAAAAATTTTTTTAATGTATTTTTGGCTGTGTTGGGTCTTCGTTGCTGTGCATGGGCTTTCTCTAGTTGTGGCAAGTGGCGGCTACTCTTCGTTGCGGTGCGCAGGCTTCTAATTGCGGTGGCTTCTCTTGTTGTGGAGCACGGGCTCTAGGTGCATGTGCTTCAGTAGTTGCAGAACACAGTCTCAGTAGTTGCGGCACGCAGGCCCCAGCGTGCACGGGCTTCAGTAGTTGCAGCATGTGGGCTCAGTATTTGTGGCTCATGGGCTCTAGAGCGCAGGCTCAGTAGTTGTGGCGCACAGGCTTAGTTGCTCTGCGGCATGTGGGATCTTCCTGGACCAGGGAGCGAACCCACGTCCCCTGCATTGGCAGGCGGATTCTTAATCACTGTGCCACCAGGGAAGCCCCTGAATGATCTATTCATTGTTGAAAGTGAGGTATATAAGTCCTTTACTGTTACTGTATTGTTGTCCATTCTTCCCTGCAGATGTGTTAGTATTTGCTTAATATATTTAGGTGCTCCAATATTGGGCATGTATATATTTACAACTGTTATATCCTCTTGATGAATTGACCTCTTTATCATTATATAATGACCTTGTCACTTGTTATAGTTTTTGACTTAAATTCTCTTTTGTCTGATATAAGTATAGCTACCCCTGTTCTCCTCATTTCCACTTGCATGGAATATTTTTTTCCATCCCTTCACTTTGAGCCTATGTGTGTCCTTGAAGCTGAAGCGAGTCTCTTATAGGGAGCATATAGGTAGATCTTGTTTTTTCATCCATTCACTCTATGCCTTTTTATTGCAGCACTTAATCCATTTAAAGTAATTATTGATAAGAAAGGACTTACTATTGCCATGTTATTCATTGTTTTCTGGCTGTTATGAAGTTTCTTTCTTCCTCTCTTGCTGTCTTCCTTTGTGAATTGATGATTTTCCATAGTGGTATACTTGGTTCCCTTCTCCTTATCTTGTGTGTAACTATTATAGGTTTTTGTTTTGTGGTTACCCTGAGGCTTCCTTGAAACATAAATATTACAGTCCATTTTAAGCTGATGGTAACTAAACTTCAATCATATGCAAAAACTATACCCTTTTATTCCCATTTTATGTTTTATGGTTTTTGATGTCACACTATACATCTTTTTTTTTTAATTAATTATTTATTTTTGGCTGTGTTGGGTCTTCGTTTCTGTGCGAGGGCTTTCTCTAGTTGCGGCAAGTGGGGGCCACTCTTCATCACGGTGCGCAGGCCTCTCACTATTGTGGCCTCTCTTGTTGCGGAACACAGGCTCCAGACGTGCAGGCTCAGTAGTTGTGGCTCACAGGCCCAGTTGCTCCACGGCATGTGGGATCCTCCCAGACCAGGGCTCAAACCCGTGTCCCCTGCATTGGCAGGCAGATTCTCAGCCACTGCGCCACCAGGGAAGCCCTATACATCTTTTATATCATGTATCCACTAACAAATTATTGTACTTATAGCTATTTTTAATACTTTTGTCCTTCAACCTTTATATTAAAGTGGTCAGCATACCACCATATTATAGTATTAGAGTATTCTGAATCCGACTATATGCTTGCCTTTACCAGTATGATGTTTATTTTCATATATTTTCCTGACACTAGTTAGCATCCTTTCATTTCAGCTTGAAGAACTTCTTCCAGCATTTCTTATAAGGCAGGCCTAGTGGTGATGAACTCCCTTTGGTGGCACCTGGTCTGGGGGTCATGGTTATTCACTGACTCAGGCCATTGGGGTCCACATCATCTACAACTGCATGGCCCTTGACAAGGGCTGTTGGGAGTCCGCAGAGACTGCAAGGGCTGTTGGGGTCCTCAGCAGTGCCTCCAGATCCAGCAGCTATGGACCAGGGCAAGCAGCAGTGATGGCTGGAGCTGATAGTATGCACACAGTCAGCTGTGGGGGCCAGCTGCTGGTGCCTGTAGTGGCAGGGGGTAAATGAACACACATGTAGTGGTTGTGACCAGGGCAGGCAGCAAGGGCCAGGGCCAACTGTGTACACACTGACACCTGCAGGGGCTCTGGCTGTCTGTGTGCACTACCATGGCTGCTGGGTCTCACCATGGGCACATGGCAGTGGAGCCCACCTGGGATTGGACCAAGGGCACACAGGTACGCAGTTGGAGGGGCTAGCTGCAGATGAGTGTTGTGGTGAAGGCCAGTGACAGAAGACAGGGCCTGATCCAGGCCCACAAGCAGCTGCATGGTCCCAAGTCATTGGTGTGCTGTCCGTTGGCTGCATAGTCTCCTCATGGACATCCATAAAATAGTGGAGTCTGGTGACAGGCGTCAGGCCAGTGGCATGCAAGTACACAGATGGAGGGGCTATCCCCACGTGCATGCACAGTGGCAGGGGTCAGCTGCAGAGGTCTAGCTTGGCGTCTTGCATTCATGTGCTGCAGAGGCCTGGACCGGCTTCCAGGGTACTTCCCGGGCTCCAGCGGGCAAGGGGAGGGACTCAGGAAGCTGGCATTAGCAAATGCAACTACCTGTGAACAAAAGCCAGTGAAATCTGCAGGGGATCCCCAGCAGATGTTGGGGCTGTTGGTTTCTTCAGTGTTGAAAGCTGTTGGGGTCACCTGTGGAGCAGGGGTGACCTGGGAACTGTGGTTGCTCTGACTGCATGCCTGCTACTGGAATCCCCACTTTTCTTCCCTATTCCTAGCCATCTTTATACATCTCAGCTTTGCCAGTCTCTGAGTGGAGTGAACTGAAGCAGGTCCTTCATGTGATGCCCCAAAAGGCTGCAGAAGCTGGTTGCTCACCCTGTTCTTCCTTTCCTGGTGAGTCCTAGCTGGAGAGTTCTGTCTTGGTGCTGAGCAATGCTAGCTTGGGGGATGGGTTCATGCAGACAAATGAAGCTGTCTTCCTTCCCTTTTCGTGTGGTTATTCTCAAGTGTTTTGTTCAGTAGTCTTAAGTGGACTCCAGAGCTCTCCAGAGCTGTGTTTATTCATGGATAGCTGTCTAATTGTTGATCTTTGTCGGGGAATGGAGGCAGGAATCTCCTACTCCATCTTGGTGATGTCACTCCCAAATCTGTGTTGTTTTAAGTGAGTAAGTTTGTGGTAATTTATTACAGCAGCCATAGTAAACTAATACAGCCAGGCATTTATTCTAAAGGCTTCCCTTATATTATTTCACCCAACTCTCACCTTTTCCCATCTCCTCATCTGTCAGGGAGAAGTGTATTAGTAAGTAGATACTTACTGATTTACCACCCTCAGTTTGTCCCACTACACTCACCCTGTACTCACATGTGCAGAATCTTCCTTTTATTCTGGGATAGGGAGAAATCTGAAGGGCCTTAAGCCTAGGGCTTCCCTCACACTACTCCTACACCAATCCCATAACCCAGGGTCCAGAATAAGGTGGAAAGAATTTGAAACAGGAAAAAAAAATTATATTTTCATTGACTTGTTTTGTAAATCTGGATTTTTACATTACATCTGTATTTACTATTTACCTTAAGGTGGATTATGGTATAAGACGGATCTGTCTTAGACTTTATCCATCAGGCTTTATTCTAAGTAATATCCCGGGTTTGAATGCACAGGATGCCCCCCCCCCACCCACACACACTAACCATGGGTTAGTTCTCCTAGGAAAACCTGTCCTTTATGCAGTTGTGGGAGGAACAGAGGGCAGCAGTAGTGCTGTCCAACCTCTGACATCTCTCTGCCTTGTAATTTTGTTTCAAGAGAATTCACTTAACACGCTTCCTTGAGGCTTCTGCATGGTGATTTCTGATGGCAGATTTGAGATTGCATGCTGACTTTGCCTTAGTTAATCTCTCTGTTCCCTAGATTCTTCATCTATAGAAAATAGGATGGTATCTATTGTCAGGATTATTATAAGGATTAAAATGAGATGACATAAGTGAAAGTATCTTGGACACGGCAATCATGGTGACTGGTATACTTACAGCCCTTGTTGAGAAAGAACTTGGGTAGCCTAGTTGGTCCACAGTTGATTGGACCATGTATGGCCACCCAATTCCCCAAAGTCAGCTAGATCCACAGGCTGATCAGATACTAATGATGGAGCTTAGTGGAGAAAGTTCTGCCTAAAAAGTAAGGTGGCAGCAGGTTGCTCTCTACAATCTGAAATGGGAAGTAAGAAGAGAATCAAGAAATTAGGGGCAGGAACTGAAGCTAAAAAGACATAAGGAGGGAGGAAGTTGTGGGGCCAGAAGCAAGTTGTGGTTCTTGAGTAGGGCTAAGTTATGACGAAACAGAAACTATGAGTATACAAGAGTAGTGAGGTCAAGAGGAGATATCGAATGGATGCTGATGAAGTCAGGAGAGGTGGTAACTCCCCTAATAAGCAAAGTCTTAGTAGATGAGTCATAAACAGAAGAACAGTACAGTGAAGATCTATTAACTCCTGTCACTGAGATTCCTAGAGCCATCTTGCACCCAGAAGATTCCCTGTTCTTGGATTTCCATGGTTTGCCTATCTTCCTTATTGCTACATGCCATCTTAAAATAAACTCCTGGGCTTCCCTGGTGGCACAGTGGTTGAGAGTCCGCCTGCCGATGCAGCGGACGCAGGGCCCGTGAGCCATGGCTGCTGAGCCTGCGCGTCTGGAGCCTGTGCTCCGCAACAGGAGAGGCCACAACAGTGAGAGGCCCGCGTACCGCAAAAAAACCCCCAAAAAACTCCTATTACTTGAGCTGGACTATTAATCCTTATTTCTTACAAAAGAGCTTAATTAAAACAAAAAGAATCCATGTGGTAGTTTCATCTCATTTTTAAAAATGGATCATGAAACAGTGGGGCCTAAGGGAAACAGGAAACTATTCCTGGCACAGGGAATACCTTGGAGAGAATATTAAGGGTGGTGGGCAGAATCTGAAAGCATTAGTCAGAGGGCTGCGGGAGCTCAGAACCAAAGGGTAAAAGCAGTAGGGTAGGGTAGGGCACTTGGGAACCTAGATGCCCATGATGGGTAGCTTTACTGTGTTATCAAGGGCTGAAGCTCCTCCACTAAGACTTTGTTGTTCTCACACCCTCAGGGTTTTATTTTAGTAATGCATATCATCTTAAAGATCTTTAAAGAACAGTGAGCAATTTGATATAAGTGCCACCCCCACCTTGGGCAAGCAGTATACCAACCTAACTGATTAATGATCAAAGCCCTTGTTGTTATTATGGAAGACTCCACGAGACCAGCCCCTTATCTTTGCCTTTCAGAAACTTCAAGGAAGCTGCTTGAAAGAAACACAGAAGACAAACCAACTCCCTGTCATGTTTGTCCCTGTGACCTTAGTCACAAGGAAATGCAGTAGGGAGAGAACCAACTTTCCCATCTGTGGCCTAACTCTGCCCCAGCCCAGACCCAAGTGATGACTGAAGTCCCTGAGGGTTTAGATCCAGGTCAGGAATGGTAAATACCACTGGGCCTGGGTCCTGGTTCAGTATCAAAATCTGTCTATGTGTTTTCCAAATTTTCTAGGTTCCCTGAACCTGGGGAACAGACTTCAGAACAGTGCTGCCCAACAGAAGTATAATGCAAACACTGTATCTATTTTTTTAATTAATTAATTAATTAATTAATTTTATTTTTGGCTGCATTGGGTCTTCGTTGCTGTGCGCGGGCTTTCTCTAGTTGCAGCAAGCAGGGGCAATGCTTCATTGTGGTGCACAGGCTTCTCAATGCGGTGGCTTCTCTTCGTTGCGGAGCACTGGCTCTAGGCGCGTGGGTTTCAGTAGTTGTGGCTCAAGGGCTCAGTAGTTGTGGCTCACAGGCTCTAGAGCACAGGCTCAGTAGCTGTGGCCCACAGGCTTAGTTGCGCGGCATGTGGGATCTTCCCAGACCAGGGCTCAAACCTGTGTCCCCTGCATTGGCAGGCGGATTCTTAACCACTGCGCCACCAGGGAAGTCCTGCTGTATCTAATTTTAAATTGTCAAGTAGTCACATTAAAAAGGTAAAAAGAGGGCTTCCCTGGTGGCGCAGTGGTTGAGAGTCCGCCTGCCGATGCAGGGCACACGGGTTCGTGTCCCAGTCCGGGAAGACGGGAGAGGCCACAACAGCGAGAGGCCCGTGTACAGCAAAAAAAAAAAAAAAAAAAAAAAAGGTAAAAAGAAACAGGTGAAATTAATTTTAAGAATATATTGTATTTGACCCAATATATTCAAAATATTATTTTCAACATGTAATCAATATAAAATTAATTCTTTGTACTAAATTTTCAAAATCCACTGAATATTTTATACTTAGGTACATCTCAATTCAGACTAGCCACATTTCAAGCATCCAGTAGTAGCAACATCTGGCTGGTGGCTACTGTATTAGACAGCTCAGGTCTAGAGTAACCTGACTTGCTTCCTCCTTCCTATTCTTACCTCCTATTCCCATCAGGTGCCGGGATTTGAGGGGTGAGCCAGAAAAGTTCAGGGGCCTTGTTGTCACGCTGATGCTATGAGTCCAATAGGAAAAACAAAGCTGCTCGTCTTCTGAGCCATCATCATCTATTCCAGTGTCCCCCTACCTTCCCCCTCCTGAAATCAAGGACTAATGTTCTCAGAGAATTTGGTCTATACTTTATTATAGTACCTATTTCACTTTGCCTTACAGTCAGATGTTTATGTTTCAAACTTCTAAACAAGATTACTAATGTCTTAATGGCATTTTTCCTATTCCCTGTAATCTCTCTTCACTAGGTTTAGCACTTAGTCTCAATTGGTGTTTGTTGATGAATGAATGAGACAATTCTTACAAGATTGATGAACATGCTTTATGGAAGCCTTCGTTTCATCTGGGACCTCCAGATTCATACAACCCATTTCCTGATTAAACAATGAAGCCACTCAGGGCACTGTTGGTCTCAGCCTGAAAACTGAGGGAAACACTTGCCTTTATCCTCTGGGGTCTCATATTCATGAATTCAATTTAACAAACAGTCCCTGAACAGCTCCCATGTTCCAGGCACCATGCTGGGTGCTTTGGGAGCTGCAAAGATGAGTAAAAAATATCCTTGCCCTCAAGTCCCTAAGTATCTAGTAGAGGGCACAAATAATTATATACAATAATTATACACAAATAATTATAATTTTAGATTGAGTAAACTAAGTTCTATAAGTAGAATAAATAGTCCTGTGGGGAGAGGGGGTAAGAAGAGGCACTTGCAAAAGAAGCTTCATTCAGACTTATCCTTTGAGATGATACTTGAAGGTAGGACAGGATTTGAACAGTTGGAATGGAGGGAGGGAAAGAAACAGCTTTAAAAATTTGACAGATGGGAAGAAACACAATGCAGAGGAGGTATGGTGAAGAGACTAATTAAGACAAGGAAATGAAATGGACTCCAAAGAGCAGGGTGGAAGAAATCACAGGGTGGCAGAGAAAAAAAACCCATTAGAGGGGTTAGGGCTCCTTAGGTCCTTCTTCTTTTTTAAAAAAAAAATTGTATTGGAATATAGTTGATTTACAATCTTGTTATTTACAAGACAGAAATAGAGTCACAGATGTAGAAAACAAACCTATGGTTACGGGTGGGGGGTGCGGTGCGGTGAGAGGGAGGGATAAATTGGGACATTGGGATTGACATATACACAGCTCCTTCTTAAACTCTTGTTTAAGAAGGCAATGCTGCGAAGAAGAACTCGCCTGGAGAGGGAGGAAAGCTGGGAATTCCAGGTGGTGAGGTAAGTCTGTGTCACAAACTCAGAGCGGCAGAGGCAGGGACTAGAGGTATGAAGAGCCCTCCGACCAAGGAAAGGGAAATCTCCTAAAGAATGTTACACAACCAGATCTGAGCAAAGCCCCAGAGTGACAAAGTATGAGTAGAGATCAGATAAGGCAAAAAGAACTTTATGTGACGTGGGTGATATTCTAGCTAGAAAGTACTGAATGCCCGGAGATCAAGGAGCAGTAAGAACAAGAATCAGACAACAGCCTGGGAGACAGAAGAAGAATGGAAACAGCCATTGACTGGGTTGGAGTATAAATTACAAGTTCTGACAGCCTTTTCCAAGCCACTAAAGTCAAGATTCATGCCTGGAGGTGTGTAGGCAGTTCTGCACACAAATAAAAGTTGCACCCACAGTGGCAGGAAAAATTGTACACTGAGGCAGGGGTACAAAAGAAAAGCAGAAAGAATCTGATTTAAGGACAAAACTGATTTACTTTCAATTTTATTTTAAAATTTCAAATGCATCTAGTGCCCCCAACCACTTTTACTTTAGAAAAAGAGAGACCAGGCCCTTTTACCTTTCAGACCACGCATACTAGGGCACCTGCAGAGCACGTTTTTGCATTCAGTGATACACACCCAGAGCTGTAAAGGAGACTCAATGGCTAGCTTACACTGAGCAGGTGACAACTACTAGGCCATGGGCAAAGTGTTTTTACAGGCATTATCTCATTTAATCCTCACAGTGTTACCTATGACATTATGTTATTATCTTCATTTCTCATATGGGGAAACAGGTACATAGCTTGGCAAGATCACAACACTAGTAACTCATGGGGCTGTAGGAAGTTTTTTATCTTATAAATTCATATTTTTTATAGTTATAAGACTAATCAGATTTCCTCTTTTCTGTGTGTCAGTTTTAGTAAAATATATTTCCTAGGAATTTAGACAGTTCTTTTTTTTGTGTGGTACGTGGGCCTCTCACTGTTGTGGCCTCTCCCGTTGCGGAGCAAGGCTCCGGATGCGCAGGCTCAGTGGCCATGGCTCACGGGCCCAGCCGCTCCGCAGCATGTGGGATCTTCCCGGACCAGGGCACGAACCCATGTCCCCTGCATCGGCAGGCGGACTCTCAACCACTGTGCCACCAGGGAAGCCCTAGACAGTTCTTTTAAATCTTCAAACTTACTGGCATAAATTTGGTCAAATTTATCTCATAATTTTTTTAAGGTCTATTGGGCCTGAGATGTATTCCTCTTCATTTCTGCTATTGGCTTTATATGCTTCTTTCTCTTTTTCTTAACTAGTCTTGCCAGAAATGTATCAATTTAATTAGTCTTTTCAAAGAAATATTTTCTTGATTTGCTGGTCCCTTCTATTATAGGTTTGTTTCTTATTTCATTAATTTCTCCTCTTAACCATATTATTCCCTTCCTTCTATTTTCCTTGGGGGTTTTTGGTGGTTTTTTTCCTAGTTTCTTGAGATGGATGCTTATTAGATCGATTTTTAGCCTTTGTTCTTGTCTAAAGTGTGTATTTAAGACTATACAACTTCCTAAAGCACACATCCCACATGTTTTGCTTGCTGCATCCCACGACTTTTGTATTTTATTATCATTTAGTTTAAAATATTTTCTAATTTCCACTGTGATTTCTTTTTTGATGCATGGGTCATTTAGACGTATTTATATCTCTTATTATTCAAATATGAGGGTTTTCCAGTTATTATTTTCATTGATTTCTTGCTTAATTGCACTGTGGTTAGAGAACATACTTTGACTATTTTAATTATTTGAAATTTGTTGAGACTAGCTTTATGGCCCAGCATATGGTCTGTAGAAGATTATATTTTCCAGAGATGGCCACAACAATATCCCAATGCCACATACCCTTTTGCTGTGTGACTTTGCCACTGGCCCATCAAGGGGCGAGTCTATGTTTTCATCCCCTTTAATCTAGGAAGGCCTGTAACTAACCAGGATAAAATAGCTGTCCTGGTAAATTTTGCTTCCAGCTTCTTGGAAGATGGGCACCATGTTAAGAAGGTTGACTACCCTGAGACCACCAAGCTGTGAAAGACTCAAGCCATGTGGAAAGACCTGGAGGATGAGATACACTGAGAAGAGAAAGAGAGGGCAAGGAGCACCAAGATGCCAGGACATGTGACTAAAGGAGCCATCTTGGATATCTGTCTGCAGTCACATAGGAGATGCCAAGTGAAAACCACCCATCTGAGCCCAGTCAACCCACAGAACCTTGAAAGATAATAATAATAAAGATAATAATAATAATAAATTGCTGGGAATTCCCTGGCGGTTCAGTGGTTAGGGCTCTGCGCTTTCACTGCTGAGGGCCCCGGGTTCGATCCCTGGTCGGGGAACTAAGATCCCACAAGCTGTGCAGTGTAGCCAAAAAAAATAATAATCATAAATTGTTATTTTGAATTCTACATTTAATGATAATTTGTAATGCAGCAATAGTTATCCAGAACATGTCAATTTGTTTAAATGTTCTGTGCATATTTAAGAAGAATTAAGAACTGTAATTTCAAGGTGTGATGTTCTATGTGTCAATTAAGCCAAGTTCACTGGTTTGTATATCCAAATATATATCCTTAATGATTCAGTTTGCATTCCATAAATTACTGAGAGAGGTATTTTGAAAAGCTCTCAATATGATTCTGTATTTGCCTATTTCTCCTTTTAGTTCTATAAATCTTTGTTTTATTTGAGGCTAAGTTATTAGGTTAGTATAAAGTTAGAGTTGTATATCTTCCTGGTGAACACAATCTTTTATCATTCTTACTGAAGTCTGCGCGCCCAGAGCCCATACTCTGCAACAAGAAAAGCCACCACAATGAGAAGCCCGTGTACCACAACAAAGAGTAGACCCCGCTCACCACAACTAGAGCCCGCGTGAAGCAACAAAGACCCGATGCAGCCATAAATAAATAAATAAATAAATTTTAAAAATCAAAAAATAAACAGGGCAGTCTGACTCTGTGCTCTTAGCCACTCCTTTTTATTGATATCGAGATGTGATGCCCTCTCCAGTGCAGAGAGATGAGTGCAAGTATCATTTAGGAGCATGTTTGCTTGGCATAATGAAGAATGCAAAGTAGGAAATAAAAAAGAACAGATGGGTATTCCAGGAAAGATCTGTATATTTTAATAAAAGTATTAATAGCTTAAAGTGGGTTCTCCTGGTATAGACTAGTAACAAGATGATAGATACATCACTGGGCCACTAGGCCCTTCATTTGAGTCCTTCAAGGAATCACCCATGTTAAATAGGAAGTTATGCTAAATAGTATTTCTGGGAATAATTTGTACCTAGTTAAATTTTATATACACATAGGTGTGGAAGGTCCCTTAGAGATCAATTATTCCAGACCACTCATTTATAGTATTAACAGTTATTATCTTTGGAGGTAGAATTCTAAGGGCCTTTTACTTTTTATATTATTTATTTACATGCCATTTAATTTTTTATAGGAACACACCGCACATAATGAGAAAAATAAAAGAGTTAGTCCTGCTATGACAATTAAATGGGAGAAAGAATAGTCTTTTCAACAAATGGTATTAGAACAACTGAATATCCACATGCAGAAGAATGAATTTGTACTCCTTCCTCACACCATGAACAAAAATTAACGTGAAATGAATCACAGACCTAAATGTAAGAATTAAAACTATAATAGTCTTAGAAGAGAACATAGGACTAAACTTCATGATCTTGGTTTAGGCAAAGACTTAATAGATACAAAACTAACAGCACAACCAACAAAATAAAAACAGAAAAAGTGGATTTCATCAAAATTAAAAACTTGTGGGCTGCAAACAGTGCCATCAAGAAAGTGAAAAACCAGTCTCTGGCGTTTGAAGCTGATGCTCACAACAGTCGAGCTCCATGCCATAGCAACAAGAGGTGGCTATGAAATTATCACAAGACTATGGGAAATCATCTCTGGGGATCTTATAAGAACCTCTTATGAAACAAGATTCAAATTGGTTTATTCTAAGAGGTAAACATACCATAAGACCTCTGGATCTGTTGTGAAAATCAAGGATAGCAATGCTGCTATGCCATGAAATGACAGAGTGAAAAGTTTCTTTGACTCTCAACTTTGCTTGTCTGGCCGTGTGGCTGACAGGGTATTGGTGCTCTGGCCAGGTGTCAGGCCTGAGCCTCTGAGGTGGGAGAGCTGAGTTCAGGACATTGGACCACCAGAGACCTCCTGTCCCCACATAGTATCAATCGGCGAGAGCTCTCCCAAAGGTCTCCGTCTCAATGCTAGGACCAAGCTCCACTCAACAACCAGCAAGCTCCAGTGCTGGACATCCCATGCCAAACAGCTAGCAAGACAGGAACACAACACCACCCATTAGCAGAGAGGCTGCCTAAAATCATACTAAGTTCACAGACACACCAAAACACACCACCGGACGCAGTCCTGCGCACCAGAAAGACAAGATCCAGCCTCATCATAGGCACCAGCTCCTCCCCCAGGAAGCCTACACAACCCACTGAACCAAGCCATACCCGCTGGGAGCAGACACCAAAAACAATGGGAACTACGAACCTGCAGGCTGCGAAAAGGAGACCCCAAACACAGTAAGTTAAGCAAAATAATAAGACAGAGAAATACACAGCAGATAAAGGAGCAAGGTAAAAATCCACCAGACCAAATAAATGAAGAGGAAATAGGCAGTCTACCTGAAAAAGATTTCAGAGTAATGATAGTAAAGATGATCCAAAATCTTGGAAAGAGAATGGAGAAAATACAAGAAACCCTTAACAAGGACCTAGAAAAACTAAAGAGCAAACAAACAATGATGAACAACACAATAAATGAAACTAAAAATTCTCTAGAAGGAATCAATAGCAGAATAATAACTGAGGCAGAAGAATGGATAAGTGACCTGGAAGATAAAATAGTGCAAATAACCACTGCAGAGCAGAATAAAGAAAAAAGAATGAAAAGAACTGAGGACAGTCTCAGAGATCTCTGGGACAATGTTAAATGCACCAACATTTGAATTACAGGGGTCCCAGAAGAAGAAGAGAAAAAGAAAGGGACTGAGAAAATATTTGAAGAGATTATAGTTGAAAACTTCCCTAATATGGGAAAGGAAATAGTCAATCAACTCCAGGAAGCGCAGAGAGTCCCATACAGGATAAATCCAAGGAGAAACATGCCAAGACACATATTAATCAAACTATCAAAAATTAAGTACAAAGAAAACATATTGAAAGCAGCAAGGGAAAAGCACCAAATAACATACAAGGGAATCCCCAAAAGGTTAACAGCTGATCTTTCAGCAGAAACTCTGCAAGCCAGAAGGGAGTGGCAGGACATATTTAAAGTGATGAAAGGGAAAAACCTACAACCAAGATTACTCTACCCAGCAAGGATCTCATTCAGATTCAATGGAGAAATCAAAAGCTTTACAGACAAGCAAAAGCTAAGAGAATTCAGCACCACCAAACCAGCTTTACAACAAATGCCAAAGGAACTTCTCTAGGCAACAAACACAAGAGAACGAAAAGACCTACAATAATAAACCCAAAACAATTAAGAAAATGGGAATAGGAACATACCTATCGATAATTACCTTAAATGTAAATGGATTAAATGCTCCCACCAAAAGACACAGACTGGCTGAATGGATACAAAAACAAGACCCATATATATGCTGTCTACAAGAGACCCACTTCAGACCTATAGACACATACAGACTGAAAGTGAGGGGATGGAAAAAGATATTCCATGCAAATGGAAACCAAAAGAAAGCTGGAGTAGCAATTCTCATATCAGACAAAATAGACTTTAAAATAAAGACTACTAGAAGAGACGAAGAAGGACACTACATAATGATCAAGGGATCGATCCAAGAAGAAGATATAACAATTGTAAATATTTACGCACCCAACATAGGAGCACCTCAATATATAAGGCAAATACTAACGGCATAAAAGGGGAAATCAACAGTAACACAATCATAGCAGGGGACTTTAACACCCCACTTTCACCAATGGACAGATCACCCAAAATGAAAATAAAGAAGGAACCACAAGCTTTCAATGACACATTAAACAAGATGGACTTAATTGATATTTATACGACATTCCATCCAAAAACAACAGAATATGTTTTCTTCTCAAGTGCTCATGGAACATTCTCCAGGATAGATCATATCTTGGGTCACAAATCAAGCCTTGGTAAATTTAAGAAAACTGAAATTATATCAAATATCTTTTCCAACCACAATGCTATGAGACTAGATATCAATTACAGGAAAAAAATCTGTAAAAAATACAAACACATGGAGGCTAAACAATACACTACTAAATAACCAAGAGATCACTGAAGAAATCAAAGAGGAAATCAAAAAATACCTAGAAACAAATGACAATGAAAACACGACGGCCTAAAGCCTATGGGATGCAGCAAAAGCAGTTCTAAGAGGGAAATTTATAGCAATACAATCCTACCTCAAGAAACAAGAAACATCTCAAATAAACAACCTAACCTTACACCTAAAGCAATCAGAGAAAGAAGAACAAAAAACTCCAAAGTTAGCAGAAGGAAACAAATCATAAAGATCAGATCAGAAATAAAAGAAAAAGAAATGAAGAAAATGATAACAAAGATCGATAAAACTAAAACCTGGGGGCTTCCCTGGTGGCACAGTGGTGGAGAGTCCACCTGCCGATGCAGGGGACACGGGTTCGTGCCCCGGTCTGGGAAGATCCCACATGCCGCGGCGTGGCTGAGCCTGTGAGCCATGGCCACTGAGCCTGGGTGCCCGGAGCCTGTGCTCCGCAGCGGTAAAGGCCACAACAGTGAGAGGTCCATGTACCGAAAAAAATTTTTAAAATTTAAAAAAACTAAAAGCTTTTTCTTTGAGAAGATAAACAAAATTGATAAACCATTAGCCAGACTCATCAAGAAAAAAAGGGAGAAGACTCAAGTCAGCAGAATTAGAAATGAAAAAGGGGAAGTAACAAGTGACACTGCAGAAATACAAAGGATCATGAGAGATTACTACAAGCAACCATATGCCAATAAAATGGACAACCTGGAAGAAATGGACAAATTCTTAGAAAACCACAACCTTCCGAGACTAAACCAGGAAGAAATAGAAAATATAAACAGGCCAATCACAAGCACTGAAATTGAAACTGTGATTAAAAATCTTCCAACAAACAAAAGCCCAGGACCAGATGGCTTCACAGGTGAATTCTATCAAACATTTAGAGAAGAGCTAACACCTATCCTTCTCAAACTCTTCCAAAATATAGCAGAGGGAGGAACACTCCCAAACTCATTCTAAGAGGCCACTATCACCCTGATACCAAAAAGAGACAAAGATGTTACAAAAAAAGAAAACTACAGGCCAATATCACTGATGAATATAGATGCAAAAATCCTCAAGAAAATACTAGCAAACAGACACTAGCAAACAGAATTCAGTAGCATATTAAATGGATCATACACCATGATCAAGAGGGGTTTATCTCAGGAACGCAAGGATTCTTCAATATACACAAATCAATCAATGATATACACCATATTAACAAACTGAAGGATAAAAACCATATGATAATCTCAATAGATGCAGAAAAAGCTTTTGACAAAATTAAACACCCATTTATGATAAAAACTCTCCAGAAAGTAGGCATAGAGGGAACTTACCTCAAGATAATAAAGGCCATATATGACAAACGCACAGCCAACATTGTTCTCAATGGTGAAAAACTGAAACCATTTCCACTAAGATCAGGAACATGACAAGGTTGCCCACTCTCACCACTATATTCAACATAGTTTTGGAAGTTTTAGTCACAACAATCAGAGAAGAAAAAGAAATAAAAGGAATCCACATTGGAAAAGAAGAAGTAAAACTGTCACTTTTTGCAGATGACATGATACTATGCATAGAGAATCCTAAAGATGCTACCAGAAAACTACTAGAGCTAATCAATGAATTTGGTAAAGCAGCAGGATACAATATTAGTGCACAGATATCTCTTGAATTCCTATACACTAATGATGAAAAATCTGAAAGAGAAATTAAGGAAACACTCCCATTTACCATTGCAACAAAAAGTATAAAATATCTAGGAATAAACCTACCTAAGGGGACAAAAGACCTGTATGAGAAATCTATAAGACAATGATGAAAGAAATTAAAGATGATACAAACAGATGGAGGGATATACCATGTTCTTGGATTGGAAGAATCAACATTGTGAAAATGACTATATTACCCAAAGCAATCTACAGATTCAATGCAATCCCTATCAAACTACCAATGGCATTTTTTCATAGAACGAGAACAAAAAAATGCACAATTTGTATGGAAACACAAAAGACCCCGAATAGCCAAAGCAATCTTGAGAAAGAAAAACGGAGTTGTAGGAATCAGGCTCCCTGAGTTCAGACTATACTACAAAGCTCCATTAATCAAGACAGTATAGGGGACTTCCCTGGTGGTGCAGTGGTTAAGAATCCACCTGCCAATGCAGGAGACATGGGTTCGAGCCCTGGTCCAGGAAGATCCCACATGCTGTGTGCAACTAAGCAACTAAGCTCGTATGCCACAAATACTGAACCTGCACTCCAGAGCCTGCGAGCCACAACTACTGAGCCCACACGCCACAACTACTGAAGCCTGCATGCCTAGAGCCCGTGCTCCGCAAGGAGAAGCCACCACAGTGAGAAGCTCGTGCACCACAAAGAGTAGCCCCCCCCACCGCAACTAGAGAAAGCCTGCATGCAGCAACGAAGACCCAATGCAGCCAAAAATAAATAAACAAAATTTTAAAAAGTAAAATAAAAAAATAAAACTTCTAGAATTAAAAATTAAAAAAAAAAAAAGACAGCATGGTACTGGCACAAAGAGAAAAATATAAATCAATGGTACAGGATAGAAAGCCCAGAGATAAACCCACACACATATGGTCACCTTATCTTTGATAAAGGTGGCAAGAATATACAATGGAGAAAAGACAGCCTCTTCAATAAGTGGTGCTGGGAAAACTGAACAGCTATATGTAAAAGAATGAAATTAGAACACTCGCTAACACCATACACAAAAATAAACTCAAAATGGATTAAAGACCTAAATATAAGGCCAGAAACTATAAAACTCTTATAGGAAAACATAGGCAGAACAGTCCATGACATAATTCACATCAAGATCCTTTTTGACCCACTTCCTAGAGAAATGGAAATAAAAACAAAAATAAACAAATGGGACCTAAAAAAACTTAAAAGCTTTTACACAGCAAAGGAAACCATAAACAAGACCAAAAGACAACCCTCAGAATGGGAGAAAATATTTGCAAATGAAGCAACTGACAAAGGATTAATCTCCCAAATTTACAAGCAGCTCATGCAGCTCAATATCAAAAAAACAAACAACCCAATCCAAAAATGGGCAGAAGACCTAAACAGACATTTCTCCAAAGAAGATATACAAATTGCCAACAAACACATGAAAGGATGCTCAACATCACTAATCACTAGAGAAATGCATATCAAAACTACAATGAGGTATCACCTCACAGCAGTCAGATGGCCATCATCAAAAAATCTAGAAACAATAAATGCTGGAGAGGGTGTGGAGAAAAGGGAACCCTCTTGCACTGTTGGTGGGAACATAAATTGATACAGCCACTATGGAGAACAGTATGGAGGTTCCTCAAAAAACTAAAAATAGAACTACCATACAACCCAGCAATCCCACTCTGGGCATATACCCTGAGAAAACCATAATTCAAAAAGAGTCATGTACCACAATGTTCATTGCAGCTCTATTTACAATAGCCAGGACATGGAAGCAACCTAAGTGTCCACCAAGAGATGAATGGATAAAGAAGATGTGGCACATATATACAATGGAATATTACTCAGCCATAAAAAGAAACAAAATTGAGTTATTTGTAGTGAGGTAGATGGACCTAGAGTCTGTCCTACAGAGTGAAGTAAGTCAAAAAGAGAAAAACAAATACCGTATGCTAACACATATATATGGAATCTAAAAAAAAAAAATGGTTCTGAAGAACCTAGGGGCAGGACAGGAATAAAGACACAGACATAGAGAATGGACTTGAGGACATGGGGAGGGGGAAGGGTAAGCTGGGACGAAGTGAGAGAGTGGCATGGACATATATACACTACCAAATGTAAAACAGATAGCTAGTGGGAAGCAGCAGCATAGCACAGGGAGATCAGCTCGGTGTTTTGTGATTACCTAGAGGGGTGGGATAGGGATGGTGGGAGGGAGACGCAAGAGGGAGGGGATATGGGGATATATGTATATATATAGCTGATTCACTTTGTTATACAGCAACAACTAACACAACAATGTAAAGCAATTATACTCCAATAAAGATGAAAAAAAAGAAATTAAAAAAAAGAGTCCAAATATAGAATGGCAATTTCATAAAAGCTTAATTAAAAAATAAATTTATACATAAAAAGAAAAAAGGAAAGTAAAAAACAACTGACATAGTGGGGGGAAGTATTTACAATTTATATATATAAGTGACTTGTATCCAG
Organism: Orcinus orca; assembly: GCF_937001465.1. Lineage (NCBI taxonomy): Eukaryota > Metazoa > Chordata > Mammalia > Artiodactyla > Delphinidae > Orcinus > Orcinus orca. The sequence continues at coordinate 113,657,190 of NC_064560.1, forward strand.
AGTATATAAAGATCTCTTATAACTTAATAATAAAAAGACAACCCAAATTTAAAATGGGCAAAGGAAGAAAAACATAAACAAACAAACCAAAACAACAAAACAAATAAAATGGGCAAAGGACTCGAATAGCTATTGGTTGGCAAACTTGGGAGCTTCCCGGGTAAAATCTGTAACAACTGGTCCCCCTACATGGAGGGTAAGGAGAGACCAAAAGAAAAGGCAGACCACTGCAGATTAGAAGATGGCAGTTTCAATAAGCAAGGGAAGTGACATATGAGGCTTGTCTTGTGTGGCCACAATACGAGTAGATCTCCACACCCATCCACTGGAATCTGAGAAGTTTATAAAGAGTCCTTAACTGGATTCAGTCACGTATATTGTCCAGATGGTCTCAACAACACATTACTCTCTCAAGCATATGTCCTTTATTTTTTTTCTTTTTTAAATTTTATTTTTTGGCCGCACTGCACGGCATGTGGGATCTTAGTTCCCTGACCAGGGATTGAACCCAAGCCCCCTGCATTGGAAGCACAGAGTCTTAACCACTGGACTGCCAGGGAAGTTCCAAGGCTGTGTCCTTGAAAGTGGCTCCCACTGTGGGAACAGTGGGCAGAACAAACATTCCAAAGATAGGGGATGGGGTGGTAAGCCACTGACCCCAGGTCCAGCTCACAGGTCAACCAGTGGTCACATCCTCTTGATGACCAACTATATCCCCAACAATAGACATCAATGAGATACCACTTCACACCCACAAGGATGACTATATTCAAAAAGATAGATAATAACAAGCGTTGGTGAGGATGTGGAGAAACTGGAACCCTCACACGTTGCTGGTGGATATGTAAAATGATACAGCTACTTTGGAAAACAGTTGGCAGTTCATCAAAATGTTAAACATAGTTTCCATGTGATCCAGCAATTTCATTCTTAGATATATACCCAAGAGAACTGAAAACACATATCTACACAAAAACTTGTGCATGAAATGTTCATAGCAGCATTATTCACAATAGCCAAAAAGTGGAAACTCAAGTATCCATCAGTTGATGAACAGATAAATAAAATGTGGTATGTCCATACAATAGAACACTACTTGGCGATAAAAAGGAATAAAGTATTGATACCTCAGGCTATAACATGAATAAACTCTACATTATGCTAAGTGAAAGAAGTTTGTCACAAAAGAGCATGTGTTATATGATTCCATTCATATAAAATGTCCAGAATGGGCAAATCTACAGAGACAGAAAGTAGATTAGTGGTTGTCTAGGGCTAGCAGTATGGGTGTGGGAGAGGGGCATAGGTGTTGACTTCTAGTGGGCAAGAGGTTCCTCTCTGGGGTGATGAAAAAGTTCTAAATCAGACTGTGGTGATGGTTGCACAACTCTGTCACTATACTAAAAACCATTAAGTTGTACCATTAAATGGGTGAATTGTGTGGTATGTGATTATATCTTAATAAAGCTGTTAAAAAGAAAAAAAATTACTATTCCATTAAATTGATACAATATAATTTAAGGTGCCATTCTATTAATTCATTATTAAATACTGAGGTCATTTTCAGTTTTTCCACACTGCTGAGTAACAGTGTAACCAAATATTCCATTTGAAAGAACTATTTTCTACTAAAGCTGCTATAAATCTAATAGACATGTAATGTCACTAAGGTCACCTTTATAACTTCAAGATTAATACTTTACAGATGTAAAGAACTAGTTATCTTCCACACAATTATCTTCCATAAAACAAGGTCGGTAGCCTGTTCTTAAGCCTCATTTATGGTTAGTTTGGCAGTAAGAGACACAAAACTATAGTGCCTTAAACAAAGGAGAAGCTTATTTCTCTGTCACATAAAGTTCTAAGGCTTCCCTGGTGGCGCAGTGTTTAAGAATCTGTCTGCCAATGCAGGGGACACGGGTTCGAGCCCTGGTCTGGGAAGATCCCACATACTGCGGAACAACTAAGCCTGTGCGCCACAACTACTGAGCCTGCACTCTAGAGCTCGCGAGCCACAACTACTGAGCCCGCGTGCCTAGAGTCTGTGCTCCACAACAAGAGACGCCACCGCAATGAGAAGCCCGTGCACCACAACAAAGAGGAGCCCCCACTCACAGCAACTAGAGAAAGCCCACGCACAGCAACAAAGACCCAACGCAGCCAGAAATAAATAAATAAATAAATTTATTAAAAGAAAAAAAAGTCTAGAGGTAGGCAACCCAGGGCTGGGGTGGCAGGTATCTCCACAATGTCCTCAGGACCCCAGGCTCCTTTTAGTTTACTGCTTTGCGAATCGTAGAGTATGCTTTTACAGTTCAAATAGTAGCTATCACATCCCCATTCCAAGCAACAGGATAAAAGAAGCAGGAAAAATGAGTGGAAGGAAAAGGGCAACAAAGGGGACGTGCCAGATGTCATTAAGAAAAGTTCCTAGGGAATTCCCTGGTGGTCCAGTGGTTAGGACTTGGCGCTTTCACTGCCGAGGGCCTGGGTTTGAGCCCTGGTCAGAGAACTAAGATCCTACAAGCCACGCAGCGTGGACAAAAAAAAGAAAGTTCCCAGAAGCCATTTCTACTGTGCATCCATTGACCAAAACATTGTTACACAGCTATACTTAATTTCAAGTAAAACTGAGAATATCATCTTTATTCCAGGTAGCATGTGCCCAGATAGAAATTAGGGGTTCTGTCATCATGGAAGAAAGGGAAACAAACAGACATTCAGAAGTTAGTAGCAGACTCTGCCAATGACTCATAGCTTACCTAATGACATAAAACCCTACCAAAAGCTAGAAAGAAAAATAATCTGATCACGAAGGATGAAATAAATAAGATGAACTAAGAACTACACACTAAATAAACAGTATGAGGAATGACTATGCCTAATAGTGAAAAGCATCATAGGAGACATGATTGCAGAAGGGCAGAGAAGTAACCAAAAGTTCTAGTGTGGGGCAGCATTTTAAACAAAATGGGAGCCAGAGGCAATCTATCAGATACAGAAAGGCAAATAAAAAGAAACAGTTTAAATGATCAATGAAAAAATCATACTGCTTTTCACTTCCCATTTATGTTCCTTAAAAAACTAAAAATAGAACTACCATACAACACAGCAATCCCACTACTGGGCATATACCCTGAGAAAACCGTAATTCAAAAAGAGTCATGTACCAGAATGTTCATTGCAGCTCTATTTACAATAGCCAGGACATGGAAGCAACCTAAGTGTCCATCAACAGATGAATGGATAAAGAAGACAATAGATTTTTAACAAAACAGTTTATCTTTGCCTATTTTATTTGTTCACATGCTTCTAATTCCTGAAAGGCTTATATTAGCAACTGATTTTATTGCTTCTGGTTCTATTTCAAGCATATATATTGCATCTGACCTTTTCTATATACACTTAAAGATATAATCACTTCTGTTTGGGAATCACTTTTGTTGTAATTTTTTATTTACTTTGTTAATACATGCATACCACCTATGTCAGAAAAATACCAGAACACTCCCAAGAAATCCCAAGTACATAACTTGGTGTAAATTTACTTAATCCTTTTAATCAATTCAAGATACACAGACAGGGGCTTCCCTAGTGGCACAGTGGTTGAGAGTCCGCCTGCCGATGCAAGGGACACAGGTTCGTGCCCCGGTCTGGGAAGATCCCACATGCCGCGGAGCGGCTGGGCCCGTGAGCCATGGCCGCTGAGGCTGCGCGTCTGGAGCCTGTGCTCCACAACGGGAGAGGCCACAGCAGTGAGAGGCCCACGTACCGCAAAAAAAAAAAAAAAAAAAATACACAGACAGGCTTGGTTTTTACATAAGAAACATAATCAACTGGATGTGACTAAGATAAAGTGTTCAGGAGAGATAATATTTAATACGTTTCAGGAAAAAGATAATTGATACTTAGGTGTTCAGAAGAATTTAACCACAAATATGAAGATATATAAGCAAAAGTTACCATATGGGAAAAACAGAACTTTCTCAGCTGATGCTGAGATTAGTGTTAAAATTTTGTATTATGAATTTGAGTCATGAGAGAAAGTCCGGGGCCCACATATACACAAATGATCCAAACACTAAAAAATTTCATTTTCTTTAGATAATTCTACAACTGGTATGCACTTCCCAGAAGAAAGTACAGTTTTAATAAGATCATAGCTTCACAGGTATGTCATTTACAAGTCTCCAAAATGTAATAAACCCACCAGATTCTACATAGCATGATCATATGAATAAAGATAAGAAGCTGCCTCTTGAAATCACTAAATCTCAACACTATTTCAGCTTATTTAAAAGACAAGCCAAGCATGCTTGCTTGTTTCTGAGTCCCCTTTGCAGATCTGCTATTATAACTGACATAGACTACAGCATATACCATGTGGGAGAGTGGGGAAGCACTGGCCTGGAAAATCAAGAGGGTTGTGTTCCAGTCCTGGTTTAGCTCCCAGTTAGTCACTCTAAGCAAGACAACTTCTCAAGGCCTTCATTTCCTCATTAAAAACAAACAGGTTGGACTCAGTATTCTCTAAGGTCCTTTCCAGCGCTGTGATTCTATGGCGCCTTTTGGGTTCATTTCAGAAGACATAACACTTGTTTACATTAAATCACTTCTGATACATTTATTATCAGAAACTGTCCATACATGAAGTCTGAATTATTAAAATGTTTTACTTTTACTTTCTTACATATTTTTCAAGTCCGAAACAGTAATTCAAAACTCAACTATCGCGTTCTAATTTTTTAGTCAAAATAAGATGACCAGAATCATAAAACTTAGCATTCACAACATTAACCCTAGAAAAAATATGCATAATTAATAGAACATTAAAGCCAAAAGAATATCTGACAGAGCGAGAGAGAAATTAAGACTTCTTATGAAGTATGTTTCATTGACAATTACTCCATAACTGTGCACTCAGAATTTGTGGACATAACCTTACAAGCAGCGGAAAAGTCCAGCCCAAATGTCAAAACACAGAGCCAAATGAATCTGAATTTCCTAAAGAGACATTTTGAGGAAGAATGAATTCTTTCTTCTCCATTTCCCCATCCCTCTGTCCCAAAGAGGAGAATTTAAAATTATGTACTCTTTTGGCAATATTTTACAGAAAATAAATGCCAAGATAGAAGGACAATATTTAACTTAGTATTTCCTCTTCAATTCGTTTTTTATAGCAGACATGTTAATTTCATTTTGAACATGGTATGCCAAATAACCTGAACTTCCAGGAATGAAGTCATGTAGCTCCCCAAGAAATTTCTTCATGGCATCAATTGATATATAACCTACAGAATAAAATATATATATAGGAAATTCTATCATATTATCTGCTTTTCAATGTCTTTGATTTATTAGATAAGATTCCCAAAGAATGTTTTTAGAAAAGAAGTAAAAAGAAGAAATACCAGTGAGAAGATTCTCCGTGAAACTTGATAATTATCAGGGAACACCTTCCTCCCCCCTTCACCACTATCCCCCCAGGTTTCTACCTCCTTTTAAAACACAGATTCTTGATTTGCCACTTTGACTACAGAGAGTGTGATGTACAAGTTAGGGATGGAACATAAAAGTACCTAGACCAAAATAACTGGGACATGTGTGTGGCTTAGAATGTAATCACTTAGAATTACCTATCCAACTAGCTACTCACAGCACAAACAGCTAGCTCATCTTCCCTAGTAGAGCAAGCGACACTTTCCTGCACTGCTAACACTGAGATAACAGTCTTTATTAAAAAATTAATAGGAAAATTGTTATCACTGCTTGGTCAACAAAGGTTACAGGTGTGAGGAATTCTGATGTCATTAATAATCTGAAATAGATATGAGAATCAAAAAGAAAACCTAGAATGGGGAGAGCTTAAGGACTCAATGACTTTAAGCAATATTTCCTTGATAGCAGCTGCTCATCTGAGTGATAATGTTTCATGTGTAATATATGTTTGTGGTTTATACTAAAGTTGAAACCTGGTTTAAAAGTAGATACTGTATGAAAAAAATTCTGGTAGAGCTCAGGGATGACTGAATTTAGACCACCACCATTATCACCAGGTTATCTATACAGTTTGATTATTTATAATAGATAATAAATTCACAGTTAATAAATTAACTATGAAGCCAATCATATAAAATAGACTCGTATCTTTAAAGATATTTCAATCATAGCCATTTACTTCAGAAAATCTTTTAAAGCACAATTACTATACTCCATATTGTTCATGGTCTTTGCCTAACAGCTAGATTTCTATGTAAAATAAACTAGCACATAAAAATATTAATGTTTAATTAATTGCACATATACACTGTGTGAAGTTTCTAAAGATATATATGAGGATACAAAAATTTAAAATAATTACCATATTAATAAAAATATTCCTGTAAGTTAAAGAAGGATAGGACATTTATGCATAAAAATGGATTATTGTAGCAGTTTTGGAGTAGTTAGGACTTTAGGCTGAAGTTCACATACACCCAATTTAAACTAGCTTAAACAAAAGAGGAGTTTACTGGAAGGACATTGCCATATCAGTCAAACTATGAGGAAGGCAAACATATTGCTGGGAGTTGGAAATAACAAACATATTGCTGGGAGTCAGAAATAACTAGCACCAGCTCTCATGGCCATGTCACTAACCTCCAGTTTTTTCCTCTGCATGTTAGTTTCATTTTCCTCTCTTGACACAAGCTGGCTTTCCGTACATGGTAGAAAACATGCCCGCTGATAGCTCTTAAGTTTTATATCTTAGAGCTATGGTCACTTGAATAAGAATGACATGACTTGTTGCATTCCATGTCTAGAAATCCAGACAAAGAACTGTGATTGGCCCAGCTCAGATCAGGCATTCACTCCCAAACCAACTGTTGCGGGTAGGAGCAAGCTCATGTTTTAGAAAATGTAACCCAAATGAATTGGGAAGAAGAAAAGAGAGTTCTTAGGAAAGGCATTCTTGGTGGACAATTCCATATGAGTCTGTGGTAGCCAGCCCCCCCCAGATGGCCCTGAATGATCCCTATCTCCTGGTATTTACGAATTTGTGTAGTCTCCTCCTACTTTGTACTTGGGTTGGTCTATATGACCAGCAGCACTTGGCAGAAGTAATGATATGTCACTTCTGAGAATAGGATATAAAAAAGACATGGCTTCTGTCTGTCTTGGGCACACTCTTTCTCCCACTTGCATTTCACACTCTGAGGAAAGAAAGCTACCATGTTGTGAACAGCCCTATGGAAAAGTCCACTTGGTGAGGAGTCTAAGCCTTTTGCCAAAACCCAGCAAAAATCCAAGGCCTGCCAACAACCACATGCATGAGCTTCGAAATGGATTTTCCAGTCCCAGCTGTCCCTTGAAATAACTGCAGCCTGGCAAACAACGTGACTGCAACCTTATTAGAGATTATGAGACAGAAGTATCCAACTAAGATGCTCCAGGATTCCTGGCCCACAGAAACTATGTAATGGTAAGTGTCCATTGTTTTAAACTGCTAAGTTTTGGAGCAATTTGTTACACAGCAATAGATAATTAATACAGTATCTACTATAAGTTCCCAAACTTTTAATTATCAGAATATTTGTTTAAAAATTTTTGCCTGCAAGATATTTATCATTATTAGTAATTTTTTTCCTTTTATTAATCACACATGTAGCTGTTAATCAGAACTTTTTATCATGGGTAATAACCAGTGATATCAGACCTAGAGGATTTAATTCCAGTCAAAAACAAAAAACAGACCAAAAAAAAATCCGCTGATATTTTATGGGACATTGGTAATGCCTGTATATATTTTTGGTTGTCACAACTTAGGGGTCACGGGGGTGGGGAAAGGTTTCTGGATGGGATACTACTGGCATCTAGTGGGCACTGGCCAGGGTTGCCCTCTCCAACAAAGAATACCTGTCCTAAAATGCTGGCAGTTCCAGGACTGAGAAACCCTGTTCTACAGTATAGTCCAACTTGTACTTTCTAAAACCAAACATCTAATTAGTTTTATTTTAAGAGATTTAACATTGACTGAGTTGAACTCAACCCATTTTGAGGAAGAGACAGTCAAGGTATAGTCACAAAAATTGATACCACTGCCTAAATTAGAACTCTCATTCACTACATTTTCAATTAACACAAGATGATTTTCCCAACAAGAAGTTATTTCTTCCTGTACAAGCAGATGGGCATGACAAAAAAGGAAGGACTGTCACTTTACCTCAAAATTAAAGACAAATGAATTATCTTTTTTTTTTTTTTTTTTGGCCATACCGTGCAGGATCTTAGTTCTCCAACCAGGGATCAAACCCGTGCCCCCTGAAATGGAAGCATGGAGTCTTAAGGGGCATGGAGTCTTAACCACTGGACCACCAGAGAAGTCCCTGAATTATCTTTTAAAAAATGAAGCTTTCTTCCAAGAAAGTGTTATTTTAAAATTTAATTTAGAAATATAAAGAAGGAAGATAATTATTCAATTGCACAAATTAAAAAAATCAAAAATTTTACTTCTACTGATAAAATCAATACCAGCTTACCACAGGTTAAAATTATACTTTAAAGATTCTACTAATGATTATTTTTACAGTTCTTTTTTAGTTTGCTTTTATATAACACTGTCATGTCTTTTTGAACAGTCAGATGGCAATGAAACATAGAGCAACATTGTTACTTGTCCAAAACTAAGCATTTGTCTTTATTATGTGGCTGATTTTAATATTTATCATTGATCTTTATAATATGTTATCAAACACTTGGTAAGTCCAAATGAACAAAAGATATTTAGTACCTGGTGATGGAGTTGCCTGAAGCAAAATCAATACCAGTACTATACCACAACCATGGTTTAAGGTACCTACACTTTATCTGAATATGTAGGTGTAAGGATAAATCTAGGCAGCAATCAACTACTCCCAGTCTTAGTACTTAAGTACAGTTGACTCACCAGTAAGGTTGGGGTTAAGGGTGCCAACCCACCCTGTAGTCGAAAATCCACTTATAATATATAGCTAGCCCTGGGGATTCAAGGTTCCTCTTATCTGTAGTTCTACATCCACAAACTCAACCAACTGAGGATTATGTAGAACTGTAGCATTTATTATTGAAAAACATCCTCTTATAAGTGGACCCTCATAGTTCAAACCCATGTTGTCCAAAGGTCAACTGTACTTCTACTTAGTTCATTGTCCTTTGGAGTCAACAATTGCTCCTAAGAGTTCCAAAACTGACTTTTCTACTATCACAGTTGGATAGAAGTTTTCTTTGATGTCTCCAACACTCAGCCCAAAACTACACATTAAACGTTCTTTTTGAAGTGCTTTTCTGAAAGCTATTTTACATCACTCAAATGAACAGAAGAAAAAAAATAATAAAACAAATGTCTAGACAAATTGGTTAGAAGGAACAGTAATATGAGAGAAGACATTTAGGAATTTGTGAACTAGCTGCAAGAGGTAGTTTTGACACTGCTAAATAAAGAGAAAATGATAAATGTACAAATGATTTTATAATGAAATGTCAAAAAGCCTATACTGTTTAATTGCAGTGTCTTAAAAACAATTTTTTTAAAACCTCTATTTTTAAAATTATCAATGACCCTGCTGAATACTACCCAGATCAAATTATCCAAATATTATTTCCTTATCTCACCTCACGTAGCACTATCCAAATCCCAATGGTCACTTTTCAACTAGTTCCCTTGTTTGCACCCTCTCAATGTCAGCCTCAGTTAGCTGCCTTCTCTTTATGTTGGGCACTAGGAAACCCAAATATGGAGTCCATTGACACCTGGATGATCCATGAAAGGGCTTCTGGGCATAAGTGAGCCTCTTTAAATTACATGTAAATTTGTGTGTTATGTTTGTGTGTGTGTATGCTTAGGGAAAGGGACTTATGTTTCATCAGATTCTCAAAGGAAACTATAATCAGAATTGTCCATACAATTAATCTTCCAAATTGGGACACTTAAGAGTAAAGCAGAAACTAACACACCATTGTAAAGAAATTATACTCTGATAAAGATGTTAAAAAAATAAAAAAGAGTAAACACTAATGCCAGGACAACACGCATAAATTGGGACTGTCTTATGTAAACAGGGGTGTGTTTTCACCTTACCCATAGACCAGGATTTTTTTTTAACATCTTTATTGGAGTATAATTGCTTTACAATGGCGTGTTAGTTTCTGCTTCATGACAAATTGAATCAGCTATACATATACATATATCCCCATATCTCCTCCCTCTTGCGTCTCCCTCCCACCTTCCCTATCCCACCTCTCTTGGTGGCCACAAAGCACCAAGCTGATCTCCCTATGCTATGTGGCTGCTTTCCAGTAGCTATCTATTTTACATTTGGTAGTGTATATATGTCCATGCCACTCTCTTACTTCGTCTCAGCTTACCCTTCCCCCTCCCCGTGTCCTCAAGTCTATTCTCTACGTCTAGGGGCAGGACAGACCAGCATTTTAACACAGAAAATATGGAGCCTGTCTTTGGATTAGTTCTGCAGATTAATTTATTTAACGTGTGAATGATGTCTTCTATTAGCATGTATAATAGAGGGGGCTCTACTTTGTACAAAATATTCCCTTGTTTCTTCCCTACTTGGGTTGACTCTAAATTTTATTTTAAATTACCTGTTACCATGTTGTTCACTGGATAATTCTGAAGAGGGAAGTACATCTGCTTTTCTACAACTGGAGTCCTTATAAAATGCTTTTCTGTGCTATAAAATATAGAAACACATAGAAAGTCATGTTTATATTTTTTTGGACTTGTTTTACAAATGAGAAATGATTCCAGGCAATATATATAGCAATCTAATTGCTCTGTGATCAGACTTCAGTCTTACTGGGTGAAAACATTAACTACGAACTTCTTTGTGCTTCTAAGTAATACAAGGGCCCATACAGATATTTTTGGCTTTCTGGGCTGCTTCCTAAAACAAATATTTACTGAGTAAATACAGATGTGGGTCTTTTTCTCAATATTTTTGAAAGTATAATAATGCAATAATACTTTATAATTAGATAAAAAACAGATATACATATGTAATCTCAAATATGTTAAAAGAAAAGGCTCCATTTTAAATAATCACAGCATTTATTATTATTCAGTGTTCAAATAATTGGAACTCTATTAATTCGTATTTCCACACTTTAAAATAAATAAAAAATGATGTCTGGGAAAATCATGAGGTATACTAAGTGACTTCTGAGTTAAGAAGAAAAAAAGTTAAATTATTCTGAGTGTGGTTGTATAGTATATAATTAATTATATTCTAATTTTTAAAGAGCTAAGCAGTTTTCAACTAAAATATCCTATTTTCTAACTGCCAAATAACAATTTACTATATTTAGACTACATATAATCCATAGGTAATACAATTGTATGAAAATAAAAACCTTAATAAAAAATTGGAGTCATCCTTAAATTTATTTTCCTAAAAATTCTAAAATTACACTGAGTGATAACAAAGGTTTTACTTTCAATTTGTTTAAAAGTTAGAGTTCATCTAAACTCTTCTAAAAGAAACCATAGCTCAGTTAGGATGAGATCCTACAAATAAAGCAAAACAATATTCCCAGAAAACTCAGGGACTAAACAAGGATACCCATTATCATTGCTATTATTTGTCATGGCTCTAAAATTTCTGGCCAAGCAAAAAGAGATGAGGGAGGGGAGAGAAAGAAATGGAAGAGATATCTAGTGAAATGGAAGAGTTATATAGTGAAACGGAAGAAGAAATAGTTTCATTATTAACAAATGATATAAACGTGTACCCTGAAAAGCCAAGAGAATCAACTGAAATATTTTTAGAATCTTAAAGATTCCAAGTGGGTAAATATAAGACAAATACCCTCAAATAAATGACTTTTCTATGTCAGCAATAACTAATGAAGGAAGAAATGATCCAATCCACAATAGCAACAAAATTCATAAAAATCTAGGAATAACATAATAAGCAGTTTCTGATTCTATCTGTAGAAAAATCAGGAAACTTTACTAAGATATAGAAAAGAAAAATAAAGAAAAACAAAAAAGCATTGTCTTGGATAGGAATACTGAAAATTATAAAGACATCAATTCTTCTCAACCTTTAATATAATTCTCAATAAAATCCCAAAGGGATTTTAGTGTTTAAGAAAAAAATAATTCTAAAATTCACATGAACAATCACATGTTAGAAGATCTAATAGGAGGCAAGAACAAATTTACAATAGAATGAAAAAAAAAACCTAGGAATAATCTTAAAAGAAGTATAAGATTTATATGAAGGAAATATGAAAGTGTTTTTTAAGGGCCACAAAAGAAAACTTGAACAAGTAAGGAAAAAAATACCATTTTCTCAGATAGGAAGATTCAGCATCAAAGTCTCCCTAAATTAATCTATATTTTTTTGTAATGTCACTAAAAATAACAACAGAAGTTTTTGTTTTAATATGAACAAGCTGGTTCCAAAACTCAGATGGAAAAGTAAACCAGGAAGAATAGTTAACTAAGAAAATTTGGAAAAGAGTAAGGAGGAGGAACTAGCTCTAGATATTAAATCATATTATAAACAACTGAAACAGAATGGCACTGTTGCATGACAAATTAATGGAATCGAATATAAAGTCCAGAAATAGACCCAGATACTTATGTGGATTTAACCTAGGATAAAGGTGGCATTTCAGTAGAGTGGGGAAAAAGATGAATTATTCAATCAATATCCAAGAGTAGGTAACTATCTGAAAAAAAAAAGAAGGTAGATCGCCACCTCATATCTTACACCAAGATATATTCCAAACGTATCAAAGATTTGAATTTAAAAATAAAGAAATCACTAAGAAGAAACCATAGCAAAATAATAGTAATCTTAGAGAAGACTTTCCTAATTATGACATAAAACTCAAAAAGCCATTAAAGAAAATATTAATAAGAATGAATACATATAGTAAAAAATTTCTGAATGCAAAACCCAACATTTTTAAAGTCAAAAGACAAACATAAGCTAATAACTGTAATTTATTTCACAAAAAATTAATTCTCCTAAACGTAAAGGGTTCTTGCAAAAAAATAAAAGTCAATAGAAAAACGTGCAAAGGATATGAACAAACAGTTCACAGAATAGGAACTATAAATGGTTCTTAAACATATGAAAAGACATTCAACCTCACTCATAATGGCAATTCAGACAAAAAACTAGAGTAAGATACCACTTTATATCTATCAGATTAGGAAAGACCAAAACATATGTTAGCACACTGTGTTGGAGAAAGTATAGAAGAAAGAATGGTGACTAACCATCCCAGTTTACCCTAGATTGAGGGGTTTCTCAGGACATGGGCTTTTCAGTGCTAAAACCAGGACAGTCCCAAGCAAACCTGGATGGCTGGTTACCCTAGCCTGGAAAAGGTACTTAAATACACAAACAATAGGAATGTAAACTGGTTTAACCTCTATGGAGGGCAATTTGACAATGATTGTATCAAGGATACAAAATGTATATGCCTTTTGACCTAGCAATTCCCCTTCTAAGAATTACCCTAAAGACACTTGCACACATGCAAAATGACATTACATGATCAATCACTGAAGCACTGTTTTTAACAGCAACTTAGAAATTACCTGAAAGTCCAGTAAAATAGGAGACTAGTTAAATAAATTATGGTAAATCCATACAATAAAATAGTACACAGCACAAAAATGAAAAAGCTCTTTATGTAGTAATATGGAATGATCTCCAAGGTAAATTATTAAGAGAAAAAAGGCAAGGTGCTGAACAATGTTTATAGAATACTACTATTTGTGAAGTAGTATATGCATATATAAGAAACTGATAACATTGGGGTTGCCTCTGAGAGGGAAACTGGCTATCTAGGAGCCAGTATATTTCATAGTTTCCCCTTTTGTGTATCTTGGATTTTGAACCATATGAATATATTTCCTAAAAAATAATGAAAATTTGAAAGTAGAAAAATAATAAGTAGGCATGAAGAACTAAGGAAGAGATTTTTAAAAGGAGAGTATCACACTGGTCAGAATGGCCATCATCAAAAAATCTACAAACAATAAATGCTGGAGAGGGTGTGGAGAAAAGGGGACCCTCTTGCACTGTTGGTGGGAACATAACTTGATACAGCCACTATGGAGAACAGTATGGAGGTTCCTTAAAAAACTAAAAATAGAACTACCATACGACCCAGCAATCCCACTCTGGGCATATACCCTGAGAAAACCATAATTCAAAAAGAGTCATGTACCACAATGTTCATTGCAGCTCTATTTACAATAGCCAGGACATGGAAGCAACCTAAGTGTCCATCAACAGATGAATGGATGAAGAAGATGTGGCACATATATACAATGGAACATTACTCAGCCATAAAAAGAAACGAAGTTATCTGTAGTGAGGTGGATGGACCTAGAGTCTGTCATACAGAGTGAAGTCAGAAAGAGAAAAACAAATACCATGTGCTAACACATATATATGGAATCTAAAAAAAAAAAAAAAGGTCATGAAGAACCTAGGGGCAAGATGGGAATAAAGACGCAGACCTACTAGAGGATGGACTTGAGGACATGGGGAGGGGGAAGGGTAAGCTGGGACAAAGTGAGAGAGTGGCATGGACATATATACACTACCAAATGTAAAACAGCTAGCTAGTGAGAAGCAGCCGCATAGCACAGGGAGATCAGCTCGGTGCTTTGTGACCACCTAGAGGGGTGGGATAGGGAGGGTGGGAGGGAGGGAGATGCAAGAGGGAAGAGATATGGGGATATATGTATATGTATAATTGATTTACTTTGTTATAAAGCAGAAACTAACACACCATTGTAAAGCAATTATACTCCAATAAAGATGTTAAAAAAAAAATTCCCTGTGCTATACAGTAGGTCCTTGTTGACGATCTGTTTTATATAGAGTAGAGTGTGTATGTTAATCCCATGCTCCTAATTTATCCCTCCCCCCACCTTTCCCCTTTGGTAACCATAAGTTTGCTTTCTATGTCTGTGGGTCTGTTTATGTTTTGCATATAAGTTCATTTGTATCATTTTTTTAGATTCCACATATAAACAGTATCATTTGAAATAAATAAATAAATAAAAATAAGAGGAGAGTAATGAGTTTGGTACTTACTTGCCTTGTCAGGTATTAAAATACATAAAGTTATATAACTTAAAAGAATATTATGTTTATATCAAAATAGATCCATAGATTAATGGAATAAAACAAATAGTCTAAAAACAGATCTCCAGACATTAAACACAACATATGAGAATGGAAATCACATCAGTTGGAGATAGATTTATTCTTAAAAAACTGGTGGAAAATTCTTATTTGTAAGACAAAAATAAACTTCGATCTTCACCTATTACCATACATCAAAATAACTATCTGCAGAATTAAAAACCAATTTGATACCTGAATGGGAAAGGACTTTTCTGAACATAAAAGCGATAGAAGAAACAATAAAGGAAAAGTGATTAGTTTAACAATGTAAAAACTCAAAGCTTGTATCTCTAAAAAATATAAGCCAGAGAACAATCTGAGGAAATAATGTGACAAACTGGCAAAAGAATAATATAGCTAAAAATGTCAGACAAGTTGATAAGAAAAGCAATAAGACTCCCAATAGAAAATGGAGAAAGGATAAAAACAAGTCACAGAAAAGAAAATGTAAAATGCTAATAAATTCAAAAAGATTCAAACCTACTAGTAATCAAAGAAAAATGCAAATTAAAACAAGATGCTGGGCTTCCCTGGTGGCACAGTGGTTGAGAGTCCGCCTGCCGATGCAGGGGACACGGGTTCGTGCCCTGGTCCGGGAAGATCCCACATGCCGCAGAGCGGCTGGGCCCGTGAGCCATGGTCGCTGAGCCTGCGCATCCGGAGCTTGTGCTCCACAACAGGAGAGGCCACAGCAGTGAGAGGCCCGCGTACTGCAAAAAAATCCCACAAAAAACAAGATGCTATTTTTCATCTATTAAATTAGCACAAGCCTTCTTATTAATACTCAATATACTGATGAGGATGTGGTGAGACCAACACTGGTGGCAGTTTTAAATTTGTACTTTTGAGGGAAGCAACTGACAATAGGCATCATGGCCTTTAAAAATACTCATACCTCATTAATACCGTAAATTCCACATCTGAGAATTTACATTAAGAAAATTATCAAGGGAATTCCCTGGTGGTCGAGTGGTTAGGACTCTGTGCTTTCACTGCCAAGGGCCCGGGTTCTATCCCTGGTTGGGGAATTAAGATCCCACAAGCTACATGCCACAGCCAAAAGAAAAAAAAAAAATCTAAAAAGTAGAGAAAGATTTATTTTTAAAAAGATGTTCATGAAGGTGCCACAAGAGTAACAAATTGTAATTTTTAAAAAAAAATTAAAGGAAGGTGGTTAAACAGACAATAAGATTAAATGCCATATACAGCCATTACAAATCATAATATTAAATAAGGTTTTTCAGAATGGGGAACTGCCCATATAATATTAAATGGAAAATCAAGAGACAGACTATATCTGCAGTCTGACCTCAACTCTGCTTAATGTGTATGTCTATAAAAAGCTAGCAAGAAATGTACTAATGTTGATGGTGGTTATCTGAGTGGTGGGTTTGCTTATAATTTAAATTTTCTTTATTCTTTTCTTTTTTAGTAGTTTTTCTTTTTTTAGCATTTTCCATCTTGACAAATTACATGCTTTATATTTATAATAAAATAATTAAGAACAAGAAAAATAAGCAAAAATTCATGCCATTTTCAGAAGATCTGGGAACTTACTGGGAAAGGAAAACAGCATAGTGATTAAGAGTTTGGACTCTGGATCAGCTAGAGTCGGTGTCAAATTATGTTCACTACTTAAATAATATTGGGTGAATTATTTAGCTCTCTGAACCTGTTTCCTCAATTGTGAAATGAGGCTAATGCTATTTAACTGTCTTATAAGGTTGTGAGCATCAAATGAAATACTGTGAACTGCTTAGCTCACAAATGTCTTGTATTTGGCAAGTGTTCAAAAACTAGCTCACCACTTAGTGTTCACTATCACTAGTAGCATGCCAAAAAAATAAACTTCGAGTAGGGACAAAGTGTATTTTATCTATGTTTGCACTGCACCCTCTGGTGGTTCTACAAAGAAAAAGGCTCTAACTAGACACCTACTTTGTCTATTTTTGTTGTTGTTATTGGAAAATACTGGACATATTTTCCCCAGATTTGTAAGCCCTCTTTGTATATTAAGGAAAATAGCCTTTGTCAAATACTTTTTCAAGTGTATATTTTTCTTTTGTCTTGGTTTATGGTATTTTTATTTCCATGTGCAAGTTTAAAATATTTTTGGTAGTCATATTATCAATCTTTTCCTTATGCTTCTGCATTTTGCAGGACAACCATTTCTTTTTTCTTTTTTTTTTTAATTCTTTTTTTTTAAAATTTATTTGCTTGTGCCAGGTCTTAGTTGCGGCACTCGGGATCTTTAGTTGTGGCATGTGGGATATTTTAGTTGCAGCATTCAGGCTCTTAGTTGCAGCATGCAGGATCTAGTTCCCTGACCAGGGATCAAACATGGGCCCCATGCATTGGGAGTGGAGTCTTAACCCCTGGACCTCCAGGAAAGTCCCAGGACAACCATTTCTTGAAAAAAAAAAAACCATATATATCTGATGTCTTTCCAAGTCAAGTGAATCACTGGGAGTTACTTTACTTTTTAATTTCTATTTCCCATTCTTCTCTTAAAAGGTCACTTAGGATAACCATTTTCTTCTACTTCTATTTCATTTTTCTTCCTCTCCTTACCAGCTTCTTATCTCAGAAACCATAACAAGTTCAAAGGAGTGCTATACATAGAGATCCCAAAGACCTAGAATATGGATACTCAAACCCAAGCGGTGGATTATCTAGAAGTCATAGGACCATGAAGCAATAGTTTACTAAACTTAAAATAATTAAATATAAAACTTTATGTTAAATCAGATAATAACTTATTTCAAATTAAAGAAAAACAGGAGGTACAAAAGGTATAAAAAATTATGGGAAAAAACTTAAAATTAAAAAAACTATATAAATTAAACTCATTAATTCTTATATTGAAGAAAGATCATTTTTATTTCAGCAGCTAAATACCAGACTTTCATATAGTTAATGCTCCCTATGAACATATGAAAACCACTGAACTGGAAAATACAGAATTAGGACTAGATAATGAGTAAGTCTGAAACAAGGGGGCCTCTCAGAGATTGGACCTAACACGATGGCAAGTCCATGTCTGTTTGTCTTTTAAGATATAATTTTAATTTCTTAAACCAAAGTAGCCACTTTACGAACAATTTGGGAAGGAAAGGGGGAAATCACCCAGAACTCCCAATCCTAATAAAATTACTGCTAATATTTCTTTCTTTCTTATTATAATACATAGTTTAAAAATAATGTAACAGTGATCAAAATATACATAAAATTTTTGTTTATTTTCTGCAAGGATAGTCTAGCATAATAGTTAAATGCATGCATTCTGGAATTAGACTGACCCAGTTCAAATCCTGCTTCTTCCCATTTAGTAAAAGTTTGTATGACTTTGGGCAAATTACTTAATCTATATATACTTGATCTCTTTTTCTGTAAAATGGCAATGGTGATAATGATATCAATCTCATAAGACGACTGTGAAAATTAAATGAGATAAACACACAGTGTTCAAAGGTGTCTATACTTAATTGAATATCAGTGAAGTATACAAATTCAGTACCTTTTAGATAATTCTTTTTTGTGATCCGTTGCTAGTACACTGCTTTCCCTAAGGGACTTTATTTCATTTGGTGTTACTTCATCATGCTGAGAGCAAAAGAAATCACATTTAAAAAAATCAGCACACCAATGATGCAATCAATAATTTTTTTAAAAAAGTAAAGAAAAAAATTGGTAATATATATCAAGAGTCACAAAAATATTTATACACTCAGGTCCATCCCATCTAGTTTGGTGGGAAAAACTCACAAAATTTTGTACACACACACATACACACACAGAATTATATTATATATTTTTAGAGATACGTAAAGAAAGAAGACCAGGATTTTTAAAATATCAGCTGTGTTTGTATTAGATAGTAAAACTGACTGATTTTATTCTCTTTTTGATTTTTTGAAATTTTCCCTAATGTGGTCATATTACTTTTTAGTTTAAAAAAATAAGGAAACCAAAAAAAGTATTATTAATTTAAACTTTCTTAAAATCCTTGACTTGAAAACTCCTAGGTTTCCTGTGAACTACAAATCAAAAATATGAAGTAAGCTGAACAAATTAAGTTTCCCCTTAAAAATTAAAGTGGAGTATTTAGCTATGAAGTTACAAAAGAACTAAATGTATATTAAGCTTTTCCAAAAGATTATGTGAAAGTGACTGACCTCAGATACTGGTACCTATCACATAATATGTTTACTTAATATGCCATTAGGAAATTTCTATATTTGGGTCACAAATCCATTCCAAACAATAATAATGTTCCCCCAAATTACCTTCCAGGTTTACCCTTTATAAAAAGTATTTATTTCTTTATTTGGCTGCATCAGGTCTTGGTTGCAACGTGAAGGCTTGTCTGTAGCTTCTCTCTAGCTGTGGCACGTGGGCTCTAGAGCTTAGTTGCCCATGGCACGTGGGATCTTAGTTACCTGACCAGGGACTGAACCCACATACCCTGTATTGGAAGGCGGATTCTTAACCACTGGACCACCAGGGAAGTCCCCAGATTTACCCTTATTATTGCCATTGGATGAAGTACCTTCTACTTACATATTCCATGGTTACATTATTATAATTGGATAATACTCAACATCAATCAATATTTGAAAGAACAAAATCCTTTATCGTATAATCATACAATTTCTAGAGTCAACAGTCAGTACAGGCATGTGCTACTAATTTTTTAGTAGAAAGAAACATTAGATTGGATTGGAGCTGATAAAATCTGGTTCCACTTTGCTAACATCTGGTTATGTGAACTAAGTCAGGTCTTTACCTTCTTACCTCAATTTTCTCATTTCTAAAACAGAATGATTAAATTAACGAACTTTAAGGGCCTTTCGGTATACTCAATAACTATTATCAAATAATAACCATTCTACCACCACTCATGTCCCTGGAAACACTCTGACAAGTCAAGGATTAGATATTTGATCCTTAGTACAACATAGCCAACGATACTAAAAGAGCTATTATTTTCAGATGATGACGCTTTGGGAAGAAATAACAAGTTAATGAAAGGAATACAAAATGCATAAATTAATTGCTGGGCTTCAGACATAGAGATTTTCTCTCTTTTTATTTTGAAAAAATTCAAGCTTACTGAAAAGTTAAAGAATAATACAATAAGTACTATATACCTTTTGCCCAGATTCACAAAGTGTTAACATTTTTGCCACCCTGCATGCCCTCTCTCTCTCATTTTTTATTTTTGCTGGACCATTTGAAAATATTTGCAGATATTATGACATTTCACTCAATCTTTAGCATGCATTTTCTAAAAAAACAACAACATTATTTTATCATTTTAATACCACTATCATAATTAAGAAAATTAACATTAACTCAATATCACCTAATATATACATTGCATATTTAAATTTTTCCGACTGTCCTCAAAATTTCTTTTTTACATTTTTTTAAATTAAAAAATCCACAATCCATTCAAGGTTCATACATCACATTTGGTTCTTATGTCTCAATCTAGAACAGTCTGCCCTGTTTTTTTTTGTTTTTTTATGACATCGTTTTAAAGAGTCTAAGCCAGTTAGTTGCTTTGTGACATGTTCCATAATCTGGAATTATCTGAGTATTTACTCATGATTAGATTCACAATTTTGAACAAGAACACTACAAGATAATATTGTGTACTTTTCTTTTTTTGGCACCATGAGGTGGGCGAGATCTTATTTCCCTGACCAGGATTCGAACCGGGGCCATGGCAGTGAAAGTGCCGAGTCTTAACCACTGGATCCCCAGAGAATTCCCTATATTGTGTACTTTTTATTATATCACATCGAGCTGAACATAACAAGAGGTTGTTCCAATATTGGTGATGCTAAATTTTATCAGTTGGTTATGGTGGCGTCTGCCAGGTCCCTCCATTGTAAAGGTACAAGCATTGCTTGCCTTTGTAATTAATAAGTAATCATCAATGAAGTGATCATTTTAGATCATGATTTTAACACCCATTAATGACACTTGCCTAAACCAATTATTTTACTGGGGGTGGTACAGTGCGAATTTTCTATTCTATCATCCTTTCTTCGTTTATTACCTTTTATTCTGAAAGGAAATTTTCCCTTATCCCACCCTTTCCTTCCTTCCTTCCTTGCTTCCTTCCTTCTTCCTTTTCCACCTTTGTTCCTCCTTTCCTTCCTCTGTTCTTCCTTTTTTCTTTCTTTATGCTTTTGGAGTATCACTATGGAATCACGGATTTTTAAAAAAATTTAATGTATGGGCTTCCCTGGTGGTGCAGTGGTTAAGAATCCACCTGCCAATGCAGGGGACACGGGTTCGAGCCCTGGTCTGGGAATATCCCACATGCCGCGGAGCAACTAAGCCTATGTGCCACAACTACTGAGTCTGCACTCTAGAGCCCGGAAGCCACAACTACTGAGCCTGCGTGCCACAACTATTGAAGCCCGTGCGCCTAGAGCCCGTGCTCCGCAACAAGAGAAGCCACCGCAATGAGAAGCCCACCCACCACAACGAAGAGTAGCCCCCGCTCGCTGCAACTATAGAAAGCCCGTGAGCATCAACAAAGACCCAATGCAGCCAAAAATAAATAAATTTATATTTAAAAAAAATTAATGTATATAATCCATTATTCTTTTTGATGCTCAAATTATCCCAAATTTGGCTTTGCATAAAGATTCTGAAATAAGTCACAAGCACAGGCAAATTTGAGGCAGGATGGCAAAAGCTAAAAAACTTTCAGTATTGCACACATTTATTAAGGGGTATTATTCATAACATTTAACAAATGGTACGACACAGGAATTAATCAAATAGCATCTACACTGGCAGTAAAGAACTGGTAAATACTGTGTACCTATTACTCCCTTAATATTACTGAGATTTCCAAGTTTTTTCAAATTTTCAAGTTTTTACGTGAATAATTTTATTCATACAAAAAAATCTCAATTTTACTAAGGTACTAGTGTAAAAATAATGTCAAACTAGATATGTTCAATAAAAGCATGTCCTTTAAGTTCCTTACTCTGGGTCATTGGTGCTAACATATCACAAGTAAGCATTTTTAAGATTACATTGCTTTCAAAATTTTTTGAAACTGTAGATTCTAATCGAGCACCTTAATTTACTCTTACCTTTTCTATCAGAGAATGTTGGTCTTGTTCCCAAATAAAACTACCAATTTTTCTTCTTATTTCTGTAGTAAGAAAAACAAATCCAATACTGTTTTTTAAAAAGTAACTTTGTAGAATTTTCTGAATTTTGTTTAGGTTTCAAATTTCTAAGTCAGTATTATTCCACTTGCATCAAAAGTACCTAAGATACTTGTTTAAAATGCAGATTCTTATTGAGCCAGATCATTGAGGAGAAGCTGGGGAATTGCATTTCTAACAAACTCTCCAGATCACTCCAGTGCATTATGAGAATCATTGTTGTAAACTTTCTTGGCTGCAATACATATCTTCATCTGATGTCAGTGTCTTTAGGCCAAGCATTATAAAGAAGACAACTGTCTAGTCAAAATAAAAGGCATAGGGCTTCCCTGGTGGCGCAGTGGTTGAGAGTCTGCCTGCCGATGCAGGGGACACGGGTTCGTGCCCCGGTCCGGGAAGATCCCACATGCCGCGGAGTGGCTGGGCCCATTCCATGGCTGCTGAGCCTGCGCGTCTGGAGCCTGTGCTCCGCAACGGGAGAGGCCACAACAGTGAGAGGCCCGCGTACCGCAAAAAATAAATAAATAAATAAAAGGCATAAAATTCCTGAATCTGTAGAGTGCTTCAAGAATTTACTTTGTTAAAAAAGAGGTTGGATGAACAACATGTCTAGTGGGCGTGGTAGTACAGGAATTCTACAATGCTCAGCATGTCAAAGGACTATGAAATTATCTTAAATCAATGATCTCAAAAGTTTCCACAGTATACCACTCAAGGACAAAAAGTTAACATTCCTCTAGACCTAAGCTGTCCAATATAGCAGCCACTAGACTAGATACATATTGAGATGTGTGGCTAGTCCAAAACGAGACGTGCTGTAAGTTTAAAATAAACAATGGATTTCAAATCCAGTATCAAAAAAGAATGTAAAATTTATCAATAATTTTTATATTGATTATATATTGAAATGATAATATTTTAGATACATTAGGTTAAATAAAATATTTCTTAAAATTAACTTCATCTCTTATTAGTTTTAATGTGGGTATTAGAAAATTTTAAATTAGTGTGTGGCTTACACTTGTTTGCCTCTCACACTTCTACTAGACAATCCTGGTCTAGGTGAATAATAATGCATACTTTTCATTTTTAAAAAGGATCATGTTTTCATTTAAAACAATTTTTTTAAAAAAATTGAATGCATTTTAATGTAAGATGCTAAACACAAAGACTTAATAGGAGTGATAATTTAAAATTAGATCAGATAGTCATTCCACAATATAAGTTCCCTGAAGGTGGGTATTCTCTGATTTGCAGTTTTTGAGTAAATCAATTCTCCTATCCAGTCATTAATTTATTTGCATAACCACTTAGAACAATTTATTTTTATAAATTATAACTAGGTCTCACCAGGACATCAACTATAGAAGGAACCCAATCTTTGGGGTTTCCAAAGCTCTTCTATAGAAACATTTTTCAAGTTTTTTTGTTTTTTTTTAAATACTCTGCTCACTGGGAATTTTTACTACTTTCAGTCTGTCTTTCTAGGGATGGACACATACACATCGAAAAACACATCAAGAATTGGACAATAATGCAAGACTTACAAAAATGGGATATTTAAAGTTAGTCCATAAAAGATAGGTAGGATTTGGACAGAACAGGATAAGAAAGGGGGTTCCAAGCAGGGAAAACTAAAAGGACCAATCTCAGAAGCAATTTATTCACTTGCCCTTTACTTGATAGGGTTGCTGAAATAATTAATGTGAAAGTACTTTCAATAATATAAAGAACAATATAAATATATGGGTTTATTATCACACTGAATCTTGAAATATCAGGAAAAACATCCAGAAAAATAATGGTGAGATTCAAAACTAGCAACGAACATTTATTATATACTCACAGGTCAGACTACTTAATATATTATCTCATTTTATCCTCAAAACAACTCGGGAGGTGACAAAATTAGTAAGTGTTGGATCCTAGCCAGTGAACACTGTGAGGACAAGATCTGTATCTTACTCACCACTGAATCCCCAGCACCTTGGTTGAAACGTGGCACACAATAAGAGCTCAATAAGAGCTCAGTGAACGTGTGAATGAATGATAAAGTGAGGATGCACACCCAAGGCAATCTGATCCAAAGTACATGCTTTTCTATTTATATTAAATGATACAAAACACAAAAATCTCTGAGAACAAAGATCAGTAAAGTTGGGTGACATAGCTGGATTTGGCAGTCTAACAGAGATTAGATGAAAGATCTTTGCTAACCTTTTTGAAGGCATTCAGGAGGAAGAATAAAATGACCTAAAGCCACCGAGTTTTTTATTTCAGCATTAGCTACTGCAGAGAGATAGCAGGCGTGAAAAACTGTAGCATTATCTTCTATGTAATCAAGACTCTGATATATTCTAGGAGAAAGAAAGGAAATATTTGAAATTATGAAATGAACAAGAATGTATTCAACATTTCAAAACAGAATAAATGAACAGAAAGAGAATTATTGGTAGGTAATCAGGAGACTGGGGGTGGGGGAGTGAAGGGGTGAGAAGGGGATCAGCCAGGACGGTGATCAGACGTCTGTTTTGTAAACATAATCGGACCGCAATGTGAAGGGGGATCACAGGTGGACAGTTGGAGGCACAGCAACCTCTCAGATAGACTACTGTGATTTGGGGATAAGAGGTAATTTACGGTGTATACTAAGATAGTGGCAGGAAGAACAAAGAACATTTACAGGGGCACAATCCATGGTGTTTGGTCATGGATTAATTGGATTAATTAATGGATTAATGGGGATAGGGGTTATTATTCAAAAGAAACTACCAAGGTTTTAAGTTTAAGAACACAGCAGCTGGTACAGGTATGAGAGGCAATCAGGAGATTTGGTTTAAACATGTTGAATATGAGGGTCCTTCAAGGCGCCACGGGGATGTGGGAGATTCAAATGGAAACACACCACTGGAACTCGGGAAAAGATCTGAGGACCAGGTAGGAAGCCATGCCATTGCGGCAGAAAAGAGAGGAGAAAGGTTAGCTATTCCCGCGCCTACTTCCTCCCCGCACATCTAGGATTGGACTGAAAACTTGATCGTTTCCAGTATCTTCCTATTATTAATATTTATTAGTGGACTGCAACTTCTATCTCCAAATCCTGGCTCCTCATGACCCAAAAGGTACTGCCTGGTGGGCTTCAGGTACCTCAGCGTGTCTGGGTGTGAGGCATCGCAGCTGAACAAGAAATCGGCGGCCCTCGGGTCACTGATGGTCCCCCCTTCGGCCACTGTGGAGGCAAGAGCACAGGGTAAGCCCATCAAGTGTCCTGCGGCCAAGGTACCAGAGGGAGGAAGGGGTGCTCCCCTCCCCACCTCAGCCACCCGCTTCTGCCCAGCTTCCTACCCCAGAACTGCCTCAGGTTGCAGCTGACGCTGCGGCAGAACCAAGCCCGCTGCCCTTGAAACATGGCGCCGCCTCACACGCCTCACAAGCGAGGAGGTGGGGGGAGGGGGCCAGGAGCCGAGATCACTGATTGGTCGGACGTCTGAAGCCAGCTCCATGATTGGTTCTCAGAGTAATGAGCGGGGAAAGCCTGAGGCGCAACGGAGAAGGTTCCCGTCGCTGCCAGCCTGTGCGGACCAGCTCGTGGTATTGTGAGGAGGACCCTCAGCTTCCCCGGACTCGGTGGAGGACGCAGGTCAGTCGTGCTTGTGAAATTTAAACCCTAAGTATTAAAAAAGTTGTGCTGTGTTATTATTTTGAAGCAAAACTCATTTTATCACTTCATCTATAAATGTTTCAGCTGGAATCTCTAAAAGATGAAGACGTCTTAAAAAACAGTACCATTGGGGCTTCCCTGGTGGCGCAGTGGTTGAGAGTCCGTCTGCCAATGCAGGGGACACGGGTACTGTGCCCCGGTCCGCGAAGATCCCACATGCCGCGGAGCGGCTGGCCCTGTGAGCTATGGCCGCTGAGCCTGTGTGTCCGGAGCCTGTGCTCCACAACGGGAGAGGCCACAACAGTGAGAGGCCCGCGTACCACAAAAAAAAAAAAAAAAAAAAAAAATCATTGGACTTCCCTGGCGGTCCAGTGGTTAACACTCCGCACTTCCACTGCAGGGGACAGGGCTTCTATCCCTGTTCCGGGAACTAAGATCCCACATGGTACATCCCACATGCCGAATGGTGCAGGCAAAAAAAAAAAAATTAAAAAATAGCAATTCTTCAATATAGTCATATATCACCAGTGTTCAAATTATGTTTTCTTTATAGTTTCCCCATCCCCCGCCTTACATAAGTTTTAATAAGCTATATTTTTCTGGCGTTGGGTCCACTTAATCTAAAATTTCAAAAATATTGATAAAAAGTTGACCATAAAACCTTCTATAATATTTTGTAATGTCTGCAGGCTCTGTGGCAGTTGTTCCTTTTCCATTTCTGATATTAGTTACTGATGTTAGTGCCTTCTTTTCATTTCTTAGTCTCACCAGAAGTTTGTCATTTTTTTTTTTTTTTTTTTTTTTTTGCGTTATGCGGGCCTCTCACTGCTGTGGCCTCTCCCGCCACGGAGCACAGGCTCCGGACACGCAGGCTCAGCAGCCATGGCTCACGGGCCCAGCTGCTCCGCGGCACGTGGGATCTTCCCGGACCTGGGCACGAACCCGTGTCCCCTGAATCGGCAGGCGGACTCTCAACCACTGCAGCACCAGGGAAGCCCGAAGTTTGTCATTTTTATTAGACTTTTCAAAGAACAAACTTACGATATTTTTTATATGACTCCCATATATTTCTTTTGTATATCTTTAATTTCTGCTCTTATAATTTCCTTCTACTTTTTTTTTTTGGCTTTAAATTGCTGTTCTTTTTCTAATTTCTTGAAAGAGATGACTGATTTTCATCCTTTGTTTTTCTAATATGTGCATATAAGACTTATCGATTCCCTTTAAACTGTGTGCCAGTTTTTCAGATGTCATTTTTCATTATCATTCAATTCAAAATATTTTCAGATTTCCAATAGGAGTTTTTTTGATCCATGGGTTATTTAAAATATTTTAAAATTTCCAAATACATGTGATTAGTTATTTTGTTATCGATGTCTGGTTTAAATGAATTAAGGTCAAAGAATATAGCTTGTGTGATTATAATCTTTTTACATTTGTTGTAATTTTCCTTCTGACTGAAGTATATGGTCAGTGTTCTGTGTGTGTTTACAAAGAATGCCCTGCAGCTGTTGGATGTTCTCAGGTGTTGGGTACACTGTTCTAACATATGTTCATTGAGTCAAGTTTGTTAATCATATTGTCTGATTCTTCTATCAGTTACCGAGAGAGGCATGTTAAAAATCTCCTAAGTTGTTTGTAGATTTATTAATTTATTGTTAATTACTGCTTTATCTATACAGAAATTATGTTGTTAGGTGCATGCAAATTTATACTTGTTACTTCTAGTTGATTGAACAAGCATTGAAATATAAAACGCAGAACTTTAAAACATGTAGAATAAAACATAGGAGAATATCTCTCTGACCTCTGAGAAGGATTTTTTTGTAAATGAGACACAAGTATTAAGCCATAGGAGAAGATATTTGCAGTGCAAATAACCAACAAAGGATTGGTATCCAGAACATATAAGTAACCCTATGAATCAATAAGAGACAATCTGATGCAAAAATGGGCAAACATCTGTATAGGCATTTCACAGAAGAGGAAACTTAAGTGGTTAATAAAATTATGAAAAGATGCTTCAACCACAGTGGTAATTAGGGAAATGCAAACTAAAACCAGGAGATACCATTATGTGTACCCACCTTACTGATAAAAACTGAATTGTCAAAGACTTAGATTAATGGGAACTCCCACTGCTGGTGGCAGTGTAAATTGGCACAATAGAGTTGACCAACTGATCAGCATTACTTACTTGAAGATGTGCATACCCTATGTACCAGTGCTTATCAGGTGTAAACCTAGAGAATTCTTGCTCCCATTTACCAGGTCACATATCCAATAATGTTAATGGCAACATTGTTGCTAATAGCAATAGCAACAGCAACAATTAAAAAAATGAAACAACTAGAACCAACTACTTACCTATTAACAGTAGTTTGGATGTTTAAATTGTTGAATTTTCATACACTGGAATACAACATAAGTTTGAATTTTAAAAAAGCTAAGGAAGGCGTACAACATGATTCCATTCATTTAAAGTTCAAAGAACAGACGTAATGATACTATACTTTCTAGGAATACATACATATGTAGAATGGAAAAAACTAAACAATACATTTGTTGGAAAAACATACCTATGAATTATTTGCAAAAAAGAAAAATCCAGACACAAAATGTAGAATAGTGATTACCTCAGGGCTGGGAGAGATACATAGGGGCCTTCAAAGGTTTTGATACTGTTCTATTTCCAAAGCTAGATGGTGAATTAATGAGTGTTTGTTTCTTCGTATTATTCTCCAAACTGTACATATACATTGCATACATGCTTCTGAATGTATTTTACAAGGCATTTTCCTTTTGAGGTTCTCACCTCAGTGAATCCCAACACACTGACTGGGGCCTCTTTATACTCTACTTCATTTTTTGGTTACTATCAGCCTCATCTCCTGTGGCCTGAGAGAAAACAGTATATAAGATAGCCCCAGTCATGCTTCTTAGTGAATACTATTCAGAGTCTATTTCTAGCAGGGAAATCCCGTATTGGTGTTTCATAATTCATACTCGTTAGAAGAATTCCTGCCTTTTTAAAAATGTTATTTTATTTATTTATTTATTTACGACTGCGTTAGGTCTTCGCTGCTGCGCGTGGGCTTTCTCTAGTTGCGGCGAGCGGGGGCTTGTGGTTCACGGGCTCTACAGCACAGGCTCAGTAGTTGTGGCGCACAGGCTCAGTTGCTCCGCGGCATGTGGGAACTTCCCGGACCAGGGATCGAACCCATGTCCCCTGCACTGGCAGGTGGATTCTTAACCACCACGCCACCAGGGAAGTCCCAAATTCCTGCCTTTAATTATAGTCTGAGTTCTAAGTAGAGGGATTGTTCAAATTACTCAGTATAGAATAACCAATTATAAAAATAACCAATTATCTGGGAAAACTGGGGGAAAATTTGTGTCATCTGTGTTAAGACAAGTACTGGAGAGCTGAGATAGTATATCAGAAAAAGTATTAAGGTTGACTCCTACAGATAGTGGAAAATATGTATACACCTGTGGCCTGTTCTAATTCCCCTGGTGATCTGAATAAAACATTCATTTTTTTCTTTCCCTTTTTTTAAACACAGCTTTATTGTGGTATAATTTACATCTCAAAAAGTTGCCCATTATAAGTTTACAGTTCATTTATTTCTAGTATATTTATATAGCTATGCAACCATCAATACAAAACATTCATTTTTAAGAAGTATATTTTCCAAATCTAGATTAGAATTTATATTCATTCCTACTCATCTTTCATTATGTCCAACTTAATCTGTCTTTTCCTTAGAATTTTCTCCTATTCTGGTGAATACTGACCTCCCCTTTCTTTGAACTCTGTAGCACTCGTCTGTCCCCAAGGACAGACTTTAGATATCAGTTATCTAGAATTCTGTCTATGGCTTAACTAGACCCTCTTCTTTCTCCCAAATTCTTTGTCACATTACTTGAAATTTTACAGTGCCTAAAATCCCACCATTAGAATTATTTACTTATTTATATGGACTGTATATTAGCTAGTAAGTAGTATTGTGTTGATGTTAAATTTTCTGAATTTGATAATTTAGTACTGTGATTATGTAAGAGACTACCTTGGTTCTCAGAAGATACTTGCCGATGTATTTAGGAATAAGAATTATAATGCCTGCAACTTAATCTAAAGTAGTTCAGCAAAAATAACATTAGTAATAATTATACTCACACACAAAATCATATGGGGTGGATGTGGGGGAGAGAGACTAAGAAAATGTAGCAAAATGTTAATAACTGGTAATGTAGGTGGAGAGTATATGGGAGTTATCATATAAATATGTAATTTTTTCCTCTACATTTGAATTTTTTTTAAAGATTAAAAAAGGAGAGAAATCATGTTCCTTTAGTTCAGTGGTTCCCTGCCCTAGCCACACATTAGTAAGCTTTTACAAACTACGAATGCCTAGGCCCCATCTGCTAGAGATTTTTATTTAATTGGTCTTAGGTGGGGTCCAGGCACCTGAATTTCTTTTATATCCCCCAGATGAACCTTTTTTTTTCTTTTTATGCTTCTTTTATATCCTTCGAAACATCTAGCAAGGCTCCAGGCACAAAATAGGTCCTTATTACATTCCAGTTAAAATGAATTCATTTTTCTTTTTAAAAGGTAATTTCTTAAATGTAGCCATAACATGTCATGGCTGTTTGCCCACATCAGCAGCTATAAATGTATGTATATTGTATATACCAACACTACACGAATATTACCTGTAGTTGTATGTATCCTTCCCACTGTGACAGATAGGATAGAGGGCTTTTATCCTGCCCAAAGAGCTGTGCTAATTGTAATTTTAGAGGGCCATACTGCAGGTCCTAAGTACTGCACCCCTGCCCCCCATCTCTCCCAAAAAACCTGTCAGATATAGAGCATGAAGCCCAGTTAGATGGGACTTCCAAAGGAAGGGAAATAGGGGTGGTTCATCAAGGGTACTGCTGAGATCAATAAGCCTAAGAAGTTTAGGCTTAGAAAGAAGGAACAAGTTAGAGGATGAGTATATTGGAGAGGACACGATGAAATATACGGGTATTTAAATTATAGGCAGGAATGACTAAAAGGATATAGTCAAAAGTAAATGGAAATACTTAAATGTATTTGAATACAGAAAAACAAGTGCTCCATAGGTAGGTAAAGCAAGAAAAAGGGACTGAGAAAGACTCAGAGATTCGCTGGACTAAAAAGTATCTTGAGAGAATTCAAGACAAGAGTATAAACTAGCCCAGAACATTTTATTCTTTAAATCTCTGGAACAGTTTTTTTTTAAATTACAGTAACAAGTTCCAGAAAATAAATGTGTTGCAAAATGTATATTAAAAGATAATTAAATAGGAAGAAGAGCACACATCTAAAAATTAATCTATGGAGTCATTATGTTGGAGAATAAGGACAGTATGATAGAATTTCTGAGCACGTTTGAAAAGGGTTCCTGAGCATCACAAACTCAAGTTGCATTTTGCTCCAGTTATAATAGGATGATGATCATGCTCATGAGAATGGCTCCTGTGTCATAGTAGACCCCAGAGAGTTAGAATGACAGCTTGAAAAGCTCCAGTGAAATCCACTTAGAACAGTGAGAACAGAATTCAATTTGTGATTCCTCTTTTCATTATTCCAGAGTTCCCCATAAATTGGGAAGAGAAACCAGTGAGACTGGTAAACTATTTCAATACCTCTTTAATAATGCTCTGAATTTATACAATAGTATGACAAATTACTGTGGATGTAAGATATGCAATGGTTCTTTATTCTCTCCACCATCATTAAGGCAAGGGCAGAAGTAGGGATAAAGTTTCTCCATGAAGGTGCTACTGAAGGTGTAAATGTGGGTCATAGTTTTAGCATTGTAGAAAGATACCTGCCCTCCCTCATAATCCAGGTATATGCCCACCTTGTTGAGATTGTTAGTCAGTTTCATACTACAGGAAGGCAAATCCAGAGCCTTTAGATCAGTTTGGTTCCTTAGTCTTAAAAGCCAGAATCCTTGCTCAGGAGTTAGAGGACAGCTGCCCTTCCGAAGGATGGATTCTCTGACGACTCCAACTGTCCATTTTGTCTTCTTTGCTACTTCTACTTCCCAGTACCACCTTCCAGATGTGAAGCCTTTTGAGCCCAGCACAGCCACACTTGAGTCAAACCTCTCTGGATCATCAGGCATTACCTGCTTCATGTCACCATGCCACACACTGGTTTGGTTTTTGGAGAGCACTAGATTTGGGTGAGCAGTTTTAGGGTCCAGAGTTAACGGAGATAGGCCTAGTAAGAAAACAAGAGAAAGCAGGGCATGGGGGAAAAGGGATGAATGCAGGTTCCCATTGATAGTATTCACATAGACACCAGTGCTTTATCTCCCCATGCCATATACTCTTAGACAGGCAGGTAATTACTTATATACTTTATATTGTTTTGATATCCATGTGGCTATATTCTAGACATTTTTATATTTGTGGTAAAAATCAGACTTTACTCT
The DNA here is from genome assembly GCF_937001465.1 of Orcinus orca. Lineage (NCBI taxonomy): Eukaryota > Metazoa > Chordata > Mammalia > Artiodactyla > Delphinidae > Orcinus > Orcinus orca. Next base: position 113,689,723 of record NC_064560.1, read on the forward strand.
GAAGCAATTATTATACTCTAATAAAAAATGCAAATAAGATAAATCTGTACTAATAAATATAAGAAAATACAAATGCTGAAAGGGTAAAGATTAGGTAAGTGGGTCCTAGGAAAGCTTTCTAAGGGCAATAAGCATTTTAGTTTTGATGTAACATCTATGAGATGTATCAGGATGCTTTGGGTAAAAAAAGGCAAAAAAGGAATGAGTTAAAAACTGTAGCTTGCATGAGAGAGAAGATAAGGGCTTGCCCGTTAGAAGCAGGTGAGACTGAGCTAACTGGCACAGAATTTAGAGGACAATGGTGATAAGTTTACATTTGGTTTAATAGACACTGGAACTTTTGAGGTCTGGAATGGTTGATGCCACTGATAATCAGAATGTGGTTCACAAACTGTGTAGTTGCCAGTCTGTGACAGGATAGTACAGAATTGAGAGTAAGCTCTTGGAAACTTTCATAGAATTCTGACAGAGTAATTTTGTCAGTTGATTTTGTTAAAAAAACTGGGCTTGCACTTTGTAATCTTTGTTATTTTAATTCCACTTTTTCAAATAATTTATATCGTATTCTACAAACATAATCAGTTTTAAAAACTGATCCTTTATCACAGGTAATTTGAGAAGTATTGGTTTAGACAAATCAATGGACAGCAGTATAAAAAAGAATTTCTAAATGAAGAGAGATTGGAAGCATATCAGCAAGAAGGTGACACAAATACTAGATGTGAGGTAATTGAACCTTGGCACAAAATTTGATACAGGAAACACAAAAACTATTGTATGTTCACATCATGGACACAGATACAAATATGCATACATTTGTTGTTAATGGATTTACTTATACTTGGAAGGAAGATCAATCCAGTCTATCTCTCTCTTCTCAGAAAAGCTTGAATCTTTTCCATCATCCCAAGGATTTTTTCTTTCTAACAAGAGGCTTTGAAGAATCCTGAAAAGTTCCCATATAGGCTGAATCTTCTCTCTCACACAGATCCTCATCCACTTTGGGTTGTTACTTTTTCCAGTATGAGAACTAGGATTTCTTTGGAGGTATCATAAAGAATTCCTGACAACCTTTTAAGAACCAGAGTCTGCTCTCATCACCAAACCTCTGACACCTCCAGCTAGCTCAGCCGGCCTTGGTTTTGAGGATTCCTAGGAGTCAGCTTTGCATCCCTGCTTTTCTTCTTATGCCATGTTCAATCCAACAGTAAGTTCTGTCAGCTCCACATTTAAAATATATTCTGAGCCTACTCAGAATATATAGACAGATAACTTCCACAAATACCACTGGCTTCGAACTACTGCAATAGCTTTTTAACTGTTCTGTTTCCACTCTTGCCTATCTGCAGCCTATTCTGCCCATAACATGAATGAGATCATCCAGTTCTCCTACTCAAAATGCACTTATGCTTCCCATCACCCAAGGTAAAATCCAGAGTCCTTACAGAGCAAACAAGACATACATGATTTACCCACTTCTCTGACCTCATTTCCCACCACTTACCACCCCCTCACCCCATTTAGTTTGGTCCAACCACCTTTGCCTTTTGGCTGTTCCTTGAACATACTAAGCTCATTCCTACTTCAGAGACTTTACACTTTTCTTTCCTTGTCCCTAAACACTCTTTCCCCATATGTTCATTCCTTCACATCATTCAGGACTTTATTCATGCAAGTTCAATAAAACGTTAATGATAGAATCTAGGTAGGTGTAGGAGTGTTCATTGTAAAAGTCTTTAAACTTTTCAGTATGTTTAGAAATGTCCACAGTAAAACATAGGGAGAGGGGACTGTTTGCTCAGAGAGGTTTTCTCTGGCCATTCTATCTAAAATAGCATGTTCATCTGTCTATCACTGTTTGTACTCTTATCCTGCTTTATTTTCTCTCATGAATAATTATTTACTGAGTATACCATGCTTTGTTTTCTTCACAGTAGTTATCACTATGTGAAATTATTTACTTGTTCATTGTCTCTTCCACTGGAGTGTAGTCTCTAGAAGGGCAGGGACCATATCTGTTTTGTTTCCTCATATATCTTCAAAATTTGGAACTGTTCCTAGGTATTCAAGTAACTATTTGTTAAACAAATAAACGAACTTCAATTAGAGTTCCATTTGAAACCTTGACACTAATTAATTTCACCATGCTTCATATTTCCTGTTATCCTTGGCATAAATGCCCAGAATGTAGACTCCTCTAATGATTTATTCTCTACTGTACTTTTATCCCCACTCTTCTGTTCTTTACCTCCTCTGCCTTCACCCATCCTTCCACTGTTCCCACCCAACCCTTTCCACTCTGCCCTTTAGAACTACCTCCCTAATTATCTCTCCTGTATCCTCAGTTTACAGAATTCTCTCATCACCTCCTTAATTTAACATAAATCTGGCTGGTTCTTCCAAAAAACAAACTAACTAAAAAACAGCTTCCAGAAGTTCATGAGACTATTCATTTTCTAAATTCAGATGCCAGAGATCAGGTTGCCACCACTGCTACTTCCAGACCCATACTCTACTCCTCATCCTCATGTAAAAACATCACTCTTCATTTGAGACTCTTGTCATTCCATTTCATATTTCCCTCTATCTCTATTTGATGCTATTATGTACAAAGTTCCTGGTTATACCCCCTGCACTTTGGGTTAACCTTACTTCTCTACCCCAAATCCAGCCCATCATCTCAAGTGATTTTACTATCTTTTATATACAGCTACTCTTCTATTCTTGCATGTCCTTGACTTTACTGCTGGTGACTTTTGACTCCATTACATCCAAGCTGTGCATATCAATGACTATATTCTGGATCTTGTAGTCATCAGGAACTATTCATTCTCTAAAATCTTCAATTCAGATATGCCATACTCTTTATTTTTTGAGCTTTCTCACTCTCATCTCTCCCTACAACCATTACTTGACTTCATTAACATCTCTGGTCCCCTATCTCTCTTATTATCTCTCTTTCCTTCCTGGCTTAAAATCCTTCCCTAAACAGTTAGCAGTGATAGCTTTGTTGTCAATAGCCTCAACACTTTTATCCTCTTATGCTATTTCTGCAGCATCTGCCATGCAACTCTCTAACCTTGGATTTATTCAACTATTCAAATTAACACCCCAATTCCTGACCATTGCAGGAGGAAAATCACAAAATTGTGCATACAGGTACCACTACAAATTCATTATTTCCACTCTATGCTTGGCCATCAGCACTGCCCAGAACTCTTATATTTCCCAAATCAGATCCTCTCCAGTTCCTCACAACAGCAATTTCAAACCTTCAACTCCCACCTCAAACCCCTATTCCACCACTTCCCTTCTCACTCCCAGGCAGAAGACTTCATCTCCTGTTTCACAGAGAAGCTACAGTACATCTTATAGGAATCCCTCAATTCTTCCCACTCATACTGCAAACCCCACCCCACAGAATTGTTCACTTCTACCATCTTTATCTCCTTTCCAGTTTCAGAGGAAACTGTGGAAAGTCAATACCTCTCTCTGCTGTAGCTCTCACTCTTCCCTACTTCCACCAATTATTCCCTTTCTTATACTGTTGATTTCTGCCCTTCTACAGGCTACTTCCCTTCAGCATGTTTTCCATTCATACATCTTCCCTTCTTAGTGAAACTTCTCAAATGAGTGATCTATTCACTTCATTACTGCCTCATTCCAAATTACTCCTGAACCCTACACAATAACTTCTACTCATTCCACTCTTTTGAAATTGGCCTTGCCAAAGTCACCAGTTGTGGTTTAAAATATCTCTTTTCCAGTCATTTTCTAAATTGATCTTCGCATTTGGCGTGAATGATCATTCCCTTCTCTTTGACAGTCTCTTTGTTTTAGATTCCATGTGGACTTCATTTCCTGGTTTTTCTTTTATTTCTGTTGCCAGAATTCCTCAGTCTCTTCTGAGGCTTCATTGACCTTCATCTGTTGTTATTCTCTATAACATGCTCTCTCTTTGACTGTATGTTCTCAGTTTCCTTAGGAAATCTCATTTACATGAATAGCTTCAGCTACCCCCACTCTATATTGATTATTCCAGCTCTGGCCTCTCTCCTAAGCTCCAGTTAGAATAATTACCCATTTGAATATATTCACTTAGTTGTCCTGTAGGTCAACACAACATGGCCAAAACTGAACTCATCAGCACCCTCCAAAATCTGCATCTCCTTTATTTCCATCCTTGACATCACCTTTCTCTATCTCTTACCACCAGTTACTGTCCTGTATATTTCAGCTCCAGGAATTCTGTCTCCAGAATCTATTCTTTATTTTCCATTCCCATTCCCATGCCTCTGGCTTACATCTTAATAATGTTTCACCTAGAGGGTTGCTATAGACTCTAACTTGGTCTTCTAGCCTTTCCTGAGGAGCAGAAACTGTCTTTTATTTCCATATCCTTGGAGCCCAACTTAATGCTTAGCATGTAGTAGGCCCTCTAGAAGAGTGTGTTGAACGAATGAGTGAACTTTGGTGATATTTTACTAATACACACAAAACTAAAGGAAATATATTAAAATATTTTAAGTTAAACAATTCCCTACCCTGGAATACATGAAAAGCCATATTGTCCATGGTTGCTTTTTCACTGCAATGGCATAGTTAAGTACTTTCAACAAAGACCAAACAGCCCAAAAAGCCTAAAATATTTACTGTTTGACCCTTTACAGAAAAAGTATCAGCCCCTACCCTAAAGCAACAGCCTCATTTATAAGGCAGGAAAGAAGAAAATATGAATCTGCAGAATAAGCAAAGGCCTAGAAATAAGAAGTATAAAGTATATTTTACCAGCGTTTGACCATGGTACATTATTATTAAAATAGCCATCTATTAAATAAATCCCATTTGATTTTCTTAAATGTAAAGTTGTACCAAAAAGAAAAAAATCAGTTTGTGCTTTAAATGATTGCTAAAAGTGAAATTTGATTTTACAGGCAAAGAATACAAGAAGAAAAACACTGTGATCCTGAGACAGCTAGAATTTGCAGGGTAGAGTAACACAGAGGAGGGAGCTGTACATAGACTTTCAAACATCTACAAAGGGATTCCCTCAAGGCTGTGGCTGAATATTGCCACATGCATGCGGTGAAACTCACTAAGTCCAGAGAGGAAATCTCCAGAAAGCAGTAGGCCTAATAATTTCTAGAGCTCACACAAGACTGGGAATAGTTTTCAATCCTGTCAGCCAGAATGGAAAAATGTTATAGTATGTAGAACATCAGACAGAGTACTCAGAAGGTTAATACCTTAGAAAATTGCCAAAGTTAACCCTAGATTAAAGGCTGCTCTTGAACCACTCTCACAAAGCTTAAAGGCTCAGCAAAGCTTAAAGTGTCAAAAGGAACAAAGTTATTTCAAATAACTTCACTAAATGCCAAAGTTAAATCCATAGAGCTTAAAGGATTACAACAAAATTCAGCAAATAGCAATGTAAAACTGATCATGTTTGACAGCCAGAAGAGACAAATCTCTCATGCAAAATTCCAAATAATTTATGTAGATACTCCACTCTCAAGGAGGAGGGAGCATAACTACCTACTCCTTAAGTGTGGGCTACACATAGTAACTTGCTTCCAAAGTATACAGTATGGAAAAGGGAGAGGGGAATAACTTTACAGTGGAGAAACTTGACAAACACTACCTCAGCTAGGTGATTAAAGCCAACATCAGCAGTCGTTGATTATGTTGACAGTATGTATGCTTGATATGATGTGATGAAAATGGCACTTTAACTCTGTGGTTTTCCTCGCAATAACTCATAACCCTGGTCTTATCATGAGAAAATCATCAGACAAATTGCAATAATGTGGCATCCTACGAAATACATGACCAGTATTCCCCAAAACTGTCAAAGTCATCAAAAAACAAGGAAAGTCTGAGAAACTGTCACAGCCAAGAAGAGCTTAAAGAAACATGACAACTAAATGTAATGTGAAACCTTAGATGGGATCCTGGAATAGGAAAATGACATTAGGTAAAAAAAGAAGGAAATCTAAAGAAACTATTGACTTTAGTTAATAGTAATGTATTAGTATTGATTCATTAATTATAAATCATGTATCACACTAAATATAAGATAATAATAATATAAACTAGGAATGAGGTATACAAGAACTCTCTGTACTATCTTTTCAATTTTTCTGTAAATCTAAAAGTATTCTAAAAAAATTAAGTCAATTAAAAATTTAAAAAAATACCAGCCATGCAAAGCAGCAGGAAAATATGACCTACAGTCTCAAGAAAACTCACGCAATAACAACATGTTAGAAATTACAATAGTGGTGGAATTAGCAAAGACATTAAAACAGCTATTTTATATATATCTTCTATTTGCATGAGAATGTAGACGAAACAATAACATGGTATGGAGAGAAACTGAAGATATAAAAAGACCCAACTTTTTGAAGAAATGAAATGTATCTGAAATGAAAAACACCTTGAACAGGATTAACAGAAGATTAGACAGTGCAGGTGAAAAGATGAGAGAACTGGGCTTCCCTGGTGGCTCAGTGGTTGAGAGTCCGCCTGCCGATGCAGGGGACACGGGTTTGTGCCCCCGTCTGGGAAGATCCCAAATGCCGCAGAGCGGCTGGGCCCGTGAGCCATGGCCGCTGAGCCTGCGCGTCCGGAGCCTGTGCTCTGCAACGGGAGAGGCCACAGCAGTGAGAGGCCCGCGTACCGCAGAAAAAAAAAAAAAAAAAAAATGAGAGAACGTGAATAGCAAGAGAAGCTATTCAAAATGAAGCACAGAAAGAAAAAAGGCTAAAAAATGCTGAACATCAATGACAAGTGAGACAATTTTAGGTGGTCTGACATATGTAAAATTAGAGTTCCAGAAGAAGAGAAGAAAAGGTGGATAGGTAAAAAAAGCTCTTGAAGAAATAATAGCTGACATTTTCCCAAACTTGGTGAAAACAATAAACCCATTGATCCAAGAAACTCAATGAACCACAAACTAAATAAATAAAAAGAAAACACACCAAGATCCAGCATAATCAAACTGGTGGAAACAAGTGACAAAAAAAGTAAATCTTACAAGGAGAAAAGAGATAGTACATACAGAGAAATGAATATAAAAATGATAATAGACATCTCATCAGAAACTATACAAGTAAGAAAACAATGGAGTGACTTTTTATATTAGTGAAAAGAAGTCCATTAACCCAGAATTCTATATGAGGGAATATATCTTTCAAAAAAATAAGGTAAAATAAAACTGTGGTGGTATCCAAACATTGTCAAGAGAAAACCCAATATGTAGTGAAAGATGAAAAAAGTGACATAAAAATGGAGATTGATATTAAGAGAAACAAAAAGAGTCTTCTAGATCAGCGTGGACAGTACTCCATATGGATGAACCAGAGGTCAAAGGGAGGGAAAAAAAAGAAGCTGAAGGCAAAGCGAAAGAAAGAAAGGGGGAAAGCAAAGCAAAGGCAGTAAAGGCAGTGAAGGGTTTGGCCTGGTAGACTCTTAAAAACAAAAAATGTCACATGGGATAGATCTTTGATTAGAATGTATACATTAGTTTCAGCTTCCACCAAATGAAAACTTTATTTCCATATTTTAACTTGGCCTTTTTCAATTTAAACGCAGCGTAACTTCTCAAATTTGTTTTGGGAACTTTAATAAAATATCTTTTTTTTTTTTTTTTTTTTTGCGGTACGTGGGCCTCTCACTGTTGTGGCCTCTCCCGTTGCGGAGCACAGGCTCTGGACGCCCAGGCTCAGCGGCCATGGCTTACGGGCCCAGCCGCTCCACGGCATGTGGGATCTTCCCAGACCGGGGCACGAACCCGTCTCCCGTGTCCCCTGCATCGGCAGGCGGACTCTCAACCACTGCGCCACCAAGGAAGCCCCCTAAAATATCTTTTTTGATGGAGTTAAAAAAATCAAAAAGATCGACATTATCAAGTTTTAGCAAGGATTTGGAGAAAACAGGACTCTCATTCACTGGAGGTGGGAATTAAGACGGTACCACCACTTAAGAAAAAAAATGTGATAGTTTCTTATAGTTAAGCATATACCTAACATACAACCTAGCAATCCCATCACGAGATATTTACCCTAAAGAAATGAAAACACAAAGATTTGTAAACAAATGTTCAGGCAAGTTTATTCGTACTAGCCATAAACTAGAAACTACCCAAACGTCCATCAGTTGGTGAATGAATAAGCAAATTGTGATGTATCCATAAAATACAGTGATTGATACATGCAACAACATAGGTGAATCTCAAAAAGCATTTTGCTAAGTGAAAAAAGCCAAACAGAAAAGACTACATAATGTATGGTTCCACTTATATGAGATTTTAGAAAAGACAACTAAAGTGAAATAAAGTAGATCAGTGAGTGTCAGTGGCTGAGGCTAGAAGAAAAGGATTGACTGCAAAGGGGTATGCGGGAACTTTCTGGGATGACAGAAATTTTCTATATCTTGATTTTGGAGATGTTTACATAAGTGTATACATTTGTCACACTCATCAAATTGTACTTTACAATTGGTGAATTTTATTCTGTGTTAATTTTACCTCAGTACTGTTTTTTTTTCAGTGTCAGTTACCTGGAAAAATTAACAGGGATAGATTTGTGATTTTCATTAAATCAGTAACTACAAATAATAATGAGTCTATATGAAGTCTATAAAAAACTTTATTTAGAGCTTTATTTCTGTAATGATTTTTATAGATCTCTAAACAGTCTCCTAAGATGAGATAACTCCATGTTATAAACGTCAAGCACAAGAGGAACTGTATTCATACACACGATGAGTATGTACAGTAACCTCCTCCTCCAGGGCAGAGATGCCTCAGGGAGTTACATAACGGTTTTAGAAAAACATTAAAATATTGGTTGTCACATTTGATAGAACAGTCAAACAAAATGGTAGGCTGAGAAGTAATTCGGACATCAGACTCTGTTTACCAGTACAGAGTCATAAATTCTTAGATGACGGTAAGAGAAGAAATTCAGTCGTACCAACTAGCCTTCTTTTGGCTAAACTTCACCCCTCCCTCTGTCCAGACTCTAATGTACTATTTAGGGCCACAGAAGACATCCCACAGATGAAACATAAAGTGGGAGCCCCAGGAACAAATAACTACTACCCACTGATACCTGGAGAAAGAGTGGACTGCATTTCCCTCCACATCATATACTGGATGGGACCTTTGAACAGGCCTGGGTTCAGCTTTCTGGAGATAAGCTCTCTGGGTGTCAGCACCCTCATTCCTTGCTCCAAGCTGCAGGGGACATAAATCATTTATTCTTAGACATCCTCCAGGGACTGAAGGAAGGGTATTAATACCACAGGGAAACACTTACCTATCCAAGAGAGGTGTGATGTCCTAGGAGAGGAAAGGAGAAATAGAAAGGTTAGATGCCTGTTCATCAGCTCCAGAAATTTCTTTGGTCATACTGGCCACCACCAGAATTTGATGGTCAAAACTGTGATCCTATGCAGATGGTCCCCATCCCATTGCCACCAACTCCTCTCATCCTCCATATGCCTTTTCTGATCTTCATCCTTCATCTATCCCAGGATAAACTGGCTTACTTTGCTCTGATTTTCTAGAGTTCCCTTTTACAGGGAACAAGAAAGAAATTAAGGTTAAGCTATTTTTGCCTACACTGCCACATAGTCTCAGGAGAAAAACACAGTAGGTATTCCAACCCCAAGGCCACTTTTCCTTACTCTGGCTAATCAAGCTTCTGATCACTGAGGTAGTAACCAATGCCACTTTAGAGGTGAAGCGTGAGGAAGCAAAAATTGACCAAAAGCTTTTCAAACAGGTCAATTTATGATTGCTGAGAGCCAGTAAAAGATACAACTTTTTGGCAACATTCTTACTTTTGAGAAATAAAGCTTCAAATTTCTTTATGGAGAAATATTAAAACATGCTGTTTTAATGGCATTTATTATCTTCTTTTCTAGGAGTGTGAAAGTAAAGCTTTCAACTGAGTATAAGGTAAAAGCAGCCTCCTGCTTTTCTCCCAAGGAATCTTAAAAGCACTACAGCAGTTTTTTTACCCTCCTGGAGGGGAAAATCTGCTTCTACACCGTTTCCAACCCTCTTTCCCCCTCTATTGTACCCATAGTCATGTTGGTATGGAGTCTCACTTTGAGAAAGTCGAAGGAGTTCTGCTGTTCCATCCGTGCCTGGATGCTCACCAACATCTCCCTGGCTAGGAGGCACTGTTCTTGAATGTGGCTCAGATTCAGCTCCATCTCCTCATTCAAGGCTTTCCCCTCTTCTCGGAGCTCATTTAAAGCGTCCTTTTCTTTGCTGTGCAGGAACTGATGCAGCTTTAGAAACTCTGAGGAGATGTGTTGCTGCAGATGTAGCTTGTTTTCCTGGAAAACTCCATGATCATCACGATGGTAGTTATTGAGATTGACACTTGAGGATGGGGGCCCACACCACTAACACTCATACAACTTGGGAAACATTATAACAGAAAAATGCATGCAAATGGCTGACTATCAACATTCAACTGTACGAAAAGGAGCCCTTTGGGAGACTTACTCTGTCTTTCCCAGCTAGTTTAATAGTTCAGCACGAAATAGTCAAAAGTCATCCTAGGTTCCTATTACAGTACTGAGGTGGTAACCAATGCCATATTAAATAAGACCATGGGGTTAATCAAACATTTTTAAATGAATGATAATTCCCTTTTATCCAGAAGCACAAACCAGTATCTACCAAGTGATTCTGTTAGACTGGGTCCATATGAGGCTGGAAGAACTGTCCTTTTTTAAGAAATGAGAACTAGGGGAGATGCCATTCCTGCTGCCAGGACAATATAGAAAAAGCAAGAGATGGGCAATGTCTGAAGCACTGAAATTGATAACTGCTACACTGGCATCTCTTTTCTTAGATGACCTCAACATCCTCATGGGTACGCCATCTGACATCCTGGCTTCTCAGTTCCTCATCATCATTTCTAGTGATTTTTACCTTTATCTACTCGTTCTTTTAGTCACATTGAGGATTTTATCATCCCCAGCAATTGTACCATCTCTAAAATTACTTTTTATGCTCAGTTACTCAGGAACCCCTATTGCAACAATTATTGGGTCTCATTGAAACATCCTGTTTATTGACCCCTTCATTTCCATTCATCAACTTCTCTCTCTTCGTGTCCCCTATTATCCAGCTTACATTCTATGGTCAGTCATTATAATTGCACTCTTAAAATAGTCTTAACTCTCCCTGTCCTCTAGGTCAGACTTTTCCATTTTTCCTTTTACCTATTTCACCACTATCTCTCAGTCTTATTTGTTGGTTCTGTCTCCTCTAACCAAGCTCTAAATATTAGATTACTTGATATTCTTCCTGGGGCTCTTTCCCCTTCTCATTCTACACTCTCTTTCTAGGTAATAGCCTCTCCTTTCACAACTTTAAATACAATCTATATGCTGACTTCTTATTTTCATCCTAGTGCAACTTCTGAGCTCCAGATTCCTATATCCAACTGTCTGTTTGATATCATCACTCACCTCTCACATCTAATCAATCCCCACATGCAGGTAATTTTTATTTCCAAAGCATATGCTGAAGCTATTTATTTCTTTTGATCTCTACTGCCTTTCTAGTCCAAGCCATCATCATTCTCTGGGATCACTGCCGCAGCCCTCTGCTAACCATTATCCTTGTCATTGTCTTTCTCCAATCCATAGTCCACATAGCCACCAGACTGATGCTTTCCAAATGAGATGAAGCCATGTCCTATTTAAACCCTTTAATGACTTCTCATTATTCCCTGGATGAAGTTCAAAATTCCTAACATTATCTACAAGGGCCTACATGATTGGCCCCATATCTGCCTTTTCAGTCTCATCTTGCTTACCATGATCCAGCTTAATTGGCCTTCTCTCTGTTTAACATAACAACTAACTTCCTGTCTCAGAACTTTTCCGTATGCTCTTTCCTCTTCACAGAACATTTTCCAGGCAATTTCCTTCATATTCACCTGACCCAGTTCACTTGGCTAAGGATAACACTTATCCTTTCAATTCTCAATTTTTAATAAGTGGCTTCTTCAAAGAACACCCAGTCTAGATTAGGTTCTCCATTTATATGCTCTAATATACCCTATATTTTCATTTATAGTAGTTACCACAGTTGTTGTTTTATTGTTATTGGTGGGATTGTTTAATTAACATCTATCTCCCACCATGGTAGGAATATAGTGTCTAGTATAATACCTGACCCACTCAATAAATATTTGTTGAATGAATGATGTTGACTGTAATAGCTGAACTAGGAACTCTTACAACAAGAACAAGATTCTCTTGAGACATCATTTCCATCTATCCTTCTTCTTTCCCTCATTGTACATATTTCTTCTTCCAGATGCCAAATGCCAGAGAAGACACCCCTCTACAGAATAATTAATGAAGAAACAGAACTCCCAGTTTATTCCCCCAACCTAGGAACTGATTTGCCAAGTCTCTAACCATTAACCTCCTGTGAAGTTGAAAGTATAAGCAATAGTTTTATTTAGTTTTAGGGAAGCTAGGAAAGATCAAATCAGATGAGAAAAGCCAGCAATCTGAGAGACCTGGGTTCAAAGGTGCCTGGTATGTAAAGGTACCTTTCCACTCACATAGCTGAAGTTACAAGGAGGGTATATTCCGGTTGTATCTCATAACCCCTCTACCCTGCTCCTCACCTTGTGAGCAGCAATAGCATCTTTCTGCATGTTCCTCAGGGACTGAAGTTCCTTCAGGGTTGCCTCCAGTTGACCCTGATGGATAGTAAGCTCCTCCTGGGAATACCATGTAGAATTAACACAAGGTAATTGAGAGATAAAGGGCCATCTCCCCCAAAGCCCCAGGGTGTCAGGGGTAAAAAAAGCAAGCTCTTGTTACAAAAGTCTCCTTTAGCCTGTATCGTAATTCCTGTCTCTTCCAAAAATTGTGAAGAAAATTACAAGCAGCAGAAAAACTTAGTTTTATCCTCTTATTAGCTAACTTCAGGGGTTTGAAGAAGATAACAGAGCTCTATATATTTTCTGCTCTAGTTACATTGTTCTCACTCTCTATACTTTTACTTGCATTGTTCTCACTTAAAACACTCATTTCTTCCTTCTGCCCATCCAAATTCAAATAATTTTCCAGTTCAAGCTTTCTTTCACCATGCCTCCCCTGACTATTTCAGTTTTCTCTAATCTCTTCTGAAATTCTAAATATTTGTGAATTACAAATGTGACAAAAATTTAGCTCACAACAGTAGACTATCTTATATTGCTTTGGTTGTTTTATTCATTTTAAACTGGACTAAATTTCAAGACTTTTATAACAAAAGCAGTATCTTATATGTCCATATTCTGTACAGTGTCTAGTAGAATGCTGTCGTGGCAGGGTTTGGGTAAATATTTGATTGACTGAGGGAGTAGACCAGAGCTCCTTCACTGCTTTCCTATAATTGGCAACTATAGAAAAAGAACTTTGCAAGATATATTGTATTTTTTGAGCACTCTGAGCTTTCTAGTAATCATCTGAATAAAGGGGTGGTGTTGGAAGAGAGAAGTCCAACAAAAGATTTTTCCCAGCCTTCCTAAGGAATTGCTCAAGATTGCTCAAAACCCAGGGCTCACCCACCATGAAGAAACGGACAGCATCAGAGATCTGCAGGAATTCGTTAGACTGCCCCACAGACAATCGAACATCTTTGCATTGAAAGCATATCAGTTTCCTGTCTGGCTTACTGAACAGTTTCAGGTTCTCTCCGTGCTCTGGGCAGTGTGGATGGCCCTTGAATAGGGGTAGCTTCTTAATCTTCTCTACCAGCTTCTCCAGTACAAGGTTAAATGTACAGTTGCTGTATTGACATAGCATCTTACACTCAGGACAGAATGTTTCTTGTGCTTGCTGCTTCCAAAAGTTTTGGATACAAGACTGACAGAAGTTGTGGCCACAGCTTAGCATCAGTGGATCACAAAACCAATCATTACACAGTGGGCAGTGTAACTCCATAGTAATATCTTGTATCTGCACTTTAGAGGGTATCTGGGTGATGAAATCATTCACTTCAACGTAGTTGTCTGGGTCAATGTTGACAGAGGGGTTGGAAGATACCTTTGGAAAAGAACAGCTAAAATGAGTTTCTCTTTCTCATTGCCCATTTCAGCATTCCAGGATAGTGGGCTCTATTCCTAAAGGAGCTGAGAATTGATGCAGTCTGAGTAAAGGCACCATAATCTCTTCTTTGAAAGTGATCAATAAATTCATTGTTATCTAACATCATAGTTTATTACTACTCCCAACATTATTGAACTTTAATAGAGAACCAAGGCAGAAGAAGAAAGAGTACTCAATCAAAGAAATGTATTTCGTTGTACATCGCTTCTTCCACCCACTTTCTCTATGTATCAGTTGAAAGGTTTACTTCCAACTTCTGTTCTACTAGTTATTACCTTTTTGTTTTGTTTTGTTTTCTGGAAGTCATATGCAAAGAACTGGAAGATCAGTCAGATTCCTCAGTCAATGGCATAATATCACCAACTATAATATCATCCAGGCCCTCCACCCATCCTTTTTATTTGTTTTTGTTTTTGTTTTTGTTTTTGTTTTTTGCGGTACGTGGGCCTCCCACTGCTGTGGCTCTCCCGTTGCAGAGCACAGGCTCCTGACGCGCAGGCCCAGCGGCCATGGCCCACAGGCCCAGCCGCTCCGCGGCACGTGGGATCCTCCCGGACCAGGGCACAAACCCGTGTCCCCTGCATCGGCAGGCGGACTCTCAACCACTGCACCACCAGGGAAGTCCCACCCATCCTTTTTAAAAAACACATTACAGAAATAACATTTATACAGAAAAATGCAGAATCATAAGTGTACAGCTCAATAACTTTTCACAAAATGAACACATCTGTGTAATCATCACCCCAATCAAGAAACATTTTCAGCATCCTAGAAGCTCCCCATATGCCTGCTTCAAGTCACTATCCCTCATCAAGGTTGACCCCCATCCTGACTTCCAACACTATACATTAGTTTTGCCTGTTTTTGAATTTTATATAAATGCAGCCATGCAATATATACTCTTTTGTTGTTGGATTCTTTGGTCAACATTATATTTGTGAGATTTATTCATATTCTATATAATTGTGGTCCATTCATCCTCGTTGCTGTATAGTATCCATTGTGTAAATATACCATAATTTATTTCTCCATTCTACTGTTGATAGACTTTTAGGTAATTACCAGTGTGGAGCTATTATAAATAGTGTTGCTAAGAACATTCCTGCTCATGTTCTTTGGTGAAAAAATGTTATATACAGACATACCTTGGAGATGTTGCAGGTTGGGTTCCATACCACCACAATAAAGTGAATATCACAGTAAAGTGAGTAACACAAAATTTTTGGTTTTCCAGTGCATATAAAAGTTATTACTGTAGTCTATTACATGTGCAATAACATAATGTCTAAAAAATGTACATACCGTAATTTAAAAATACTGTATTGCTAAAATATGCTAACCATCATCTGAGCCTTCAGCGAGTGGTAATCTTTTTGCTAGTGGAGAGTCTTGCCTTGATGTTGACAGCTGATCAGGGTGGTGGTTGCTGAAGGCTGGGGTGGCTATGGCAGTTTCTTAGAATAAGACAACAATGAAGTTTTCTGCATTGATTGACTCTTCCTTTCATGAATGATTTCTCTTTAGCATGCAGTGCTGTTTGATAACATTTTACCCACAGTAGAACTTCTTTCAAAATTGGAATCAATCCTCTCAAACCTTGCCACTGCTTTATCAACTAATTTTATGTAATATTCTAAATCCTTTGTTGTCATATCAACACTCTTTATAGTGTCTTCACCAGGAGTAAGTTTTATCTCAAGAAACCACTTTTTTCCTCATCCATAACAAGCAACTCTTCATCTATTAAAGTTTAATCATGAGATTGCAGCAATTCAGTCACATCTTCAGACTCCACTTCCGATTCTAGTTCTCTTGCTGTTTCCACCACATCTGCAGGTACTTCCTCCACTGAAGTTTTGAAACCCTCAAAGTCATCCATGCAGGTTGGAATCAACTTCTTCCAAACTCCTGTGTATGTTAATATTTTGACCTCTTCCCATGAATCATGAATCTTCTTAATGGCATCTGAAGTGGTGAATCCTTTCCAGAAGGCTTTCAATCTACTTTGCCCAGATCCATCAGAGGAATCGCTATCTAAGGCAGCTATAGCCTTACAAAATGTATTTCTTATACGGTTAAGACTTGAAAGTCGAAATTACTCCTTGATCCACGGGCTGCAGAATGGATGTCATGTTAGCAGGCATGAAAACAGCATGAATCTTATTGTACATCTCGATCAGAGTTCTTGAGTGATCAGATGAATTGTCAATGATATTTTGAAAGGAATCTTTTTCTGAGCAGTAGGTCTCAACAGTGGACTTAAAATATTCAGTAAACCATGTTGTCAACAGATGTGTTGTCATCTAGGCTTTGTTTATAGAGCACAGGCAGAGTAGATTTAATGTAAATCTTAAGGGTCCTAGGATTTTCAGAATGGTAAATGAGCATTGGCTTCAACTTAAAGTTATCAGCTGCATTAGCCCTTAGCAAGAGAGTCAGCCTGGCCTTTGAGGATTAGAAGCCAAACATTGACGACTCCTCTCTAGCTATGAAAGTTCTAGATGGCATCTTCTTCCAATATAAGGCTGTTTTATCTACATTGAGAATCTGTTGTTTAGTGTAGTCACCTTCACCAATGATCTTAGCTAGATCTTGTGGATAACTTGCTGCATCTTCTACATCAGCACTTGCTACTTCACCTTGAATTTTATGTTATGGAGATGGTTCCTTAAACCTCATGAATCAACTTCGGCTAGATTCAAACTTTTCTTCTACAGCTTCCTCACCTCTCTAAGCCTTCATAGGAAGAGAATTAGGGCCTTGCTCTAGATTAGGCTTTGACTTAAGGGAACGTTGTGGCTGGTTTGATCTTCTATCCAGAGCACTAAAGCTTTCTCCATTATCAGCAATAAGGCTGTTTCACTTTCTTACTATTCACATGCTTATTGGAGTAGCACTTTTAATTTCCTTCAAGAACATTTTCTTTGCATTCACAACTTGGCTAACTGGCACAAGAGGCCTAGCTTTTGGCCTATCTTGGCTTTTGACATGCCTTCCTCACCAAGCTTAATCATTTCTAGCTTTTGATTTGAGGTGAGAGACATGTGGTTCTTCCTTTCACTTGAACACTTAGAGGTCATTGTAGGGTTATTAGTCAGCCAAATGTCAATATTGTTATGTCTCAGGGAATAGGGAGGCCCAGGGAAAGGGAGAAGGACAAAGGAATGACCTATCTGTGTAGCAATCAGAACACAAACAACCTTTATCGATTAAGTTCCCTGTTTTATGTGAGTGTGATCTGTGGGGCCTCAGAACAATTACAATAGTAACATCAAAGATCCCTAATCACAGATAACATTATCTGTGATAATAAATAGAATAATAATATATAATTATATAATAAATATAATAATATATAATACCTCAGATAATTAATATAATAACTTGAAAGTTTGAAATATTACAAGAATTATCAAAATGTGACACAGAGACACAAAGTGAGCAAATGCTTTTGGAAAAATGGCACTGATAGACTTGCACAGCACAGGGTTGACACAGACCTTCAATCTGTAAAAAATGCTCAATGCTATTAATAGCATTCTTGTTTGTGTCTCTTTGTGAACATGTGTAAGCATTTCTCAAGGATCTGTACCTAGAAATAGCATTGCTAGATCATGGGATATGTAACTCTTTACCTTTACTAGATAATACCAAACTGTTTGCCAAAATAAATGTAGCAATTTACACTCTACTAGCAGAGGATGAAAATTTTGGTTGTTCCATAACCTCACTAACACATATTATTGTCAAATTTTCTATTTTTTGCCAAACCAGCAGGTATGTAATGGTACCTCAATATAACTTCAATTTGCATTTTTGTGATTACTAATGCAGTTGAACATTTTTTCATGTATTTGTGGATCCTCTTTTGTTAAGAGAAGTGGTGTCCATTTAAGTCTTTTGTTCATTCTTTTCTAATGAGTTGTTTGTCCTCTTATTGATTCAGAGTAGTTCTCTATATATTCCAGATACTAGTTCTATTTTGGTTGTGTTGTAAATATCTTTTCCCACCTCTCAGTATATGGCTTGTCTTTTCACCCCTATTATAGTGTCTTCCCATGAACAGAAGTTCTTAATTTTAGTGTAATTTGGTTTATAAATCTCTTCTATTTTATACTTTGCCTAGATTAAAGGTGAGTCCCTACAGAGAATATCTGTGTTTATTTCTGCTTGGAGATCCAGATTACTACCAGCCTCCACTATTTTATGTTAGTATTATTGGTTTCAAATCTCTAGATCATAAAGGGATTGTAAATTTTAAGCCTAACCCTGTATGAGGGCAAGCTTGTGGTTAAAAATTCTCTAGGGACACTCTTGTTTATCACTCAGACCCCAGATCAAGATAGTTAAGTTTTTTATTTTTTTTCTCTTTGCTACTCCTTCACTGAGGATGTAGCTCTTCAAATGTTTTACCTTTATTCAAGGTTCTCAGGTCCAACTACATACTTGATATGGGTCTAAAGATGGTTAAATCTGGGTTTTCCTGAGATACACAAAAAGGTCTCAGTACAGATACCGCTCTCAGTAACTCCAGCCCATCTCACTGCTTTCCAAGTATTCTTTGGAGTTTCTCTTTACTTTCTTTTACACTCAAGTATGCATTACAGAGGATGTTTGTTACAGCTTAACTGGCATTTCTAGATGTTCTATAGTGGTAGGTTTTCCAGGATAAATGGTTCACAGTTTTGCCAGAAATGGAACTTAAAATGTATATCTTCAAGTAATTTTTAAAGAAAGTCTGAATAGGGAGTGTATTCCATTGGAATAATTTCACTTCCAGTAGTAGTAACCCTATTTTGTCCTAGCATTTGAATGATAGCTTGTGTAGGTTTAGAACTTTCAGTTCCAAACCTTTCCCTCTGAGTACTTTATAGACATCTTCCATTATTTGCATTTAGTGTTACGGATGAGAAATCCAGTGCCAGTTTGATTCTCACTTCCTTTAGGAATGAGTTTATTTCCCTCTAGAAACTTGTAGGATTTTCTCTTTATTTGGAAATTCACAAATTTTTAGCAGGATGGCTCTAAGTTTATTTCGCTTTTCAGTATTTCTCAGTATTAAGTGATCTTTTTAGCCTAAACAATCAAAACATTATTTAGCTCAGATAATTCTTATTTAACTTTATTGGTTATTTCTTCCTTTTTATCTTCTGTTTTCTTCCTTTAGACTTCATATTAGATGGATATTAAATCTACTACATCTAACATCTTTGTCTCATAATTTTTATTTAAAGCTTCTTGCTCTCTTTCCCTCCACCACCCCTTTACATTCTAGAAGCATTCTTAAATTTGATATTCTAATCCACTAATTCAGTTTTGGCTGCATTCATTCTGATATTCAATCCTTTCTCAGAGCTATTTTTGGCTAGAAGGCAATCATGTTTTTAACTTCCAAGACTGCTTTCTTGTTGTTTAGTTATTCCTTTCTCAAATATTCCAGGATGAAGTTGTTCTCTTTAATCTCTATTGAGATGTAGATTAAAATTTTTTTAGTTCTCTTTTGTTTCCGGTAGTAACTCTTGTTTCTTTGTTCTGGTTATTTGTTCTGCTGGTGAGCTTGAGATTTCTCTTTCATATTGCAGGTATTACTCAAAATTTCTGATGATTCTTAAATATCCATTTTATAAATGAAAGCCTAGATCTATTAACATTGCAGTTCTGTGGGTCTCTTTGGCATATAAGAAGTTAGTGCAATAGTAGATTTAAATGAATCAGTTGGAATGTGCCAACAGATAAACATCCCTTCAGTGTGTGAAGGTCCCACGTCTGTTGTAAGAATTTGAAGTTACCAGGAACACTGTCCTGTTCTCTCTCCAGCTTTCACTCCTACACTGAGAGCATATTCTGAATTGTTTAGAGAGAGGCTCTTGCCAGCTGTACCTGGCGCTAACACAAAGCTGGTTTACACAGAGCCAAGAACTGGTCCATCTCTGCCAACCTCTCAATTAATACTCAGTTGAACTTTCTTTAGCCTTATTCTACTGTAAGCACAGCTGACTTTGAACTTAAAGTTATTAAAGTGTTTTGTCAGGATCTAACACTTCAACAGTCTCTCCTTCTCTAGAGTTGTGCTGCAGATTTTTTATCAGTTTGGTTTCTATACCACTAAATCCCATTTTCTTTATATCATGCAAACATTCCCCAGTGTTCTTGGTCCACTCCTAGCAATTCACTGTGTTCTAGCACAGTTGTGGATTTATTCTTTGTTATATATATACTTTATGAAATTTGTATGGGATTTTTGAGAAGGTGGACAGTATGTGCAGCCTGCCATCTTGAACTGGTAGTTCAAAGTAATACATTTTAAATCACAGAATTTCAAGCTTTAGTACTCTTTTACTTTTATTTTTTAAGGAGACAAAAGACTGTATGCAGAAAATTATAAGACACTGATGAAAGAAATTAAAGATGATACAAATAGATGGAGAGATATACCATGTTCTTGGATTGGAAGAATCAACATTGTGAAAATGAATCTACTACCCAAAGCAATCTACAGATTCAATGCAATCCCTATCAAACTACCACTGGCATTTTTCACAGAACTAGAACAAAAAATTTCACAATTTGTATAGAAACACAAAAGACCCCGAATAGCCAAAGCAATCTTGAGAACGAAAAACAGAGCTGGAGGAATCAGGCTCCCTGACTTCAGAGTATACTACAAAGCTACAGTAATCAAGACAGTATGGTACTGGCACAAAAACAGAAAGATAGATCAATGGAACAGGATAGAAAGCCAAGAGATAAACCCATGCACATATGGACACCTTATCTTTGATAAAGGTGGCAGGAATGTACAGGTACATGTAAAAGTATGAGATTAGATCACTCCTTAACACCATACACAAAAATAAGCTCAAAATGGATTAAAGACCTAAATGTAAGGCCAGAAACTATCAAACTCTTAGAGGAAAACATAGGCAGAACACTCTATGACATAAATCACAGCAAGATCCTTTTTGACCCACCTCCTAGAGAAATGGAAATAAAAACAAAAATAAATGGGACCTAATGAAACTTCAAAGCTTTTGCACAGTAAAGGAAACCATAAACAAGACCAAAAGACAACCCTCAGAATGGGAGAAAATATTTGCAAATGAAGCAACTGACAAAGGATTAATCTCCCAAATTTACAAGCAGCTCATGCAGCTCAATATCAAAAAAACAAACAACCCAATCCAAAAATGGGCAGAAGACCTAAATAGACATTTCTCTAAAGAAGATATACAGACTGCCAACAAACACATGAAAGAATGCTCAACATCATTAATCATTAGAGAAATGCAAATCAAAACTACAATGAGATATCATCTCACACCAGTCAGAATAGCCATCATCAAAAAATCTAGAAACAATAAATGCTGGAGAGGGTGTGGAGAAAAGGGAACACTCTTGCACTGCTGGTGGGAATGTGAATTGGTTCAGCCACTGTGGAGAACAGTATGGAGTTTCCTTAAAAAACTACAAATAGAACTACCATATGACCCAGCAAACCCACTACTGGGCATATACCCTGAGAAAACCAAAATTCAAAAAGAGTCATGTACCAAAATTTTCATTGCAGCTCTATTTACAATAGCCCGGAGATGGAAACAACATAAGTGTCCATCAACGGATGAATGGATAAAGAAGATGTGGCACATATATACAATGGAATATTACTCAGCCATAAAAAGAAACGAAATTGAGCTATTTGTAATGAGGTGGATAGATCTAGAGTCTGTCATACAGAGTGAAGTAAGTCAGAAAGAGAAAGACAAATACCGTATGCTAACACATATATATGGAATTTAAGAAAAAAAATGTCATGAAGAACCTAGGGGTAAGACAGGAATAAAGACACAGACCTACTGGAGAACGGACTTGAGGATATGGGGAGGGGGAAGGGTGAGCTGTGACAGGGCGAGAGCGAGGCATGGACATAGATACACTAACAAACATAAGGTAGATAGCTAGTGGGAAGCAGCCGCATGGCACAGGGATATTGGCTCGGTGCTTTGTGACCGCCTGGAGGGGTGGGATAGGGAGGGTGGGAGGGAGGGAGACGCAAGAGGGAAGAGATATGGGAACATATGTATATGTATAACTGATTCACTTTGTTATAAAGCAGAAACTAACACACCATTGTAAAGCAATTATACCCCAATAAAGATGTTAAAAAAAAACAATAAATGCTGGAGAGGGTGTGGAGAAAAGGGAACCCTCTTGCACTGTTGGTGGGAATGTAAATTGATACAGCTGCTATGGAGAACAGTATGGAGGTTCCTTAAAGAACTAAAAATAGAACTACCATATGACCCAGCAATCGCACTACTGGGCATATACCCTGAGAAAACCATAATTCAAAAAGAGACATGTACCACAATGTTCACTGCAGCTCTATTTACAATAGCTAGGACGTGGAAGCAACCTAAGTGTCCATCTACAGGTGAATGGATAAAGAAGATGTGGCACCTATATACAATGGAATATTACTCAGCCATAAAAAGAAACAAAATTGAGTTATTTGTGGTGAGGTAGATGGACCTAGAGTCTGTCATACAGAGTGAAGTAAGTCAGAAAGAGAAAAACAAATACTGTATGCTAACACATATATATGGAATCTAAAAAAAAGGAAAAAAAGTGGTTCTGATGAACCTAGGAGCAGGACAGGAATGAAGACGCAGACGTAGAGAATGGACTTGAGGACATGGGGAGGGGGAAGGGTAAGCTGGGACGAAGTGAGAGAGTGGCATGGACATATATATACTACCAAATGTAAAATAGATAGCTAGTGGGAAGCAGCCGCATAGCACAGGGAGATCAGCTCGGTGCTTTATGACCACCTAGAGGGGTGGGATAGGGAGGGTGGGAGGGAGACGCAAGAGGGACAGGATATGGGGATATATGTATACATATAGCTGATTCACTTTGTTATTACAGCAGAAACTAACCCAACATTGTAAAGCAATTATACTCCAATAAAGATGTTAAAAAAAGAAAAAGGAAAAAATAAAATAAAATAAAGGTACAATAATAGAAAAAAAATTTTTTTTTGCCCATGCCACACAGCATGTAGAATCTCAGTTCCCTGACCAGGGATCGAACCCACTTCCCCTGCAGTGGCAACGTGGAGTCTTAACCACTGGACCGCCAGGGAAATCCCACTTTAGTACTCTTTTAGATGCTGCATTCCTGGCTATACTCTAACTATGCCACTTACATGACCACCTCTCTCTCTTATGTATAAGGCTAAGGGCCACAAATCAAGGGCAAGTTGTGGGGGAAAAAACACACAGAAAAAGTAAAAGGGGAAGAAGAGAGAAGGGCAGGAAAGAGTCTTTTCTGGCCAATTAGCACCCAGATTCTGAGTGATTTAAATAAGCCAGTCTTTTTTACTCTCAAGCTGATCTCTGGAGCCAACAAATATGCTCTCACTCTACCTAGACTCAGGTGTCCAAGTCCAAACTCAGTGGACCAAGCAGGCACTATCATTACCTAGTACTTCCCACCCCTCATTTTGAGAAGAGAACTCAGGAAGAAAATACCTTCTTTCTCTGTAGTTCTGAACACTTTGGGGATTTCAATTTGTAGAGCCAGCAGAGGCTTCAGATAGACTTTAAGAACATGAGTCAATAAAACAAGAGTAGCTTTGATAGGTCACGCAAAGCATTAAACTGAAAAAGGATCCCAACCCTTCCCTTTTTTTTTTTTTTTTTTTGCGGTACATGGGCCTCTCACTGTTGTGGTCTCTCCCGTTGCGGAGCACAGGCTCCGGACGCGCAGGCTCAGCGGCCATGGCTCACGGGCCCAGCCACTCTGTGACACGTGGGATCTTCCCGCACTGGGGACACGAGCCCACATCCCCTGCATCGGCAGGCAGACTCTCAACCACGGCGCCACCAGGGAAGCCCAACTCTTCCTATTGATTAATAGTAACCATTGCACACTTTTCTACAGAAGAACATTGAATTGGGCCTTTAGCAGCTGCCTGATTCATTTTATTTCCTCACTTGTACTAAATATGCTTAAGCTCTGAGTTTTAAATTTAAGTACAAAATGCAGTAGATTAAAATTTTCAGTTCAGTACGGACTTCACTAAATATGGCAGAGGAGGAAGTCAAGGGAGAACTCCAAAAAAACGACTAATAAACTTGCAAAAACTGTCAGAATCAACCTTTGCAGAACTCCAGGACCTAGTAAAAAAAAAAAAAAAAAAAAAAATATATATATATATATATATAAAACAAGTAGGGAAAACTAAAGGAAGAAAGAAGCTGCCACATTGTAGTAAGAATGTACTGTAGTGTTTTCATTCACTTACCATCCCTCACTCTCCAAATTGGTGGCAGCCATGAAGATGGCAGTTGCACTCTTGGTGCGGTTTGCTAGTGCCAGAGGAAATATGTACTTTATTCTCAAAGAATTGTGGTAGTATTTTCCACTTTGGTGGCTCCCTCAAGGGTCAGAACAAGGGCTTGCCTTTGTTTTGTCCAACCCAGAGAGTTCCCAGGGCTGGGGCAGCTCCTGGGAGGCTTTTGCTGAATGTACTTAAAGGCAAAAGGATTGGATACAGCAGCCTGTGGGAAGGGATAATAGGACAAGCCCAAAAAGCCTTGGAAGGAAGTTAGAAAATAAGATGTGTGGGGCATAAGAGCTTTTAAAAGCTCCAGTGTGTACTGGGGAGTCAAGAAGCCCAAGTGCATGCCCAGGTCTGGATATGTGTACAGAAAATGCCTGAGAAGACACTAAGCTTTCACTTCTGGCTGACCGTCAGGCTCCACATGAGTGAGAAGTAAAGGCTAAGACAGAGTTGTAAGTGGCCTGGCTAAATGTTGAAGGAGTGCCCAACACAGAGCCAATTGGTAAAGACTGGAAGATTCAATTTTATTTTATTTTTTTCTCTTCTTGGATCCAAGCATTTGAGCCAAATTTTGTCAGAACACTAGCTGACCACTAAGTTAATGGAACATAAGTTTCAGTGGCCACACATGACAGAGATAGCAAACTGTAAGAAAATAGTTTAGAAAAGTCACTAAGTGAAAAACAGCAACCCAAAATAAGCAGGAAAAAGAAAAACAGGTAGGGAGAATTTCATTTCCAGAGTTGCCGCATTATAATATTCAAAATATCCAGTTTCAAACAAAAAAGCCATGCAAAAAAACAAGAAAGTATGACCTATTCACAGGGGAAGAAAAATTGATAGAAAATTTCCCTAAGGAAACCCAGGATTTGGACTTACTAGACAAAGACTTTAAATCAACTATCTTAAATATGGTTAAACAGCTAAAGGAACCATGGACAAAGAACTACAGGAAGCCAGGAGAACAATGTCTCATCACATAGAGACTATCAATAAAGAGACAAATAATGAAAAGGAACCAAATAGAAAATTTGGAAATGAAAAGTACAATAACTGAAATTAAAAATTCACTGAAGAGTAGAAAGAGAAAAGAATGACCAAAATGAACAGAGCCTAAGAGACCTTTGGGACACTATCAGGCATACCAACATATGCATAATGGAAGTCCCAGAAAGAGAGGAGAGAGAGAAATGTGCGGAAACTATATTTGAAGAAATAATGGCTGAAAAGTTCCCAAATATGATGAAAGACATGAATCTATAAACATCCAAGGAACTCAACAAACTCCAAGCAGGATAAATTCAAAGAGATCATGCCAAGACACAGTATAGTCAAACTGTCAAATGACAAAGACAAAGAGAATCATGAAAGCAGAAAAAAAAAAAAAGCAGCAGTTCATCATGTACAAGAGAGCCTCAATAAGATATACTGCTGATTTCTCCTTCAAAAACATGGAAGCCAGAAGACAGTGGGATGATATATTTAAAATGTAGGGAAAAAAATGTTAACTAAGAATTCTATATTCGTCAAAACTAACCTTCAAAAATGAAAGAGGAGATAAACAAAAACTGATGGAGGTAATCACTAGTAGACCTGCTCTACAAGAAATGTTAAAGGGAGTCCTTCAGGCTAAAATAAAAGGACACTAGAAAGTAACTTGAAGACATGAAGAAATAAAGAACAATGGTAAAGGTAAACATAGGTAAATATAAAAGACAAAATTGTTGCAGTTTCTGGTTTTTAAACCCCTACATGTATATATGTCTACCGCGGGCCTCTCACTGCTGTGGCCTCTCCCGTTGCGGAGCACAGGCTCCAGACGTGCAGGCTCAGCAGCCATGGCTCACGGGCCCAGCCGCTCCGCGGCATGTGGGATCTTCCCAGACCGGGGCACGAACCCGTGTCCCCTGCATCGGCAGGTGGACTCAAAACCACTGCGCCACCAGGGAAGCCCATGCAGTTTCTGGTTTTTAACTGCTTTATCATTTAATAAATTCATAAAACAATAATTATAAACATACATTAATGGGCATACAATGTATAAAGATGTAATTGGTGACAATGACAACATAAAGGGGGAAGTGGAGCTGGGAAGTAACAGAGTTTTTGTGTACTATTGAAACTAAGTTGGTATTAATTCACACTTGATTAATGTGAATTGAATTTCTAGCTTGCTTGTTAGAAAATTCAAATACTAATTTTAATCCCCTGAGTAACAAATAAAGAAAAATACTAGATAATATATAAAAACAATATATAGAAAAAGAAAAGGAAAGGGAATCAAAATGGGACACTAAGAACAAATTTATTTGAATGCAGTAACAGAATTTAGAAACAAAAAAGATATTACATGTAGAAAATAAATAGAAAAATGGCATAAGTGAGTCTTTCCTTATCAGTAATTACTTTACATGAAAATGGATTAACCTGTGATTCAAAGGCAGAGATTGAGAGAATGGATAAAAAGAACATGATCTAACTATATGCTGTCTACAGGAGATTCACTTTTTTTTAATAGTTATTTATTTATTTATTTATGGCTGCTTTTGGTTCTTTGTTGCTGTGTGTGCCTTTCTCTAGTTGCGGCGAGCAAGGGCTACTCTTCGTTGCGGTACGTGGGTTTCTCATTGCAGTGGTTTCTCTTGTTGTGGGGCACAGGCTCTAGGCGCGTGGGCTTCAGTAGTTGTAGCTCACAGGCTCTAGAGTGCAGGCTCAGTAGTTGTGTCGCACGGGCTTTGTTGATCTGCGGCATGTGGGATCTTCCCAGACCAGGGTTCAAACCCATGTCCCCTGCATTGGCAGGAGGACTCTTAACCACTGCTCCACCAAGGAAGCCCAGAATAAATAGGTTAAAAGTGAAAGGATGGGAAAGATATTTCATACAAATAATTACCAAAAGAGAAATGGAGTGGCTACACCAATATTAAACAAAAATTGACTTAAGACAAAAATTGTTACAAGAGAAAATAAGGACATTATATATTGATAAAAGGGTCAATCTATCAAGAAGAGATAACAATTATAAACATATACACACTTAACAATAGAGCACCAAAGTATGTGAAGCAAAAACTGACAGAATTGAAGTTAGAAATAGGTAGTTCTACATTCATAGTTGTAGGCTCCAATACTAAGCTTTCAATAATGAATAGAACAACTAGACAGAGTATCTATCAGTAAGGAAATAGAGGACTTGCCACGGAGCAACTAAGCCTGTGCGCCACAACTACTGAACCTGTGCTCTAGAGCCCATGAGCCACAACTACTAAAGCCTGTGCACCTAGAGCCTGTGCTCCGCAACAAGAGAAGCCACCACAATGAGAAGCCCGCGCACTGCAACGAAGAGTAGCCCCCGCTCGCCACAACTAGAGAAAGCCCATGCACAGCAACGAAGACCCAACACAGCCAAAAATAAAGTAAATAAAATAAAAAAGAAATGAAAGTAGGGACATTACCACAGAATGTACAGAAATAGAAAAGAATTATAAGAGAATACTATGAAAAGCTGTATGCCAATAAATTGGATAACCTAGATGAAATAGAAAAACACAGAAATTACCAAAACCAACCCAAGGAAAAATTGAAAATCTGAACAGACCTATAACAAGAGATTGAATCAATCATTTAAAACCTCCCAACAAAGAAAAGCCCAGGACCAGATAACTTCACTGGTGAATTCTACCAAACATTTAAAGAAGAATTAACATCACTCCTTTCCAGACTCTTCCAGAAAATAGAAGGGAACATTTCCTAACTCTTTCTATGAGGGTAGCATTATCCTGATATTAACACCAGATAAAGACATCACAAAAAAAGAAACTGATTTTAGTTTTCTTTTCACAACATAGTGAAAAGGCAATTCACAGAATAGTGGGAGTGGGGGGCAATATTTGCAAATATATATACCTAAGGGTCTAGAATCCAGAATATATAAAGAACTCTTACAAATCAACAACAAAAAGATGCTCAATTTACAGATTAGCAAAGGACTTGAACAGACATTTCTCAAAGATAGACAGATGGCCAACAAGCACATGAAAAGATGTTCAACATCATTAGGAAAATGCAAATGAGAACTACAGTGATATCCCACTTCATACCCACTAAGATTGTTATATTTTTTCATGGAAAATAACAAATATTGGTGGGGATATGGAGAAATTGGAACCCTCGTATATTGCTGTTGAAAGTGTAAGATGGTGCAGCTGCTGTGGAAAACAGCTTGTCAGTTCCTCTAAAAGTTAACCAGAGAATTACCATATAATCCAACAACTCTCCTCCTAGGTATATACCCAAAAGAGTTGAAAACAGATATTCAAACAAAAACTTGTATGCAAATGTTAATAGCAGCACTATTTGCAGTAGCCACAGATGGAAACAACCCAAATTCCATCAGTTAATGAATGGATAAAATGTGGCATATCCATAAAATGAAAGGTTATTCAGCCATAGAAAGGAATGAAGCACTGATATCTGCTACAACAACATTATGCTAAATGAAAGAAGCCAGACATAAAAAGTCACATATTATATGATTCCATTTATATGAAATATCCAGAATAGGTAAATCCATAGAGACAGAAAGCATATTAGTTGTTGCCAGAAGCTGGGGGACGGAGAAGTGGGAAGTGACTTCGTAATGGTATGGGTTTTCTTTGGGAGGGCGATGAAAATATTTTGGAACTAGATAGAAGTGGTGGTTGCACAGTGTTGTGAATGACCTAAATGTCACTGAATTGTATACTTTAAAATGGTTAAAAAATAATAAAATGGTTAATTTTATGTTATGTGAGTTTTACCTCAATTTTAAAAGATTGAAGCTATATCTGACTCCAGAGCAAGAATTTTTATATTGACAGTATCCTGCATTGAAGAATGCTGTATTATAGCTACTATTATCAAAAAGTAGCCACCAGAAGTGGCTTTGAGCTCAATACCTAAGAGTCTGATGAAGTAAACATTGAATAATTCCAGCTCTGTTCTAATGACCATACTTGCTGGGGCATAGAAGTGGGTAAGATAGAGGCTCTGCCCATGAACTGCTCATATCTGGGTTTCCACTAGCACTTGTGGGCCAAGGCAAAGTACAACTAGAAGTCCCTGGCCCATTCTTCTTCCCCTCCCAACCCCCTCACCCTGTGCCATACCTCATAAGCATGTGTGTGGAAAACCTAGCCCACACAACCAAGCTCCATACATGTACACACACCCCTACACACAACTGCCCTTTAGGCACACAGTTGCCTATGGGAGCTATGGAAGTCCTAACAGTGGACTCAGAATCTTTTGGACAGATAATTTTAGAGTCCTGGGTACATGTCATGTAATTTAAAGTAGGAGAGAGCATGGGCTCTGTGGTCTCATGGACTCTGTATCTTGTAAAGAGGAACGTAGTTGGAGAAGGGTCAGAGTGGGAGCCTTAAAGCATAAGCCAAAGGAAAAGCCCTTCATTGCCCAGGTCTAGGGGTGGTACTTCCCTACCCACTCCACTCACCCTTTTCTGTCTCATCTGAGCACCAGCCATGGATAGAACCTGTTTCTGCTCTGGAATTAGCAAGGAGAGGCTGGCCTGAAAGAAAGTCTGGTGTTTCATCTCACAGGTCACATCTTTACCAGAACTGAATTTCTGTAGCCTCAGGGACCCTGTGGGGTTTGTCTGACTTAGCTGTGTGGAAGACCTTGCTGTCACCATTGACTTCCCAGATTCCAGGAGTTTGGACTCTACTTCCTGCAGAGTTTTCTGCCAGAATTCCTGAAGTGACCTTGCCCACCTTAGACTTTCCAATGCCAGGATCCACTGCTCCCAGCATATTCCATTACCAGCTCTCTGTATTCTTACCTTTTCCTAAATGCTAAAGATGAAAAGCTATGATCCTGGGCTTCCCTGGTGGCGCAGTGGTTGAGAATCCGCCTGCTGATGCAGGGGACACAGGTTCGTGCCCCGCCGCGGAGCAGCTAGGCCCGTGAGCCATGGCCACTGAGCCTGTGGGTCCGGAGCCTGTGCTCCGCAGCGGGAGAGGCCACAACAGTGAGACGCCCGCGTACCGCAAAAAAAACAAAAAACTATGATCCAGGAGTATAAAAATGGGGACTGAGATGAAACCTCCTCAAAGTAGGAGGATCATTTGTATCAATATAATAGAGATAAGTACGTTTTAGGAGAGCATAATAGATGGGTCCCTGATGCATGACTAGGGGGTGTGGTCAAGGGAAATATATAGGATATCTAAGATGGGACTTAAAAGATCAAATCTTGGGCAGACAAAAGTGAGGAAGATTATTATGGGGGGAAAAGAAATGTTAAATGTACATACACTATTTTTCAATTTGCATATTGTGGCCTCTGAAGGATGAAAAACTTAAATATAGACAATATTTATTCTGAGGCAGAATCCCTGAGGATTGGTCCATGGGTTAGTCTCATGCTCTTGAAAGGAAAACTAGAACTCAGAACTTGCTCTGACACTCAAGTCAGTGGTAGAATTGAGGGAATCCAAAGAATTCTAACCCTAAGACCAGCGCTGTCTCCATCTTCTGTACATCCCCTTGAGAATCTGAGTGTCCAGAACTCCTTATTCTTCATTTCTAACCCTCCATTCCCAGTCATAACTTTGTGTTTGCCTCTGTTTGTGAGCTTAGTTTCACTCATAGATCTGTTCTAGCCAAGGGAACATGGCTAAAATTCCTTTGCCTCACCATCCATCAAATTCCATACTCATTGATGACTCTTTTGCTCTCTTTCCATACCTATATCTTCACCTCTTTCTATCCAAATTCTTTAGCTTGAGTCCCTAGACCTTTACTCCCTAGTTTCCCACACTGCCTGTGTTCCTTACCCCTGATACCTGATCTTCCCAAACCGGGGTCTTGCCTGCCTGAACCGAATATAGCCATTTTCTCTTGGAATATTACCTCTCGTGTATTCTCTGCGGTCTTTCTGAAACTCCTATCAGACAAATGTCAGAGTCTCTCACTCTATCCCACATTCCTCTTAATTTCCTTCTCATATTCTCTAACTCCATAGTTCTCTGCGCTTTGCTCTGGACATTTCTCCCCACTCTTGTTTAATGGATGCTACTTATATTTTTGTTTCTTTAAACACTGAATGAGGTGAGTTCTTCCTGAGTCAGCTGTTTGCAAGAGACTTGCAAGAGGGTGGAGGCAGTACCATATTTAAGGCCATTTTCTTTATGAAATAGTATTTGCATGAGTTCTTATAGCCCTTGCTGTTTCCCATGATTAGCATTTCAGGGTTGCTTACAATGCAGAGTCTATGTCCTTCACTATTCCTCACCAACAGACTGCTTTCTACAAATATAGCTGTTTGTCCCTTTTCAGCTTCACCTTCCCTGTATCTAAGTCTTTGTGTCAAATGGGTGGAAAAAAAGCCCTTACTTCAGTCTGCTTGCCTGTTCTTATTGTTCCGTACAATAAGGACTTGTGGGTCTTGGGTCACTTTCTTTGGAGAGCTATGTCACTCTCACTTTGTATAAAATCTGCACCCTTAGGCATCCATTATCACATTCCTGTTTGACTTTCACTATATTGGGCAGTTCTTCCTCATAGGTTGTAGTCCAGGCTTACAGGTGTTTCTAGTTACATCACAAAT
Organism: Orcinus orca; assembly: GCF_937001465.1. Taxonomy (NCBI): domain Eukaryota; kingdom Metazoa; phylum Chordata; class Mammalia; order Artiodactyla; family Delphinidae; genus Orcinus; species Orcinus orca. Next base: position 113,721,819 of record NC_064560.1, read on the forward strand.
AAAGTTTGTCTATTTTTCATTCTCCTTGTAGTTTTGAGTTAAAGAAGGATGAATTTCTGAGAAGAGGAAAAAAAATCACTGTTTTTATTCTGCCACTTGAAAACCAAAGCTTCAACTGTTTTTCACAATTTATCCAACCTTTTTATGTATTTAGAGAAGGGTTGGGGGGAGGGAAGGGGGAGGATGTTTCAATATGTCCTCCATACACATCTTAACCAGATTGAGTAAATGAACTTTCAGCAATAATCAATATGGATGCCTCTCTTCAAAGATTGCAAGTTGAATTTCCTTCCAGCCACAGGAATGGGGACTCAAAGTCAATATAAACAGTGTTATAGAAAAGGCTATGCACTGTTCTTCGCACAACTGAGATTCACCCCCAATACCTACTCGATATATTAATCACAGTTGCTGTCGTTCCCATAGTTCATGCTAAAGGTCAAGCCTGCACATAGCTTGTGGCCTCCAATCCTTCTCCTGGGCCACAGGTGATTAAAATACAGGTGGGCTTCTGACTGATTCCATGGGCTGTTCAACAACTCAATGAAGAAAGATGATCTGGGCAAACCAGAACCTCTTGCAAATTTAGCTATGGAAACAAAAGAGAGAATCAGAAAATTGACAGTCAAAGCAAAAGCTTAAAGATTTCTATGAGGTAGAGTTTGGGACAGAAAGGTCATGGCATGGAGAATCATAAGGAAACAGAATCTAAGAGATGAATTTTAAACAGGAGGCAAAAAAATGCAGAGGTGTAGGGTGGAAAGAGTCAATTAGTTGGTAGAGACAAGAATTACACATAGAAACAAATGTGGAGAGTGGCTCTGTTATGTTAACCACAGCACTGTCCTTTGGCTTTTCCTGGATTCCTGTACCTAACACAACACCTTGCCATAGTAGGGCCTCAACAAATGTGTTTAGAGGGATGGATGTTTATCCTCAGGATAAGTGAGGTTACCTCTTTGCTTAAGGTAACCTGTCTGAATCTCTGCTTTGTTACAGACCCTCTACCCCAGCACTCTATAGAAACTGTTTTCTTAAAGCTTGCCATGGAGTTTGCTAAACACTCATTTAATGACTTATTCTTCATTCTCCTCGATTTATTGAGTCTCTCCTTTGGCTCTTGTGGTGCAGTACTGTCCTAGTTCTCTTGCCTCTGACCACTCCCCTGCCTCAGCTGGTTTCTCTTCCTTTTCTTCTCTTCCTGAGTAAATAATCACCAAGGACTTTCTTCAGCTCTCTTCTAGTTCTATACTCTCTTTTTACCAAGTGAGCTATTCATGCCCATAACTTCATGTATAGCTGCTATAGAGGTGACTCCCAAATCTGAATCTCTGGGAGCCCACATCTCCGAGCCCACAACTGGGTCCTTGAAACTCAACACGACTTAAACAGAATGTGTCTTTCTTTGTAAATCAGTTCCTTCTTTTGACTTCCCTATTTCTATTGCACTATCAGTATCTCAGTTTTGAAATCTGAATTATCTTTGGCTGTTTTCTTCTTCATTCTCCATCGTCTAATCAGCTACAGAGTCTAGTTAATAATGCTAATAGAAATAATAATTGCTAACCCTCCTCTGCCTCAAAAATCTTCTGTTGCTCTCCATAACCTACCAAAATAAGTTTTTTAAAAGGGCCCCAGAGTTCAGAATTCTCTACAACATGTTGCAAACTCATTTCTAGTCTTATTTCCTATGGTTCTGTTGTACAGTGAGAATTTTAAATTTACCATCCCTTTACATATTAATGATTCATTTAATTCCATTAACCAAAGATAACAAATGATTTTCTAAAAGATTATTCCTTTTTTTTTGGTACTTGGCTGAATGGAAGTGAAGAGGAAAAAATATGTTTATTCTCCACCCTCTCTCAATATGTGCTCGGAAGATCAAACTCAGAAAATTATGCCCATCAGGGAATATGAAAGGACAAAAAACATTGCATTTTAAACCACTCAGACTATCTTGAAAACTTTAAAATTAGATGCATTCTGTATAAGATAAAACTTGTAGAAGAACCTGGCCAATTGAAGGTGATTTAAGAGAAAGTCTTGCCTACTAGAGCCAGTTTTTAATCCTTGTGTATGCAGTATCTTTTGGAAGTGGATGCCATTTAGGAACTTTATTTCATGTGGTTTATAAACACAAACAATAAATGCTGGAGAGGGTTTGGAGAAAAGGGAACCCTCCTACACTGTTGGTGGGAATATAAATTGGTATAACCACTATGGAGAACAGAATGGAGGTTCCTTAAAAAACTAAAAATAGAACTAGCATATGATCCAGTACCCCCCCTCCTGGATATATATCTGGAGAAAACCATAATCCAAAAAGATACATGCACCCCAATGTTCATTGCAGCACTATTTACAATAACCAAGACATGGAAGCAACCTAAATGTCCATCAACAGAGGACTGGATAAAGAAGATGTGGTACATATATACAATGGAATATTACTCAGCCATAAAAAGAATGAAATAATGCCATTTGCAGCAACATGGATGGACCTAGAGATTATCATACTAAGTGAAGTAAATCAGACAAAGACAAATATGATACCACTCATATGAGGAATCTAATTTTTTTAAAAAATGATACAAATGAACTTATTTACAAAACAGAAACAGTCTTACAGATAGTGAAAACAAACTTCTGGTTCCCAAAGGGGAAATGTAGGGGGAGGGATAAATCAGGAGCTTGGGATGAACGTACACACACTACTATGTATAAGATTGATAAGCAACAAGGACATGCTATATAGCACAGGGAACTCTACTCAATATTCTGTGATAAGTATAAGAGAAAAGAATCCAAAAAAGAATGAACATATGTTTATGTATAACTGAATCACTTTGCTGTACACCTGAAACTAACACAACATTACGCCAACAAAAGTAAAAAAAATTTTATTATTATTTTTTTCTTGCTGTACCTGGGCGTCTCCCGTTGCGGGGCACAGGCTCCGGAAGCACAGGCTCAGAGGCCATGGCTCACGGGCGCAGCCGCTCCGCGGCATGTGGGATCTTCCCGGACCGGGGCATGAACCCGTGTCCCCTGCATCGGTAGTCGGACTCGCAACCACTGCATCACCAGGGAAGCCCTAAAATTTTTTTTTTTAAAGTAGATAAGTGGGGCTTCCCTGGTGGCGCTAGTGGTTGAAAGTCCGCCTACCGATGCAGGGGACACGGGTTCGTGCCCCGGTCCGGGAAGATCCCACATGCCGCGGAGCGGCTGCGCCCGTGAGCCATGGCCGCTGAGCCTGCGCGTCCGGAGCCTGTGCCCCCGCAACGGGAGAGGCCACAACAGTGACAGGCCCGCGTACCGCAAAAAAGTGACTGGTGGAAATGATAACTCAGAACCTAAGGGCTCAGTGTCACAATCTCTTGTTGATGAACTTTAGTGAGGTTTTTTACCTTCCTTGTAGTAAATAAACATTTTCTTTTATCTGTACAACAATCAAGAAAACACTAAATTCAGAATAGCATTTATTTTTAGCTCCGAAGAGATCTTGAAGGAATTCAATTTAAAATGTTTAATCAACTCCACTTTAAGTATAAAATACCAAGTGTGATAGTATAATGAGCAAATCAAGTTATACATAATAAATTTTTTCAATCTAAAATAATAAAGTGATTACATTAATAAGGAAAGTACATTTTTGTATAGTATTTATTTTAATTTTTCTCAAAAGTTTTTGGTAGGTTTCATCACTTTTCTACCAAACTCTCTTCTCTAAATTCTCAATTATTCCAAGGCCTAGAGAGAGTACAGAAGCTATAAGCTGCCACAGGTTAACTATCCCCCTGAATTTTCTTTCATGCTGTAAAATCCATACCCTCTTCTTTGATCCAGTTTTCCACATTATGCTCCAGAAATCAGCTAAGTTAGAAAAAGGTAACTCACCTCCATGAAGCTCTATCATCAGGCCACCACCAGGGGACAGAGGCAGGCACTTGGACCAGAGCTCAATAGGCCTAGGATGGTTGCAGACCAGAAGTCTGTGACCTGTTAGTTTGCTAAGAATGGGCCCAGAGCATGACAGAAGGAGGGAAAGTTCAGGAGCTGGGAGGCGGGGAAGGCCAGAGTGAGGTCTGACAGATTCCGTGACAGTTTGTCAGTTGCTTTGATCATCATTAGCTTAAGAGAAAGAGAAACCCTGACTGGAATGGCCTACCTGCCCACCATTTTTTGTGAGGGAGGGGAAGGCAACTCATTTAGATCCAAGGTGGCAGTCTAATCTTAAGGGTCACATATCCCCATTTCTGGCCTAGGGCACTCTACGAAAGAGGAAATAATCATTATCATCTGCCTAGAAGTCTAACACATGAGAAATAACCACCTTATCCCTGCTCACGATTTCATCACAGCACTGAGACACCAGCTAAGTGGCTTTAATAGTTATTCCACCTCTCAGAGCTCACATTCCATTGAAACAGCTTGGACTCTGTCTCTGAGAAAGTAACAAATGCCTGGAAAACTTCAGACCATAAGGAAGCAAGATGAGAAAAGCTTCATTTCAAACAGCTTTCTTTAGCAGTTTTAGCTCATAGCAGTACATACCTAGACTGTGCTCCTGAGTGACTTATAAAAAGCCATCATGGAACCAGTTTTTCTTACAGTAATTCCTCTAACTCAATATATTTTCTTGAATGTCTAGCTCCTCCCTAGCTGTCCAGCCTTACTGCCTACAACTCTTCCACCAGTGTGTGGGATTGCCCAAATATGCTATGCTTCTGTGGCTTTGTACATGTTGTTCCTTATTCTGGGGATCTTCCCTCCCTAACCCCAATCATTATCTCTTCAGTAAACTCTTCCACAACCAGTCCCCCAAGATATAACCCCCTCACCCATCCCTTGTAGAAAATATTTTGCTGGCTGTCTACCACAGTTTCTCAACCTCAGCCCTATTGACATTTTGGGCTGCCTAAGTCTTTGTTGCTGGGGTGCTGACCTGTGAACTTTAGAAGGTTTAGCAGCATTTCTGGCCTCTGATCACCAGTATCACCACCACCGCCCCCCCCCCCATGTTGTGAGAACCAGAACTGTCTCCAGACATTGCCAAGTGTCTGTTGGGTATATGGGAGTGGGACCCACCCCCAGCTGAGAATCATCACTTTACACATTTCTATAGCACCCTAAACCTTTGTACATGCTTGTACATAATTATTTTAATTGTTTGATTGCATGTCTGCCCCTTCCCTAAGTTGTGAACAACTGCTGGGTTGTGCTGTGTCTTGCTTACCTTGACAGTACATGGCATTCATTGGATCAAATTCTTTGTCAAATAAATGGCTATGAAATGCTGATGATCACCTAGAAACGATGTCCCCAAGTAAAAAAAATTTTTTTTTGTTGCATCTTGAATGTCTTGTTGTTGGCTAAAATGTTTAACAATGTCTAGTAAAGATGATTGTATGAAAACCTGAAGTCTGCACATTCTTGAGTCTTTGGCCCTGGGGCAAGAGCAGTGGGCTAGAAGAGAGAAGCCTTGGGCTTCCCTGGTGGCGCAGTGGTTAAGAATCTGCCTGCCAATGCAGGGGACACGGGTTCGAGCCCTGGTCTGGGAAGATCCCACATGCCACGGAGCAACTGAGCCTGCGCTCTAGAGCCTGTGCTCTGCAACAAGAGAAGCCAAGACAATGAGAAGCCCACGTACCTCAACGAAGAGTAGCCCCCACTTGCCTCAACTAGAGAAAGCCCATGAGCAGCAACAAAGACCCAATACAGCCCAGAATAAAAACAAACTAATAAATAAATTTATTAAAAAAGAAAAAAAAGAAGAGAGAAGCTGTGTCTCCCACCAGAACAATGAGTAACTTTGGTTGATGTTTAACTCCTCTGGGCATCAGTTCTTCCACCATAAAATATGAGTTCCTAAGACTCCCCTTCCACCTCCAAAGTTTGTGATTCCACATCCTATGTAGCAAGAGTCCCAAATCTCACAAAAAGGCACTTCGAGCTTTTATTTCACTATTTAAAAACGAAGTTTTGTGCAGCGGGACAGTGATGTTTAAGAAACTACATACCAGGTTTTACCATATAATTGGTACCAGGAGATGGGAAACAAAAACAAAGTCATAAACCAAAGTTACTTTTCTTTTCCAAGCCTCAATTTTATCGTATATAAAATAGAGATGATAGGGAATTGCCTGGCGGTCCAGTGGTTAGGACTCCATGCTTCCACTGAAGAGGGTATGTGTTCAATCCCTGGTCGGGGAACTAAGATCCCACAAGCCACATGGTGTGGCCCAAAAATAAAAAAATTAAAATAAAAATAGAGATAATAATACTTACCTCATAGGATTGTGGTGAGGATTAAATGAGATGATGTATGTAAAGTGCTTAACAGTACCTGGCACATAGTGAGCACCCAATAAATGGTCATAGCTATTATTATTGTTATTGCACTAACATTCGTATAGAAAATAGTTTACAAAACTAATGCCCCTTCAAATTAACTTTGTCTTGAAATATAACAAGAAATGTAAGTAGGTATTAATCTTCAAGGACTCCATGGAGCTGAATATAAATTAAAAGTTCAATTTTCCATCTTCTAGACTCCAAGGAAGCTACTGAGAAGTCAGTTATTTACTCTTTTATGCCTCGGCAGCACCTGGCAGATATTTCTGTCATAGCTTTTATTTCACTGCATTATTTCTTTTATTATAACTATTTTCACATCTCTTCCCCACTAGCTGTGAGCTTCTTGGAGACTGTCTTATTCATCTTTTTAACTATATACGTCTATCACACTATCAGAATTTAATAAATACTAGGCAAATGAGCAGATGAATGAAAGAATTAATGAGTGGTCCATGCCCAGCAATGCACTGCACCTTCTCTTTCCTGGCTGGAGAATACAGCAGCTGCTACTTCTGTGACTTGGCCTCGTTCAGAGGAAAGGAAGAGAGAAATTTGTTCTCTAAAGGCTCTCATCTCAGCAGGGAAGCCAAGTGCTGTCGGTAACTGCTACCTCTATCTTGTGACACCATGCTGGCCGCCCCTCTGCCCTCCCTTTAGAGGGTCAGTGATGCTGGCAGAGTCATACCTGGGGCCACATGCCTTCTCCATGCCACTCCACAGGAGAAAGGACTATGCCCTGTAGGATCTTTTTGCCTGCTGAAAGCTAAGGGGGCAGGGAAGGGCCCATTTCCAATGCTGCCCTGATTAATGTTCCCCACACAAGAGGGTTATCATGTTAGAGCTGTCTGTAAATAGTCCCTGGATAGTGAAACAAAAAACATTTTCTCAAAGTTGGAAATCCATCTGCATAATACCATGAAACTGAACTATGAAATTGGAGATGGAAAAAGAAAACATGTTTTACTTTCAAAATACTATGTACTAACAAATGTCTAAAACTGTGATAAATAAGGAAACCAGTAGGAGAGAACCATTGGGAGTGCCTGTGCATTTGTGCAAGTGCCGCTGCTGTTCCCTGCTCTTGTTGCAGGGAAACTACTGTTTTAGAGACAAGACACTGAGCCAGTGATATCATTGAAACCTACTTCCCTGGGATAGTCATCTCAGTATGCAGATTTTAATATGAAATCAGTGGGATCTAATTGATATAGCTAAGGAAAGGATCTAAAAGTTTATCCATCTTAACAATTTTAGGTTCTCAGAGAGTAACTTGTTTCTTCTGGCAGGTGTGCTTAACATTTGCTGCAGGGATGAATTCAGTGTGGATCAGACAATAGAAAGACCAATCCTTGCTGAAAGATGCCTCTGACTTCTCCACTCTGTCTCTCTTAACCCTTTTCTTGAACAGCTTGATTTTAATCAGTGATTGATGAAATCCTCACATATTATAGCTCAAGAAGTTTGGCTTTAGTTCCCTGCCGTAACCTCAGGGAACATCAGGAAACAGCTAATTTAAATTGCCAGATTATCTCACTGTGAGGCTAACTTGTTCTAAGGCTAGATCAGTCATAAAGTGGATAAATTTGATTGTCCAACCTCTTCTAATCCATTTCTACTCTGGTCAAATGAGCTTCCACTTTTCCAGAAAGGTACCTGAAAGCTAAATCCAAACCGCCACAGCTGTTCTCTCAATTCCTATCATTGCTACCTCAGACCAACAGCCGTCTCCCAAGAGCTGCCATAGCTCAAAAGACTTGCACAGCCCTGCTGGCTGTGCTAAAATGAAACTGCTAACATCAAGGGCAAGAGAGTACCAGTGCATTACCACATTCCTCAGACCAAGGGTACTTTCATCCTTTTTCTTATACATTTCAGAAAATTCACTTCTATTTTGGGAGGAAAATCAACACCAGGACCTTTCCTTCCTGATCCTACCTCCATGTTTTCTCTCCAGTTTTCAAGCAGTATCTTCAACCCTCACTGATATCATGCTGAATCCTTAAGAATCCTTCTCTGGAGGCTCTTTTTCAGAGCCTTTAATGGTTCCTTAGCAACTGTAGAATAAAATCTAAACTCCATAACACAGCACACAATGCTCTACTCAGGATGTGGCCTTAATATTCTTTTCTAGCTTTAGTTCTTACTTCTTCCCACAGCCATGTACAATAGTCAGCCAACCTATTCACACTAATGTGCCTGTGGCAGCTCCCTTCCTTCAACTTTTGTTCTTACATCCTGTTGGGTTCCTGCTGTTGCCTAGATGTATGTGTGAAGTGCCTTGTACTGTGCCTGGAAAATAGCTATTGTTTAATAAATAGCAGGTGTCATTATTAATACCTTCTTGCTTCAATTCTTAAGAAAAATAAGTCATACTCCCACTAAAATAAACCCTTGACCCTTGCCTAATGCTTATATTCCAAATTTCCCTATCAAACTTTCCTCCCAGATGATCTGGGCTAGACAATGAAGTAATAAAAGTCAGTGTCCCCAAACATATCTATGATGATAGTAATCAAAAAAGTGGTTGCCTATGGGGGATGGGGATTGACTAGATGGGAACTTTCTGGAATGATGGAATTGTTTTATATGTGTGTGTGTGTGTGTGTATGTGTGTGTGTATATATATATATATAGATATATATATATTTTTTTTGCTGACAAAGCAAAAGACTTTACTGAGAAGGGGCACCCAGGTGGAGAGCAACAGGGTAAGGGAACTCAGGAGAACTGCTCTGGAATTGTTCTATATTTTGATTGGGGTGCTGGTCCTGTGAATGTACATAATTGCCCCAGCTCATCTAATTATACACTTTAAGATCAGTGAATTTTTCTGTCTGTAAAATTTATCTCAATTTTTCAGAAAAGTCAGAATCCCCTCTATTTTTTCCCTAAAGCAGAGATCAAAAACTCAAATGTCTACATGAGTTTGGTAGATAAGGTAAAAATGTAGTGGACTGGGTAGAACACAATAGGGAGGGTCAAGGGCTGCTGGCAAGCTGGAGAGAGTATGCTCTTTTTCCTGATCACATGGGCAATATATGCAAAAGCAGAATCTGTATATTTAATAGGCACCTCTCAGGTGTTTTGATCATTAGCCAAGTTTGTGATACACTATGCTATGTGACAGAGCAATTAACAGTCTCCAAAGTGGAACACACAAGATGTCCTATTGAAATGCAGGAAGTTCTACATCTAATATTTAGAACTTTTTTCTTTTAAAAAAATTTTCATGTTGTTTTTCTTCCTCGTTTTATTTTATTTTATTTTAATAAATTTATTTATTTATTTTTGGCTGCATTGAGCCTTAGTTGCTGCATGTGGGCTTTCTCTAGTTGCGGCGAGCGGGGGCTACTCTTCATTGCGGTGCACGGGCTTCTCATTGCGGTGGCTTCTCTTGTTGTGGAGCATGGGCTCTAGGCACATGGGCTTCAGTAGTTGTGGCACGTGGGCTCTAGAGCACAGGCTCAGTAGTTGTGGCACACGGGCTTAGTTGCTCCACAGCATGTGGGATCTTCCCAGACCAGGGCTCGAACCCATGTCCCCTGCATTGGCAGGCGGATTCTTAACCACTGCGCTACCAGGGAAATCCCCTCATTTCATTTTAGAAAATACAAGGAAACCCACGGAAGGAAGTATACCCATTTATCTTGCATATCCTGTGCTAAGACAAGCAACTGAAGTTTGGAGTATGAGCTATTGCAGAGAATGCAGTGTGTAGAACAGACATTATGCTGGGATGGGCATTGCTCCATTGGCACAACTGAGCCTCCATGGAGGAAAGCAACACTGCTACAACCATTGAAAGTAAGGAACAAGCTTTACTGCACATTTCATCATGAGGGAAAAGGAGAGAGCACAGTAGAAATCATGTCCTCTCTAATTCTAAAGTACAGATGGAATTGTGAGTCCTTTGTGATTTTCTTCAAAAGAAAAAAGTGTGTGTGTGTGTGTGTGTTGGGGGTCTGTGGGAAGCAGTGATGAGGTCTTCTCAAGCCTGTGACCCAGTCAGGCTGCAGGAGCAGCTAGGATGGTGATGCAGTGATGTATTTGTTCAAAGAGAAGCAGACCAACTTGTTGATTAGCTGACCAGTATGGTGGAAGGCAGGCACACCTGTAAGCCTAGGATGAAGGGAGCCTCTCTCTGGTGTGGCAGGTCAGAGAGCACAGAACCACAGCTCTAGATTCCAGTGTGTCTAGGTGACTCCTCAGGCTGGTTTCAAAGGCCACCAGGAGTCCCAGCAGGACATGGTACCTGATTGTATACCTACCTCCACCTTGCTGGTTGGAGAGATGGTCAGAAAGGACTGACTTCCTTTTATTCCAGTGGAGTCAGGATATTCAGAAAAACCAGGAAGATATCACCCTGCCTGCTCCATTAATTAAAATAAAGTTGCCATTACTCTAAGCAAGACTCAGTATAATAGTTGCATAAACAAGAATGAAGTTTATTCATCTCTCAAGTAAAAGCCCAAACTTGTAGGTGGCTCTGGTTTGCAAACTTGTCGGTCTCTCAGGTTCCTTCCATCTTGTTCCATCATCTCTAGGATGTTGCCCTTATTTACATGACCCAAAATGCTCACATGTGGCCAATTAAAAATTGATTGTTATGAGAAAGAAAGGAAAATTTGCTTTGAGGACAACCACCAGTCTCTGGCACACTATGACAACCAAGTCCAGTCCTGCAGCATGAAACAAAACAAATCAAAAGGTAGTCTCATTGTGTGTGGGAAATGAAAAAAAAATTTATATACTCCAGAGAACAATTTTTAAAATCAGGCGTTTTTAACTCAGTGCACTGAATGCCAACAACCCACCGCTTCTGCACAAGGACATGGAAGAATCTAGCTAGCTTGTCTGTCTGTCCTGAGCAACACAGCACACATCATATATAGATGCGGTGGTACAGATGGCAGCTGATTTTTTTCAAACAAACTGGGCAATTTCTAGTATATTTAAGGGAAGTGCAGAGGCACTGACTACAGAAGATGTGGCCACATTGTGTAGAGTAGATATGTCGTTTACTCAGTTCAATCTCTAAGTACCCATCCCTACAAATTCGACACCAGATATAACCAGGTAGTGTGCAACTTAAAGTTTCTTCTTCCAGGGCATTATGGTAGGCACTGTTGGTCACAGATACATCTCTGTCCCTCATCAACCCCTCCTTATCACTGCTCACCACACAGCTGCCAGTTTGGCCTTGGAGTGACCTTGTATTTCCCCTTGGCCTCCTCCTTTCTTCAGTAATCACAACAGAGTCATGGTGAGTTAGGTCAATCACTGCAGGTTCTAGAGAGTCACAAGTGAGGTCAATTATTTCATCACTTTCCCCAAGTTCTATCAGTTCCACTTCCAAGATCACCTCAGGAGTTGTGCCTCCTTCCCCAGATGTACCGAATTCTCGTGCTTGTCTGGAATTCACCCTAGTACCATAGCACATTCTTGTGTTCATTGTGCTTTTTGGATCCAGTATTCAGAGAAATAAGTGACCTGTGCCAAAGTTTACAGTGAATGCTAAAGTCCTCAATGTCCCACAGCTCTTGGCCAGTCAGTCTCTGACTTACATAAGAATTTATGGTCCACATTTTCTGGTATATTTGAACTCTGATTCTGGTTCCATTCCTGTCTCCATATCCACAACTGCTGTGTTCCCACAGTGGGGTGGGGTGAATCTTCTGGGAGCCACTTATGAGAAAGCTCAATCTGAATTTTTAACTGAAAAAAATGAGACAAAGATTAAGCATTAGTAGTACTTAAAATAAGATTGACAGCAGTATAAAGTATATAGATAGAGAAAAATGTGTACTCAAAAGTTTTTGATAACTCTGCATTCTCCAGAATAGGTCACAAAACAAGGCCACAAAACAAGTCTCAGTAAATTTAAGAAAACTGAAATTCATATCAAGCATCTTTTCCAGTCACAATGCTAGGAGACTAGAAATCAACTACAAGGAAAAAAAAAGACCACACAAACACATGGAGGCTAAACAGTATGCTACTAAACAACCACTGGATCACTGAAGGAATCAAAGAAGAAATTAAAAATATACCTGGAGACAAATGAAAACAAAAACATGATCCAAAAATCTGTGGGACGCAGTAGAAGCAGTTCTAAGAGGGAAGTTTATAGCGATACAAGCCTAACTCAGGAAACAAGAAAAATCTCAAATAAACAACCTAACCTTACACCTATAGAAACTAGAAAAAGAAGAACAAAACTCAAAATTAGTGAAAGGAAAGAAATCATAAAGATCAGAGTGGAAATAAATGAAATAGGGACTTAAAAAATAGAAAAAAATCAATAAAACTAAGAGCTGGTTCTTTGAAAAGATAAACAAAATTGATCAAACTCTAGCCAGACTCATCAAGAAAAAGAGAGAGGCCCCAAATAAATGAGAACAGAAATGAAAAAGGAGAAGTTACAACTGACACCACAGAAATACCAAGTATCATAAGAGATTACTGGGAACAATTATATGCCAATAAAGTGGACAACCTAGAAGAAATGGAAAAAATCCTAGAAATGTACAATCTCCCAAGACTGAACCAGGAAGAAACAGACCACTTTACCAGTAATGAAATTGAATCAGTAACCAAAAAACTCCCAACCAAAAACAAGCCCATGACCAGATGGTTTCACAGGTGAATTCTACCATTAAGAGAAGAGTTAACACCTATCCTCCTATCCTTCTCAAACTATTCCAAGAAAAATGCAGAGGAAGGAATGCTTCTGAACTCATTTTACAAGACCAGCGTCACCCTGATGCCAAAACCAAACAAATATCAGAAAAAAGAAAATTATAGGCCAACATCCCTGATGAACATAGATGCAAAAATCCTCAACAAAATATTAGCAAATCAAATTCAACAAACCTTAAAAGGATCATACATCATTATCAAGTGAGATTTATCCCAGAGATGCAAGGATGGTTTGATATCCACAAATCAATCAATGTGATACATCACATTAACAAATTGAATAATAAAAATCATATGATTATCTCAATAGATGCAAAAAAATAAGGTTTTGACAAAATTCAACATTTACTTATGATTAAAATCTTTCAGTGAGAGAGTGGCATGGACTAATATATACTACCAAATGTAAAATAGATAGCCAGTGGGAAGCAGCCACATAGCATAGGGAGATCAGCTCGGTGCTTTGTGACCACCTAGAGGGGTGGGATAGGGAGGGTGGGAGGGAGACACAAGAGGGAGGAGATATGAGTATATATGTATATGTATAGCTGATTTACTTTGTTATAAAGCAGAAACTAACACACCATTGTAAAGCAATTATACTCCAATAAAGATGTTTAAAAAACAAAAAACTGTCAGTGAAGTGGGTATAGAAGGAACATACCTCAACATAATAAAGGCCACATATGACAAGCCCACAACTAACATTATACTCAGTGGTGAAAAGCTGAAAGCATTTCCTCTGAGATCAGGAACAAGACAAGGATGCCTACTCTCACCACTTTTATTCAACATAGTATTGGAAGTCCTAACCATTGCAATCAGACAAGAAAAAGAAATAAAAGGAATCCAAGTTGGAAAGGAAGAAGTAAAACTGTCATTGTTTGCAGATGACTTTATACTATATGTAGAAATTCCGAAAGACACCACCAAAAAACTACTAGAACTCACCAATGAATCTGGTAATTCTAAAATTTGTATGGAAACATAATAGACCCTGAATAGGCAAAATAATCTTGAGAAAGAAGAACAAAGCTGAAGGTATCACATGCCCTGGTTTCAAACTATACTACAAAGCTACAGTCATCAAAACAGTATGGTACTGGCACAAAAACAGACACATAGATCAATGGAACAGAACAGAGTGGCCAGAAATGAACACACACTTATATGGGCAATTAACCTAGGACAAACAAGGCAAGAATATACAATGGAGAAAAGATAGCCTCTTCAGTAAATGATGTTGTGAAAACTGGATAGCTACATGCAAAAAAACAACTGGATTACTTTCTCACGCTATACACAAAAATAAATTAAAAATGAATTAAAGATTTAACTGTAAGACCTGAAACAATAAAACTTCTAGAAGAAAACAAAGGCAGTAAGCTCTCTGACATCAGTCTTAGTAATATGTCTTTGGATATGTCTCTTCAGGCAAGGGAAATGAAAGCAAAAATAACCAAATGGGACTGCATCTAAGTTTTTGCACAGCAAAGGAAACTATTAACAAAATGAAAAGGCCACCTACGGAATAGGAGAAGGTATTTGTAAATGATATATCCAATAAGGGGTTAATATCCACAACATACAAAGAACTCATATAACTCAACATCAAAAAAACAAACAACCTGATTAAAAAATGGGCCGAGGGTCTAAACAGGCATTTTTCCAAGGAAGACATACAGATGGTTACAGACATATGAAAAGATGCTCAACATCACTAATCATCAGTGAAATGCAAATCAAAACCACAATGAGATGTCACCTCACACCCATCAGAATGGATATTATCAAAAAGACAGCAAATAGGGCTTCCCTGGTGGTGCAGTGGTTGAGAGTCTACCTGCTGATGCAGGGGACATGGGTTTGTGCCCTGGTCCGGGAAGATCCCGCATTCCGTGGAGCAGCTGGGCCCGTGAGCCATGGCCACTGAGCCTGCGCATCCAGAGCCTGTGCTCTGCAATGGGAGAGGCCACAGCAGTGAGAGGCCCATGTACCTCAAAAAAAAAAAAAAAAAAGACAGCAAATAACAAGTGTTGGCAAGGATGTGGAGAAAAGGGAACACTTGTGAACTGTTGGTGGGAATGTAAACTGGTACAGCCACTATGGAAAGCAGTATGGAGATTACTCAAAAAATTAAAAATAGAACTATCGTGTGATCCAGCATTTCCACTCCTAAGTATTTATCCAAAGAAAACAAAAACACTAATTAGAAAAGATATATGCACCCCTGTGTTCATTACAGCATTATTTACAATAGCCAAGATATGGAAGCAACCTAAATGCCCATCAATAGATGAATGGATAAAGAAGTTCTGGTATGTATGTGTATATATATTGGGTTGGCCAAAAAGTTCATTTGGGTTTTCCCATAAAATATTACAGATTATATATATATATATATATATATATATAATGGAATATTACTCAGCCATAAAAAAGAATGAAATCTTGCGTTTTTGACAACATGGATGGACCTAGAGGGTATTGTGCTAAGTGAAATAAATCAGAGAAAGACAAATACTGTCTGATTTCACTTATATGTGGAATCTAAAAATCAGAACAAATGAACAAACATAAAAAAACAGAAACAGAGTTATAATTACAGAGAACAAACAGGTTGTTGCCAGAGGGGCAGTGGTGAGGGAGGAAAGAAATAGATGAGGGAGATTAAGAGGTACAAACGTCCAGTTGCAAAATAAATAAGCCATGGGTATAAAATGTACAGTGTGTAGAATATAGTCAATAACTATGTAATATCTTTGTATGGTGACACTATAATAATGGTGACTATTTTGAAATGTATAGAAATATCATATTGTGTTACAGGAACTAATATAGTGTTGTAGGTTAACTATACTTCAAAAACAAACTCATAGAAAAAGAGACCATATTTGTGGTTACCAGAGGCAGGGGTTTGTGGGAGGGGAATTCAATGAAGGCAGTCAAAAGGTACAAATTTACAGTTATAAGATAAATAAGTATAGGGATGTAATGTACAACATGATAAATATAAGTAACAGCAGGATGTTATATATAAAAATTGTTAAGAGAGTAAATCCTAAGAGTTCTCATAACGAGGAAAAATTTTTTTCTATTTCTTTAATTTTGTATCCATATGAATTGACGGATGTTCAGTAAACTTATTGTGATTATTGTTTCGTGATGTAACACCTTAAACTTATACAGTGCTGTATGTCAATTATATCTCAATAAAACTGGAAGAAAAAATAAGTGTTGGCGAGGATGTAGAAAAATTGGGACTCTCATATACTGCTGTTGGGAAGGTAAAATGGTGTGGCACTTCTGGAAAACAGTCTGGCAGTTCCGCAAAAGGTAAACATAACTATATGGTAAACATATAGTTACTATATGACCCAGCAATTCCACTCCTAGGTATATACCCAAGAGAATTGAAAACTTCTGTTCACACTGAAAAGTTGTACATGAATGTCAATAATAGTATTATTTTTATTTTATTTTTTATTTTAAAAAAATTTATTTAATTTATTTATTATTTTTGGCTGTGTTGGGTCTTCATTGCTGCATGTGGGCTTTCTCTAGTTGAGGTGAGCAGGAGCTACTCTTTGTCGTGGTGTGCGGGCTTCTCATTGCAGTGGCTTCTCTTGTTGCGAAGCACAGGCTCTAGGCGCCAGGCTTCACTAGTTGTGGCTCACGGGCTTCAGTAGTTGTGGCGCACAGCCTCAGTTGCTCCATGGCATGTGGGATCTTCCCGGACCAGGGCTCGAACCCATGTCCCGTGCATTGGCAGGCGGATTCTTAACCACTGCACCACCAGGGAAGCCCAGTAATAGTATTATTTTTAATAGCCAAAAAGTGGAAACAACCCAAAAGCTCATTAACTGATGAATGAATAAATAAAATGTGGTATAGTCCTACAATGGAATATTATTCAGCAATAAAAAAGAAATGAAGTGCCAGTACTTGCTATAATGGATGATCTTTGAAAACATCATATCAAATGACAGAAGCCAGTCACAGAAGACCACATACTGTATGATCCCACTTATATGATAAATCAAGAATAGGCAAATCCATAGGGACAGAAAGATTAGTGGTTCCTTAGGGCTGGGGGTGGTTGGGGAGAAATGGGGAGTGATGTCTAATCGGTACAGTGTTTTTTCGGGGGGTGATGAAAATGTTCTAATATTGAGAAAATGGTTGCAGAACTCCATGAATATACTGTAACCCACTGAAGTACATTATAAATAGGAAGATTTTATGGTTTGTGATTTATACCTCAATAAAGCTTTAACGAAAACAAATACCTTAAGATGCCATAGAAATATTACACAAAACAGTGTGAGATATCTAAATTTAGACAAGCCCTGGAACCTGGGAGCCCCAGAAGGAAATGGGGAGAGCCCAGAGGAGGCTTTGACGAATACAAATACCTTAATAAAGCTTTAGCAAAAACAAATACCTTAAGATGCCATAGAAATATTTCACAAAACCGTGTGAGATATCTAAATTTAGACACAAGCCCTCGAACCGGGGAGCCCCAGAAGAAAATGGAGGGAGCCCAGAGGAGGGTGCAGTGCTCAATGCTCCACCCGATGGCGCCGACCTACTTACTGAGTCAGTTCTTATCTTAGACCCCACAAACACCTGTCTCTCATCGGATCACTTACCTTCGTGACCAGCCTGCCCCTCCTCCGGTCTGCATTCAGGGAAAGACAACCTTCGGGGTGACACCGGGCAGCCCTGCAAAACAGTGCCCACCACCCTCGACTCCACCCAGGCAGACAGCAGCTCATCAATGACCTAGTGTTTTGTCCGGTTGCGCCCTGTGAGCTATCCAGTGAGAATAGAGCAGGAAGCCTGCGCTCCAGCGGCCTGCCACTTTCCGGCCCCTCCGCTGCTTGTCGGTCCGCTCGGGACCGAGCCTGAACCAGCCGAACCTGGCGCCTAACTACACTGGGCAGGGAAAGAGCACCAAGGAACCAGAGGCCAGGGAAGAAAAGGAGAAGTCGAGGAAGGGGGCGGCGCGGGAGCGGGTACTCACGGTGAACGCGCCCAGGCTGGCGGCAGCGCCCAGTGAAGAACAGAACCAAGGTCACGGAGCAGCAGTCGCGGCGCTTATTCCCACCCACCCGATGGCAGCAATCACTGGGGTTTTCTCTCCTTTCAACCCGCTATTTTAGTTTCTCAACTGACCAATCAAAATCCGAGCCCGTGGTAGCTCGTCACAAGTCTCTGGGCAGAAAGAGCTGTTCCAGGTTAGAAAAGGGGACTTTCCCGTCCCTAGTCTCTCTCTCTCTCTCTCTCTCTCTCTCTCTCTCTCCCTCTCTCTCTCGCTCTCTCTCTCTCTCTCTTTCTCTCTCTCTCTCTCTCTCTCTCTCAAGTCTCATGTTTTCCGAGAAAGGGGAAGGACCGGGTTGGTTGGTTGTTTTTTTGTTTTTTTTCTAGTCATTAGATCAGCAACTCTCACGCTGAGCAAAGTGGTTCTCAATGGAGGCGGTACGTCTCTCTAGGAGAAGTTTTGGAAATTAACTGGGCTTCTTTTGCTTGTTCCAATGATGGGGTCCCTACGGTATTTAAGGGCTGAGGGCCAGGGACCCCAGCCTATACACACACTCTGTTTCTCTCTCTCTTCCTCTCTCTCTTTGAAAAACCTGCTTATACCAGCTCAGTACCAAGAAGTTTTCCCTTGTATCTCCTTGCTGTGGTTTTAGGTAATTTTATGTTTTCTAGTGGGCTGTGAAAATAAATAACCACTGGAGATAAAAGCAGTTGCCTAGAGCTTTACATTTTACAGAGCTCTTCTTATCACCATCCTCTTCTCAGAATAACCCTTGAACAGAATCTCAGAGTAGACACTCCATATTCATTGAATGAATGATTGATCAAATAAATGAGTAAACTTTCTGATGTAGGGATGATTCTTCCATTTTATGGATATGGTGACAAAGAGTCAAGACAGTAATAATGACTTTTCCAATTTCTTTTATGGGGTTACGATACAAACTTAAACAGTAATATGACTTTTCCCATTCCTTCTGTGGAATTAGGATTTCAACTCAAATTGGGGTTCAATGGCATTCACACTTCAATGCCAGCTGCTTAGAAACTTTGAACTTTTATTGGAAGTTTGGGATAACATGTGTTGTGGGCCCAGTAGAGGAAGTTACCAGGAAACTCACAGTAGCTAACTGATGCCCCACCCATGGTCTATGAGCCCATCCCCAGCTTTTTCATATTTTGCTGCTATCAGCTGCACCTGCACATTACCCCAGTCCTGCAAATTACCCTCAGGCACTGGAGTGAGCTGAAAGTACCTGGGAGTTCTATGTTTCACCCCACTTCACCCTCCTGGCAGCCTATAGCCAAAGCCAGGCTGATGTGGAATACCAAAGCCCAGCTCCTTTGTTTCAAGGCAGGACAAACTCTGAAGTCTATTCCTTTATTCTGAACTCCCACGGGCATAGGTTGAATGTAGGACTTCTGAAATCACACCCTCATTTGGCTTCTTCCCATTCCCTATCCTTCATCCCCCATGCCCTTATAGGTTTCTCCTGGAAGCCCTTTCTTTTTTAAAAAAAAAAATATATATTTTATTTATTTTTTTATACAGCAGGTCCTTATTAGTCATCACTTTTATACACATCAGTGTATACATGTCAATCCCAATCGCCCAATTCATCACACCACCACCACCACCCCGCCACTGCTTTCCCCCCTTGGTGTCCATATGTTTGTTCTCTACATCTGTGTCTCAACTTCTGCCCTACAAACCGGTTCATCTGTACCATTTTTCTAGGTTCCACATATATGTGTTAATATACGATATTTGTTCTTCTCTTTCTGACTTACTTCACTCTGTATGACAGTCTCTAGATCCATCCACGTCTCTACAAATGACCCAGTTTCATTCCTTTTTATGGCTGAGTAATATTCCATTGTATGTATGTACCACATCTTCTTTACCCATTCGTCTGTCAATGGGCATTTAGGTTGCTTCCATGACCTGGCTATTGTAAATAGTGCTACAATATACATTGGGGTGCATGTGTCTTTTTGAATTATCATTTTCTCTGGGTATATGCCCAGTAGTGGGTTTGCTGGGTCATATGGTAATTCTATTTTTAGTTTTTTAAGGAAATTGCATACTGTTCTCCATAGTGGCTGTATCAATGTACATTCATACCAACAGTGCAAGAGGGTTCCCTTTTCTCCACACCCTCTCCAGCATTTGTTGTTTGTAGATTTTCTGATGATGCCCATTCTAACTGGTGTGACGTGATACCTCATTGTAGTTTTGATTTGCATTTCTCTAATAATTAGTGACGTTGAGCAACTTTTCATGTGCTTCTTGGCCGTCTGTATGTCTTCTTTGGAGGAATGTCTGTTTAGGTCTTCTGCCCATTTTTGGATTGGGTTGTTTGTTCTTTTCATACTGAGCTGCATGAGCTGTTTATATATTTTGGAGATTAATCCTTTGTCCGTTGATTCGTCTGCAAATATTTTCTCCCATTCTGAGGGTTGTCTTTTCGTCTTGTTTATGGTTTCCTGGGCTGTGCAAAAGCTTTGAAGTTTCATTAGGTCCCATTTGTTTATTTTTGTTTTTATTTCCATTTCTCTAGGAGGTGGGTCAAAAAGGATCTTGCTGTGATTTATGTCAAAGAGTGTTCTTCCTAGGTTTCCCTCTGGGAGATTTATAGTGTCCGGTCTTACATTTAGGTCTCGAATACATTTTGAGTTTATTTTTGTGTATGGTGTTAGGGAATGTTCTAATTTCATTCTTTTACATGTAGCTGTCCAGTTTTCCCAGCACCATTTTTTGAAGAGACTGTCTTTTCTCCATTGTATATCCTTGCCTCCTTTGTCATAGATTAGTTGACCATAGGTGCATGGGTTTATCTCCAGGCTTTCTATCTTGTTCCATTGATCTATGTTGCTGTTTTTGTGCCAGTACCATATTGTCTTGATTACTGTAGCTTTCTAGTATAGCCTGAACTCAGTGAGTCTGATTCCTCCAGCTCCGTTTTTTTCCCTCAAGACTGCTTTGGCTATTCGGGGTCTTTGGTGTCTCCATACAAATTTTAAGATATTTTGTTCTAGCTCTAAAAAATGCCATTGGTAATTTGATAGGGATTGTACTGAATCTATAGATTGCTTTGGGTAGTATAGTCATTTTCACAGTATTGATTCTTCCAATCCAAGAAGATGGTATATCTCTCCATCTGTTGGTATCATCTTTAATTTCTATCATCAGTGTCTTATAGTTTTCTGCATACAGGTCTTTTGTCTCCTTAGGTAGGTTTATTCCTAGGTATTTTACTCTTTTTGTTGCAATGGTAAATGGGAGTGTTTCCTTAATTTCTCTTTCAGATTTTTCATCATTAGTGTATAGGAATGCAAGAGACTTTTGTGCATTAATTTTGTATACTGCAGCTTTACCAAATTCATTGATTAGCTCTAGTAGTTTTCTGGTGTCATCTTTAGGATTCTCTATGTATAGTATTATGTCATCTGCAAACAGTGACAGTTTTACTTCTTCTTTTCCAATTTGTATCCCTTTTATTTCTTTTTCTTCTCTGACTGCCGTGGCTGGGACTTCCAAAACTATGTTGAATAATAGTGGTGAGAGTGGACATCCTTCTGTTGTTCCTGATCTTAGAGGAAAGGCTTTCAGTTTTTCACCATTGAGAATGAAGTTTGCTATGGGTTTGTCGTATATGGCCTTTATTATGTTAAGGTAAGTTCCCTCTATGCCCACTTTCTTAAGAGTTTATATCATAAATGGGTGTTGAATTTTGTCAGAAGCTTTTTCTGCATCTATTGAGATGATCGTATGGTTTTTATTCTTCAGTTTGTTAATATGGTGTATCACATTGATTGATTTACATATATTGAAGAATCCTTGCATCCCTGGGATAAATCCCACTTGATCATGGTGTATGATCCTTTTAATGTGTTGCTGGATTCTGTTTGCTAGTATTTTGTTGAGGATTTTTGCATCTATGTTCATCAGTGATATTGGTCTGTAATTTTCTTTTTTTGTGGTATCTTTGTCTGGTTTTGGTATCAGGGTGATGGTGGCCTCACAGAATGAGTTTGGGAGTGTTCCTTCCTCTGCAATTTTTTGGAAGAGTTTGAGAAGGATGGGTGTTAGCTCTTCTCTAAATGTTTGATAGAATTCACCTGTGAAGCCATCTGGTCCTGGACTTTTGTTTGTTGGAAGAATTTTAATCACAGTTTCAATTTCATTACTTGTGTTGGTCGGTTCATATTTTCTATTTCTTCCTGGTTCAGTCTTGGAAGGTTATACCTTTCTAAGAATTTGTCTGTTTCTTCCAGGATGTCCATTTTATTGGCATAGAG
Organism: Orcinus orca; assembly: GCF_937001465.1. Lineage (NCBI taxonomy): Eukaryota > Metazoa > Chordata > Mammalia > Artiodactyla > Delphinidae > Orcinus > Orcinus orca. Next base: position 113,744,223 of record NC_064560.1, read on the forward strand.
TTACTTGTAGTAGTCTCTTAGGAGGCTTTGTATTTCTGCGGTGTCTGTTGTAACTTCTCCTTTTTCATTTCTAATTTTATTGATTTGAGTCCTCTCCCTTTTTTTCTTGATGAGTCTGGCTACTGGTTTATCAATTTTGTTTATCTTCTCAAAGAACCACCTTTTAGTTTTATTGATCTTTGCTACTGTTTTCTTTGTTTCTGTTTCATTTATTTCTGCTCTGATCTTTATGATTTCTTTCCTTCTGCTAACTTTGGGTTTTGTTTGTTCTTCTTTCTCTAGTTCTTTAGGTGTAAGATTAGATTGTTTACTTGAGATTTTTCTTGTTTCTTGAGGTAGGTTTGTATAGCTATAAACTTCCCTCTTAGAACTGCTTTTGCTGCATCCCATAGGTTTTGGATTGTCATGTTTTCATTGTCATTTGTCTCTAGGTATTTTTTGATTTCCTGTTTGATTTCTTCATTGATCTCTTGGTTATTTAGTAATGTATTATTTAGCCTCCATGTGTTTGTGTTTTTTACATTTTTTCCCTGAAATTGATTCTAATCTCATAGCATTCTTGTCATAAAAGATGCTTGATATGATTTCAATTTTCTTAAATTTACTGAGGCTTGATTTGTGACCCAAGATGTGATCTATCCTGGAGAATGTTCTGTGCGCACTTGAGAAGAAAGTGTAATCTGCTGTTTTTGGATGGAATGTCCTATAAATATCAATTAAATCTATCTGGTCTGTTGTGTCATTTAAAGCTTTTGTTTCCTTATTTATTTTCATTTTGGATGATCTGTCCATTGGTGTAAGTGAGGTGTTAAAGTCCCCCACTGTTATTGTGTTACTGTCGATTTCCTCTTTTATAGCTGCTTCACATCTTTATTGGAGTATAATTGCTTTACAATGGTGTGTTAGTTTCTGCTTTATAACAAAGTGAATCAGTTATACATATACATATGTTCCCATATCTCTTCCCTCTTGCATCTCCCTCCCTCCCACCCTCCCTATCCCACCCCTCTAGGTGGTCACAAAGCACAAAGGTGATCTCCCTGTGCTATGCAGCTGCTTCCCACTAGCTATCTATTTTACATTTGGTAGTGTATGTATGTCCATGCCACTCTCTCACTTTGTCACAGCTTACCCTTCCCCCTCCCCATATCCTCAAGTCCATTCTCTAGTAGGTCTGTGTCTTTATTCCTGTCTTACCCCTAGGTTATTCATGGCATTTTTTTCCCTTAAATTCCATATATATGGGTTAGCATACTGTATTTGTCTTTGTCTTTCTGACTTACTTCACTCTGTATGACAGACTCTAGGTCCATCCAGCTCATTACAAATAGCTCAATTTCATTTCTTTTTATGGCTGAGAAATATTCCATTATATATATGTGCCACATCTTCTTTATCCATTCGTCTGATGATGGACACTTAGGTTGTTTCCACCTCCTGGCTATTGTAAATAGAGCTGCAATGAACATTTTGGTGCATGACTCTTTTTGAATTATGGTTTTCTCAGAGTATATGCCCAGTAGTGGGTTTGCTGGGTCATATGGTAGTTCTATGTGCAGTCTTTTAAGGAACCTCCATACTGTTCTCCATAGTGGCTGTATCAATTCACATTCCCACCAGCAGTGCAAGAGTGTTCTCTTTTCTCCACACCCTCTCCAGCATTTATTGTTTCTAGATTTTTTGATGATGGCTATTCTGACTGGTGTGAGATGATATCTCATTGTAGTTTTGATTTGCATTTCTCTAATGATTAATGATGTTGAACATTCTTTCATGTGTTTGTTAGGAGTCTGTATATCTTCTGTGGAGAAATGTCTATTTAGGTCTTCTGCCCATTTTTGGATTGGGTTGTTTGTTTTTTTGTTATTGAGCTGCAGGAGCTGTTTGTAAATTTTGGAGGTTAATCCTTTGTCAGTTGCTTCATTTGCAAATATTTTCTCCCATTCTGAGGGTTGTCTTTTGGTCTTGTTTATGGTTTCCTGTGCTGTGCAAAAGCTTTTAAGTTTCATTAGGTCGAATTTGTTTATTTTTGTTTTTATTTCCATTTCTCTAGGAGGTGGGTCAGAAAGGATCTTGCTGTGATTTATGTCATAGAGTGTTCTGCCTATGTTTCCCTCTAAGAGTTTGATAGTTTCTGGCCTTACATTTAGGCCTTTAATCCATTTTGAGCTTATTTTTGTGTATGGTGTTTGGGAGTGATCTTATCTCATACTTTTACATGTACCTGTCCAGTTTTCCCAGCACCACTTATTGAAGAGGCTGTCCTTTCTCCACTGTACATTCCTGCCTCCTTTATCAAAGATAAGGTGACCATATGTGCGAGGGTTTATCTCTGGGCTTTCTATCCTGTTCCATTGATCTATATTTCTGTTTTTGTGCCAGGACCATACTGTCTTGATTACTGTAGCTTTGTAGTATAGTCTGAAGTCAGGGAGCCTGATTCCTCCAGCTCCGTTTTTCGTTCTCAAGATTGCTTTGGCTATTTGGGGTCTTTTGTGTTTCCATACAAATTGTAAAGTTTTTTGTTCTAGTTCTGTGAAAAATGCCAGTGGTAGTTTGATAGGGATTGCATTGAATCTGTAGATTGCTTTGGGTAGTAGAGTCATTTTCACAATGTTGATTCTTCCAATCCAAGAACATGGTATATCTCTCCATCTGATTGTATCATCTTTAATTTCTTTCATCAGTGTCTTATAATTTTCTGCATACAGGTCTTTTGTCTCCTTAGGTAGGTTTATTCCTAGATATTTTATTCTTTTTGTTGCAGTGGTAAATGGGAGTGTTTTCTTGATTTCACTTTCAGATTTTTCATCATTAGTGTATAGGAATGCCAGAGATTTCTGTTCATTAATTTTGTATCCTGCTGCTTTACCAAATTCATTGATTAGCTCTAGTAGTTTTCTGGTAGCATCTTTAGGATTTTGTATGTATAGTGTCATGTCATCTGCAAACAGTGACGGCTTTACTTCTTTTCCGTTTTGGATTCCTTTTATTTCCTTTTCTTCTCTGATTGCTCTGGCTAAAACTTCTTAAACTATGTTGAATAAGAGTGGTGAGAGTGGGCAACTTTGTCTTGCTCCTGATCTTAGTGGAAATGCTTTCAGTCTTTCACCATTGAGGACGATGTTGGCTGTGGGTTTGTCATATATGGCCTTTATTATGTTGAGGAACATTCCCTCCATGCCTACTTTCTGGAGGGTTTTTATCATAAATGGGTGTTGAATTTTGTCAAAAGCTTTTTCTGCATCTATTGAGATTATCATATGGTTTTTATCCTTCAGTTTGTTAATATGGTGTATCACGTTGATTGTTTTGCGTATATTGAAGAATCCTGCATTCCTGGAGTAAACCCCATTGATCATGGTGTATGATCCTTTTAATGTGCTGTTGGATTCTGTTTGCTAGTATTTTGTTGAGGATTTTTGCATCTATGTTCATCAGTGATATTGATCTATAGTTTTCTTTCTTTGTGACATCCTTTTCTCGTTTTGGTATCAGGGTGATTGTTGCCTCGTAGAATGAGTTTGGGAGTGTTCCTCCCTCTGCTATATATATATATATATATATTTTTTTTTTTTGTGGTACGCGGGCCTCTCACTGTTATGGCCTCTCCTGTTGCGGAGCACAGGGTCCAGACGCACAGGCTCAGCGGCCATGGCTCACGGCCCCAGCCACTCCGCGGCATGTGGGATCCTCCCAGACCGGGGCACGAACCCGTGTCCCCTGCATCGGCAGGCGGACTCTCAACCACTGCGCCACCAGGGAAGCCCCCTCTGCTATATTTTGCAAGAGTTTGAGAAGGATAGGTGGTAGCTCTTCTCTAAATGTTCGAAAGAATTAGCCTGTGAAGCCATCTGGTCCTGGGCTTTTGTTTGTTGGAAGATTTTTTTTTTTTTTTTTTTTTTTTTTTTTGTGGTATGCGGATCTCTCACTGCTGTGGCCTCTTCCATTGTGGAGCATGTGGGATCTTCCCGGACCAGGGCATGAACCTGTTTACCCTGCATCAGCAGGCGGACTCTCAACCACTGTGCCACCAGTGGAGCCCTGTTGGAAGATTTTTAATCACAGTTTCAATTTCAGTGCTTGTGATTTGTCTATTCATATTTTCTATTTCTTCCTGATTCAGTCTTGGCAGGTTGTGCATTTCTAAGAATTTGTCCATTTCTTCCAGGTTGTCCATTTTATTAGCATAGAGTTGATTTTAGTAATCTCTCATGATCTTTTGTATTTCTGCGGTGTCAGTTGTTACTTCTCCTTTTTCATTTCTCATTCTATTGATTTGAGTCTTCTCCCTTTTTTTCTTGATGAGTTTGGCTAATGGTTTATCAATTTTGTTTATCTTCTCAAACAACCAGCTTTTAGTTTTATTGATCTTTGCTATTGATTCCTTCATTTCTTTTTCATTTATTTCTGATCTGATCTTTATGATTTCTCCCCTTCTGCTAACTTTGGGTATTTTTTGTTCTTCTTTCTCTAATTGCTTTAGGTGCAAGGTTAGGTTGTTTATTTGAGATGTTTCCTGTTTCTTAAGGTAGGATTGTATTGCTATAAACTTCCCTCTTAGAACTGCTTTTGCTGCATCCCATAGCTTTTGGGTCGTCGTGTCTCCATTGTCATTTGTTTCTAGGTATTTTTTTATTTCCTCTTTGATTTCTTCAGTGATCACTTCGTTATTAATTAATGTATTGTTTAGCCTCCATGTGTTTGTATTTTTTACAGCTCTTTTTCTGTAATTGATATCTAGTCTCATAGCGTTGTGGTCGGAAAAGATACCTGATACAATTTCAATTTTCTTAGATTTACCAAGCCTTGATTTGTGGCCCAAGATATGATCTATGCTGGAGAATGTTCCATGAGCACTTGAGAAAAATGTGTGTTCTGTTGTTTTTGGATGGAATGTCATATAAATATCAATTAAGCCCATCTTGTTTAATGTATCATTTAAAGCTTGTGTTTCCTTATTTGTTTTCATTTTGGATGATCTGTCCATTGGTGAAAGTGGGGTGTTAAAGTCCCCTACTATGAATGTGTTACTGTCGATTTCCCCTTTTATGGCTGTTAGTATTTGCCTTATGTATTGAGGTGCTCCTATGTTGGGTGCATAAATATTTACAATTGTTATATCTTCTTCTTGGATCGATCCCTTGATCATTATGTAGTGTCCTTCTTCGTCTCTTCTAATAGTCTTTATTTTAAAGTCTATTTTGTCTGATATGAGAATTGCTACTCCAGCTTTCTTTTGGTTTCCATTTGCATGGAATATCTTTTTCCATCCCCTCACTTTCAGTCTGTATGTGTCTGTAGGTCTGAAGTGGGTCTCTTGTAGACAGCATATATATGGGTTTTGTTTTTGTATCCATTCAGCCAGTCTGTGTCTTTTGGTTGGAGCGTTTAATCCATTTACGTTTAAGGTAATTTTTGATATGTATGTTCCTATGACCATTTTCTTAATTGTTTTACGTTGGTTTTTGTAGGTCCTTTTCTTCTTTTGTGTTTCCCACTTAGAGAAGTTCCTTTAGCATTTGCTGTAGAGTTGGTTTGGTGGTGCTGAATTCTCTTAGCTTTTGCTTGTCTGTAAAGCTTTTGATTTCTCCATCAAATCTAAATGAGATCCTTGCTGGGTAGAGCAATCTTGCTTGTAGCTTCTTCCCTTTCATCACTTTAAGTATATCATGCCACTCCCTTCTGGCTTGTAGAGTTTCTGCTGAGAAATCAGCTGTTAACCTTATGGGAGTTCCCTTGTATGTTATTTGTCATCTTTCCCTTGCTGCGCTCAATAATTTTTCTTTGTCTTTAATTTTTGCCAGTTTGATTACTATGTGTCTCGGCATGTTTCTCCTTGGGTTTATCCTGTATGGGACTCTCTGCGTGGAAGCCCTTTCTAAATACTAAATCACTTACATCCACTGGCTCAGGGCCTGCTTCTCCAAGAACTCAACCTAAGACATTTACTGACTCTTCAGATGATGAAAATGGTATGCAAAGTTGTAGATCGCTTAGCATACCAAAAAACCCACTTCAAATAACAGTATGGCATTGTGTGGCATCAAGAGTCCTCTCTGTTTTTTCTAAGTGAAAACAGTAAAAAGAGGAAGTGGACCATGGGGGAGGGGAAGGCTGCACATCACTGCGGTCTTTAGTTGGGCCTGTGTGCTATAGAGATATAAATATCTCCTTAGTTTTGTAGACTTTTTAATCATCTATGTTGTGGAGGACTGAAGATGATGAATAACTGTATCCAATTAATGAGAGAAGTTGTGTTGAATTTAGTGCATAATAAGTACTTGATACATGATCAAACTGTGATTTTTAATTGTATTTACTAGTTGTTTTTTTTTCTGTTAGCCCTTCTTATGCTCTCTAAAGTATCAGAATAGTGGGGTGTTTTTTTTTGCGGTACGCGGGCCTCTCACTGTTGTGGCCTCTCCCATTGCGGAGCACAGGCTCCGGACGCGCAGGCTCAGCGGCCATGGCTCACGGGCCCAGCCACTCCGCAGCATGTGAGATCTTCCTGGACCGGGGCACGAACCCGTGTCCGCTGCATCAGCAGGCAGACGCTCAACCACTGCGCCACCAGGGAAGCCCCAGAATAGTTTTTAATGCATAAAGTTTCCAATTAAGGTACTCACAGATACTTTATTTCTTAATATAACTGGGACCCAAATTTTAGTCTTCAATTTTTTTTTGTAAAAGCCTAGAATTCAAGGAAAGATGAGGCTAATTTTTGGCCCTAAAATCTTGATGGCTACATCGCAGACAAAATACTCATTTTTATTAAAGAAAGGCTTTGAGTTTTACCTCAAGAGTTTACAACATAAGAAATATAAGTAAAGAGCAACAAGCCCAAACATATTGGGAGAGTAGTTGTTGACAAAAACTAGAAAAGAACATTTGCCAGTTCTCTGCATTGTTTCCTTTTATGCCATGTTTTCATTTGGGACAGTGAAAAAAAAGTGAGATATAAAAATTATTATTTCAAACAATTTTTAAGTAAACATAATAATAATGACCATTTTTTAAATGATAGAACAAAAATTAAAATCTCCTGAAAAGCTAACCACACCAAAATGAACACTGATAAGTGATCATCTCTGGGTGGTGGGATTAACAAGTTTCTTTTCTGCCTATACAAACTTTCTATTTTTAAAAATAATGAGCATACACTCAAATAATAAAAGATGTAAAAATTCAGATCATATAGAAGTATGTAGAATTATATTTTAAAAGTCTGCCTCCATCTTCTCCTGAAATCTTAGCCCCTACCCCCAGGTAAACATTGTTAAGAGGTAGTTGGATACATTTTTGGACCTTTTCTTGTTGGTGTATGTGCTTAGAGAGGTTGAGAAAAAAAGTTAAAGTTTAATGTAGTTTGTTTTAAATCTATATAAAAATTGGGTCAGAGGTAGCACCTCAGCTTGGAGTGCCTGAGATGGCAAACGCTGATGCTCTGAAATGGGGGATGAGCAGGATGACCACCACAGTTGCCAAGATCTGAGCACCATTCTTGAGGAATACACAAACCACTAAGTTACAGTCACAGTCTCATCTCTTGATGTTTCCTTGTAGGTCTTTGGATTAGCAGAGCAGTTCCAGGTTAAAATTGATGAATTCGAACTCACATTTCTGAATTTCTTTAGACTCTCTCTTCCAGGTGTGTTTTTTCTCCCTTTACCTTGGTGAATTGTCTTAAGCCATGGGTCCCACCCTAAAGCTTTTTCTCACTATTGCTTGCTTTGGTCAGTTAAGGTAGGGGGTCCCCTCAGGCTGTCCCTTCAGTTCTAGAACCTGCATCCAATCATATGCTGTCTTTCTCTAGTTTCTTGGACCTTTCTAAATTCTTCTAAATGGGGAATTATAAGGAAATGCAAGGAGAACTATTTACCAAAGGTTAAATTTTAAAAATAGCCATAACATAAAATGGAGAGTGATGGGTACACATTGAGAGAATCCAATGGAGTCCAAAAGGTGGTAATCCTGTTATAAGAGATTACAGGAGTTTATGATATTTTTTTCTTTATTTTCACTATTTGATGAGGGAGACAATTTTAGAACAATTATAAAATCAATTTCCTAAAAGAAAAATGTTATATATCAATTAGCCAAATAATTCTTCAAATAATCAATTTGCCCCAAACTGAGAGACAGCTTCTTTGGGCCCTTTTATCAGCACAGCCTGGGGTGAGACCAGCCCCCTGCCTGGGAGAATGGTGGAGTATTGTGGGTTCCACCCTCCTTCCATCTGGCCAGGCCATGGTAGGTGGTGGTTGGCTCAGCTGCCACATCCCAGTGTTTAGAAGAGCAAGACACAGGCTCTATTGTTGGCCATGGTGAGCAGGATGGAAACACCACTGCTCAGGGTCTGACCCTGCCATTTCCCCTCTACTCCTCCACTCTCATCCCACCCCAAAATCCCTCCTCCTTCCCCCCGATACATATGGTTTCAGAAAAACACCAACTGACACCAAGGAAAATGGATTTTAGCAAATTGATTTTCCAACACACTAGTCAGCTTTCTCTTCTTTATTTACCCCTCATCCATGCCTTGAGTAACAACTATTCAGGGCATTGCCTACCAGACCTGCTATGGTGTGTGATACAAATATAAAATGCATGTGTTTGTATATAATGGCTTCCAATATAGATTTTCTAGAAACTGCTTTTTGTTTCAGCAATATAGCATGGTTCTTCTTCCATGTCAGTATATAAGATCTAATTCTTTATTACTGAAATTGAGACTTTTTAATCTGCATTGCACAGTTATATTTAATAAGCTTAATTAAGGTCCAATATTTCTCCTCTTTGATCAACCTCTTCTTCTGAAATGGGGGACTAAGCCATGCTCCAAAGGGGCATTACATTGAACCATTAGCCAGCAAAGCAGCTTTTCACAAAATTGTTCTGTTGAGTGACATGGAACAAAAAGTCCTTTATGATTTAACCCAATAGGTCTCAACCTTGGCTGCACATAAGAACTATTCAAAACCTTAAACAAACAATACTGTGAAAACTTATGTCCACAGAAATCTGCACGTGCCATTTATAGCAGCTTTATCCATAATTGACAAAATTTGGAATAAACCAAGATGTACTTCAGTAGGTGAATGGATAAATAGACTGTGGTACATCCAGACAATGGAATATTATTCAAAGCTAAAAGATGAGTTATAAAGTCATGAAAAGACATGGAGGAACTTTAAATGCATATAACTACGTGAAAGAAGTCAATATGAGGGACTTCCCTGGAGGTGCAGTGGTTAGGAATCCACCTGCCAATGCAAGGGACACAGGTTTGAGCCCTGGTCTGGGAAGATCCCACAAACCGTGGAGCAACTAAGCCCATGTGCCACAACTACTGAAGCCCGTGTGCCTAGAGCCCGTGCTCCACAAGAGAAGCCATCGCAATGAGAAGCCCACACACCTCAATGAAGAGTAGCGCCCCCCCCCGCCACAGCTAGAGAAAGCCTGCGCACAGCAACGAAGACCCAATGCAGCCAATAAATAAATATTTTAAAAATAAAAATTTTTTTAAATTAAAAAAGTCAGTATGATAAACCTACATACTGTATGATTCTGGATAAGGAAAACTATGGAGACAGTAAAAAGATCAGTGATTGCCAGGGGTGGGAGAAATTAATAGGCCGAGCACATAGTAATTTTAGGGCAGTATAATGATGGATACATGTCATTATACATAGTATATACCTACAGAACAAAACACCAAGAGCAACCTTAAATTATGGACCTTGTTGATTATGATGTGTCAGTGTAGGTTCATCAGTTGTAACAAATATACCACTCTGGTGGGGGATGTTGATAATGGGGGAGGCTATGCATGTGTGGGAGCAGGGGGTAGATGTGAAATACCTGCACCTTCCCCTCAATTCAGCTGTGAACCTAAAACTGCTCTAAAAACATAAGGTCTTAATTAAAAGAAAAAAAAACTAAGAATAATACTGATATCTGGGCTCCATGTGATTTAGTTGCTCTGGATTGGTGCCTGGAAAGCTGGCATTTTTGTTTTTTTTTAATAGACTTTATTTTTTAGAGCTGGTATTTTTTATTAAGTTCCACAGGTGATTCTAATGTGCATCGAGGGTGGAGAGTTATCAGTCTAAATAAGGCACCCCTCAATCTGCTCAGCTGAGTTCCTACAAGTCTTCACCCAGGTACCCTTGCTCCACTGGTTGGAATTATCCACACCTGTCATAGCTCCATACATCTTATAATTTTACCTCCTTACCTCAGGCCCCATTTACCAATTGGAAGAACCACTACCCAGTAAGTCTCAGCACAAGCAAATGCCTTCCTTAACACTTACCTAAAGTTTTTGTTTTTGCATATTGGAAGTTAGTTAGGCAGAAATATAGATAAATATTGGAGAAAAGGGAGCACAGTTGGTGCACTGTTGGTGGGAATGTAAATTGGTACAGCCACTATGGAAAACAGTATGGAAGTTCCTTAAGAAATAAAAACAGAGCTACCGTACAATGTACCTAAGGATTTTTGTTCCCTGAACACATTTTCCTATCACCTAGTTGTTTGAGCATAACTATGCTATACTCTTTATCAGGATATATTTTAATTGTTCAAGTGCATGTCTACCCCTCCACTAAGGCAATTTGAGAGCAGTGTTATGTCTTATTCATCTCATCAGTACCTAGCACTAACTCACTCAAATTCATGGTCAGATTTTTTTAAATGCACAAAGCTGGTCATCAAGTATAAATTATGCCTTGAAATTTTTTAATCTAGTATTTTTCATTTAGGTATATTGCTTGCTAAAATAAGAAATCCTCCAGATACTTTTGCTCCCTCTTAAAGTCCGCACAGTCCTCATTTCTTAGCCCAGGGAACAGAATTCTGGTGAAAAGACAGAAGCCAGGTCTTCCAGCAGATAGCTGTGTCACCCTAAGTCATTTAACTTCTTGCAGATGCTGTTCCTCATTTGTAAAATGCAGATCACTGATGCCCCTTCCACTGTGAGCCAAACCCTATACATCAGGAGTTCACACTCTTTTCCAAGTGATATTTGAAGATCATTTCCCTGTTTGAACAAAGGGGTTAGAAGAGGAGTGATACATAAGTACTAAACACATCAAGTTTTACCAGCATTTTAATTAGTGAAACGAAATAACATAAAAACAGGCACAACCATGTCTCATACTAACAGATGTTAAGTAAATATGATTTCATATGACAAAATGTCATCCGCTATAACAAATTTCCAATAATTCTGACAATTATCTTTCCAAAAATTTTCCAAACTTGTAAGAAACATTACAAATTGGAGGTTTACTCTAAATATGCATAGTTATCTTACTACCTAGTTTTGTGTGCAAAAGACAATAAAGACTTTAAATTTGACCAAGATGTTGATGCTGAACATGAGAGTTCTTTTCTCCCCACCTCTAAGCTGCCAGCACCCCAACTACAACTACATGCCAAGACAGGTCAAACATGGAGACATAGTGCACAAAGAAAAATTATAAAGAAGATGATATTTGTCGTAACATCAATATAACTTCTGATGTATGTCCATAAAGCATAAAAGCATATCAGTATTAAAAAGCAAGAAAACAGAATTTGGAATTAATCCAATCCAAATGAGGCATCCTCAAACCTGAAAAAAAGAAAAAAAGGGTTATTAGCAAATACATTTATTTTATTTGGATTACAGATAGCACTACCAAAATTCACCTAACCTGTGCTATATAAATCACTGTTGGTAAAAGTAATAGCTGCAGGCAATTTTCCAGACTCATTAAAAGAGCATATCCTACTAGTTTATCCCACTGGTTCCCCCACAACCTTAGAAGAATGAATGCTGGTACTATAGTTCAGATCCTGGCTCTACCATTTAGTATCTGTGTGACTCTGGGCAGGTCACCCAAACTCTCTCATGCTCTCGAAAATTACCTTCCCTGTCCTACAGTGTAACAGGAAATTTGAATAGGTTTTCAGTGCCAAGATACCCTGTGGAGTAAAATTTCCCAGAAAAGCTGGATTATCTGCCTCTGGCCTCCAACTGAAGATGCAGAGAAGTCTAATTGCTCCCTGTTTCATGCAGCTACAGATACTTGCAAGATACGTCTGTTATAGTAGCTTTACATTAGGTTACAACAATCTGTTTCCATTTCTTTCCTCTATTGGACTGGGAGCTTCTAGAGGCCACCACAGTGCCCACACACTTAGGAACGGTGCATCTGCAGAATCATGTCACTCTTCCCTTATGGCTGAATAACAAAGCAACTGCCATGCAAAGGAAGGGACGGTTCACTTTTGAAGGCACAGAGATGCCCAAGGCAGAAATGGCAGAAGAAAGAGCAAACCCTTGAAGGTGCTGTGGGTAACCACAGCCTCTGTCCTGTCACAGCACACCTGTAGCTCTTCTGTCCTCCCTTTAGAGGGTCAGTGATGCTGGCAGAGACACACCCAGGGTCACATGCCTTCCTCATGCCACCCCACAGGAGAAGGGAATGTGACCCCGTGGGGTTCTTCTCTGCCTGCTAAATTGCTACCCTGATGAATGTCCTCCAGACAGTGAGGGTTATCATATGAGAGCTGTCTATAACAGTCCCCAGGATAGTGACATTAAAAAAAGATTTTCTGGGGCTTCCCTGGTGGCGCAGTGGTTAAGAATCCGCCTGCCAATGCAGGGGACACAGGTTTAAGCCCTGATCCGGGAAGATCCCACATGCCGCACAGCAACTAAACCTGTGCACCACAACTACTGAGCCTGTGCTCTAGAGCCCGCAAGCCACAACTACTGAGCCTACATGCCACAACTACTGAAGCTGGCACGCCTAGCCCCGTGCTCTGCAACAAGAGAAGCCACCACAATAAGAAGCCAGCCCACCACAACAAACAGTAGCCCCCACTCGCTGCAACTAGAGAAAGCCCGCATGCAGCAACAAACACCCAACGCAGCCAAAAATAAATAAATTACTTTATAAAAGAAAGATTTTCTTAAGATTAGAAACTTACCTCCATGATGCTGGTTACTGGTCTCGATCTACAGAAAAGAAAATGGAGAAAGAAAAAGAGAAACAGTTAAGTTTCACTTTTGAAATACTATGTACTAACAAATGTCTAAAACTGTTATAAATAAAGCTGGCAGAAGAGCCCACTGTCCCTCACCATGAGTGCCTCGTTAAGAAAAACCCAGCAGGTCCCCACCTTGCCTACTAGCCTTAGATCCCAAGCCAGCCAGAGAACTGAAGGAGTCTAGGATTGGAGGGCACTACCACAGCAGGACTTACAGACAAGACCGGTGCCTTCCTGAGACTCTCCTTGGTCCTGAGTATCCCTGAGGCTATCAGGAAGGCCCAAGGAAGCCAGTAGGGAAGAATCATTGGGAGTGCCTGTGCACTTGTGGAAGTGCTGCTACTGGTCCCTGCTCTCACTCCAGGGAAACCACTGTCTCCGTGACCACGCTGTGCAGAGATCTCTCAGAAGGTGCCACTAATCAGAGCTTTAATAACATTCCCTGATAATCCCAGTATGCAGATGTTCTTATATCAAGGCAGCTTTATGCTGTGGCTATGTTCAGATACAACTGTCAGCAGCTAAGGAAGGAACTTGAAAACTTACCCCACTTAACTATCTGGGGCTCTCTGAGAGTAACATGTTTCACGCGGCAGCTGTACTGATCCACTGCGTTGGGAGTGAACTCAGCGTGGACCAGAAGGTAGAAAGACCAGTCCTTGCTGAAAGACAGGTCTGATTGCTCCACTTCCATCTTCTCCCCATTCTTCAGCAAATCAATCTCAATCTGGGGTGGATGGAACCCAGACACATAGCAGTTCAGGTAATTTGGTTTTCCATTCTCTGCGGGGTGTCGTGAGTAAACCTGAACCTTCGGAGGACCTGAGGAGCAGCAGGGGAAGACAGATGAAATTGCAGAGTATTTCACTTGGGGCTACCTTGGTCTAAAGCTAGATCAGGCCCCAAGTGTTTATATTTGATCCTCCATTTCTCCCAATTCCATTTCCCCTCATGCCAAATGAGCTTCCATTTTTCCAAAAGGCAGCCTCCATTTTCTGGGATAAACCATGACTTAGTATCTTTCCCACATAATTCCCCTACACGTGCCTTTCAGGCTTTTTCTAGCAGATTTCTCTTAACATCTTCTTCAGTGTCAGTGAAGATTGTGCTGTATCTTTAATAATCTTTCTGTGGAGAATCTCAAGAACTTTTCATTGGCTCCTCAGCACCCACAGAATTCCTTATCACTCAAAAGTCTACATGATTTGGCCGTAATCTACTTATCAAGCTTCATTTCTCACTTCACACTCCCTCCATATTAGCCACATCAAAAATTCCCGTTATTGGGCTTTCCTGGCGGCGCAGTGGTTGAGAGTCCACCTGCCGAAGCAGGGGACACGGGTTCGTGCCCCGGTCTGGGAAGATCCCACATGCCGCGGAGCCGCTAGGCCCGTGAGCCATGGCCACTGAGCCTGCGCGTCCGGAGCCTGTGCTCCGCAACGGGAGAAGCCACAACAGTGAGAGGCCCACATACCGCAAAAAAAAAAAAAAAAAAAAAAAAAAAATTCCCGTTATTGTACGCTGTTTCAACCCAATTTTTTCCCCCTATGTTTACTCCTTTTTTTTTTTGCCTCGTGCCTAGATCCACACCGATCAGACTTCTCAATATGTGCCTAGTACAGTGCCTGGCACACAGCAATTGCTCTGTAAGTGGCAGGTGTAATTATTGTTACCTCCTTGCTCAGGTTCCTAACAGAGTCAACCCAAAGTATATTTCTACAAAACACAACCTCCTCATCGCGTCCAGAGTTTATATGACAAATCTCTATCTGAATCTGTATCTGATTTCATGAGCTAGAAAACAAAGAAACAAAACTGAAACACCTACAGGAGCTGGCAAATACCTTAAATGAAGTTGTTGGGCTGGGTAAGAACAATAGGGAAGGGTGAGGACTATGGCAAATGGGAGAGAACATACTCTCCATTAGGACCAGCTGGAATAATGCATGTGACAGTGGAATATGTATTTTTAATTAGCATGCTCAAGTGATTGCCATAATCTGCCAGGTTGGGAATATTGCATAATGCTACAGAACAGTGGCTTCCAAAATGGGATGCATGTCTAGACCCTCCAAGGGGATGTGTAAAGAAAATATTATAAACTCTATTTCTGCATTTTTCTTCCAAAGTGAAGTGTTGCTGCTACTGAATATACAGACTGATATAAATATATGTATATAACCACTTAAATACAAATACACTCAGGGTACAAGATTATAAAGTTCAGCTCATCCTCCATGTCCAGTGGTAGAGAGAAGGTGGAGTACCAGGCCACTCTGACCAGATGTATCTGTTTAGAAATGTCCCATCATCAAAGAAAAGGTCCCTAGGCCCACCAAGAGCTAGACTGGACATACCATGAAGCCCTGATATTTTTTCATAGTTCAAAGTGAAGATAATTCAGAAACCTCTTTGCATTTGAGCTTCTAATAATTAGAACATGTAGGTGCTACAGTAGTGAGAGCACAGGTTCATCCCACCTGGAATTCTCTCTTTGAGCGAGCTAGGCAGTTTGTGGGTTTTCTTTTTTTTTTTTTTTTGGAAGAATATCACAATAGTGGCTTCTAAGAAGAGGAGGTGTATCAGACAGGCCTGGGTTTGAATCTGCCCTCAACCACTTACTGGCTAAGGTTTTCGGGGAGAGTTATTTGAGTTTCTGTAGTTTAATTGAAAAATTATCTACACCCAGAGTAAAATAAAACCCACATAGGGGAAAGAGCAGAAAATAGATCCCCCAGAGGGAATCACAATTACATGTTTCTTGTATACGTTCCAGAAATGGCCTTGTATATCTTGCAGGCATGTATTACTTAGGAAATTTTCAAATTCAGATAGTTTTTAATGTCGGCTTGCTATTTTTCTACAGCTGTATGCAACCACAAATATCAATAATAGTGATAATACACACATTATGCTTCTTTTCTAAATAAATTTTAAACTAACTTCCTTTTTCTCATGAGCAACAACAAACAAACACACACACACACACACACACAAAAAAAAACCCGCTTCACAGAGCCTTTTGTGAGAGAGAAAAATCTGAGGGTCCGGTATATTGCAGGGTATTTAGAAGGTACTGAGTCAGTATCCATGGTGTCCCTGACAGACAGCTTGGGTAAGCATGTTGATTGCTCTTATCCCTAGTTTTACAACCTTTCTGAATGATAAACCTTCGCTTACTCAAAACTGAAAGTACATACTCAGTTCATCTTGGAAAGAACCAGGCAAGGAGCCAAAGGAGGAGCCCTCTGTGAAGAAAGGCAACAGGGGCCCATGTCCGCCCAGCCTGCTCCCGAGAATCTCTCCCCAGAAGGCTGTGAAAAACGCACGGATTACAGGCAAAGGGCTCACGACCCCCCAAATGCTCTGGTCAGGCTCTACTGTCTGCCATAAATCCCCTGCGTAATTAAGTTACTTCAGCTCTTCTAGCTTCCCTTTCCTCATCTATGACAAGCTGATGATAAAGGCATCCTGTTTACATCGTAGACGCATTTCACAATTAAATGACATACAGCACATAGCGCAGGTCAGTAAGCCGGCAACGGGTAGCTCTATGATTATTATTAAGAGCGACAGGTAGCGGGAACAAGAGAATGAACGACGTGAAGCGCTATATAAACACCTCAGGACATTCCACAAGAGTCGCGTGCAACTTCCTCGCCGTGGTTTGGTCGTCGCGCATTTGGGGAACGTGCAGAGAGGCAGCTGAACCTGGCGGGCGCCTGGAGGAAGCTCGAGGCCCTCGGGCTCCCAGCGGACTGATACACCCTGGCGGCGACTTCCCCCAAAGCCCACGCGTGGTCTCCACCCATTCGCAGCCCCCAACCCAGCCCTTTGGGACCCGGCAGCCCGCCCTCCGCTCCCGCTGCGCGGGAGAAGCCAAAGGCCCAGCGAACCAGCGGAAGAGAACCCCTCCCACACCTCGGTCGCTCTGTCCCGACCCACCCGGTGCGAGCAGCCAGAGGTCCCCTCCCCCCATCCCGGAGAAGCCGGCGTCCTGGGCTCGCAGCCCCCCTCCCCACTCCACACACCCCCACCGCCTCCACAGCCCGAGAGAAAGCCTCGTGCTACTCCACCGAACCTTGGGAGCGGGACCGGGGGGTACGGAGTTAGTGCCCAGTGGCTGCTAGCGGGACAGGGACGGGCTAGTGGAAGAGGGAAAGGGAGGAGGGGACACTCACGCTGGACGGCGTCCAGGCCAGACAGCGAGAGAAGCCCGAGCAGGACCAAAGTCATGAAGGGGGCCATCGCTACAGGAGCAGCTCCGGCGTCAGTGAGGACCCGGTCCCGCGCCCGCACTTATAGCCAGGCCCAGGCCGCCAATCAGAACCGTGCCCGCCGGGCCGTCACCGGTCTCCTAGCAGGCGAGGCCCTGGCAGGTTAGAAAGAGGTACTTCCCGGTCTTCAGTTTCATTTTCTGATAAGTCTCGTGATGCTTAGGAAGGCAGGGTTGAACCGGGTGGATTCGCTGTCTGTACATCGGCGTCCTCTTATCAGGGGTGCGCGCCCAAGCTTGGGGCGCGGGCCGCCCACCCGAGAGCTTCAGTCCGGAGGAACCTTCGCTTTTCGGAACAGCATCAGAAACGCTAAGGCACTTGCTCCCCAAGCATGCCCCAGCGAGTTAGGAGCCTAGAACCTGGTTTTCGATCAGGAAAACTGAAGCCCAGAAAAATTAATGAGAGTAAGGACAGAGATTGAATGGTACTGGGCAGAATCAGAACTTGGGTTCACAATCACAGCCCGGAAATACGCTGTAGGGCTTCGGGATTCTTTGGGCAAGAAAAGTCGTCCAGAAACCTCGAGGCCTCATGAGGACAGCTCAGAGAACCGTCCAGAGTGAAGGAGGACCTTCTTGCTTCCTGAGTCCCTTCAGGGAAAACCCTGTGTGGAGAAAGTCTGGCCTGTATCTTGCCTCTGTAGTTTAGGTAATTTTCTTTGTTTTGTTGATTTGTGGGGAAATGACCCCTGATAGTAAAAGGTAAAAGCAGTAACTGCTTAGAGCGTTAGACTTTACCGATCCCTTGAGGAACATCATTCCCTGCAAATTACCACACTAGAATGGTGCTTGGCATGGAGTAAATAGTTGGTAAACTGACTGAATGAGTGAATGGATGGATGGATGGAAGGATGGATAGATGGTTGGAAGGATGGATGGATGAACCTACGAATGAAAGAACGAACGAACATGCGAGGGAATACGTGAGTAAACATTAGGATGTAGGAATTACCCCGTTACATTTTTACGGATACGAAAACAAAGGCTAAGTGTTAGGTTTCAGATGGGCCTGATTCATTTGTCATTCGTGCTTCAGACACTTGGAAGATAGAGAACTGGGCAATTTTAGTGAGAATTTGGGTTGCATCTGCTGTGGGCCCAGCCAAAGAAGTTAAGCCGACTGACTCTAAGAGCGTGTCAGTGTTAGACTCCTTAAGGAAACCTCCACTCCAGAGATACCATAAAAAGATGCTGACATCACCTGGTAGCTGAGAACAGGGATCTTTTCTGAGTGGAACACTCAGAAGAGGAAGTGAACCATGGGGAGGGGGAGGGGCAGAGATCTTGGAAATCACCCTGGTTTGCACTTGAAGGGAGTTGGGTGGTGCTTCCCCAAAGAGCTCAACCAATGTCATCTGGATTTCTTTTACATGTTTTTAGAGGTTTCAACTATCCCTACTGTGGTGTTTGTGTCTAAACTAGAAAAAGGATACTCTCTGCAGACCTAATGAAAGGAGATAATGGCACAGAGAGAGCCCCAGGGAGCACAGAGGGAGTGTTCAGTAATGATTAAGAAGTGTACTATGATTATTGATGCTAGTTTCCTATTTTTTCTACCAGCTCTTTATAACTCTCTCGAAATGAAAGAATAATGGTTAGGCATAAAGTTATGAGTAAAGACACTCCTGCCCCTCCCTTTGTTTGTTTGTTTGTTGTTAACTCATTTAAGGGTCTTAACGCCTGGAATGTTAGTGTTGAATTGTTTTCTAGTGCCTTGGGAGCATAGGAAGAGACAGGGCTGGTGGTCACCTCTATATTCCTTGTTTACCACATCACAGACAAATACTGGAGTACTTAAAATTCTTAAAAGATAGAATCCGATCTATTCACTTGGAAAACCAGTTTTTAAAACACTTACAAAAAAAACAGTGAAGACAGAAAAAATTATATTTTTTCAGGTTTTTTTTGTTTTTTTTTTTTTAAAAAGGAGACCACTGTTTGCCTAGGAGGGCAAACTTCTGGAAATGTACAAACATGGCCTTTTAACAGTGTTATCTCCCATTAGTGGGATGAATGGCAGAATTTTTTTTTTTTTTTTGGCCTAATGACTTTTCTAAAAAACTTTTGTACAATAAATGTTATTCATAATAGTAAATATTTTCTGAATGTGGAAGAACTGGGACTTCATACACTCTTTTTGGGAATGGAAAATGGTACAACTACTTTGAAAAACAGTTTCAGTTTTTAAAAAAGTTAAACATATGCTGGCCATATGACCCAACCACTCCACTCTAGGTATTTACCCAAGAGAAAATGAAAGTGTATTTTCATGATGAGGACTTGTACAAAACTGTTCAAAGCAGCTTTATTGGTAACAGCCAGAAATTGGAAACAATCCAAACTTCCATCAACCGGCGAATGGATGAACAAACTGTGACAGCTATCCATACGATGGAATACTATCAGCAATAAATAAGGCATGGAGGTTTCCCTGGTGGCGCAGTGGTTGAGGATCTGCCTGCCAGTGCAGGCGACACAGGTTCGAGCCCTGGCCTGGGAAGATCCCACATGCCGCGGGGCAACTAGGTCCATGAGCCACAACTACTGAGCCTGCGTGTCTGGAGCCTGTGCTCCGCAACAAGAGAGACCGTGACAGTGAGAGGCCCATGCACTGCGATGAAGAGTGGCCCCTGCTCGCCGCAACTAGAGAAAGCCCTCGCACAGAAACGAAGACCCAACACAGCCAAAAATAAATTAATAAATTTTAAAAAATCATTGAATAGACAAGGCATGAACTATTGGTACACAGAATAATGGATGAAATAATGAGGCTGAAGGAAAAAAGCAAGACAAAAAAAGAGTACGTGCTGTATGATTCTTTTTATTTAAAACTCTAGAAAAAGCAGACTAATCTATGTAACAGATGGTTGGTTTCCAGAGGGTGGAGGGAGCATCAGGAGCCTAAGGACACTTTATCCATTATCTTGAGTATGATGATGGTTTCTCAAGTGTATACATGTAGTAGAACTTATTAAAGTGTATACTTTAAGTGTAATTTATCATATGTCAATTACACCTCAGTAAAGCTCCTTTTAAAAAAAAATAACCTAATAAGACTCCGCGCTTCCAGTGCAGGGGGCATGGGTTCAATCCCTGGGCAGGGAAGTTCCACCTGCTGCGTGGCACGGCCAAAAACAAAAAAGAACACAAGAAAACCTAAAAGCACAGGTACCTGTATCTTTGTTAGGCCAAGGAAGAATGAAGTCCTTGAACAGAAAGAAAAAGAAGGCTATTGAAGTAGGGAGAAAATAGGAATAGGTTAAAGCTCAAATGAGTTGGGTTGCACCTCAGTGGATCTCAGTCAGCACTTTTCTGGGGTGAACTCATCAGACAGCCAGAAAATCCAGGCCCCCTGGAAGGAGAGGAAAAAGCACACGTAGGGCATTTGTGCCTGGGCTCTTTCAAATGTTATGTCACTAATCAAAGTGTGGTACATGCATCACAACATCAGCAGCACCTTGGAGCTCTTAGAAATGGAGACACTCGGGCCCATCCTAGACCTACTAAATCAGAGCCTGCATTTTTTTTTTTTTTTTTTTTTTTTTTTTGCGATACGCGGGCCTCTCATTGTTGTGGCCTCTCCCGTTGCGGAGCACAGGCCCCGGACGCGCAGGCTCAGCGGCCATGGCTCACGGGCCCAGCCGCTCCGTGGTATGTGGGATATTCCCAGACCGGGGCACAAACCCGTGTCTCCTGCATCGGCAGGCGGACTCTCAACCACTGCGCCACCAGGGAAGCCCTGAGCCTGCACTTTAACAACATCCCAGGTGACTCGTATACACATTAAAGTTCGTGAAGCTGCTGACCCAAACCACAACAATCCAGAAGGTAGGGCTTACTTTCTTTTACAGGTAAAGACACAGTTTCAGAGAATTAAGATGCTCGTCCACGTTAGCTCTGAGCTATGTTTCAAATGCTGGTCCATGTGATTCGAAAGGCCTCATAATGTCCACTAGACAACCACTTCTGAGAAGAGGTTCGTGCGAAACGGTTCATTGGGTGGCTTGGATCAGGGCAACGATTAAAAGCATATGAGAAGGTGCAGAGAAGCAGGAACAAGTAACACAATGTATGGTAGTTTTTATTTAACTCACATTTGTTTTTGTCTGCCCACAAAAATAATATATGCATGTGGTAGAAAATTGGAACAAACAAAAAACTATAGGGAATTCCCTGATGGTCCAGTGGTTAGGACTCCAAGCTTCCACTGCAGGGGCCCAGGGGTTTGATCCCTGGTTGAGGAACTAAGATCCCACAAGCTGCGCAGCGTGACCAAAATAATAAATAAATAAAATTTTTTAAAAACTAAAAATACGAAAAACTATAAAGAGGAAAATTAAAACCACAGTGACCCTCCAACCCAAGAGAATTATCATTAAATGGTTTAATTTAATGAGTCTGAAGGTGGTTGCCTGCTCAGAAGTCCATCCTGAAAGCATGTCTTTATGTGTATAACTGAGTCACTTTGCTGTGCAGCAGAGATTGGCACAGTGTTGTAAATCAACTATACTTCAATTAGAAAAATAGAATTAACAAAAAAGTCAGTCCTGGTTAGATCTGTTTTGGGGCTGGCAATCCTCAGTCTTCTGTGTTAAATTCCATTGAATACAGCCAATGTCAATTGAGTGCAGGCTTTGTGGCAAATGGAAATACTGTAAGGATAAATCAGAAGATTCCAGACTGCCAACCAGGAGATTCCAATCTAGAGTTCAAATCAGCCCAATAATTAATTTATTAGCAGCCACCTAAGGTGTTCATGCCGACTGAATTCTTACATTTGTGCTCTTACATAACAGGCAACAGACCCAAAGGAAATGGGACACAGAGGGGAGCCGTTTTGTTTCCTGATAGTTTCGAAGTCAGACGCCATACAAAGGAGGGCAAAAACCTCACAAGATCCCGGGAAGGCAAGTACTATTCTCACTAATTGAGGGAGAGTATGTGGGAAGCCTAAAGTTGAGACAGGTGAAGTATCTCGTTGGTGAGGAATCTCTGCCTCACGGGCTTGTGTGTAACCACCACGCTCTTCCAATTGTCAGGGTGATTTTATTGGGAAAACCACACAGACTTGGTATAAAATAAATCAAGCAGTACAGAACTATAAACAGTAGTAACCGCAGTGTTTCAAGCACTTTTTATTTTTAATTACAATTCTGATACATGAATGTATGTCTGTTGCAAAACTACAAACAGGTCTACTGAGTGAAAGTGAAAGTTGCCTTCCTGTGTCTCTTCCCATCTCACTGTCCTCTCCTCAGGAAACATTGTTAAGCTTTGGTGCCTATCCCTTCATGGATATATATTGTATAGAGTTTGGAAGGTGAGGAATTTTAAAATTATAACTACAGAGACTGCTATTGTTATGTGTTAAGAACTCAGAGCTCACTAAAAGCATAAAGGGAGTTAGAGGTAGCATCGGTCCTCAGCTTGGATGGAGAGAGCGTTAGGGAAATGCTGAAGCCAAGACCCGCTGACACTGTGGGGACAACAGGACAATCCCAGGAGCCAAAGACCGGGCACCGTCCCTGGGTGCCCAGTGACTAAGTTCCTGGCACAGCCTCCTTTCATGGGTGTTTTCCTCTCATAGGTCCTTGCGTCTGCATCTCAGAAACTACTTAAAACTGCAGAATTCCTACTTGGATTTTCTATCCTGCCTTGGATTCTATTCAGCACTATTAAAAACGAAGACTCTCCTTCAAATGCCCTTTTTCCCTTTTGGCAAATTCCTGTACACCTCACTGTCTCACTTTCCACATTGCTTGGCTGACACTTGCCTCTGGCCAATTGCAGTGTGTGGTCCTTTCTGGCTGTCCCCTGCTATGCTGAAGCTGCATCAGATCCTTTCCTCTCTACTCTCTGGTGTCTTGGACCTTTCTAAACTCTTCTCCTAAAAGAGGACTGTGAAGAAACCAGTGCCTTGAGAGTTGCGTAGGTGAGGTAGGTCCACCATCTCCCCGAAGAAGCCAGGCTATGAACGGTGGGGAGCGGCTCAGAGAGAATTCATTCAGCATTTATTGGGGACAAGGGAGATTCCACAAAATTTGGATCATTCTATAAATACTTACTGAACTTGCTTATTTCCATTTCATAATATATCATCAATACTATCCATGTCGTTATGTACAGAGCTGCCTACTTATCATTAACAATATTATACTTTTCTCCTTACCATACCTTGTGGTAGGGAGACTAATGCCTCTCCCCCTCCCCCCCTCCCCCCAAAAGAGGATGTTCATAGCCTAATTCCTGGAACCTGTGAATATGTTACCTTACATGGCATAAAGGGCTTTGCAGGTGTGATTAAGGTTAGGGACCTTGAGATGGGGAGATTATCAGAAATGATTGGGGTCCGCCCAGTGTAACCACATAGGACTTAACAGCAGAGAACTTTGGGACTTCCCTGGAGGTCCAGTGGTTAGGACTCTGAGCTTCCACCTCAGGGGGCACCAGTTTGATCCATGGTTGGGGAACTAGGATCCTGCATGCCTCGCTGAGTGGTAAAAAAAAAAAAAAATCAGAGAACTTTCCTGACTGTGGTCAGAAGGAGATGTGACTACAGAAGTAGGATCAGGGAGATGCAGCATGCTGATTTTGCAGATGAAGGATGGAGCGTGAGTCAAGGAATGTAGGCAACTTCTAGAAGGTGGGAAAGGTAAGGACATGGAATCTCCCATAGTCTGCAGAATGGAAAGCAGCCCTGCCTTAATTTTAAGCCCGGGAGACTTGTGTTGGACTTCTGACTTACAGAACTGTAGGATGATAAAGTGTGTTGTTTGAAGCCATCAGGTTTGTGGTAATTTATAACAGCAGCAAGAAAAAAAGAAACAAACCCCCTTCGTACTGCTGCAGAATCCTACAGTTTTGGGCCTTGGTTGCCAGGAGCCTAGCTCAGTGTAACTATTTGCCTTTTCAATGTTGTCTTTACCTGTCGGTTAACCAGATCTGGCCACACAGCGCATTTTGGGTACTCTCGTGTGAGGGAGGGCTATCATCAGCTCAGCAGCTGAGGGGGGAGGAGTTTTGCTGTAGCCTGGCTTGGTCAGGAGCCTTGGTCCTCCCCCTCCTACCACTGTCCCGACTGAGCTGGGTCAGCCCCAGTGATGTGGGCCCAGCTGGCCCTGACATTTCTGGACTATTTCTCTGACACCACGCACCCAGTGGGCCAAACCACTCCTGCTGTACCTGCTGTTGCCAGTGCTGAGCAGTGAAGGAGAGTAAGAAGAGGAGCCCTCTAGTCCCCAGGACAAAGGTGCCCCAAAGCTTTGGCTTCTTTCTTCTTAGCCTGGCCCCAACCTATCCATCAGGCCTCAGTGTTCACAGCAATCATTCAGGTTCTACAAACTTTTACTATCACCTTGCTAGGTGCTGGGCACTGGGCTGGTCTGGGGAAAACTCTTTCTTCAAAGAATTCATGGACTCTGGTTTATATACCTTTAATAGATTATGATTCCAAGAAAGCAACCTGTTCCACGTGGAGGGGTCAAAGAGCCTGTGAACGACTTTGGAGCCAAGAAAAAGAATGTGGACTTAACCTTTAGACCATGATGCTGGTGCCAGTTGAGCTGGGGTTTTGTTTTTGTTTTTTCCTTGTGGTTTTCTTCTGAGCATTTTTTGTTTGATATTTTAAAAAACTTTTCCACTAAGCTTAATATTTTTCCAATTATAAAATTAATATCCGTTGTGAAAAGTTCACACAATGTAGGTAAAAATAAAGATAAAAATTTAAATCACCTGTTAACCCTCCATCTAAAAATATCCACTGCTAATGAATTGATGTTTGTTCCCAGACTTTGTCTATTCATATACAGATATAAGCATGGATATATATGTTTGGAAAGATGTAATCATTCTGCCCATATTTCTTTGCAACAGCTTTTTAATTTAATGATGTGTCATGGACAATATATCTTTTTCTATAATAAAAGATGTACATAGTTTTTTCATACTTTCATTGCATTTCATTATATGAATATTCCATATTTTTATCCAATCCTGTATTGGGGATGTTTCCAGTTTTTTCTATTATAACTCCTCCTGCACACTATGAAACTGCCCTCTGGTCCATGTACTATTTAATGGTCATGGTAGTGGTGTCAGCCATTCAGGTTTTGTGCTAATCCATCTATTTGAAAGTAAGCAGAAAAGCAGAACTTACTCCAGTCTATTTAACATTTTATAAAGGGGGCTGAAATGCAATAAACTGTCACAGTAGAGATTATTAATAGTCTTATAACCATGAAAAAAGAGCTCTAACTTGCATTTTTAACGTAGAGAATTAGCCTCACTTTTAGTTTTATTCAGAAGTTCTGTAAAGCCTGTGTGTTTCTGCTGAACACAGGATGTGGGCACAGAACCCAGAGTCGCTGAGGGGCAAGATGAGGCGCAGATGGGTCTCAGGTTTTGCCACCAGCAGTCCCGAAGTGCTTGTTTTTGTTGTTGTTTCTTTTTCTTTTTACTCCTGAACTTCTGAACCAGTTTTCCATTTACAGCAGCCAAGAAGATATGGGATTATGTGTGTAACTCATGCAAAAGTGTTTTTAACTTGAACATCTGGCTTCTACATTCTGAGTGTAGTACCCATGAGTGGGTAGCCAACTCAAGCTCACGGGACCCAGTGAAGGGCAAGCATCACCAGGTGGACCTTAGGGGTCCACAAGCACCCTGCCCTCAAGCACTGAGAACTTGGCTGCTCAGTAATTGCCTCAAGATCCACCCAGGGATTTCCTATCCAATTTAATGGAGGAGAGCTTAAGGATTGAGAGACCATAACTTCACAGTTCGTATTAAGGGTGTGGAAAACAGGGATCCTCTTTTTAAATATCTGCTCCCCAATACTGATCCCAACAAACTGCACTCACAACCATGGATGGTTAAAAATGCACTTTAATTCTCTTGCCCTTTGTAGAGTTTTCTTTCTCATGAATTAGTGTTCTGTCGTTTCTACCAGGATGCAGTGGTTGGGGATGCTGGCCCTTTAACAGGGGAGCAGGGGAGGGGCTGGGAATTTTTTTTTTTTTTTTTTTTTTTGCGGTACGCGGGCCTGTCACTGTTGTGGCCTCTCCCGTTGCGGAGCACAGGCTCCGGACACGCAGCCTCAGCGGCCATGGCTCACGGCCCCAGCCGCTCCGTGGCACGTGGGATCTTCCCGGACCGGGGCACAAACCCGTGTCCCCTGCATCGGCAGGCGGACTCTCAACCACTGGCGCCACCAGGGAAGCCCTCTTCTTTTTTTCTTTTTTCTTTTTTTTTAAAGAGGATGTATTTTGGTTTTTTGTTTAAATTTTATTTATTTCTTGGCTGTGTTGGGTCTCGTTGCTGCTCGCAGGCTTTTATCTAGTTGCAGCGTGGCAATGCGCAGGCTTCTCATAGCGGTGGCTTCTTTTGTTGCGGAGCATGGGCTCTAGGCAGGAGGGCTTCAGTATTGCGGCGCATGGGCTCAGTAGTTGTGTCTCGTGGGCTCTAGAGCGCGTGGGCTTCAGTAGTTGTGGCGCACGGGCTTCGTCGCTCCATGGCATGTGGGAATCTTCCTGAACCAGGGATCGAACCTGTGGCCCCTGCGTTGGCAGGCGGATTCTTAACCAGTGGGCCATCAGGGAAGCCCTGACTTGCATTTTCCTAATGACTCATGTGTTGAACATGTTTTCAAGTGCTTATTGGCCATTTATATATAACTTTGTAGAAATGTCTACTTAAATCCTCTGTTTACTTTGTAATTGAGTTATTTGTTTTTATTGTTGAGTTCTAAGAGTTCTTTATATATTCTAGACCTTTCTGAGGTATATGATTTGTAAATATTTTCTCCTATGGGGTGTCTTTTCCCCTTCTCGTTGGTGTCCTGTGAAACTCAAAATTTTTTAAAAGTCAGTTTTTACCTTTTTCAGGTCACTTGCGCTTTTGGTGTCACGTCTAAGAAACCATTGCCTAATCTGAGATCATGAAGATTTTTTTTACAAGAGTTTTATAGTTTTAGCTCTCACATCTAGGTCTTTGATGTATTTTGATTGTTTTTTGTGTATGGTATGACTAACAGACCCAACGTCATTCTTTTGCATGTGGATATTCCATTTTTCCAGCACCATTTGTTGAACAACTTACCTTTATATACTACAGAATATCATTGTAGAACATTGAGTAATAGAGGAAAAAAGGAAATTTGTCACTTATAAATCTATTACTCAAAGTGATCTTGTTTACTTTTAGGATTATTTCCTTATAGTTGTTTTTTCTTAAATATTAATGTTAACAATCAGGTGTTATCTAGTTAATCTTATCAATTTTATAGGTAAGTACTGTTATTATTTCCATTTTACAGATGAGGGAACACAGAGAGATTAGGAATTCTAATTCAGATGTACTTGGGCAGTAAGTGGTAGTGCCAGGATTTGAACCCAAGCAGTGTGACTGCAGAGCCTCTGCACTTATACAATGTGCAGGCATGTGTGAGTTAAATTATTATTTTGTGGTATTACAGCACTGTTCTAGCCTTAGTCTCCCCCTACATACAAATGAGTGAACATGTATGATTTAATTGATAACAACAATAATAACTAAACACATACTCTTGTTCCCACCATCCAGGCAAGAACTCAGGTATCTCCAATATCTTTAAATGTGTGCCCCTTCTGTTGAATGTGTGTGCCCATCCCCATTCTATTCCCTTACCTTGCCAGCTTCAGAGTTAACTACCATTCTGAAATTTTCTACCATTCCCTGTTTTTCTTTATCTGACTTACTCCATATAAATATATACCCAAATAATGCTATTTAGTTTTGGCTACTGTTGAGTTTTGTATAAAATGGAATCACTGTATATATTTTGGAGGGACTTGCTGGGTTTTTCTTCACTCAACATTTTTTGTGATTCATCCATGTTAATTTTTATAACAACAATTTGTTCAGTTTCACGCCTGCATAGCTTTCCATTGTCTGAATGTATCTTTATCCAACTTTAGATTGTTTCCATTGTTTGCTGTTAGAAACAGTGTTGGAATAAAGTTTCTTTTTTTTAATAGATCTTTATTGGAGTATAATTACTTCACAATACTGTGTTACTTTCTGTTGTACAACAAAGCAAATCAGCCATATGCATACACATTTTATACATCTGTTGCAGCCCGTGTGCAAGAGTTCCTCTATGTTAGTAGTAGAATTGCTGAGTCATAGGGTATGTGCATCTTTAATTTTACTACATAATACTCTAGTTTTCCAAAGTTGTTTTATCAGTTTATGCTCTCAACAGCAATGTAATAAGTTCTCATTGGGGTATGTCTTTGCCAACACTTAGCATATCCAGATTTTTAAAACTTTTGCCTATCTTTTGGAATGATGGGTTTTAATTTGCATTAATGTTAAACACCATATATATATGGTGTGGAGTTTTTTGTAAAATGACCGTTCAAGTCTTTTGCCTATTTTTCTCTTGGGGTGTTGCCTTTTTCTTAGTGGTTTTTAGTGTTTGATATATTCTAGATACCAATCTTTGTTATAGGTATGGTGAATATATTCAATCTGTGGCTTGACGTTTTACTTTTTTCGTGGGGTCTCTTAATGTAGTTCTAAATTTTAAGGAGATCAATCAGTCTTTTGCTATATGCATGTAATTTGTGACTTCTATGTTGAGGTCATAAAAATGGTTTTATATTTTTTTCCTATGTTTAAAATTTTTGAATCTTGCATCTAAATCCTTTTCCGTTGGAACTTACATTTGTGCATAGTGTGAGGTAGGGACCTATTTTCCCCCCACATATTGATAACCATTTGTCTCAGCACCGTGTTTGTTTTTTTTTCAGAAGTCCTTCCTTTTACCATTGATCTGGAATGTCTTGTATGTCAAGTTTCCACAGATGCATGAGTTTGTTTCTGGGCTCTTTTCTATTCCATTGGTCTTTGTCCATCCCTGGGCCAATTCCATCCTGTTTTAATTATAAATCTCTCACTTTATTATTCTTCAGGTGTGTCTTTGTCTTTCTTCCTCCATTAACTCTCTTCCATATTTTAGGATCAGTTTGTCAAGTTCCATGAAAAACTATTAAAATTTTGTTAATAATTACATTAAATCTATATATCAAGTTAGGAAGAAGTGATATCTTTAGGATATTTAATCTTCCTATCCATAAACATACTCTCTCCCCATTTTTTTGTCTTCATTAATTTCCTCCAATAAAACAATTCCTACAATTTTTCCATTAAGAGCTTCCATTAACATCTTTTGTTAGCTTTACATTGGTGTATGCATTTATATTTAAAAACTGTATACATTTAAATATGTGTGTATTTAAATTTAAATACTATTATTTGAACATATATAGCATATATATTTATACTTAAGTACTATGTATATTGCTACTATAAATTAAATATTTTTAATTTACATTTTGTTACCAGTATAAATGCATTTAACTTTTATGTTGATTTTTCTGTCCAGCAAATTTAAATTCTCTTATTCAGTTAAATTCTCTTATTAATCCTAATAATTCATCTTTTATACCTTATTGACATTTCTATATAGTTAATCTATATATAACATCAAAATAATATAATTTTGTTTCTTCTCTTCAAATCCTTATTCATTTTACTTTTTTTCCTTGTCTTAATTTGCTGCTGGGACCTCTAGTATAATATCACTCAGAAGTAGCACTGGGCCTCCTTATCTTATCTCTGATTTTACCTGTAAAATACCGATATCTCTCTATTAATGTGTGCATGTGTCTGTTTATGTGTGTTAAGAAAACCCTTAGAAGTCTAAGTAAATTAGCCTATTTTTCCTCCAGCTATGAGTTTTTTATCATAAACTCACTGAGTGTTGAAATTTACTTGAACACTTATTCTGAAGCTTTGAAATAAGCATATAAATCATCTCCTTTAATCTGTTACTGTAATAAACCACATTAATTTTATGATTTTTAATGTGAAATATAACATTCCTTTAAAATGTGCAGAATATATGTACATTTAACAAAAAATTACAAAGCAAAATCTCTTGTAACCACCATCCAGGTCAAGAAATAAAACATTACTAGCACTCCATAAGCTCCTGTGCCCGCTACTAGTTAGATATTAAATATTCAGTTTATGTGCTTATTTTTTGATTTCTTTTTACATAGAACTGATACATTTCTTTTCCTCTTCCTTTCTTCTCACATTTTAGGCCTTCTCTCTGCCTGAAGTGCATCATTTAGAATCTCCTTTAGTGAGGACCTAAAGGGTACTGAAATCTGACTTTTTATCTAATGACGTTTACTTTGCTGTAATTTTTTAAAAGATATTTTTGTTGTGTATGGAATTGTATGTAGGCAGTTGTTTTACTACATTCATGATTACTTTCTGCTATGTTCTGGATCCCACTGACATTGAGAAGTCAGCTGTTGTTCCTTTGAGAAGCTGAACACAGTGTTAATTACCATTGTTTTAGTTAGTGAAACAAACAAAATAGGCACAACCAAGTCTCTCTCTAACAGATGTAAGAGGTAAATATGAATTTTATATGGCAAAATGTTTTATCCACTGTAATAAGTTTCCATAATTCTGAAAATTATCTTTCAAAATTTTTCCAAAATTCTAAGAAAAATTACAAATTGGAGGTTTACGCTAAACATGCATACTATCTTATTATCCAGTTTTGTATGCAGAAGAGACTGAAGAGTTCAGATTTGACCGAGATGTTGATGTTAAACCTGAAATTCTGTCTTTCCCACCTCTAGGCTGCCAGAGCCCCCACTACAGCTACCTGCCAAGACAGGTCAAATGTGGAGACGTAGCGCCCTAGGTAGAATTATAAGGAAGATGATATTTGCGGTAACATCAATACAACTTCTGATTTAATGCATAAAGCATAAAAACATATAAGCATTAAAAAGCAAGACAAGAATAACGGAATCACTTTGCTATACAACAGAAGTTAACACAACATTATAAATCAACTATACTTCAATAAACTAAATTTTTAAAAAAAGAAAAATAAAAAGCAAGACAACAGAATTTGGAATTAGTCCAATCCAAATGAAGCATCTTCAAACCTGAAAAAAAGAAAAAAAGGAGTATTAGCAAATACATTTATTTTATTTGGATTACAGATAGCACCACCAAACTTATCTAACTTGTGCTGTATAAATCACTGTTGGTAAAAGTAGTAGGTGCAGGTGATTTTCCAGATCCATTAAAAGAGCATATCCTATTAGTTTATCCCACTGGTTCCCCCACAACCTTAGAAGAATGAATGCTGGTACTATAGTTCAGATCCTGGCTCTACCATTTAGTATCTGTGTGACTCTGGGCAGGTCACCCAAACTCTCTCATGCTCTCGAAAATTACCTTCCCTGTCCTACAGTGTAACAGGAAATTTGAATAGGTTTTCAGTGCCAAGATACCCTGTGGAGTAAAATTTCCCAGAAAAGCTGGATTATCTGCCTCTGGCCTCCAACTGAAGATGAAGAGAAGTCCAATTGCTCCCTGTTTCATGCAGCTACAGATACTTGCAAGATACGTCTGTTATAGTAGCTTTACATTAGGTTACAACAATCTGTTTCCATTTCTTTCCTCTATTGGACTGGGAGCTTCTAGAGGCAACCACAGTGCCCACACACTTAGGAACGGTGCATCTGCAGAACCATGTCACTCTTCCCTTCTGGCTGAATAACAAAGCAACTGCCATGCAAAGGAAGGGACGGTTCACTTTTGAAGGCACAGAGATGCCCAAGGCAGAAATGGCAGAAGAAAGAGCAAACCCTTGAAGGTGCTGTGGGTAACCGCAGCCTCTGTCCTGTCACAGCACACCTGTAGCTCTTCTGTCCTCCCTTTAGAGGGTCAGTGATGCTGGCAGAGACACACTCAGGGTCACATGCCTTCCTCATGCCACCCCACAGGAGAAGGGAATGTGACCCCGTGGGGTTCTTCTCTGCCTGCTAAATTGCTACCCTGATGAATGTCCTCCAGACAGTGCGGGTTATCATATGAGAGCTGTCTATAACAGTCCCCAGGATAGTAACATTAAAAAAAGATTTTCTGGGGCTTCCCTGGTGGCGCAGTGGTTAAGAATCCGCCTGCCAATGCAGGGGACACAGGTTTAAGCCCTGATCCGGGAAGATCCCACATGCCGCACAGCAACTAAACCTGCGCACCACAACTACTGAGCCTGTGCTCTAGAGCCCGCAAGCCACAACTACTGAGCCTACATGCCACAACTACTGAAGCTGGCACGCCTAGCCCCGTGCTCCGCAACAAGAGAAGCCACCACAATAAGAAGCCAGCCCACCACAACAAACAGTAGCCCCCACTCGCTGCAACTAGAGAAAGCCCGCACGCAGCAACAAACACCCAACGCAGCCAAAAATAAATAAATTACTTTATAAAAGAAAGATTTTCTTAAGATTAGAAACTTACCTCCATGATGCTGGTTAGTGGTCTCGATCTACAGAAAAGAAAATGGAGAAAGAAAAAGAGAAACAGTTAAGTTTCACTTTTGAAATACTATGTACTGACAAATGTCTAAAACTGTTATAAATAAAGCTGGCAGAAGAGCCCACTGTCCCTCACCATGAATGCCTCGTTAAGAAAAACCCAGCAGGTCCCCACCTTGCCTACTAGCCTTAGATCCCAAGCCAGCCAGAGAACTGAAGGAGTCTAGGATTGGAGGGCACTACCATAGCAGGACTTACAGACAAGACCGGTGCCTTCCTGAGACTCTCCTTGGTCCTGAGTATCCCTGAGGCTATCAGGAAGGCCCAAGGAAGCCAGTAGGGAAGAATCATTGGGAGTGCCTGTGCACTTGTGGAAGTGCTGCTACTGCTCCCTGCTCTCACTCCAGGGAAACCACTGTCTCCGTGACCACGCTGTGCAGAGATCTCTCAGAAGGTGCCACTAATCAGAGCTTTAATAACATTCCCTGATAATCCCAGTATGCAGATGTTCTTATATCAAGGCAGCTTTATGCTGTGGCTATGTTCAGATACAACTGTCAGCAGCTAAGGAAGGAACTTGAAAACTTACCCCACTTAACTATCTGGGGCTCTCTGAGAGTAACATGTTTCACGCGGCAGCTGTACTGATCCACTGCGTTGGGAGTGAACTCAGCGTGGACCAGAAGGTAGAAAGACCAGTCCTTGCTGAAAGACAGGTCTGATTGCTCCACCTCCATCTTCTTCCCATTCTTTAGCAAATCAATCTCAATCTGGGGTGGATGGAACCCAGACACATAGCAGTTCAGGTAATTTGGTTTTCCATTCTCTGCGGGGTGTCGTGAGTAAACCTGAACCTTCGGAGGACCTGAGGAGCAGCAGGGGAAGACAGATGAAATTGCAGAGTATTTCACTTGGGGCTACCTTGGTCTAAAGCTAGATCAGGCCCCAAGTGTTTATATTTGATCCTCCATTTCTCCCAATTCCATTTCCCCTCATGCCAAATGAGCTTCCATTTTTCCAAAAGGCAGCCTCCATTTTCTGGGATAAACCATGACTTAGTATCTTTCCCACATAATTCCCCTACACGTGCCTTTCAGGCTTTTTCTAGCAGATTTCTCTTAACATCTTCTTCAGTGTCAGTGAAGATTGTGCTGTATCTTTAATAATCTTTCTGTGGAGAATCTCAAGAACTTTTCATTGGCTCCTCAGCACCCACAGAATTCCTTATCACTCAAAAGTCTACATGATTTGGCCGTAATCTACTTATCAAGCTTCATTTCTCACTTCACACTCCCTCCATATTAGCCACATCAAAAATTCCCGTTATTGGGCTTTCCTGGCGGCGCAGTGGTTGAGAGTCCACCTGCCGAAGCAGGGGACACGGGTTCGTGCCCCGGTCTGGGAAGATCCCACATGCCGCGGAGCCGCTAGGCCCGTGAGCCATGGCCACTGAGCCTGCGCGTCCGGAGCCTGTGCTCCGCAACGGGAGAGGCCACAACAGTGAGAGGCCCACATACCGCAAAAAAAAAAAAAAAAAAAAAAATTCCCGTTATTGTACGCTGTTTCAACCCAGTCAGTTTTTTCCCCCCATGTTTACTCCTTTTTTTTTTTGCCTCGTGCCTAGATCCACACCGATCAGACTTCTCAATATGTGCCTAGTACAGTGCCTGGCACACAGCAATTGCTCTGTAAGTGGCAGGTGTAATTATTGTTACCTCCTTGCTCAGGTTCCTAACAGAGTCAACCCAAAGTATATTTCTACAAAACACAACCTCCTCATCGCGTCCAGAGTTTATATGACAAATCTCTATCTGAATCTGTATCTGATTTCATGAGCTAGAAAACAAAGAAACAAAACTGAAACACCTACAGGAGCTGGCAAATACCTTAAATGAAGTTGTTGGGCTGGGTAAGAACAATAGGGAAGGGTGAGGACTATGGCAAATGGGAGAGAACATACTCTCCATTAGGACCAGCTGGAATAATGCATGTGACAGTGGAATATGTATTTTTAATTAGCATGCTCAAGTGATTGCCATAATCTGCCAGGTTGGGAATATTGCATAATGCTACAGAACAGTGGCTTCCAAAATGGGATGCATGTCTAGACCCTCCAAGGGGATGTGTAAAGAAAATATTATAAACTCTATTTCTGTATTTTTCTTCCAAAGTGAAGTGTTGCTGCTACTGAATATACAGACTGATATAAATATATGTATATAACCACTTAAATACAAATACACTCAGGGTACAAGATTATAAAGTTCAGCTCATCCTCCATGTCCAGTGGTAGAGAGAAGGTGGAGTACCAGGCCACTCTGACCAGATGTATCTGTTTAGAAATGTCCCATCATCAAAGAAAAGGTCCCTAGGCCCACCAAGAGCTAGACTGGACATACCATGAAGCCCTGATATTTTTTCATAGTTCAAAGTGAAGATAATTCAGAAACCTCTTTGCATTTGAGCTTCTAATAATTAGAACATGTAGGTGCTACAGTAGTGAGAGCACAGGTTCATCCCACCTGGAATTCTCTCTTTGAGCGAGCTAGGCAGTTTGTGGGTTTTCTTTTTTTTTTTTTTTTGGAAGAATATCACAATAGTGGCTTCTAAGAAGAGGAGGTGTATCAGACAGGCCTGGGTTTGAATCTGCCCTCAACCACTTACTGGCTAAGGTTTTCGGGGAGAGTTATTTGAGTTTCTGTAGTTTAATTGAAAAATTATCTACACCCAGAGTAAAATAAAACCCACATAGGGGAAAGAGCAGAAAATAGATCCCCCAGAGGGAATCACAATTACATGTTTCTTGTATACGTTCCAGAAATGGCCTTGTATATCTTGCAGGCATGTATTACTTAGGAAATTTTCAAATTCAGATAGTTTTTAATGTCGGCTTGCTATTTTTCTACAGCTGTATGCAACCACAAATATCAATAATAGTGATAATACACACATTATGCTTCTTTTCTAAATAAATTTTAAACTAACTTCCTTTTTCTCATGAACAACAACAAACAAACACACACACACACACACACACACAAAAAAACCCGCTTCACAGAGCCTTTTGTGAGAGAGAAAAATCTGAGGGTCCGGTATATTGCAGGGTATTTAGAAGGTACTGAGTCAGTATCCATGGTGTCCCTGACAGACAGCTTGGGTAAGCATGTTGATTGCTCTTATCCCTAGTTTTACAACCTTTCTGAATGATAAACCTTCGCTTACTCAAAACTGAAAGTACATACTCAGTTCACCTTGGAAAGAACCAGGCAAGGAGCCAAAGGAGGAGCCCTCTGTGAAGAAAGGCAACAGGGGCCCATGTCCGCCCAGCCTGCTCCCGAGAATCTCTCCCCAGAAGGCTGTGAAAAACGCACGGATTACAGGCAAAGGGCTCACGACCCCCCAAATGCTCTGGTCAGGCTCTACTGTCTGCCATAAATCCCCTGCGTAATTAAGTTACTTCAGCTCTTCTAGCTTCCCTTTCCTCATCTATGACAAGCTGATGATAAAGGCATCCTGTTTACATCGTAGACGCATTTCACAATTAAATGACATACAGCACATAGCGCAGGTCAGTAAGCCGCCAACGGGTAGCTCTATGATTATTATTAAGAGCGACAGGTAGCGGGAACAAGAGAATGAACGACGTGAAGCGCTATGTAAACACCTCAGGACATTCCACAAGAGTCGCGTGCAACTTCCTCGCCGTGGTTTGGTCGTCGCGGATTTGGGGAACGTGCAGAGAGGCAGCTGAACCTGGCGGGCGCCTGGAGGAAGCTCGAGGCCCTCGGGCTCCCAGCGGACTGATACACCCTGGCGGCGACTTCCCCCAAAGCCCACGCGTGGTCTCCACCCATTCGCAGCCCCCAACCCAGCCCTTTGGGACCCGGCAGCCCGCCCTCCGCTCCCGCTGCGCGGGAGAAGCCAAAGGCCCAGCGAACCAGCGGAAGAGAACCCCTCCCACACCTCGGTCGCTCTGTCCCGACCCACCCGGTGCGAGCAGCCAGAGGTCCCCTCCCCCCATCCCGGAGAAGCCGGCGTCCTGGGCTCGCAGCCCCCCTCCCCACTCCACACACCCCCACCGCCTCCACAGCCCGAGAGAAAGCCTCGTGCTACTCCACCGAACCTTGGGAGCGGGACCGGGGGGTACGGAGTTAGTGCCCAGTGGCTGCTAGCGGGACAGGGACGGGCTAGTGGAAGAGGGAAAGGGAGGAGGGGACACTCACGCTGGACGGCGTCCAGGCCAGACAGCGAGAGAAGCCCGAGCAGGACCAAAGTCATGAAGGGAGCCATCGCTACAGGAGCAGCTCCGGCGTCAGTGAGGACCCGGTCCCGCGCCCGCACTTATAGCCAGGCCCAGGCCGCCAATCAGAACCGTGCCCGCCGGGCCGTCACCGGTCTCCTAGCAGGCGAGGCCCTGGCAGGTTAGAAAGAGGTACTTCCCGGTTTTCAGTTTCATTTTCTGATAAGTCTCGTGATGCTTAGGAAGGCAGGGTTGAACCGGGTGGATTCGCTGTCTGTACATCGGCGTCCTCTTATCAGGGGTGCGCGCCCAAGCTTGGGGCGCGGGCCGCCCACCCGAGAGCTTCAGTCCGGAGGAACCTTCGCTTTTCGGAACAGCATCAGAAACGCTAAGGCACTTGCTCCCCAAGCATGCCCCAGCGAGTTAGGAGCCTAGAACCTGGTTTTCGATCGGGAAAACTGAAGCCCAGAAAAATTAATGAGAGTAAGGACAGAGATTGAATGGTACTGGGCAGAATCAGAACTTGGGTTCACAATCACAGCCCGGAAATACGCTGTAGGGCTTCGGGATTCTTTGGGCAAGAAAAGTCGTCCAGAAACCTCGAGGCCTCATGAGGACAGCTCAGAGAACCGTCCAGAGTGAAGGAGGACCTTCTTGCTTCCTGAGTCCCTTCAGGGAAAACCCTGTGTGGAGAAAGTCTGGCCTGTATCTTGCCTCTGTAGTTTAGGTAATTTTCTTTGTTTTGTTGATTTGTGGGGAAATGACCCCTGATAGTAAAAGGTAAAAGCAGTAACTGCTTAGAGCGTTAGACTTTACCGATCCCTTGAGGAACATCATTCCCTGCAAATTACCACACTAGAATGGTGCTTGGCATGGAGTAAATAGTTGGTAAACTGACTGAATGAGTGAATGGATGGATGGATGGAAGGATGGATAGATGGTTGGAAGGATGGATGGATGAACCTACGAATGAAAGAACGAACGAACATGCGAGGGAATACGTGAGTAAACATTAGGATGTAGGAATTACCCCGTTACATTTTTACGGATACGAAAACAAAGGCTAAGTGTTAGGTTTCAGATGGGCCTGATTCATTTGTCATTCGTGCTTCAGACACTTGGAAGATAGAGAACTGGGCAATTTTAGTGAGAATTTGGGTTGCATCTGCTGTGGGCCCAGCCAAAGAAGTTAAGCCGACTGACTCTAAGAGCGTGTCAGTGTTAGACTCCTTAAGGAAACCTCCACTCCAGAGATACCATAAAAAGATGCTGACATCACCTGGTAGCTGAGAACAGGGATCTTTTCTGAGTGGAACACTCAGAAGAGGAAGTGAACCATGGGGAGGGGGAGGGGCAGAGATCTTGGAAATCACCCTGGTTTGCACTTGAAGGGAGTTGGGTGGTGCTTCCCCAAAGAGCTCAACCAATGTCATCTGGATTTCTTTTACATGTTTTTAGAGGTTTCAACTATCCCTACTGTGGTGTTTGTGTCTAAACTAGAAAAAGGATACTCTCTGCAGACCTAATGAAAGGAGATAATGGCACAGAGAGAGCCCCAGGGAGCACAGAGGGAGTGTTCAGTAATGATTAAGAAGTGTACTATGATTATTGATGCTAGTTTCCTATTTTTTCTACCAGCTCTTTATAACTCTCTCGAAATGAAAGAATAATGGTTAGGCATAAAGTTATGAGTAAAGCCACTCCTGCCCCTCCCTTTTGTTTGTTTGTTTGTTGTTAACTCATTTAAGGGTCTTAACGCCTGGAATGTTAGTGTTGAATTGTTTTCTAGTGCCTTGGGAGCATAGGAAGAGACAGGGCTGGTGGTCACCTCTATATTCCTTGTTTACCACATCACAGACAAATACTGGAGTACTTAAAATTCTTAAAAGATAGAATCCGATCTATTCACTTGGAAAACCAGTTTTTAAAACACTTACAAAAAAAACAGTGAAGACAGAAAAAATTATATTTTTTCAGGTTTTTTTTGTTTTTTTTTTTTAAAAAGGAGACCACTGTTTGCCTAGGAGGGCAAACTTCTGGAAATGTACAAACATGGCCTTTTAACAGTGTTATCTCCCATTAGTGGGATGAATGGCAGAATTTTTTTTTTTTTTTTGGCCTAATGACTTTTCTAAAAAACTTTTGTACAATAAATGTTATTCATAATAGTAAATATTTTCTGAATGTGGAAGAACTGGGACTTCATACACTCTTTTTGGGAATGGAAAATGGTACAACTACTTTGAAAAACAGTTTCAGTTTTTAAAAAAGTTAAACATATGCTGGCCATATGACCCAACCACTCCACTCTAGGTATTTACCCAAGAGAAAATGAAAGTGTATTTTCATGATGAGGACTTGTACAAAACTGTTCAAAGCAGCTTTATTGGTAACAGCCAGAAATTGGAAACAATCCAAACTTCCATCAACCGGCGAATGGATGAACAAACTGTGACAGCTATCCATACGATGGAATACTATCAGCAATAAATAAGGCATGGAGGTTTCCCTGGTGGCGCAGTGGTTGAGGATCTGCCTGCCAATGCAGGCGACACAGGTTCGAGCCCTGGCCTGGGAAGATCCCACATGCCGCGGGGCAACTAGGTCCATGAGCCACAACTACTGAGCCTGCGTGTCTGGAGCCTGTGCTCCGCAACAAGAGAGACCGTGACAGTGAGAGGCCCATGCACTGCGATGAAGAGTGGCCCCTGCTCGCCGCAACTAGAGAAAGCCCTCGCACAGAAACGAAGACCCAACACAGCCAAAAATAAATTAATAAATTTTAAAAAATCATTGAATAGACAAGGCAT
This sequence comes from Orcinus orca, assembly GCF_937001465.1. NCBI lineage: Eukaryota > Metazoa > Chordata > Mammalia > Artiodactyla > Delphinidae > Orcinus > Orcinus orca. The sequence goes on from NC_064560.1 coordinate 113,783,988, forward strand.
GAACTATTGGTACACAGAATAATGGATGAAATAATGAGGCTGAAGGAAAAAAGCAAGACAAAAAAAGAGTACGTGCTGTATGATTCTTTTTATTTAAAACTCTAGAAAAAGCAGACTAATCTATGTAACAGATGGTTGGTTTCCAGAGGGTGGAGGGAGCATCAGGAGCCTCAGGACACTTTATCCATTATCTTGAGTATGATGATGGTTTCTCAAGTGTATACATGTAGTAGAACTTATTAAAGTGTATACTTTAAGTGTAATTTATCATATGTCAATTACACCTCAGTAAAGCTCCTTTTAAAAAAAAATAACCTAATAAGACTCCGCGCTTCCAGTGCAGGGGGCATGGGTTCAATCCCTGGGCAGGGAAGTTCCACCTGCCGCGTGGCGTGGCCAAAAACAAAGAAAAACCACAAGAAAACCTAAAAGCACAGGTACCTGTATCTTTGTTAGGCCAAGGAAGAATGAAGTCCTTGAACAGAAAGAAAAAGAAGGCTATTGAAGTGGGGAGAAAATAGGAATAGGTTAAAGCTCAAATGAGTTGGGTTGCACCTCAGTGGATCTCAGTCAGCACTTTTCTGGGGTGAACTCATCAGACAGCCAGAAAATCCAGGCCCCCTGGAAGGAGAGGAAAAAGCACACATAGCGCATTTGTGCCTGGGCTCTTTCAAATGTTATGTCACTAATCAAAGTGTGGTACATGCATCACAACATCAGCAGCACCTTGGAGCTCTTAGAAATGGAGACACTCGGGCCCATCCTAGACCTACTAAATCAGAGCCTGCATTTTAACAACATCCTAGGTGACTCGTATACACATTAAAGTTTGTGAAGCTGCTGACCCAAACCACAACAATCCAGAAGGTAGGTCTTACTTTCTTTTACAGGTAAAGAGACAGTTTCAGAGAATTAAGATGCTCGTCCACATTAGCTCTGAGCTATGATTCAAATGCTGGTCCATGTGATTCGAAAGGCCTCATAATGTCCACCAGACAACCACTTCTGAGAAGGGGTTCGTGGGAAACGGTTCATTGGGTGGCTTGGACCAGGGCAACGATTAAAAGCATATGAGAAGGTGCAGAGAAGCAGGAACAAGTTAACACAATGTATGGTAGTTTTTATTTAACTCACATTTGTTTTTGTCTGCCCACAAAAATAATATATGCATGTGGTAGAAAATTGGAACAATCAGAAAATTATAAGGGGCTTCTCTGGTGGTGCAGTGGTTGAGAGTCCGCCTGCCGATGCAGGGGACACGGGTTTGTGCCCCGGTCCGGGAAGATCCCACGTGCCGCGGAGCGGCTGGGCCCGTGAGCCATGGCCGCTGAGCCTGCGCGTCCGGAGCCTCTGCTCCGCAACGGGAGGCCCGCATACCGCAAAAAAAAAAAAAAAAAACCTATAGGGAATTCCCTGATGATCCAGTGGTTAGGACTCCAAGCTTCCACTGCAGGGGACCCAGGGGTTGATCCCTGGTTGAGGAACCAAGATCCCACAAGCTGCGCAGCGTGACCAAAATAAATAAAATTTTTTTAAAATTAAAAATAAAAAAAACTATAAAGAGGAAAATTAAAACCACAGTGACCCTGCAACCCAGAGAGAACTATCGTTAAATGGTTTAATTTAATGAGTCTGAAGGTGGTTGCCTGCTCAGAAGTCCATCCTGAAAGCATGTCTCTATGTGTATAACCGAGTCACTTTGCTGTGCAGCAGAGATTGGCACAGTGTTGTAAATCAACTATACTTTAATTAGAAAAATAGAATTAACAAAAAAGTCAGTCCTGGTTAGATCTGTTTTGGGGCTGGCAATCCTCAGTCTTCTGTGTTAAATTCCATTGAATACAGCCAATGTCAATTGAGTGCAGGCTTTGTGGCAAATGGAAATACTGTAAGGATAAATCAGAAGATTCCAGACTGCCAACCAGGAGATTCCAATCTAGAGTTCAAATCAGCCCAATAATTAATTTATTAGCAGCCACCTAAGGTGTTCATGCCGACTGAATTCTTACATTTGTGCTCTTACATAACAGGCAACAGACCCAAAGGAAATGGGACACAGAGGGGAGCCGTTTTGTTTCCTGATAGTTTCGAAGTCAGACGCCATACAAAGGAGGGCAAAAACCTCACAAGATCCCGGGAAGGCAAGTACTATTCTCACTAATTGAGGGAGAGTATGTGGGAAGCCTAAAGTTGAGACAGGTGAAGTATCTCGTTGGTGAGGAATCTCTGCCTCACGGGCTTGTGTGTAACCACCACGCTCTTCCAATTGTCAGGGTGATTTTATTGGGAAAACCACAGACTTGGTATAAAATAAATCAAGCAGTACAGAACTATAAACAGTAGTAACTGCAGTGTTTCAAGCACTTTTTATTTTTAATTACAATTCTGATACATGAATGTATGTCTGTTGCAAAACTACAAACAGGTCTACTGAGTGAAAGTGAAAGTTGCCTTCCTGTGTCTCTTCCCATCTCACTGTCCTCTCCTCAGGAAACATTGTTAAGCTTTGGTGCCTATCCCTTCATGGATATATATTGTATATAGTTTGGAAGGTGAGGAATTTTAAAATTATAACTACAGAGACTGCTATTGTTATGTGTTAAGAACTCAGTGCTCACTAAAAGCATAAAGGGAGTTAGAGGTAGCATCGGTCCTCAGCTTGGATGGAGAGAGCGTTAGGGAAATGCTGAAGCCAAGACCCGCTGACACTGTGGGGACAACAGGACAATCCCAGGAGCCAAGGATCGGGCACCGTCCCTGGGTGCCCAGTGACTAAGTTCCTGGCACAGCCTCCTTTCATGGGTGTTTACCTCTCATAGGTCCTTGGGTCTGCATCTCAGAAACTACTTAAAACTGCAGAATTCCTACTTGGATTTTCTATCCTGCCTTGGATTCTATTCAGCACTATTAAAAACGAAGACTCTCCTTCAAATGCCCTTTTTCCCTTTTGGCAAATTCCTGTACGCCTCACCTTCTCACTTTCCACATTGCTTGGCTGACACTTGCCTCTGGCCAATTGCAGTGTGTGGTCCTTTCTGGCTGTCCCGTGCTTTGTTGAAGCTGCATCAGATCCTTTCCTCTCTACTCTCTGGTGTCTTGGACCTTTCTAAACTCTTCTCCTAAAAGAGGACTGTGAAGAAACCAGTGCCTTGAGAGTTGCGTGGGTGAAGTAGGCTCCACCATCTCCCCGAAGAAGCCAGGCTATGAACGGTGGGGAGCGGCTCAGAGAGAATTCATTCAGCATTTATTGGGGACAAGGGAGATTCCACAAAATTTGGATCATTCTATAAATACTTACTGAACTTGCTTATTTCCATTTCATAATATATCATCAATACTATCCATGTCGTTATGTACAGAGCTGCCTACTTATCATTAACAATATTATACTTTTCTCCTTACCATACCTTGTGGTAGGGAGACTAATGCCTCCCCCGCTCCCCCCAAAAAAAGATGTTCATAGCCTAATTCCTGGAACCTGTGAATATGTTACCTTACATGGCATAAAGGGCTTTGCAGGTGTGATTAAGGTTAGGGACCTTGAGATGGGGAGATTATCAGAAATGATTGGGGTCCGCCCAGTGTAACCACATAGGACTTAACAGCAGAGAACTTTGGGACTTCCCTGGAGGTCCAGTGGTTAGGACTCTGAGCTTCCACCTCAGGGGGCACCAGTTTGATCCATGGTTGGGGAACTAGGATCCTGCATGCCTCGCTGAGTGGCAAAAAAAAAAAAAAATCAGAGAACTTTCCTGACTGTGGTCAGAAGGAGATGTGACTACAGAAGTAGGATCAGGGAGATGCAGCATGCTGATTTTGCAGATGAAGGAGGGAGCGTGAGTCAAGGAATGTAGGCAACTTCTAGAAGGTGGGAAAGGTAAGGACATGGAATCTCCCATAGTCTGCAGAATGGAAAGCAGCCCTGCCTTAATTTTAAGCCCGGGAGACTTGTGTTGGACTTCTGACTTACAGAACTGTAGGATGATAAAGTGTGTTGTTTGAAGCCATCAGGTTTGTGGTAATTTATAACAGCAACAAGAAAAAAAGAAACAAACCCCCTTTGTACTGCTGCAGAATCCTACAGTTTTGGGCCTTGGTTGCCAGGAGCCTAGCTCAGTGTAACTATTTGCCTTTTCAATGTTGTCTTTACCTGTCGGTTAACCAGATCTGGCCACACAGCGCATTTTGGGTACTCTCGTGTGAGGGAGGGCTATCATCAGCTCAGCAGCTGAAGGGGGAGGAGTTTTGCTGTAGCCTGGCTTGGTCAGGAGTCTTGGTCCTCCCCCACCTACCACTGTCCCGACTGAGCTGGGTCAGCCCCAGTGATGTGGGCCCAGCTGGCCCTGACATTTCTGGACTATTTCTCTGACACCATGCACCCAGTGGGCCAAACCACTCCTGCTGTACCTGCTGTTGCCAGTGCTGAGCAGGAAGGAGAGTATGAAGAGGAACCCTCTAGTCCCCAGGACAAAGGTGCCCCAAAGCTTTAGCCTCTTTCTTCTTAGCCTGGCCCCAACCTATCCATCAGGCCTCAGTGTTCACAGCAATCATTCAGGTTCTATAAACCTTTACTATCACCTTGCTAGGTGCTGGGCACTGGGCTCATCTGGAAAAATTATTTTCTCAAGGAGGAAATGTTTAAGATGTTTCACATGTTTACTTGTTATTTGTTTTTCTTCTGTGAATTTCCTGTTCATAGTCTGTCAACCAACGTCCCTGATCACTCAGGACAGACACTGCCTGATGTAGCAGAGAAGGAGTTTATTTAAAGAATATTGCGGGACTTCCCTGGTGAATCAGGGGTTAAGAATCTGCCTGCCAGTGCAAGGAACATGGGTCGGGAAGATCCCACATGCCTTGGAGCAACTAAGGCCGTGCACTGCAACTACTGAGCCTGCGCTCTAGAGCCCACGAGCCACAACTACTGAACCTGCATATCACAACTACTGAAGCCCGTGCTCTGCAACAAGAGAAGCTACCTCAATGAAAAGCCCGCACACCGCAACAAAGAGTAGCCTCCGCCCTACGCAACTAGAGAAATCCCGCGGGCTGCAATGAAGACCCAACACAGCCAAAAATAAATTAATTAACTAATTTTAAAAAATAAAAAAATGAAGAATATTGCTAAGCAGAATGTTATCAACTGCTAAGTAAAGGATACACAGAAGTTAATTTTATTATTCTCTCAACTTTTTGTAGGACTGAAAATTTTCAAAATAAAACACTAGGAGGAAGAGGATACTGAGGACACAGAGGCCCACAAGTGTTCAGAAAGTGATTGCAGCCCAACCTGGATCTCTCCCGTTCTCTGACTATGCTCCCAGCTCTGAGGACAATTGACACCGCTATCTGGAGGTTCTCAGACAACTTGGATGAGTCCACCTCTTCCAACAGGATGGGTGACAAGAGCCAGCCTGCTCCTGAGCTAGCCTCAGCTCTTCTGTACAGTGACTTTCACCTCAGTGGAGATCAACTACCACGTTTCAGATAAAGCAGGAAAAGATATTGATTTTCATCTTGCCTCTCCAGGAATGAAAACCTCAGTTTATGAACAGAGAAAATCAGGTCAAGTACACATGGTGGACACTAAGGTTGGTGAATATACATTCAGCACCATTTCTGAAAGGTGACTTCCTCTGAATTAATCCTGGATAATATGGGGGAACAGGACCAAGCATAGGAGGAAATATATTATAGGCACAGATGAGTTGGATATGAAACCAAAAGACATCCTGGAACCATCATCAGAATCAAATCACAGCTAAGCGAATGTAGTCATATCCATATTCTGCTTAGAGCATTTAAAGCTCATGATCAAAATTTACAAGGAAGCAACTTTGATAGAGTTGAGTTCTGATCCATGAACAATTTAATTGTCATGGTAGTACTGTCAGCCATTCAGGTTTTATGCTAATCCATCTATTTGAAAGTAAGCAGGAAGGTTGAACTTAATACTCCCAACTATTTAACATGAAAAAAAAAAAGGGCTTCCCTGGTGGCGCAGTGGTTGAGAGTCCGCCTGCTGATGCAGGGGACACGGGTTCGTGCCCCGGTCTGGGAAGATCCCACATGCCATGGAGCGGCTGGGCCCATGAGCCATGGCCACTGAGCCTGCGCGTCCGGAGCCTGTGCTCCGCAACGGGAGAGGCCACAACAGTGAGAGGCCCGCGTACCGCAAAAAAAAAAAAAAAAGTTCTGCATACAGCAACTGAATCTCCCCCAACACCTGGTCTCTATAACAACCTGATAAATCACTTCTGGAACCCTGAAAGTCACCATTTGGCCCTTTTTAAAAAAATTAATTTATTAATTTATTTTTATTTTTGGCTGTGTTGGGTCTTCTTTGCTGCGCACAGGATTTCTCTAGTTGCCGTGAGCGGGGGCTACTCTTCGTTGCGGTACTGCAGGCTTCTCACTGCAGTGGCTTCTCTTGTTGCAGAGTACAGGCTCTAGGCACGCAGCCTTCAGTAGCTGTAGCACACGGGCATAGTAGTTGTGGCTCACAGGCTCTAAAGTGCAGGCTCAGTAGTTGTGGTGCACAGGTTTAGTTGCTCCGTGGCATGTGGGATCTTCCCAGACCAGGGCTCAAACCCATGTCTCCTGCATTGGCAGGCAGATTCTTAACCACTGTGCCACCAGGGAAGCCCACCATTTGGCCATTTTGATAATAATACCAGGGTAAATGATTAGGGAGTTATTGAGAGAAACAGCTGAATAGCATTACCAAAAAGGCCTGAACCCAATTAGATATTTGAAAATAATTTCAATAACTTTCAGGCTATTTAAATTTTTTCCCTCACCCATATGGTTCTACCGACAGCAAAACTTTTGAAAAGAATATTTTTCTTTAGAGGCACCAAGAATCATGGCCCTATAACCATGACAATAGGGCCCTAACTTGCATTTTTCATGTAGAGAATTAGCTTCATTTTTAATTTTATTCAGAAGTTCTGTAAAGCCTGTGTGCTTCAGCTGAACACAGGATGTGGGCACAGAACCCAGAATCGCTGAGGGGCTAGATGAGGTGCAGATGGGTCTCAGGTTTTGCTACCAGCACTCCTGAGGTGCTTGTTTTTGTTTCCTTTCCTTTTTAGTCCTGAGCTTCTGAACCAGTTTTCCACTTACAGCAAGCAGCCAAGAAGATATGGGATTATCTGTGTAACTCATGCAAAAGTGTTTTTACCTCGAAGATCTGGCTTCTATATTCTCAGGGGTCCCTCCTCAGTAGGAGTGCTTAGTAGACTCAAGCTCATGTGGACTCAAGGACACGGTGAAGGGCAAGCATCACCAGGTGGACATTAGGGGTCCACAAGCACCCTGCCGTGAAGCACTGAGAACTTGGCTGCTCAGTAATTGCCTCAAGATCCACCCAGGGATTTCCTATCCAAGTTAATGGAGCAAAGGTTAGGGATTGAAGAGAAAAGAACCTCACAAAATTCCTATTAAGGGTGTAGAAAACAGGGATCCTCTTTTTAAATATCTGCTCCCAAATAGTGATCCCAATAAACTGTACTCACAACCATGGATGGATAAAAATGCACTTTAATTCTCTTGCCCTTGCAAGGGTTTTCTTTCTCATGAGTTTGTGTGCTGACATTTCTACCAGGATGCAGTGGTTGGGGATGCTGGCCCTTTAACAGGGGAACAGGGGAGGGGCTGGGAATCTTAAAGCCAGGGGCGGCGAGCCTGCCTGCCCCAGGCCGCCGTGGCTAAGCTAAGCAGAAAGGATAACCACAGTCCTGGGGTGGGTGTCGCCACCCAGGCCGCTGTGAGCCCCCTCCCTGTGCACAGACCGAGGCTGGTGGTGACCTCCAATTCCTAGCCCTGCTCCTCTTCTCTGTCCCTTTGCAGGACAGCTCCCTAGAGCTGGGCTAGTGAGGTCAGAGGGTGGAGGTTTAGGGCAGTCTGAGAGCCCCGGGTCCTGCTCCTTGAGATCTGGGTCAAAACTTCTCTGACAACCTTGCCGGGGGAAGACCTTGGCTGTTTGGGTGCCACGCCATCCTTACCCAGGACAGGGTCTCTGGGTCTCTTCCTTTTCCCAGGTTTACCTTCCAGAGGCTGACAGTGCTCTCTCGCCAGAGGAAACAGCCATGGAGCAAGTCTGCCACCCCGAAGAGATGAAATGCCTTCAAGGTACTATCACCAAGTGGTCTGTGGTATCTGATAAAAGGCCCGGGAGTGCGGCAGTTTGATGGTCTGGTTCAGTGGATAGACATGGGTTTGGATGTCTATCGGTTTGGAGTGATTCCCAGCGACATCACGACGGTGACTGAGATAACTTTTATGGGCCCTGTGTTTTCCTCCCCTTCAGAGAAAAATGATCAATACCGGCCTTGTATGGTTGTCGTGAGAATTAAATGAACAGATAGATGTAAAAATCCCTGGCCCACTAGGGTTAAATTGTCATGAGTCAGGGCAGCTGGAACTCGGTTAATCAAAGAGGCACAGAAAGGGCTGTCAGAGGAGGCGAGCAGGTGGAGAAGCCTGTGGTGGGACTAATGAGGCAATGGAAGAGGGGATGAAGAAAGTGAAAGTGAAACAGCCAGGTTCTGTTTGCTCTAGTGGGGATGGCTAGAGGCGCCCTGGGGTAGTGAGGCTGAGTTGAACTCATAGAACAAGAGAAGATGTTTGAAGATGGTGCTGGACATGGCTTGTGAACAGAAGTGCTACAGAGAAGCATCCTCTCTAGACCAGACCCTTCCCAGCTGAACCCCTGTCTACTTCCTCCTCAGGCACACACTTAAACCAAAGCCCAGGCAAGTCCTGTGACCCCTTGGCTCTTAAGGAAGTGCTGGTGTGTGCCTCCCAGTTGGAGGAAGAGGAACAAAATGAAGAAGAGAGGGAGGAGGAGCTGGACCCAGATTTAGCCCCTGACCTGGAGGGGGAGGAAGAGGAGGAGGAAGAGAATGATCTCGGGGATCCAGCTGTCCTCAGCGCTGTCTGTAACATCCCGGTACCGCAGCAGGAAGACGTGGGGGAGGGTTGTCCTGAACTGTCTGCATCTCACAGGCTGTGGCTACACATCTCTCTCCTCTTCTTCACCCCTTTCTAGGTGGGCTAACACTTTCTATTTCAGGCTTGAACCCTAGTAAAGACTCTCTCCTTCCTTCCCTCCTTTCTTCTGTCTCCTACTTAGTTTCTGATGCTGCCCTCACCTGAATCCAGGTCCTAGCAGGGCTGTGCATCACCTAGAGATGCTGGCCCTGCTCCTGGTGGTGAAAGCGAGTCATCTTTGACCCTGGGCCCCTATGTCTTCCCCGTCCATCCCTGGTCTTTATTCCCTTGGATTCCCCTAGCAGATGGAGAGACCCAAAGGAGTCCCACGTAGAAATGAAGTTACTCAGACCCTGCTTCAGCTTAACTCCTAAGATGCCAGTCTGGCTTCCCTTCAGTGGAAGGAGAGGGGTCCTGATTGTATTGACTTTAAAACTGAGGGAGGGCCAGGCTGCCACTGTCCTGGGTATTGGAAATGGTTGGTCCTGCTGCTCCCCTCCCCCCGTTAACACAGGTGAATGTAGATGATGCCACAGGGGCTCATTCCAGCTTGGAGTTTCCTCCCTCTCATTCCAGAAAGGTCTTCTCAGCTCCCCTGGAATCAAGGCCCCTGGTGTGCTGGGGATGTCGCCTGCTTCCTTGCACTTTCTGTGGCAGGTGAGTCACTCCAGTCTCCATCCTGTGAGAAATAGGCTGGGTGTTGAGAAGCAGCATGCCGCCTGGGCCTTATTTCCGTTATGTTCACTGTGCCCTTGACCTTGCTCTGGAGATACAGCGTCCAAAGTGAAGTGTGGGTAGGAAGGGGGAAACGCCCCTCATGCGAGGTAGCTTGGTAAACAACAGAGGTGGTACTGGGACAACTGGCCTTCCTATGAAAAGGACAAACTATTCCATCTTACAGAATATAAGCAGCACTGAGCCTAGTGCTAGAAAGAGCATATGGTCTGGGGTAGAGCGATTGCCAGAAATCTAGCAGCGGGAATAGAAGGGAATTGCAGACTGAGGAGGGCTTCAGAGGTGTCCGAAAAGAGCTAAGCATGGCCCCAGTGGCTAAAGACAAGATCTGAGTGAATGCTCAGAGAGGAAAGGGCAGGGAGTTGACTCACACACAGTGGGGAAAGCACAGGCCCCCACATTGTCGGGGACCGTGGAGTTGCTCCCTAGGAGGTGACAGACCTGTTGGAAACAAGAACGGGCTCCACAGTCTGGTGTCTTCACAACTGGCTCGAGGGGCCCCAAGATGGCAAAATGTTGAGTGAGGTTATTGAAGGAAAAGGCAGGTGAGACCATAGAGGCAGAAAGGCAGTCAACAGCAAAAGCAGGATTCTGTTGGTGGAGATGCCCTTCTCCCAGACCCTGAAATTCCTCTCCCAGACCCTGGACTACCTGGCACCACTTCCTTTCCGGCCTGCCTTTCCCAGCACCAGCGCTGCAGCCCCGCACTTCGGACCTCGACTGCCCTCGCCAGACCCATCTGTCCTCTGTAGCCCGTCGACCTCGTGGCCCCTTAGGCTCAGGTACTGGTTCAGAGTGCCCGGTGCCCCAGGGTCCAGGACAGGCTGAGCTCTTCTCCAGAAGTCTCAGGAGGTAGTGGCTGAGGAGGCATGGCTGCCCCTCTACCAGCTGCCACAGAAAATACTTAGAGAAACTCTCTAAGAGAAGGATGTGGTAGAGTGCAATTCCTTCCCCTCACAGGTAAGGAAATGGAGGCCCAGGGACTTATCTGAGGTCAGCCAGGACGGCAGAACTGAGAGTAGAACTCAGAAGTCCTGACAACCAGGCCAAATGGTTTTATATTGTGTCAGGATTTCCTGTAGCCAAGTTTCAGGGAAAACCATATCCTGGAGGGGGAGGTAAGCCCTGCTGAGCTAGGATAGGGACGCTTCATGTGGCTGACGCTTGGGCAGGGTCCTAAGCAGGTAGGGTCCCTTAGATGTCTGGCTGAGGTGCCCAGAGGCTAAAGGAATGGGGGCAGGGGGCTGAGAGCTTGCTCCCACCCAGCCCAAGTTTCTTTCTTCGTCTTCCCAGTCATCTGACCCAGCTCCACCCTCAGCACCAGCGGATCCTGAAGCAGCAGCAGCAGCAGGGTCGACCACCAAGGTAAAACCGAGAGGAGAAGCAGGACTAAGGGGGGGGGGCCCTGGAGGGGCCCTGCATGCTGGGGTTTCCCTTGTGACAGAGCACCTCCCCCAAAGCCCCACCAGTTAAGCCTCTCACACCCTGGCCCACCTCTGCACTCTGCTGTCCTCCCCCGACATCCCGCTCCGAGCTCTCCACTCCTTGGGGGAGTTCTCTGTGGCAGGGGTGGGTAGGTCTAAAGGGACACTCCTCCTGGCTTGAAGTCCCCCAGCCAAGAAGCCTTGGTCTCAGCAGCCAGACCCCTATGCTAACCTCATGACCCGAAAAGAGAAGGAATGGGTGGTAAAAGTGCAGATGGTTCAGCTGCAGAGTGAGAACCCCCGCCTGGATGACTATTACTAC